>NC_138125.1:19410156-20010156 GCF_964188305.1 Podarcis bocagei
CACAATCCAATTTCAATATCTTATCTTTCATTCAGTTGTTTCCACGACCTCCTCACACCTCCCTTTTTGTCTTCCACTTCTGTTAATTGTTTCAGCAATTCCTCTCCATCTTCCTCTGTTTTCTATCCTATAATGATCTTAACACATTCTAACCTTATTTTTCCCTTTAATACCCTATTTATCTATCTATACCTAATTCCTTATAACATTTCTACTAAAGCCATATAACTTCATTCCAACATTTTTCTAACATTCATTAATTTTACAGTATTTCTGTAAGTAGTCTTTAAACTTTTTCCAATCTTCTTCCACTGACATCTTCTCATTAGGGGTGGGGCTGGGCTAACTCTTGTACAAGCGGCCATACTTTATCTCATCTAATCTCCTCTTTCCTGCGTTGATTTTTCTTTCCTTTTTTTAAAAAAGCAGCAACAACAAAACCAAGCCGTGCTCTTAGGCAGGAAATTAGGTGCACCAACGTTTCTCCCTCAGGGCAAATATTTTATTCCTGAGTTATATAAACTGCACAAATGGGTGATGATATGTGCTGTGTACACTTGCAATCCTTTCACGGTAGCTGTGCAGTCGTGTCATTTCTTTTGCAGTCAAGAGGAAAATGAAGGGAAGCCCGTTTGATCACAGAGGAATGCCAAGAAGGTGCCGTTTACCAAGTCATCTAGCCCAATATTGTCAACACTGACTGGCAACAGATCTCCAGGCTTTCAGACAGAAATCCTTCCCAGCTCTTCTTGGATGCACCAGTGATTGAAACCCAGACCTTTTGCATTGGAAAAAGATATCATCTTCCCACTTACCAAAGTTGCAAGGCACTTTAAATACAAACCCACTTTTATAACACAAGGTTTTGCAGACTAGAATCCAGTTCATCACTTGCAATTGAACTTTAGTGAAAGGTTATACGTTGGTTAGTCTCAAGTTGGCATAGGGGCTCTCTCATTTTTCTGCTGCGTAAGAATCATAGAATGATAGAGTTGGAAGGGATCCCAAGGGTCATCTAGTCCAACCCCCTGAAATGAAGGAATCTCAACTTAAGCATCCATGGCAGATGGCCACCTAACCTCTGCTTCAAAACCTCCAAGGAAGGAGAGTCTACAACCTCCTGAGGGAGGCTGTTCCACTGTCGAACAGCTCTTACCATCAGAAAGTGCTTTCTGATGCTTAGGTGGAATCACCTTTCTTGTAACTCAAAGCCATTGGTTCGAGTCCTACCCTCCAGAGCAGGAGAAAACAAGCTTGCTCCCTCTTCCATGTGAAAGCCCTTTAGATGTTTGACGATGTCTTTCATATCTACTCTCATTCTCCTCTTTTCCAGGCTAAACATACCCAGCCCCTTCAACTGTTCCTCATAAGACTTGGTTTCCAGACCCTTGACCATCTTGGCTGCCCTCCTCTGCACATGTACCAGCTTGTCAATATCCTTCTTAAATTGTGGTGCCCAGAATTGGACCACAATTGGTGTGGTCTGACCAAGGCAGAATAGAGTGGTACTATTACTTCCCTTGATCTGGAGAGAACACAAGCACCCAGCTGTACCAAGTCAGTGACCTATCTAGTCCAGCATCTTGTTCTTCAATGGCCAGCCAGTTACCTGCAGGATGCTCCCAAGCAGGTAGTGCAGCAACACTTTCCTCTCCTATGGTTTCTATCAACTGACATTCAGAAGCATCCTGTCTCTAGCCGTGAAGGTAGAACATAGCCATAATGGCTCTAGTAGCCATTCATAGCCTTATCAGCCACAAAGTTGTCTAACATTCTTTTAAAACTATCCAGGTTGGTGGATGTTTTGTTACCAATGTTTATCTATGTGCTGTGTGAAGAAGCACAGTCACACAGGCATGCATTTCTGGAAGATACGACATTTAAAATGCTCTCCTCAAATTATAAGAACTTAAGAAGAGTCTGCTAGATCAGGCCAATTGCTTATTTGGTCCAGCATCCTATTTTCACAGCAGCCAATGTGAGAATACCTGTGAGAAACCCTTAAGCATGATCTGAGTAAAGGTAAAAGACCCCTGGACAGTTAAGTCTAGTCAAAGGTGACTATAGGGTTGGGGTGCTCATCTCACTTTTAGGCTGAGGGAGCCAGTGTTTGTCCACAGACAGCTTTCCGGGTCATGTGGCCAGCATGACTAAACCGCTTCTGGTGCAAAAGAACACTGTGACAGAAGCCAGAACACACAGAAACACCATTTACTTTCCTGCCATAGTGGTACCTATTTATCTACTTGCAATGGTGTGCTTTTGAACTGCTAGGTTGGCAGGAGCTGGGACAGAGCAGCGGGGATTCGAACTGCTGACCTTCCGATCAGCAAGCGCAAAAGTCTCAGTGGTTTAGACCACAGCGCCACCCACATCCCCAGGATCTGAGTACAAAAGCACTCACCCCACCTGTGGTCTCCAGCAACTGGTATTATCGCAATTGGGATTATAGCATTCTCTGGTCACGTTCTATTATGTAAAATAGTCCTGGAATCTATTTACTCATTCAGCTTATATATTTAGGTGTATAGCCAAACATTTAAGGGTGAATATGATTAATGCATGCTTGCAAATGTAGTTATATCTGTCAGGGAGCTGTGATCGGCTATAGTTCTTTGTCAAGTGTAAACTCGGTGATAATCTCAGGTTTACTGTACCACTTCATAACATATGACATGGTCCCCATGTGAAATCTCTATCTCCCAAGGGACAGCCAGTTGAACTGACTGGACAGAAAATTGAAATTAATTCTTCAGACACTGACCCCGCCCCCCCAATTTTGAGGGCATGGAACATTTTGTTTCCAAATCAACAAGCCCAGCAAGGTCCGGGTTTCTCCCCCCTCCGATTTGTAACTGTAAAAGAGAAAACTAGCGGCTTAAAAGATTCACACTGATCCTGTGAAACTAAATTAAAGAGGACTGCATTTAATTGAATGGAGTAAAAGAAAGGCATTTAATGTCATGCCTAGGAGAGAGAGGGAAAATAAGATGAAGTGAAGGGGCTGTTGGTTAAGTAAACTAATTTAACATTTCCTGTATGTCATTAAGCAATAATCCATCTTGTACTAACTTTGTAGAGACAAAAAATGCCTTCTTCAATTAACTAGAGTGCATTGGTCCTTCATAGCTGGTTTAACAAACTTATCCCCCCACCCCATTTCAGTCAAGTTGGATTCCCAGTTTGTACAATTTCCCTTAATATTTGTCTCCCTTTTAACCTTCTGTTGTTGTGGTTGAAAATGTATCATCTTACCATGGAACTTCCCTCTTTGTTTCCAGTTCTTGATATGTCATCTACTGTACTACTACAATGTGCTCTACGTGGGGCTACCTTTGAAGGTGACTCAGAAACTACAACTAATACAGAATGCAGCACCTAGACTGGCACCTGGGGCAGCCCCCAGGACCATATAACACCGGTCCTAAAGGATCTACACTGGCTCCCAGTACGTTTCCAAGCACAATTGAAAGCGTTGGTGCTAACCATTAAAGTCTTAAATGGCCTCAGCCCAGTATACCTGAAGCGTCTCCACCCTCATCGTTCTGTCTGGACACTGAGGTTCTCCTCCGAGGGTCTTCTGCTAGTTCCTTCACTGCTATAGGGAAGCAGGCAAAGGGCCTTCTCGGTAGTGGCATCCGCCCTGTGACATCCCATCAGATGTCAAACAAATAAACAAATGTTTGAATTTTAGAAGACATCTTAAGGGAAGTTTTTAATTATTGATGTTTCATTGTGTTTTTAATATTTTGTTGGGAGCCGCTCAGTGGCTGAGGCAACTGAGGCAGATGGTCAGCATATAAATAAAATCATCATCATCTAACCTGAATCAGGCATTTGCTATCTGTCTTAGATGAACATGTTGAGGGGGGAGAGTGTACTAGGTCTGTGTGGTGGCCTGGGATTCGGACTCGGAGGCTGAACCTGAGGAATCCCAGCCTGCACAGGATTTGCCGCCTCCAGGGCTGGCAGAGCTGGGGCAGGGGCTTGAGCCTGAAGGGTCCTCACCTGTGCTGGATCCTCAGGTGCAGGCACCAGCTGAGTCTGCTCTGGCTCCTGAGATGATGGAGGACCCATTGCCTGCAGGTGCTCCACTCTCAGCCCCATCAGGGGAGGCTGAGGTTGACTCTAAGTTCCTGCAGGAGGAGTGCTTGCCTCTAGGCCAGGAGAGGTGAGTCACCTGTGGACTGGGGCCACCCTATGCCTCGGGGCAGATAGAAGCCAGCCAGCCCCAGTCCCAAGTTGCAGGAGCAACATTGTTGGTAGCCAGTTCCTGCCTGCACCCTGTCCTGCCGGATCTCCTGACCTCACCCAACTCCCTGCCTTGGACCCAGCTTCAGCTTTGACGGACGGCCTCAATACTGCTCCCACGACCTCAGACTGGACTTGGACCTCGCCTCACGGAAACCCATGGGACCAGCACAGTCTGCCTGTGCCTGTACCCCCTCTGTGAATTCAAGGGCAACTGTCTGCAGAGGGGAAGCTTCTTGTGGTCATGGAGGCTCCTTCTACCATGGAGAGCTCCTGCTTTTCCACTGTGCAAAAGCTTCCATGAGTGCAGGAGGCTCCCTGCTCCCTGCAAACAGTTGTCCTTGGCGAATTGTCCTCGGATGGAGGGTGGAGTTGGCACCTTTGGGCCCACTCTCCCTCCCTCCTTGCGCCTTCACTTATGCCAGATAGTGAGTGTCAGAATGGGACTCCCAGGAATCCACCAAACGTTTCCGTAAGTTGTTAAATAGCATGTAATAGATTTTATTGACTTCTGCATTAGACAGCATTGGATTTTTAAATGGTATTTTATCATGCTGTTGTCACAGTGATTGCAGTGTACCCTTTTTAACTGATCTCAGTCACCACGAGTGCTATATGAACAGAAGAGTGGTGTATTATCATGAAAATATAACAAATGTACTTGGTTAATGAATTTTGTGTTATTCGGCGTTTCCCAAACTTGGGTCTCCAGCTGTTTTTGGGACTACAGCTCCCATCATCCCTAGCTGGTCAGGGATGATGGGAATTGTGATCCAAAAGCAGCTGCAGACCTAAGTTTAGGAAGCACTGGTGTTATATGTTGGGCTAAAACACTTTGAGGCAGAAGCACGGGGTTTCACTCACAGATTGAGCTGGAGGGTCCCCAAGGGAGATGCTGTTTAAGATACCACCGCTCCCTCAGGCTTAGGACCTGTTCAACCTCATGGCCTCTCCTCAGCCTCTGGCTCCTTGCCCCCTGGGGCCTGGTGTAAGTCTGGGTCATCCTGGCCCTCCTCTGATGAGGAGACCCACAGCTGAGGCATGACACCCATCTTCAAAATAGCTTACTAGGAACACAAAGACCACAAGAAGCACCCAACACAGTTCTCTCCCATCCCAGAAGTTCTGCTTATCTTTATAATACATAATAACGGAGTGGTGCTTGATCCTTAAAAAAAATCCAAGTGGTGTACAAGAATAAAAAACCCCCAGAAATTAAATAAACAACAATAAAACTATTCCTATTACCCAGGTCACATATCTGGGAGAGCCTGAGTAAATAGATGAAGGGGTTTTTCTTTTGCAGACCTCTCAAACTCAATAATGATGGCACCTGCCTTAATAGCACTTGAGCACCTTCATCAATGATGCAGCTTCAGTTGCTTCCAAGCCACTTCCCAGGTCCCATATGATTATCTTCCTGTATATTTGGAAAACACCTACAAACGTTTTGGATATTGCTGCAGTAGACTTCATTAATTAAAGGTCTTTCTGTAGCTGATTTATCAAGACTCTCCAGCAAGGTTGGGGGGGGGGAAATGAAAAATCTGTGCTCTTTTAGATCTTTAATTTATGTCCTGCTGTAGAGAGATGCTGAGTTATTATGGGTTATTAAAATAATTTGGGGGCAATTAGGGCAGGATCGGCAAGGTCAGATTATTGGTACATTTTATGTTGCTCATGTTTATATATATTTTGGAAGCACATCTTCAATTTGGTCTAGGCCACATTACTTTTTCTTTAAAAAAAAAGATAATGAAGAAATAATAAATCATCAGATGTAATAAAAATGTTGCAATGAAAATATAGCTGACAGTTTTGCTGATGCTGATGAGACAGAACAAGATCTAGCTTGCTTCTCCAGATTTCTTGGCTCCTTTTACAAAGCCAAATTGGTATCCACCACGGTGTTTTGAAAAAGAATCTACCTGTTGTGAACTACAGCTGTTCATGCTTACATGGAAGTAATTCCCAGGGCTCCCAAGGAACTTTCTTTTCTGAGTAAACAGACATAGGACTGGAATATACATGCCATCTAAAACAAAGCCAGATTGGAAACACCATATATGCAGGAATGTAAGAAACTGGTTTATATTGAGTCAGAACATTAGTCCATCGAGGACAGAAGATGAAGGGCCCTGTGGGAGGCTGGGAGAAGAGAGGAAAGCTCCCAGGTGAAAGCTGGGAAGGTTCACTTTCCTATGTGTGGAATAAGTGTTAAGATATAATTGTAACAGAGGGCCTTGTGTTTATTTTCTCTTCTTTCTCTTCCATACCCTCCAACATTTCTCTGATGAAAATAGGAACGTACTAAAGAAAAACAGGACGTTCCAGGATCGTATCAGAAATCTGGAAAATAGGATCTGCGGCCCGTGGTCTTTACGGAGCTTCTTCTAAGGTAATTTTATTCTGCCCCTCAAGCTTACCCACAATACACAAAGAATTGTCCCTAGAAAATTGGGACACCTGAAGACCTCTTCTTTTCTCTTCTCTTCTCTTCTCTTCTCTTCTCTTCTCTTCTCTTCTTCTTCTTTATTTTCTTCTTTTGCTTATTATTGCTTCTTTTCTATTTAATTTCTTTAGATTAGTTTGGCTTTCATTGTATTTTATGCTGAAAACTTTTAATAAAAAAGACTTTTTTAAAAAAAATAAAGAGCATTGGGCTACCTGGTTCTGTATTACTTACAGCATAGCAGACATATATGCATACATAAGTTTATTTGTATGCTGACTTTCCACTGTTCAAACCATGCTCAAGATGGCTTTCAATATGAAAAACATGACAATAACATAACAAAAGTAGCCATTTCAGGACTCACGGTCTTTCCCAAGAGTTGCCAGAATTGTACCTGGGACCTTCTGTATGCAAAGCATAGCATGTACTCTTCCACTAAGCAATGGCCCATTCCCAGCTAGAACCAGCTTTCTAGCGGATACTATTTCAGGTTTCAGCTGGAGAGTTTCATATATAAATGTTCTTCCTTGAAACAAAACTCAAACTCCCTGCACATTGGACTGGGGGCGGGCGGGGAAAACCCTACATGCAGGTAGTTCAATTCTTCTCTTGACCATTAAGTTTTCTGTTAGTCCGAATAACATTGACCAGCCACGCAGGATTTTCATAAAGGATGCGATAGCGAGGAGTATATTGTTACCCAACACCGGCCCTTTAAATAAGCAATACTTTCAGCCAGAGTCAGATTTCTCAAAACTCCAGTTCTCCGCTGCATAATGAGCAGTTGGCTTTCATCTGCTTCAACTTCGTAGTTGTCAGCACAGCCTTCAACATGTTCTTTTCCGATCCTTCCCAAATCTCCACGGGTTCTCGGGTCCCTTCGCGGTACAGCAGAAGAAAGAGAAAAGCGGTGAAAGAGGAGACCGCAGAATGGCTGAACGTCTGCCAAATATACAGATGCTAGTCTGATCGCTTTCTCAGCCTACCTATATCTATCTGCGGAAATGCAGATGTTCTGGACTGATGCACGGCTTCCACTCGGAATCAGGAGTTTACGAAAATAATACATTTCAAGCTGCGGTTTAAGAGCCGGCGAATCATTTTCTTTCTAAATTCTGAAATGCAAGATCTCCGTACAGAGAATTTGTGTGCACTAAATTCCTGTGGTCCTTCTATTTCCTTCACTCTTTTTGTCATTTATTTTTATACCCAAAATTTCTCCTGCCCACTATAAAGGTAAAGGGACCCTGACCATTAGGTCCAGTCGTGACCGACTCTGGGGTTGTGGTGCTCATCTCGCTTTACTGGCAGAGGGAGCCGGCGTACAGCTTCCGGGTCATGTGGCCAGCATGACTAAGCCGCTTCTGGCGAACCAGAGCAGCGCACGGAAATGCTGTTTACCTTCCCTCCAGAGCGGTACCTATTTATCTACTTGTACTTTGATGTGCTTTTGAACTGCTAGGTTGGCAGGAGCAGGGACTGAGCAACAGGAGCTCATCCCGTCACGGGGATTCGAACCGCTGACCTTCTGATCGGCAAGTCCTAGGCTCTGTGGTTTAACCCACAGCACCACCCGCATCCCTGTAGCTTAAAGTAAAATCTCTGCTTGGGCTCCTCCTAAGTTAATGGGCATAGCCATTCAAATGGTGTGTGCGTGCCGCATCACGTGATTGATTATGTGAGATCTGGCTTACCTGGGCTCCACAGTATTTTATTCAAGTTGGCAGCCCTGCTTTGAATGCACCCAAACACAAACCATTCAGCTCAGCCATATTTAAAACTTCTCATATCACATGGACACACAGACACATTTAGTTGAGATTCCAGCATCGCAGGGGGTTGGACAAGATGATCCTCATGGTCCCTCCCAAGGCTATGAGTCTATGGTGCATTCAGTCATCATTCATGCACATAACACACCCCAGCTGCAGTCCACAAATAGCCACACAGCTTCTGTCAATGGGCTCCCAAGGGTTAAGGGCTTCTCCACACTTAGATTTGCTCTGCGCTTTCCAGGAACAGCCTGTGCTTTAAAGCTTCATGTCTGAGCATTCTTTTTTTTTTCCTTCTCCGCATTTCCCCCCATGAAGACCCGCTCTTTAAAGCTGAATCAGAACAAACAGCACTCTGCAAATTGCTCTTTTGCTCTGTTTGAGTGATAAAGAGTTGGCTTTTGTGGGTAAAGCTTTGGGGTAAAAAAAGAGAGAACACTCAAACACAGTGTGGACCTGTGCCTGGAATGAGTGGGGCAAAAGATCTTCAGATGAAGAGCAGTGTATAAAATTAATTAATTAATGGATTGATTGATTGATTAATAATAATAATATCCACAAATATCAGCCTGCTTCAGCTTTGCAACATCCCAATCCAAACTCCACTGGCTTCCAGGTATTGTTTTATTTTCAGTCATGGATCCAGTGTTGCCTCTTACATGTGCTGTTTTTGTTAAAACCATTATTATTATTTGTCAGGGGTTCAGAAGCAGAGACGCAGAGAAGGGAGGAGACAGAGAGCGAGGGGGAGGAATACGAAGGAAAGATGAGTGGGGATGACGAACCGAGATCGCCGAGCTTATCCAGTGAGTCCGAGGATTCCCAGAAGGGAGCGCCAGCAGTCAGAGCAAGGGGGGAAAGCAGGGGGACACCCCAGGAAGAAGGGTCCAGAGAGGAATCAGAGAGCAGCAGTTGGAGATCGGGACCCACGTACCCAGACGGGAACAGCGGGGAGAAAGGGGACCAGATATCGGGTTCCGGAGGCTTTCAGAAGGAGGGAGGGCATGAGTCAGGAGTAGTCACGCCCACCTCGGGGAGCGACGAAACGATCAAGAGGAAGGTTGAGAGTTGGGCGCGCGCGCCAAGTTCAAATGTAGCGGAAGCTGGCGCAGTAAGCAGCCCAGAGAGTGAACCAGGTCCCAAAGCCCGCCGCAAGGAGGCGGAAGGGTCAGGGGGGTCCGCGTCAGAAGAGAGTAGGAAAAAGGAGACCCCGGGGGGCAGAAGGACCCAGAGACGGAGGGAAAGGCGCAGGAGGTGGAGCAAGGCTAGGGTATTAAGCTGGTGTGCTAGAGGCGGAGACTCAGACGGGTCTTCGCCGGTCTGACCTAGAAGAAGTAGGGCTGCATATTGCAGTTTGGAAATGGAAGCTGTAATCCAATAAAGACTCTTTTAACCTGAACGCTGGCTAACGTGGTCCTATGTGAGCTGGGACTGAGTGGCAGCCCTGACAGTAAGACCCGTCTCCTTTAAGCTTCGGACACCTGATACCTCGCAGCGGAGGCAGAAGCAGCGAGAGGAGGAAATTGGTGTTTGGGAGCGAGCTCACAACGGTTGGCAGAGATGACGGAAGCAGAGAAAATTTCAGCGCTGCAACAGGCAGTGACCCAATTGAACGCGGAGGTACAGGCATCCAAGAAAAGGGAGGATGCGGCAGCCGCCTACAGAGATCTCCACGCCAGGTTTGAAGCATTGGTTAAGCATGGGCAGCCAGGACCCAGACCGGAGGGGGTTGGGTTGGCACGGAGAGCAGGAGGGCTTGTGGCTCACTTCGATGGGAATTTACAACAGTACCCCAATTTTCGAGCAGACGTAATGTGCGCACTGCAACTGCTGGCGAAAGACTTTAGGGATGAGGAAGAGAAAGTGGGGTTTATACTATCCCATTTGCATGGGGATGCTAAAGCGTGGCTACGCAATTTGTGGAGGGATAAAGATCCGGCGCTTCAGAATGCAGATGCCTTTATCAAAGCGATGGATGCGTGCTTTTTATCTACCATTGACGTGGATCTTGCCCGACGGGAGATTCATGGACTGAAACAAGGGAGGGCGAGCGTACGCCAGTATCACGCCCGCTTTTTTGCGCTGGTCAGTGCCTTGGAATGGGACCGGGATTCGCCCCCAGTCAGAGACCTCTTCTGGGAGGGATTAAGCAGTGCTGTTAAAGACGAAATTGCGAGGGGGGAGAGGCCCCGGAGCACGCAGGAGGTGGTCCAAAGGGCGCTGACTGTGGGGGTGAGGCTGGAAGAACGTCCGTGGTGCAGAGACGAAGGACGTGGAGGGCGCGAAGCAGCGAGAAGTTTCTCTTTCGTTCCCAGGGACGCTACGCGTGCGCAATCTACACCTCCGCCAGGAGGGGGAGTGGAACCTATGGAGGTGGGAGGAGCCAGGGCTCAGTCAGCTACCAGAGCCCCTGCACCGGAGGCAGTCAAGACTAAACCTCCTAGAGGGACCAGGAAGTGTTATATATGCGACAGCTCTCAACACTTGGCGAAAGAGTGTCCCCAGAGGAGCTCCAAGCACACTGCAGCCTCCGCAACGGTGAAAGCGGCCACGCAACACAGCGAACACCAGCAGGGAAACGACGATGTCTGGCTGGAGACAGAGGCACTGGGGCCCAGCCAGACGCATCACTGAAGCAGTCCCCAGCGATCTTGCAACCCACAGACCCCCTCCCACCCAAACCAGTAGTGCAACTCACAGCATCTCTCCAGCTGCCCGATGGCGTCACTATCGAAGTCCCGCTTTCTGTGGATTCTGGAAGCAACGCAGACTTTATAGCACAGGATTTTGTGGAGCAGCACGCTATACAGCTATTGCCGGCCACTCTGCCCCTGCAAGTCGTCACAGTGGATGGCAGAGAGTTGCTGGGGGGGGGCAGGTGGTGAAGCAAACGCCGCCAATGGTGATGCGCCTTGGCAACCACAGGGAAGTCATCAGTTTTAACGTCACACGACTGTCGGACACACCCATTGTGTTGGGCATGAGTTGGCTGGACAGGCACAGTCCGACACTGGCTTGGTACCAGCGACAGCTGATCTTCGGCTCCTCTTACTGCGCAGAACACTGCATCCTGCCCGGACAGGAGGGAGAGGAGGAGGAATCACAACTGCAGTTGGGAACGTTGCAAGCAGTCCCCCACAAATACGCAGACTTTCTGGAGGTCTTCTGCGAGAAGGAGGCAGACAAGTTACCACCGCACAGGCAATATGACTGCAAGATTGACCTCCTACCAGGGGCGACGCTACCGAAGGGGAGGCTGTATTCCATGTCTGAGGATGAACTACAGGAACTCAAACAGTTCATAGATCACAATTTGGAGCGCGGTTTCATCCGGGAGTCCAGGGCAGTAGGGGGCAGTCCTGTTTTCTTTGTGAAGAAGAAGGACACGCCCCAAAAGAGGCTGGTGGTGGATTTTCGCCTCTTGAACAAGATGACCAAGCCCTCTGATTTCCCCATGCCCAGGATTGACGACCTACTGGCGACGGTGCGCAAGGGACGCGTGTTTACCAAGTTGGACCTGCGAGGGGCGTACAATCTCATCCGCATGAGGGAGGGCGATGAGTGGAAGACAGCCATGTTCACGCCTCTGGGCACCTACGAGTACAGAGTGATGCCGTTTGGATTGCAAAACGGTTCTCACTGTTTTCAAGCTTTCATGCATCATGTGTTGGCGGGACTCCTCTACAAGAAGTGCGTCTGCTTTCTGGATGACATCCTGATATTCTCCGAGTCGCAGCAAGCGCATGACCAAGACGTTCGGGAGGTGCTGGAGAGGTTGCAGCAGCATAGACTGTACGCCAAACTGGAGAAGTGCCAGTTCGACACGACGGAGGTGGATTTCTTGGGTTACAAGTTGTCGGACAAGGGGCTAGCCATGGACAGCGCCAAGGTGCGAGCGGTGTTGGATTGGAAGAGCCCGCGCAACCGGAAGGAGGTCCAGCGGTTTGTCGGCTTCGCCAACTTCTATCGCAAGTTTATCAAAGGGTTCGCGATGCAGACGGCGGCTATTACGGACACGCTAAGCTCCAAGAAAAAGAAATTCATCTGGACGGAGCAGGCAGAGCAGTCCTTTCAGGCACTCAAGCGTCTCTTCGCGTCGGAAGAGCAACTGCTGCATATCGACCCCAGCAGACCGATGCGGGTAGAGACAGACGCGTCCGATAGAGCAGTGGGAGCTGTCCTGCTGCAGAGGGACCCACAGGGGGTCTGGAGACCGGGAGCGTTCTACTCCAGAAAGCTCAGCAAGTCGGAGCAGAACTACACCATCTGGGACAGGGAGTTGCTTGCCATTCATGCAGCATTCAAAGCATGGAGGCACTTCCTGATCGGCGCCAAGCACACGGTGCAGGTCTGCACGGACCACAAGAATCTGGAGCACTGGCGCACGGCGAAGTTCCTGAACCAGAGGCAGATACGTTGGGCGGAGTTCTTTGCTGACTTCGATTTCCGAATAGAGTACGTCCCAGGCGACACCAACATCATGGCGGATGCACTGTCCCGAAAACTGCAATACCTCGAAGAGGCGACGCCAGCGGCAGCCATGCACATCTTCGCGCCAACAGCGTGGGCGTGCGCTTCAGCCACAGTGGACCTGGAGGCGGTGCGGCGGGCGTTGCAGGACGACTCATTCGCGCAGGCGAAGATGGCCGAGGTGCACAAGGGCACGGCGAAGAGCGACGAGTTCCAGATACGGGACGGCTTGCTCTTACGTAAAGGGGCCATCTACGTGCCTGGAGATGAACTTCGCGCCAAGGTACTGCAGCAGTTGCACGACGCACCCACGGCCGGGCACTTTGGCACGGAAAAAACGGTGGAATTAGTCGCAAGGGACTTTTGGTGGCCCAGACTGAGAGGGGAAGTCGCGGACTACGTCGCGAGGTGCGACACCTGCCAGAGGGCCAAGCCGGTGCACAAACCACCGGCGGGACTGCTCGAACCGCTGCAAACGCCGTTTGAACCGTGGGAGAGGGTGGCCCTGGACTTTGTCACGGATCTACCCAGCTCGAGAGGCAAGACGGCTGTACTAGTGGTGGTGGACTTGTTCACCAAGATGGCACACTTCATACCGTGTGCGAAGGTGGCCACGGCAGAACAAACAGCCAAACTGTTCATAGATCACGTGTTCAAAGTGCACGGGCTGCCGCGGTCTATACTGTCCGACCGCGGTCGCCAGTTCATCTCGAATTTCTGGCAGAAGCTGATGGGCTTCCTGAACGTCAAAATCAACCTGACATCAGCGAGACACCCGCAGACCAACGGGCAAGCGGAGAGGGTCAATGCCATCATGCAGCAGTACCTGAGATGCTATGCCAATCAACAGCCTGCGACGTGGGTGGATTACCTGCCGCTCGCCGAGTTCGCCTACAACAACACGAAGCACGTGTCCACAGGGGTGACACCGTTCTTCGCCAACAATGGGAGGAATCCCAGAACCTTCCCGGGACTGGACAGAGTGGGGGAAGGGGAACCGCAGACGGCGGACGCTTTTGCGTCTGAGTTGCAGGAGGTCCACGATCAACTCCGACGGCAGCTGGAGCTAGCGAAGCACGCATACAAGGTGCAAGCGGACAAGCACAGGCGGGTTGGCGAAGAGATCCGAGTGGGAGACTGGGTCTGGTTGGCAGCCCACGCAGTGCCGACCAGATCGTTAGCCAAAAAGAAGTTGGGGCACAAGCAACTCGGTCCATACCAAGTCGAAGCGCAGATCAACCCAGTAGCTTTCAGGCTGGTGCTCCCGGAGGGTTCCAGGATGCATCCGGTGTTCCACAGGTCGGTGCTCACTCCCTACAGGACACCTCACAGGTTCCAGGAACCAGGAACAGCACCGAGTCCGTCTCAGGAGCGGTCGGAGGCGGGAAGATTGCCACAGCAGGACCCCATCAACGAAGTCACGGAGATTTTGGACTCCAGATGGGGGGAAGACGGAGTGGAATACCTCCTAGCCAGGGAGGGCACCCGGGCTAGTGCTAATAGCTGGGTGCCAGACTACGCTTTGGAGGAACCCCTGCTCAAGGACGAGTTTCATGCCCTTTTCCCACACAGACCCATGCCAGCAGGCTTCTTCGACGACTGGTTGTTCACGCCCACACTTTCCTCCAGCACGTTCCATGGCTTCGACTCGGACGGGGAGCCCGCACAGCGCACACATTCCCCAGAGGGGTCACCGGAGGGTTCGGCGTCCGACACCTCGTATTGGTGGGACGATCGGCCAGAGGAGCAGTGGCGCCGGAGGTGGCTGGAGATGCCAGGTCAAGCGACCGACGCAGAGACTGACATGGACGTGTGCGGGGAGGATCTCGGTTTCGAGCACGGAGGCACTGAAATGGAGGCGGAGCAGCTCACCGTTGACGAACGCGAGGAGGAAGACTCGGAGGTCTTCAGTTGGCGGCCAGCAACGAGGAGCGAACTGTATCCGGCATTCACTCCTGTGATGATGGAGCACCCTGCAACCACCCTTGAAAGTGGGGAGGGGGGAAGGGGGGGCTTCGAGGGGGGGATGGATGTCAGGGGTTCAGAAGCAGAGACGCAGAGAAGGGAGGAGACAGAGAGCGAGGGGGAGGAATACGAAGGAAAGATGAGTGGGGATGACGAACCGAGATCGCCGAGTTTATCCAGTGAGTCCGAGGATTCCCAGAAGGGAGCGCCAGCAGTCAGAGCAAGGGGGGAAAGCAGGGGGACACCCCAGGAAGAAGGGTCCAGAGAGGAATCAGAGAGCAGCAGTTGGAGATCGGGACCCACGTACCCAGACGGGAACAGCGGGGAGAAAGGGGACCAGATATCGGGTTCCGGAGGCTTTCAGAAGGAGGGAGGGCATGAGTCAGGAGTAGTCACGCCCACCTCGGGGAGCGACGAAACGATCAAGAGGAAGGTTGAGAGTTGGGCGCGCGTGCCAAGTTCAAATGTAGCGGAAGCTGGCGCAGTAAGCAGCCCAGAGAGTGAACCAGGTCCCAAAGCCCGCCGCAAGGAGGCGGAAGGGTCAGGGGGGTCCGCGTCAGAAGAGAGTAGGAAAAAGGAGACCCCGGGGGGCAGAAGGACCCAGAGACGGAGGGAAAGGCGCAGGAGGTGGAGCAAGGCTAGGGTATTAAGCTGGTGTGCTAGAGGCGGAGACTCAGACGGGTCTTCGCCGGTCTGACCTAGAAGAAGTAGGGCTGCATATTGCAGTTTGGAAATGGAAGCTGTAATCCAATAAAGACTCTTTTAACCTGAACGCTGGCTAACGTGGTCCTATGTGAGCTGGGACTGAGTGGCAGCCCTGACATTATTATTATTATTATTATTATTAAAACAAGTGCAGGGAATGGATAATCAGAGAGGACTTTCTTTGCCGTAGGCAGTTCCTAAATTGTGGTACACCCTTCCCAGTTGGGGTGTGTGTGTGTAGAGAGGAGCGGGAGGGGATGTTCTGTTGCACAAGCAGAAGATCTTGTGTGAAAGGACTTGACTGGAGACAACCTTACACATTTATGCTGTTTCAATGTTGTTCAGCGTTCCTTTTGTCCTCCCCCAGACCATTTCGCTGCTTCTCTGTCCTTACGATCCATGGCTTGATTTATCCTCACTCTCCATTTTGTCTCACGGGTTGTGGTATCCCATGTTACTTTCGTCGATTGCCTTGGCCACCGCTGTTGCCGCAGTGAAATCTTGTGAGGTGCTGCAGCCGGAAAGATGAGAAGGCAGGCAACTGAAGTGAAGGACAGTAGTCGTGCGATGACGAGAAGGAAGAAAATGGCCTCAGGAAGAAGCAGAGCCAGGGAAGCAAATGGGAGCAGAACAACAGCAAGGCAAGGCAAATGATTAGCAAGGTGAGTCTTGTTTGGAATCCTGCACGGTTACATAAAATATACACATTCCAAGCACAGTCCTGCTGTGCATTACTGGCCAAAGTTGAGCATCAGTTCGTCTGCTGCTAGTGAGCCATGGATGCCATTCGACAGACACAGAACATTTCAGGCGCTCACACTAATGATGTTTTTGTGACCTCTTCTTCACTTGGCAGGGTTTAGATGCGTGTGAAGCAAAACCTCCAGACTGTTGCCCATCTCCATTCTGAAGAAGCTAGATGGGAATAGCACCTTGCCACCCCGGGCTGTGATGATACATTGAGATATTGCCATTCATAGGGTGGTGGAAGGCCCTGAATATCCTGGCGTTCAGCCTAATGAAGCGTTTTAACTCTTTCCAAGGGCTGCGTTTTGTAGAACTCAGCAGCTTAGTGCATGTTGCAACTGATACGGTTACTGATATATGCATAAGGAGACAAGGCATCGGTTGAGCAAGATGCAAGATGGGCCTATCCTATGATTAACCTAATCATTCAATTACTATGCCAGATTATTGGCACTACCTGCTCCCTGACTGCTTCTGTTGTTTTCATGAAGTTCAAAATGGTAGGCTCCTCTTTCGCCTGAAGCAGGGAGTGGAACTTGAACTAGGAACAACGCGAGTCAGCCCTGGAAAGTACCAGAGACTGTGTGAGGAAATAAAGCTATACAATATTATATTGGCATGCAGTGTGAGGTTTCTGGAATATCAAGGCCAGGGGTGTCTAATGCCCAGTTTGGGGGCCTGATTTGTCCAGCCAAGTAAATTTTTGTGGGCCCCCAAGATCTCACTGATTTTGGCGACAGCTGATTTAATTTCAGGTGGTTTCTGGTGGTGTGGTGAGCTGAGACCGTGCAATACAATGACCACTTGATCACATATTCAATCCTCACTAGGAGTCCAGTAAAAAAAACTGTTGTACTCAGCTAAGTTATACTCAGGATAAACCCATATAAAATAATGGTCCTAAGTTACTCATGCCTATGAATTCAAGTGGGTCTACTTGAGTAGGTCTACCATTGTCTACAACCCCAGCACTGGCACCTGTTCAAAGAGTGATATAAACTGACTGTTAATGATTCAGCATGTAGTGTTCATGGGCTGCAGTTCTTTTTATCCATCAGAACTGTGCTGTGAAGCATTGTTTTAGGACATTTTTGGATTTGAAAATAGTAGCTGCCAGAAACAGGAAACAAAAGGGGAACTGGGCAGCCAGTGAATTTCATCCCTCCCCAAATTTGGTCCCCTGAAACAACCCCTTCCCACAGGTTGCTCAGGTGAACTTCCATTCTCACATAAGGCAAAAAAAGGTAAAGGACCCCTGGATGGTTAAGTCCAGTCAAAGGCTACTATAGGGTTGGGGGTGCTCATCTCGCTTTCACGCTGAAGGAGCTGGTGTTTGTCCACAGACAGCTTTCCATGTCATGTGGCCTGGTGTAACATTGTGACGGAACCAGAGCGCACGGAAATGCTGTTGACCTTCCCGCCGGAGCGGTACCTATTTATCTACTTGCACTGGCATGCTTAGGGACGCGGGTGGCGCTGTGGGCTAAAGCCTCAGCGCCTAGGGCTTGCCGATCGAAAGGTCGGCGGTTCGAATCCCCGCAGCGGGGTGCGCTCCCGCTGCTCGGTCCCAGCGCCTGCCAACCTAGCAGTTCGAAAGCACCCCCGGGTGCAAGTAGATAAATAGGTACCGCTTACCAGCGGGAAGGTAAACGGCGTTCCGTGTGCTGCGCTGGCTTGCCAGATGCAGCTTTGTCACGCTGGCCACGTGACCCGGAAGTGTCTCCGGACAGCGCTGGCCCCCGGCCAATAGATGTGAGATGGGCGCACAAACCCCAGAGTCTGTCAAGACTGGCCCGTTCGGGCAGGGGTACCTTTACCTTTACCTTTACTGGCATGCTTTCGAACTGCTAAGCTGGCAGGAGCTGGGACAGAGCAACGGGAGCTCACCCCGTCGTGGGGATTTGAACCACCGACCTTCCAATCGGCAAGCCCAAGAGGCTGAGTGGTTTAGACCACAGCGCCACCTGCGTCCATTCTCACAACAACAGTGCAGTGAGAATTGCATTGTTGCAATTGCATAGGGTGAGAGATGGTGACTGGTCCCAGGGGACGCAAGGAGCTGATGGACATACCCTTCCTAGGCTAAGCCTGTGGACTCACACCCTGGTTTTCTCTATATCCAGTGTGCTGCCACTGCTCTTTTGGAAAGTGGTGTACACATCATATTAGTCACAGCTAGGGATCTAATTCAATCTATGAAACTTCATGTATTTTGTCACTGTATGTAAGCCCTACCCGAAGTGAGCACCTGCGTATGTTCATGGGATTACAGTGACCCAAACCCTCTTCTTCCTGATATTTGCTTTCTTTAAATCAGCAGCAGTAGAAGCAGCAACACTTTAAAAAACCTAGAAGCACCTTGCTATATTAGGTTCATTGCGCAAGTAATGTTCTTTCCCTCTGTTCTATTTCACCCCCTGTAAAAAATAAAAATAAAACAATCCTGATATGTTTGCTTCACTTTATGCTGGAAAAGAAGGGGTGACGGGGAAGATGGGACTTTGGTCTTATCTAGCAGGGCTGATCTTATGCCCAAAAATTTCAAAAAGGAAAAGTGCTCACAGTACTGCTGTAACTTCAACCCGAATCAGGAAAAAGAATGACCTAGCTGTATTTTAAGCTAGTAATGCGTACAAAGCCTAAGTCCATCAGAATCCTCTCATCCTAGCCAATAGTGGAACTAATCACTGAAGCCTTGTGCAATCTTTAAAAATCTTTCCCCAAACTGGAGTGAAAATACAATGTGCCCTGGGTGCAAAAGAGAACATATCCCAGTGACGCCACTGTGATGAGTGCAAGACAAACTCAGAATGACTGTCTGCAGGATTGGGCTCTTAGATCATTAAATTAAGAGTAGATGTTTTTCCTGGAATGCTGCCTAGCCATATCTTTATGCTATGCTCATTATCAGGGAAGCCAATGTCTTGAACCAGAGTTTAAATCTGTCACTTTTAGCATTAACCCCTTTACCTTTATTTGTTTACCAGACTGCTGAGGGTCCCAAAAACATTCGTGTTACAATACCCACTTGTTCCTACAAGTAAAATACCATCCCGAGTCTGAAGAGACTGTGTCTAAATTTTGCTTTTGGATTAAAATCACTCTTCCCCCTCTCTCCCCCACCTGTCTCTTACCAGAAGCATAATTTTCAAGACTCATAATTCCAAGTACCATATCAACCAGCAACAGGAAGGTCTCCTCTGATGTATCGTGGTCAGTTCTGGCTATCACTGTTGTAAAGGGGAAAATCATATATTGGGAAATATTCAGATGAGAGAAGAATACCCTTTCCTCATACTTTATATATATATCTAATTTTCTACACGGTGATGACACCGATAAAAACAACACCTGCACATATCAACAGACATGCAAAATGCAATTAATTAATTTTATAATGAATGATTTTAGAGTGTTGTTTATGCTATACTTTTATACTGTTTTATTGTTGTTAGCCACCCTGAGCCCGGCTTTGGCTGGGGAGGGTGGGATATAAATAAAATTATTATTATTATTATTATTATTATTATTATTATTATTATTATTATTATTAATGTAAGTCAGAAAATTCATATTATTACAGAATTGCAAGCTGAAGCACAGCTATTGTGAGAAATGGTCCTCATTTCTAAATATCCAACTATCCAGAACTTAACTGAAGAACCATATTGTGATGGGATGATGAGCTGCTTGTGCGTAAAATCGTAGTCCCTCAGAGTTTGTGCAACTCCACAAACCTCTGTGTGTGACAGAGCTCCTCAGACATGTCTGCTCTAGTCACTTGCAGATTCCGACAGTGGTTGTTTTCGGAAGCGCTTCCAGCATAAAAGCTCCTTAACGGAAACACGTCTTCGGGACTCGCGGCGTGACAGCTTCCGGCGAGGAATGGGTCTCCCTATGGGAGCTTCTGACACCTCCCCACTGTTCTCGCTGGACGTGTCCCTGAGCCCTCCCTCTTGCTCGCTTTCCCTCAGAGATCCTCCTCTCTCCCTGCTAGTTCCTGCTTTAGCTGCTGCGTCTCTCTCAGCCTCCGTGAGACTTTCCTCCAGAGACCCATCTCTCCCCCTGCTGGTCCCTTCTTCAGCTTTTGAGTCCCTCCCAGCCTCCGTGAGCCTCTTCCCCACCTGTTCCTCCGATGGCAGTTCCCTGACACATATATTCAAAAAAACCAGACAGAAAAGAATAACTTGGTTATAATGTTACGTTCCTATCAAGTTATTTGAAAGAAAGACAAATAATGTTTATGTTGTATTTATCTGCCTTTCCAGGTATTCCAGTATTTATAATACTGGATATCAGCATGTTATGCATATTTGTGTGTAAAACAAAAATATCCTGAACTAATAATAATAATAATAATAATAATAATAATAATAATAATAATAATAATAATAATAAATTTATTTGTTTATCTATAACCCGCCCATCTTGCTGGGTGTCCCCAGCCACTCTGGGTGGCTCCCAACAGAATACTAAAAATGTGATAAAACATCAAACATTAAAAACTTCCTTAAACAGGGTTGCCTTCAGATGTCTTCTTAAAGTCAGATAGTTGTTTATTTCCTTGACATCTGATGGGAGGGCGTTCCACAGGGAGGGCGCCACTACCGAGAAGGCCCTCTGCCTTCACTTCTCGCAGTGAGGGAATCACCAGAAGACCCCCAGAGCTGGACCTCAGTCTCCGGGCTGAACGACGGGGGTGTAGACTCTCCTTCTGGTATGCTATAATCAATTGCGTTAGGCTAGATAATAATTTCAAGGATTGTAACCAGTATTACTCCTACTCAGAGTAAACCCACTGAAATAAATGGACATGACCAACTTGGGTGTGTTCATTTTAATGGATCTACTCTGAGTATAACTTGGTTGGACAGCTGAGGCAATATTGGCAGTAGTTGTAGGCTTTTGCCCTTTAACTGGCTGTGGCAGGTGCAGCCATCATTTCTAGGGCGGATAGGCCCATCCCGCATAACTGCCTTCCTTGGTGCCTGAGCTGCTTCTGCAGAAGAACTCTGGGGCTTCTAATGCATGCCTCAGACTTGAGGAGAGCATTACAAGTCCTTTGCAATTTATCTGCTACCAAAAATGTCCATACTCTCAATTTTAAACTAGGGATGGAATTTTGTTTGGTCCGTATTTTAAAATGAATTTGCAACTCCTGGATTAATATGTAGACCACAACATAACCGCATCACAAAATATGTATGCAAATATATATTTTATCTCAATGTACATATTTTTAAACACATTTTACCATAAAATACTCAATGCATTTTGGCTCGGGTTTTTTTGAGCCTGGAACTGTATCACAAAATTTGGGGAAGTGTGAATTTAAATTTAAATACAAATGTTTGTATGGATTCTCTTTAAACACGTTTAAAAGGGTATGCAGAAACAGAAGGGAACACACTTACAATTTATTACATACAAAAGTGACTCAGATCGGAAATACACTGCTCTGTGCATTAGTACCTAGAACCTTCTTTCCGACATCCAGTTTTCCATATGGAATCCCACTGTCCCATTCAAGGAGTACTCTTGCAATCTGAAATGGTAGGAAGCTGCCGTATACTGATTAAGAACATTGAGTCCAACTAGTTCAGTCAGTATTGTCTACACTGACTGGTAGCAGCTCTGCAGGATTTCAGACAGCAAATCTCTCCCAGTTGTACAGTATCTTAAGATGCTAGGGACTGAACCTGGGAGCTTCCGCTTGCAATGTAAATGCTCAACTATTGAGCTATGTCCCTTTTTCAAATGCAAAACTGGGACAAGCATGACTCATACCTCACTCTTGCCACCCTGCCTCCCAAAAAAGTGCTTTCCCAGGGCGAAAGTGCAGCACTCAGAATATCCTCCGCCATCTTGCATGGGATGTCCATTTTTTTCCCAGGGCACTTGGCAGGTATATAGCATAGGTATACAGTGCTTGTTTTCTGGGGGGATGCATACCCCTAAACATTTTGTGAATCTTTGTACTTTTATCCATTTACTGTACAGTGGTACCTGGGGTTACAGACGCTTCAGGTTACAGACACTTCAGGTTACAGACTCTGCCACCCAGAAATGGTGCTTCAGGTTAAGAACTTTGCTTCAGGATGAGAACAGAAATCGTGCTCCGGCGGTGCGGCAGCAGCAGGAGGCCCCATTAGCTAAAGTGGTCCTTCAGGTTAAGAACAGTTTCAGGTTAAGAACAGTTTCAGGTTAAGGACAAACCTCTGGAACGAATTAAGTACATAACCAGAGGTACCACTGTATTTCTTTTTCCTGATTTGAACTGTAAAATGGTGAGAGTACCCCTAAAACATTTTTTTTGGAAAAAAGCACTGCTTCCTTAATCTCCTGTTGGTGAAGAGTGGGGCTCAGGTTGGAAGGTTGCCACCATGGCTTGAGTTTGCAAGTTTGTCTGCTTAACTTGCATTTGCTCCATGAAAGGCACTGAAGCTGCAGTCGTAGAACACTTAAAGGTAAAGGTAAAGGGACCCCTGACCATTAGGTCCAGTCGTGACCGACTCTGGGGTTGCAGCGCTCATCTCGCTTTATTGGCTGAGGGAGCCGGCGTACAGCTTCCAGGTCATGTGGCCAACATGACTAAGTCGCTTCTGGTGAACCAGAGCAGCACATGGAAAACCGTTTACCTTCCTGCTGGAGCGGTACCTATTTATCTACTTGCACTTGACATGCTTTTGAACTCTGGGCCTGCTAGGTTGGCAGGAGCAGGGACCGAGCAATGGGAGCTCACCCCGTTGCGGGGATTCGAACCGCCGACCTTCTGTAGCTTAACCCACAGCGCCACCTGTGTAGAACACTTACTTGGTAGTAAATCCCACCGAACACTATGGCTCTTACTTCTGGGTGGGTGTGAATAGGATGACACCGTTGGATTACTGCAATGCACTCTATGTGGGGCTACCTTTGAAGGTGACCCAGAAACTACAACTAATCAGGCAGCTAGACTGGTGACTGGGAGCGGCCGCGGAGACCATATAATACCAGTCCTTAAAGACCTACATTGGCTCCAAGTACGTTTCCAAGCACAATTCATAGTGTTGGTGTTGACCTTTAAAGCCCTAAATGTCCTCAGTCCAGTATACATGAAGGAGCGTCTCCACCCACACCGTTCAGCCTGGACACTGAGGTCCAGCGCTGAGGGCCTTCTGGCGGTTCCCTCACTACAAGAAGGGAGGTTACAGGGAACCAGGGAAGTTTTTAATGTTGGAAGTTTTATTCTGTTTTTAGTGTTCTGTTAGGAGCTGACTATAGTGGCTGGGTATAATAATAATAATAATAATAATAATAATAATAATAATAATAATTACTGTCTGAGTCAGAGGAGACTTACCAATTCTACTGTAGCAACATAGGAATCTGCCTTTTACTTAGTCGGCTCATTGCTCCTTCTAACTGCCTATTTTCTAGTCAGTGGCGTAGCGTGGGGGGTGCAGGGGGGGCCGGCCGCACCGGGCGCAACATCTGGGGGTTAGGGTTAGGGGGCGCAAATCCACAGGTTAGGGGGCGCAAATCCACGGGTTAGGGGGCGCAATTCCACGGGTTAGGGGGTGCAAATTACTTGCCTTGCCCCGGGTGCTGACAACCCACGCTACGCCACTGTTTCTAGTGACTGGCAGTGGCTCTCCAGGTGTTCAAATGGGGGGTCTCTCAGTCCTACCTGAAGATGTCGGGGGTTGAACTTGGGATCTTCTGCATACACAGCAGATGCTGTACCATTGACTGAAGCCCCCTCCTCTATTGCATGGTAGAGTGAAGTCCAAAAACTGGGCTTGTGTGTGCGTGTGTGAGTATTCCTCTGGGCATATAATTTGCATGCTTATGAGAAGATGCCCTCAGAACTACACACTACCCCTCACTAGGGGTTAAGAATTAATTTTTAACCTAGCCCTTGGTAAGCAAGCTTAAAGGCTCCTTTCTCAGCATGGAGTTTATCAGGCTTGCCAGAACAGTTAAGCTTAGATCTTAAATTTATGTTGCAGATCTAGCTGGAGGCTTAATTTGTGCTTCCTCGGAATACTTTTATTTTTGTGTTTGATCTTAAAGGAGCCTTTCCAAATGTTTTAGGCAATGGAGCTTTGCAAAGGGAGGGGGGGGGGTCCTTAAAGAATAGAAAAAGCTGAGCTAAAACTAGACAACACTACCTCTTTTCACCAGGTTTGGTTTAATACAAAGCCTTTCTCCTGTTTTCCAGTGCTCAGTGAAACATGATATTAATCATGAACTTTAAAGATTGCTTATGTAAATGACGGATCTCATGGTACAGAGCTCAGTCTTGAGAACAGTCTAGCTGTAAATCTTGTGAAAAGGGTGTCCACACTGTGCAACACTGCCAATAATTCTTTTTAACAAAGTCTGCCCGTTCCCTCTAATTATATGTGTGTGCTGTAAAACCCTTTTCAACAGAATAAGAATGATTTCTTCCTGGTCTTATTATTATTTTTTTTAAATACATAAAATCAAGAAATGCAAAAAGTCAATTTTCAGATTTGATTCCATTGAGTCCATTCCTTCGTTTCATCCAGGATGTAGGTTGGTTCAGCCAAACATTGTGCAATGGTTAAAATCTGCACAAGCCCCTTCCACAGGCAGCATGAAAGAAACCATTTAATTTGGCAGGTGATCAGCAGCTGCAGAAATGTAAGGCTAATTTTCAAAATAAACAATTGTTGTTGTTGTTACACAATTTTTTGTCTTAATTCAGAAATCCTGTCCCTTAAAGGTTGCTTTCTGCTCCTAAGCCATATAGATAAGTATGTTACAGCTTCAACATTGAAATGAAATAGCATCGTTTCTTACTGCACACGGTTCGGTCAGAGCGCAAAATGCTAAAACCGAGCATGGCTGCTTTCACAAAAGCAAGATGTGTTTCGGTGTTCAAAGTGATATAGTGGCCCAGCTCTTGAAACGAATTCTGAAAAGGCCAGCCAAAGAGTGTGCAAGAGATTCTCCACACACAGGGAAGGTGAATTATGCAAGTCTTGTCATCAACAACTGCCTTCAAAAGTACAGAGCTGGTAAAGAGAAATAAAGAAGGGTAAAAGGATGACTCCATCCTCTTAGAAAGGGGGAATAGATGCCTTTTATCCGATGTTTGAGAACTGCTTGTTGGGGTCAGAACATTTGCACTCCCTTGTCAGGGCTAAGACAAAAGGCATTTGACTGAGAGGATAAACAGATGCAAATACCTAAATGGCAGTTGCTGGCTCCAGTCCAAGGTTGGGGGTTATTCCCCCCACAAAGGTTGAGCCGATTAGACAATTGAAACAATGGCGGGTTGTTGTTTTTCAGTTTCTGGGTTTTGTTTGTTTTTCTCTTCTTCTTTTTTGGCACTGGCCAACCTTCCCCCGCTCTTCTTCTTTGGGACTTGCATACATCGAACGGGTGAAGCATCTTGGAAACGTAAAGTAAAGACATCTTTATTTCCGTAGAGATCAGAATTCAGGAGATTAGCCGGAATCCCAACATGCCAGATATATAGCTTCCCACCACCTGCTACAAGCCACAATGGCTGCCCAAAGCAAAGGACAGAAATTGAAAGAAAAACAACAGCACTCTCACCCATGTGCTTTGGGACTACCAAAGGCATCTTTGTGATAAACAAATGGTTCTCAAAGTGTGAGGTGGCCCTGCCTAGGCGGACGCAGATGGTTGCTGGGGAAACTCAAACTCCTCCCAGAATCCCCTTCACTCTATGTGCCTCTCTTGAGTAGGGCTGGAGGCACTGTCAAGGCCTCATAACTCCCCACCTCCTCACAGTGTTGGTTCAAAACCAAGGGTGCCTCATTTTTTTCTTGTACCTTTGGAGATACACTGGAATAGTTCCAGCATGGAAGCATTTCATATTTAAACAACAGCTACCACCTGGACTATTTTCAAGCCATGTGCTTTGTAAGGGATCTTTTTGGGGGGCATTTGATTTCCTTCCTTCTGATCCAGGTCATGTGTGAGCATTCCTTGATGAGGATCTGTTTGTTTCTACCTTTTAAAACATCGTTTGGGCTAGGAACGTTCACTCTGGTGCAGCAGATATTCCTGAGAAGATGCACTCAATCTCTTGCACCTTACAATAATTGATGGCATCAAAACATGTCATTTTAAATACCTATGCATACAGAAACACCACTCCACCCAATATGATATCCTTTTGTAAAGCAGATCTCTGGGCATTCTTCGTCCATTTTTTAAAAAATGTGCATATAGAGAAACCAAACAATGTGATAACTAATTAATTTTTTTGTCATCCTTTGCCAACAAAGGTCCGTATAGTAAAAGCTATGGTTTTCCCAGTAGTGATGTATGGAAGTGAGAGCTGGACCATAAAGAAGGCTGACTGCCGAAGAATTGATGCTTTTGAATTATGGTGCTGGAGGAGACTCTTGAGAGTCCCATGGACTGCAAGAAGATCAAACCTATCCATTCTGAAGGAAATCAGCCCTGAGTGCTCACTGGAAGGACAGATCGTGAAGCTGAGGCTCCAATACTTTGGCCACCTCATGAGAAGAGAAGACTCCCTGGAAAAGACCATGATGTTGGGAAAGATGGAGGGCACAAGGAGAAGGGGACAACAGAGGACGAGATGGTTGGATAGTGTTCTCGAAGCTACCAGCATGAGTTTGACCAAACTGCGGGAGGCAGTGGAAGACAGGAGTGCCTGGCGTGCTCTGGTCCATGGGGTCACGAAGAGTTGGACACGACTAAATGACTAAACAACAACAATAATTCTTATTACATTTATATTGCACCTTTTTCTCCAAGTTGCTCACAGTGACATACATGGTTCTTCTCTGCCTCAATTCATCCCCACAACCCTGTGAGGTAGGTTAGGCTGAGAGGCCAAGGTCACCCAGTGAGTTTCATGGCAGAGCAGGGATTGGAACCCAGATGTCCCAGGTTCTAGTTGAGAACTCTAAGCACTACACCACACAATGAACATTCAGTATTCAGTGGTGATTGGGCTACTATGGATATTGGACCAGGAACAGTGCAGTACACTGGAGCCCAGTGATGCCAGGTCATTGACAGGTGGGCTGTCCCCCACCAATCAAATGTGGCTCATGGGGAAAAGGGGACCAAAAAGCTTCTCCACCTCTGTATTAAGCCATCAAAGTGTGGTGTAAAAAAATCTTACAAATAATCCCTGAACCGATCATCTTTTACCTCTCAAGACAATATGAGATCATATTAGCTATTTATAAGATTAGAATCAGTCTGTGCGCTGCTCCATTTTATTAGGCTGTGGTCAGGATATTTAATGCATTCAGAACAAGAACAATTAAACAGCTAAGGAATATCAATCATCTTCTAGCGTGTAGGATAGACAGATGTGGAAGTTAAATATGTCATTACAAATTGACTTGTCTCACTTATGTGTTCTGTTTACTTTCTAAGGTGAACAATTGCCTATGATAGACAATGCAGGCTGCATATTTTATCTTCCTCCTAATTAGGGCACAAATATTCTAGCACTGAAACCTACCTAGTTTTTTACTTAGATACACTAGAGTGTCCGAGAATCTTATAAAAGTCAGAGCAGAGCATCATCTTAAGTGCTGCCTCATTTTCACATAGGGAAACTGCCCTGAAAGCAAAAATGGTTAAGTGAGTACAATAGAGGGAACAGATTTTGCTGGGGAACTGTTCCCTACTCACTGCAGCCACTACAACAGGCGTGATCTGCAAAACTGATCTTTGGATCACATTTTCAGTCAGATACCTGTGGGAAGGTCAGAAGCAGAACATGAGGGAAATAGCACTCTCCCCTGACTTTGTAGTAAATACTTTTGTCGGGAAGTGCTTCACTTTCAAACAAAACCTTTCACTCCCCAAAAGGTCACCTTTCGCTACAAAACCCAAACCCCCACAACTGCTCTCCACAGTCCTACATCTGCAGCAGTTTCAGGCCAATAAATATGGACTGTTATGCTCTGTTTATTAGGATTTTGCTGTCCAAATGTTGTCATTGTTATTAGTCATCAGATTTACATACCGCCCCTCACCATAGGATTTCAGGGCGGTTCACAGAATAAAATACAGTGGTACCTCAGGTTAAGAACTTAATTCGTTCTGGAGGTCTGTTCTTAACCTGAAACTGTTCTTAACCTGAGGTGCCACTTTAGCTACTGGGGCCTCCCTCTGCCGCCGCGCCGCCGCCGTGCGATTTCTGTTCTCATCCTGAAGCAAAGTTCTTAATCCGAGGTACTATTTCTGGGTTAACGGAGTCTGTAACCTGAAGCGTCTGTAACCTGAGGTACCACTGTACAGGATAAATGGTTGTTGTTACAGAAAGCAAATAAAAGAGAAAGCTAGAGATAGTAATATTTGCTGATTCAGCAAAACCTTCCGCCCACCGAAGATATCAGCTCTTGCAAATAGAAGATAAACGTTAGTACTTTCCTTCTAGAAAATGCAAAACGGTGATGCAGAGAGAACTATAACAATCAGCCTTCACTTCCTGTTCCTGTTTGAAAGCTGCCATTCGTGTGAGAAGAGCAAGTCCTGTTTGCCTGGCTTCTGTTATTCTCTCGAGTTGTATTAAGGCAGGGTATCTGGATGCACCAGCCTCAATGAGGTGGTTTACCCGCTTGACGTTTTGGTAGTTATTTATTAGTACTGTATTTATAAACCATCAAAGACATCAGGGCAGTGAACAATAAATATAGATTTTGACACATCACTGCAAGTGGTCAGGAAGCAACGTTTGTGCAACTCTTTTAAGTCCTGTTTATTGCCGCTTCTGTTGATGGAGCTGCTGGTCTTGTGGTTTTTGAAACCCCTATTGTGTGCCTTAGGATATGGTTGGTGCTGAATTCACCAAATCAGGAATATAGACAATAACTAATCAAGGGAGCCCTCCCATAAAGGTTCTGGCAAAAGCTCACACAAGAATGGAGGAATCTGGGGTGGGCGGATAAGTAATAAAATAAGACAAACTTTACGCATGCATCATAGAACCAGGAGCTGTTTGCAATGCATAAGCCTTAGTTTTGCAACTTCTGGCTTCTGTGGTATTACTCACATCCTTAACATGACCTTAATACAGTTTTGTGGCTTTAGATTTACATATTTTTATTATTGTCTCAAAGATAAATGGTAGGTGGTTGCAAACAGTAGAGGCCTAGAGCAAGGTTTTTAATATTATTAAAAGTATGACATAAAACATGCTAAAACAAAGGTAAGGCAGTTTATGACATATGCCAAAAGAAGAACATTTCCAATGCTGATTTCACATCCTGAAAGGGTTTGAAAAGGTTTTAAGCTACATTCGTATACAATTAACTAAGACAAGTATTTAAGTGCTGGTTTTTATGAGTCCATAATAAGTATGTGCAGCAAGTAAACTCGGCCCCGTGACCATATTTCTATACTTTCAGATCTCTACATGTCTTTAGGGGTGGGCTCTGTTTAGATCAGTGATGCCTTCCAGACGTATCTGGGCTACATCTTAGGATTGCCATCTGTCCTCTTTTCCCAGGACGTGTCCTCTTTTTCAGGGGTAAAATTTCTGTGCGGGTGGATTTTTTTGATTTGCCAAAATGTCTCTGGCTATACTTTCTGGATGAGACATAGACATAACTGGTGGCTGAAGACTTGCTTTCCTCTTCTCTTCTCCTGCCCCTCTCAGCAATATATTTTCTTCTTCTTTGGCAATCAATTGTAGCCAAGTAAGATTGTCTTCCATAAACACAGTTTTAAAAGTGAGTCCGTAAGTGACTGTGGAGGCCAATTCTGGATCTACACGCCCTTCTCCTACCTGGGCAGTTGTCTTTCCACAAGGGCAGACACTGATGTCGAAATTGCCTGAGCTCTGCAAGTGCGGCTTTCTTCTGACTGAAGCACAGAGTGTTTGAGGACTGGGACAATTGCAGGGAAACCAAAATGCTTATTTACAAAGCTATTGTACTACCAAGCTTACAGTATGCTTGTGGTTACAGATAGGTAGCCGTGTTGGTCTGCCATAGTCAAAATAAAAAAATTCCTTCCAGTAGCACCTTAAAGACCAACTAAGTTAGTTCTTGGTATGAGCTTTCGTGTGCATGTATCTGAAGAAGTGTGCATGCACACGAAAGCTCATACCAAGAACTAACTTAGTTGGTCTTTAAGGTGCTACTGGAAGGAATTTTTTTATTTTGAGTATGCTTGTGAAATGTGGACCACTTATAAACACCATCTCAAACTCCTCGAAAGATTCCCTCAATGGTGTTTCCAATTTTTTTTAAACATCACTTGGGAAGACAGGCAAACTACTGCCAGTGTACTGGAAGATGCAATACATTACAACTTCTATAGCTTACATATAGTAGGGGCATTTAAAATGAGAGTTGTCATAGCATCCTCTTTTTTGCTCTTCAAAATATGGCAACCCTACTACAGTTTCCAGAAGCCCCAGGCAGCATGGGCAGGGGTCAGGGATGATGAGAGTCAAATTCAGCAGCATCCAGAGTACACCACATTGAATCATAGAGGGACCCTGAGGATCATTTAGTCCAACCCCAGCAATGCAGGAATATGCAGCTGTCCTATACAGGAATCGAACCTGCAACCTTGGCGTTATCAGCACCCGCACCATACTCTAGCCAACAGGGGTGGCTAACCTTGGCCACATTCACACTATAAAGCACCAAGATACCACTTTAAGCAGTCATGGCTTTCCCCAAAGATTTCTGGCAGCAGTAGTGTCTTAAGGGCACTGAGAGTTGTTACCAGACCCCCATTTCCCTCACAGAGCTACAATTCCCAAATCTCCCTTCTAAAGAGGGTTTGTTTGTTAAACCACCCTGGAAACCATAACTCTGGGAGATGAATGGGGACCTCCTAACAACTTTCAGCACCCTTAAGCAACTGCAGTTCCCAGAATTGGTTGGGAGAAATCATAACTGTGGTGTCATAGTGATCTAGTGTGGTGTAGATGTGGCCCTAGTTTGGCTGAGGGATTACTTAAGGATTCGAAATGAATACTGACGCGAGAGAAGTTGGTGTAAAAAACCCGGTTTGCACTGTAAGACAGCTTTGGCTGAAAAAAGAATTAGGTCAAGGTATGTTGTGGCGGGTGAGTGGGGGGGGCATGTGAGAGATGCTGCGTTCTGATAGAGGATGTGAAAACTGTTTCTAACTGATACCTTAACGACAGTGCCTTGTCGAGATAGATGGATGTTGACAGCAGTTATTGTGAACACAAGGCATGCAAAAGGGTCGACGAAGCCTAAAAACGAGACCCCTGTCTCTGGAACAAAAATAAAAAGTGATCCCGTTTCACCTCTTCCAGAGAAGGCAACACAGGTGGCCTGGAAAATAGGACTGTTATTAATTTAGACTAGCTGTCACATGGATACTGAATTGTTGTGGAACCAGACTTCATGTTAGGGCATAGGATGTAAGTTAACTAATTGTGTGAAAGGGTTTGTGGCCACAGGTCAGGGCTGGATGTTGTGTCTGAAGGAGGGGGAATACATGCAGAGGAATCCTTTGTAGAAGGAAGCAACAGAAGCACAGATGCTCTCTTCTGGTCTTACATTTGGTAGAACCCACTGTAGATTAAGCTTTAGGCCAGGAATTAGGAAGCCCTAATACTGTGTCATCCAGTTTCGCAGGCTCCTGCTTGCCACACTGATCACCAGGCTTAGACCCAGGAAGGCTGGTCCAGTTCCTCAGATTGTGGCAATGTAACTTCTGACTCAATGTCATTGACCCTGCTGGATATAACATCAGAGGTCATCATCACATTGACTTTTACATCCACCTCATCAGTTTTAAGGGACACGGGTGGCGCTGTGGGTTAAAACAGAGCCTAGGACTTGCCGATCAGAAGGTCGGCAGCTCGAATCCCCGTGACGGGATGAGCTCCCATTCCTCAGTCCCTGCTCCTGCCAACCTAGCAGTTCGAAGGACGTCAAAGTGCAAGTAGATAAATAGGTACCGCTCTGGCGGGAAGGTAAACGGTGTTTCCGTGCGCTGCTCTGGTTCGCCAGAAGCCTCTTAGTCATGCTGGCCACATGACCCGGAAGCTGTACGCCGGCTCCCTTGGCCGCAACCCCAGAGTCGGCCACGACTGGACCTAATGGTCAGGGGTCCCTTTACATCTTTACATCAGTTTACATCAGTTTTAGCTTACAGTTGTTGGGTTTTTTTTGATGGATCCACATGTGACAAAAAGGGAGAGGCCTCATGAGCAGCAGCTGCAATCTTGCACCATTGTTGTAATTACGATTACCCATCCTTCACTGCAATGGTCCCGAGGCAATGTAAAATACAAGATTAAAAGCAGAATAATCTTGTATAATCAAAACTGGAGTGGGCCCTAAAAATATATCTCTTATGTGCCAAAGGCCAGGGGGGCTGAGCTGCATCTTCAGCATACCATGAAAGCTGGACAATGAAGATGCCAGGCACACCTCTGTGGAGAAGGAATGGCACAACCTAGCCCTAGTGGCATAGCGTGGGTTTCTGATGCCCGGGGCAGAGCAAGTGTTACATGCCAGTGGACTGGGCAGCTGGCATGGAGGCACGTGCTGGGGGCCTGTCTCATGGAGCCTGTGAGGCACTGTCGCTGCTGGTGGCAGTGGTGGTGCACCTTCTTGGCTTGGTGGCTCTGCCATCCCAGAGACAGGGCATGCGGGCATCCCTTACTAGGAGAAGAAGGTGCCACCCTAGCCCTGAAGGCCTGGCCTGGGCGTGGCTTGCCTCCTTGCAGTTCCGGAAAGCGGCAGGAGCTCAGCCACGCAGCCTCAATGAGGGAGCCTGTCATGGGGGCGCCTTGTTGAGCCCCTCTCAGAATTTAGTGCCCGGGACCACCACCCCTTTGCCCTCCATGCTATGCCACTGCCGGGCCCCAAGCTTTTGATGGTGGATGAAACCCTTCTTAACTTCCAAGGGGGTCTGTAGGGAAGGAGGCAATCTTTTGGATATTTGGGGCCTAACTTGTCAAAAGGTCAGGCTGCCCATGTGTGTTAATTTTGTAAATACACCCAGGAGCCTGCGAGCTCTCGTCTCAAATTTCACATAGTAAGAATAATAGCAGTGACATTTAAGGGGAGAAGAAAGAAAGATCCAGTGCTATTGTGCCCATGCTTTTAGGCTTCCCAGAGGTATCCACTTGGCAACTGTGTGAAACAGGATGCAGGCCTCAAGAGGCTTTTGGTCTGATCCTGCAGAGCTCTTCTTTTGCTCTCGTAAGTCTGATTGAATTTGGGCAGAATGCTTTTGCAGCAAAGGTAGTCCTTGAGAAAAAGAAGAATATGGACTGTACTCTTGGGGAAATAATTTCTTTGAAAATCTGCAAAGACCTGACATCCTTTATTTCCTCTTGTCACACATTGTTTTATGGAAAAATAAAGGAAGAAACAAACAAAATGTCCCATGATGTACCTGCTCTCTTATTAGAGAGAGTAACATCATAGAGGGCTGCAATGTTAGAAAGACACACACACACACAAAAAAAAATAATGTTGGGGGGAAGAGATCACAATTGCAAAACAAAAGTTATTGCATTCCAATCAAGCTCTGAATTGTTGAGTTGGCTGTTTGCGAGCAGGTGGAGAGGTGTGTGTTTTTATACAAAATAAGTAGATTGGAGCCTGAGATGCTTAAAGAGAACCCTGAGGAATCAATTTGTTTTACTCGCAAGCAAACCCCTACAGGCCAAGAGTTGTAGTCTGCCACTACTAGTCTAGTCAGACATGGGGGTTTGTTCCATCTCTCTTTGTGATTTGGCAGACATTCCCAAGCAAGCTGTAAGGTCTGGAAACTTAATGGCTGCAAATCCATAAAACTGTTCTATGCAGAGATTATCTCTGCCGGGGTACTGGCAATGTGATCCATATATTTTGAGCTGGAAATCGTAACTCAGTACTGTTGTGAGCATTCTTGATTAATCCTTTTATTTGGGCTTTGGTATCATCCTGAAAAACTGGGCTGAAATTGTGGAATTCATTAGCTGTCGCACAGACCTTCCAAGTGTCACTATTTTCCAGGGACAGTACCGGATTTCCAGAAGGCATCCTGGTTTCTGATTAGATCCTGAAATGTCCCGCTTTTCCTTAGGACATCCCTATTTTCATTAGATAAATATTGGAGGGTATGGACTTATTTGACCCTTAAGCCAAGAAGATAAACTATACAACCTTTAGAAGGCAGCCCTGTATGGGGAAGGTTTTTTTTTAATATTTAGTGTTTTATTATGTTTTTATATATGTTGGAAGCTGCCCAGAGTGGCTGGAGCAACTCGGTCAGATGATATAAGTAAAGAAGTAGTATTAATAATACAAACGACGACAACAATGGAGTAGGATGTCCCTGTTTTCATCAGAGAAATGTTGGAGGGTATGCAGTGCTCTAATTCTACCAGGGACACTTTTTAAGGAAGGCAAAAGAGATGTCATCTCAGACTCACCTGCCCACTTCGTGCTTCACACCACATGTGAATATTCTTCAGGAGAACATCTATATCTCTAACCACCTTATAAATAACTGAATGGGATTGTGCAGTAACCATGCATGGCATAAGGAGAGGGACACGTGTTAATAACTTTTCTATATGTATATAAAAAATGATGCACAAGCAATGTTCCTAAAAATACACTGCATTTTGCAATTTAATACTGAGCTTTTAAAACTTTTGAATGGCTCCCAGCATCTGTTGATGCTATTGTGTAAATATAAAGCACTGTTAAACTTAATGGACATGCCTAACAGGGCCATTGATTTCAATGGGTCTATTCTGAGTAGAACTTAGTTGAATACAAACTTTGGTGTCTGCTCCAGATTTCCAGATCAGTCACTTCTGGTATTTTGCATATAACTCAATGTGGTGTGGGCCCTAGAGAATGATCTTGAAAAGACTCAGGCCTCTAGACCCTAGTATGCATAGTAAAGGTGGCAGGCCCAGAGCTCGAAAGCACACCAAAACGTGCAAGTAGATAAATAGGTACCACTCTGGCGGGAAGATAAATGGCGTTTCCGTGTGCTGCTCTGGTTTCGGTGTTCCATTGCGCCAGAAGCGGCTTAGTCATGCTGGCCACATGACCTGGAAAAACTGTCTACGGGCAAACGCCAGCTCCCTCGGCCTGTAAAGCGAGATGAGCGCCGCAACCCCAGAGTTGTTCGTGACTGGACTTAACTGTCAGGGGTCCTTTACCTTTGCTGTTGTTGTTTAGTCGTTTAGTCATATCTGACTCTTCGTGACCCCATGGACCAGAGCACGCCAGGCACTCCTGTCTTTCAGTGCCTCCCGCAGTTTGGTCAAACTCATGCTGGTAGCTTTAGAACACTATCCAACCATCTCGTCCTCTGTCGTCCCCTTTTCCTTGTGCCCTCCATCTTTCCCAACATCAGGGTCTTTTCCAGGGAGTCTTCTCTTCTCATGAGGTGGCCAAAGTATTGGAGCCTCAGCTTCAGGATCTGTCCTTCCAGTGAGCACTCAGGGCTGATTTCCTTAAGAAAGGATAGGTTTGATCTTATTGCGTGGCTATTCCCTCCCCCCTCCCCCACGATGGAATAAATAAAGACACTGGACACAAAGATTAGGTTAATGGGCGAAAATGGCCACAACTTTATTGATTACAGGTAAGAAGGGTATTGGCTTTAGGCATTGGCCCCTAACCGACTATCCGGTCTAACCGGGAAGGGTTAAACACCAACAGGGGGAGCCACCCGAGATGCATATCCCTAGGCGCTCTCCGAGGGGTTACCGCTCGGGGGCGCGCTTTAGGCCCTAGCCTCCATAGGTTTCGGACGAGGCGTCGCCCCTCGGAGTCCTTTAACGAACTACCCTTCAAGCTTTGGGGGAGGTGATGGCGTTCCTCCCCCCCAACCTCATTTGCATGACAATATCCCAGCCAATGCCTACCGCCAAAACCAAGGAAGTTGTGACAGTTGCTACGAGGTAGGCGAAAAAACCAAGTGGCACCAAACAAGCCAATTAGCCAAATGGAAAAACTCCTACCAGGCCCCTTGCGGCGACCAGCCGAAGCCCATAGCAATGTCGGTGGTAAACCTAAGGGCGGGTGGGTGGGTAACCTGGTCAGCTGTGAGGGAGAAAAGGGGCGAGCCAAGGGCTGCCCCGACCCCAAATGGCCTTGGGAAGGCCCGCCCCTGCAGCCAGCCGATTGGCTGGCGCAGCAGGGGGAATCCCAACTGAGGGGAATCCCGGCTTCCCGCGAGGCTGGCGCTAGCCTCGTGGGAGAGAGGGTGGGCAGGGTCGTGAGCCCGCAACCCCACCTCCTCCTGAAGTTCGGTAGTGGCATTGCAGTCCATTTTCCTTTACCTTAGGTATATTTAAGGTATATTTATATACCTTATAGGTATATTTATATTTCTAGGTATATTTATATCTATTAAGTGCCATGGTTGTATGAGAATGTTCAGATACAATGATGTCATCTTTATTGTTTTTTGGGGGGGCCTGAAATTTCACATAATATTCTCACTCTGCACTAGGAAATGTAATGGCAAAGTTTTCTCAGGGTGGAGGGGAGCTGCTAACACTTGCCCATGCAAGCCCCCTGAGATAAAAGTCATGTAACCATTGTGAATTGAGCACATTTGTGTCCACATCTGGCAGTCATTTGCTCTGATGCTGCACGGTGCAACGATCCCGCATTGCAATGGAGGAGCTTTGTAGAAAGTGAGCATGGGTGGTTGAGATGATGTGGCATTAGTTGAATTGGGCGAGGGAGGAAACGTGAGCATCTGACACAAAATAACTTTTCTGCAATTTTATATGAAATACGAACCAGGTTAAAACATCTGAGGCAAGACTAAGAACAGCAGAGACATTGGTGTCTTGGGTAACTGGAACAGCCTGTGACTCTTTCCTGTTAACTTCTTAATATGGACAACATCTGGGTAGCGCTAGATACCTCAGCCATGTAAAAGCCGAAATAAACCATAATAGACACAATAGAGTACTAACCGAGTCACATAAGGGCTACAAGAGTCATTACCTTTATGTTAATAATCCTTGTTATGTGTTAGTGCTTGCTCAGGTAGCCCGGAATAATCAGGAGATCAACTGCTCCAAAGGGGCTATAGCACTTTTATCACCTCCAGAATTTCTAGATTAAATAGCCCTCAACTGGACCTTGCTACGATAAAAATAAGTCTCTAAGGAAGCTTCAGCGACCTGTTGCAGCAAATATTTGTATTCTAAAGAGCTTCCACAGAGCCATTGCCTGTGAGAAAGAATATGGAGAAAGCTCATGAAGATGGTTTGCCCACTGCACCAGGCAGTTAGTCTGTTCAGTGCAGTGCAGTGGTTAGAACAGGCATAGGCAAACTCTGGCCCTCCAGATGTTTTGGAACTACAATTCCCATCATCCCTAGCTAGCAGGACCAGTGGTCAGGGATGATGGGGACTGTAGTCTCAAAACATCTGGAGGGCTGGAGTTTGCCCATGCCTGGGTTAGAATGTCAGCGCAGGACTGAGGAGACTCTGGTTCAAATCCACACTTTGCCATAAATATATCCTTGAATACTCTAGACCTCATCAATAACATCTAGCTTATCTCTGCTGCCCAATATCCTTTGGGGAAAGACTGGGATAGAATTTATCATTCAGAAGTCGAGCCTATCTTCCTTTCATGTCAACTGGTGCTGCTATCTGATTAATACACCCAGGACCTAGCTAATTCATCATATGAATTCCAATTATTTATGGATTTAAACCTGCATACGGTTGCATGTTTTTAGATGATGCATGTGCATGTTGCACCAGAAGCCATCTTAGATTCCCGCATTCCCTCTGTGTGAGCGGCAGGTAGGATACTTCCCCCCCCCCAGATGGCACTGCCACCCGACCATCTGTGAATTTGTTTGTTAAGCGGAGTTGTTGTTGTTGTTGCTGTTGTTGTTGTCTTAAAAAAAATCCACAAAATGAATCAGAGGCATGCTTTCAAGAGGATTAAATGCCTTACAGAAATTAATCAACCCTGGTTTTCGTCAAGGAAAAGAGCAAATGAAATCAAAATGTCGTGTCATTAAACCTTGAGATGCAAAGCTGCAACATCTTTCTTACTGAAACCATCACAGAAGCATCTTGTTGTGAGAGGTAGCTTGTGCCATGACTTTACCAGTGTGGGATCTGGCCTTTGCCTTTGCGTGGACTCTTGGCATCACTTTCAAGTAATCTCATTTGCGGTGCAAATCACTTCCTTGTAGCTGTGTGTGATAAGAAAGAGGCAGACACCTTGACTAAAAAAATAAAATAAAATAAAAATATCTAAGTGACATTTTTTAACCCCGGCTTTTCAAAAGAGCTGGGTTTTTGCATATTTCTCTCAGCATGTCAATATTTCTGCATGTGCCATGGAAACATTAACATCCCTGGATAAGCAAGAGAGAATAGGCGCGATCTGTGAGGAGAGGTTTCACTCTAGACACTGAGGAGGCCCTCACTTTTCCTCTGCCCCTCTCTCTGTGGAACGCAAGCCCCGCTGTTAATAATTGAAGGCTGCTTTGTGGAGAAAGAACTGTCCATATCCATCATTTTAAAGATGAAAATTTTCAAGCTCTTTCTGTTTTATGGCATATCAAACAATCCAACAGTAGACGACTCACAAGTCTCGCAACCGGCTCCAAGTTTCCAGCCTTTGAAAAGTTTGTTATTTTGACTTAAGTATTGAGATACTTCTTTTTCTCTTACAAAGAAGATGCATCGTTTGAGGATTCAAAGGAGCAAAAGAGAAAATCCTCATTTTCCTTGACAGAATGCTTGCTGTGCTCTCCACGTTGAGGACTGGCAAATATGAACAGACAGGTTTACACTTTTATCCCTTCTTGTTACCCAACATGGCTTTTAGGACTTTCTCCAAATGAAGTACTCGGCAAGACATCCAAAGATGAAAGAGTTGGAGGATGAACTCACCTACATAGAGCTTATCAAGGCTTTAACATTGTGATTGATAATGCTCCTGTACCTGTAGCATATATATTAAAAACCCCTTTGTGGTTTCAAGTGAATGTATCTCATGGATACGTACCGGATATTTCTCCCCCTGCTAAGCTGTAAAGGGGACAATCTTGTCGAGCTGAAGAAAAGGCATGTGCTGACTCTAGCAGAAGAGGTATGGGATGGAGTGGATTTCAGAACTAATTTAGTTCTCCTCCGCACTCTCTTTTTTACATTTCATTTTTGTCTTGCCGTCCCAAGAAAACAGAATTAACCATTGCCGGTGGTAGATACAGAGGAGAAGCTAGAGACCACTCACTGCTACAGAGACAAATTCCAGAGGGATAACCATGTTCATGTGTTTTAATGAAAACAAGTCCTCCAGCACCATAGAGACTGATAAATTTAGCATGGCAGCCATCCTTAGAGTCCCATTTCAATGAAGTGGAAAGGCACTCAATACTTAAAAACAAAGCAAAATAACACTGGCTGAGTATTCAGGGATCGTGAATTTGTGACATCAGAGGCACTTGCCCATCAAATGACTATGAAAGGTACTCAACCACTCCTGTTATTTATCACTCCTCTTATACAAAAATCTCCAAATGTGTCCGAACTTCAATGTCTAAAACTCCTGGTAGAGGACAAGGATCTAGAGATCACGCTAAGGGTAGCCAAATTCTGTGCGACTGCCATAAAACTTAGGGAACAAGCTGTACTACCAAAATGATTAAGGTTTTAAATGGCAATTTTAGGTTATATTTTAGTGATCAGGATTTAATATATATTTTTAATTGCCGCTATATCTGATTTGTCTCTGTTACACCCGATTGCAATTCAATGTATTCCTGTTATGTTTTATGATTTTCCTGATATTGTAAGTGAGCCAGAACTGGTCTGTGGCCGTAATAATAAAATTCAATTCAATACTCAACCACTTTGTTTGTTCTGTGCTGGATTTTTGAACTTCTCTTGAAACCCAGTGGAGCAGCAAGATTGGTTGGGATGTTTCCATGCTTTGGGTCCCTCCATCCTATGCTCAGGATGGAGATATGGTTAAATAAAACCATGTATCCTAAAAAAATACCATGGTCTCCACTGGTCGTCCTAGGGGATTTTAACATCCATGCCGACACGACCTTACAAGGGGCCGCTCGGGACTTCGTGGAAAGCATGGCCTCCATGGGGCTGTCCCTGAATAAGTCTGGCCCAACCCATAGCCGTGGACATGCCTTGGACCTGGTGTTTACCTCTATGGATGTTGGTGATCTGAAAAGCGAAATGAAAGAAGTGCCATGGTCAGATCACTTCCTGGTGCAACTGGACTTCTCTGCGACCCATCCCCTCTGCAGGGAGGTGGGACCAATTTGGATGGTCCGCCCCCGCCACTTAATGGATTCAAATGGTTTCCAGAGAGTGGTAGGGGATGCTTTATCCCATGTTGATGGCCTTTCAGCCGATTCCCTGGTGGCCCGCTGGAATGTGGAGTTAACCAGGGCTATTGACTGTTTGGCTCCGAAGCGCCCTCTCCGATTGCATGGAGCCCGGACAGCCCCGTGGTTTTCCACGGATCTGAGGGCAATGAAACAATCGTTGAGACGGCTAGAGCGCCGGTGGCGGATAACTCATTCCGAATCTGACCGGACACAGGTTAGAGCTCAACGTCGAGCCTACCAAGTGGCGATAGCGACGGCGAAGAAGAATTTCTTCACCGCCTCTATTGCATCTGCAGAAAACAGCAGCAGGAGACTTTTTCAGGTGGTTCACAATTTAGCGGAACCACCTGCAACATCGGGGCCCAGTACGGGCCACATGTTCTCCTGCAATGATTTTGCAAAGTTTTTTGCAGATAAAATCGCCCAGATTCGGGAAGAAGTAGACTCCACCGTGGGAGCAGGGCCGGGGCGGGAGAGTGCTAGAGTTCTGTCTAGTCAAGTTGAGTGGGATCAATTTCAATCTGTTACCTCCGAGGATGTGGACAGGCTGCTTGGACGAGTGAAACCAACCACCTGTCTCCTGGATCCTTCCCATCCTGGCTTATAAAAGCTAGCCGGGAAGGACTGGGCGATGGGCTTCGTGGGGTGGTGAATGCTTCCCTCCGTGAAGGAGCCTTCCCAGACCCGCTGAAAGAGGCGGTTATTAAACCGCTTCTTAAAAAACCATCTTTAGATGCGGCCACGATGGCCAACTATCGCCCAGTCTCAAATCTTCCATTCCTGGGCAAGGTGATTGAGCGAGTGGTTGCTGAACAACTCCAGGCACGCCTGGAAGAAGCGGACCATTTGGATCCCTTCCAGTCGGGATTCAGGCCTCATCATGGGACTGAAACTGCCTTGGTCGCACTGGTTGATGATCTCCGGCGGGCTAGGGACAAAGGTGAGAGCTGTTTCCTAGTTCTGCTGGATCTCTCAGCGGCGTTTGATACCATCGACCATAGCATCCTTCTGGACCGTCTTGAGGGGCTGGGAGCTGGGGGCACTGTTATACAGTGGTTCCGCTCCTTCCTCCTGGGCCGTGTTCAGAAAGTGGTGGTGGGGGATGAGTGTTCAGACCCTTGGGCCCTCACTTGTGGGGTGCCTCAGGGTTCTGTCCTCTCCCCCATGCTTTTTAACATCTATATGAAGCCGCTGGGAGAGATCATCAGGAGGTTTGGGCTGGGTGTTCATCAGTATGCGGATGACACCCAGCTCTACCTCTCTTTTAAATCAGAACCAGTGAAGGCGGTGAAGGTCCTGTGTGAGTGTCTGGAGGCGGTTGGAGGATGGATGGCGGCTAACAGATTGAGGTTGAATCCTGACAAGACAGAAGTACTGTTTTTGGGGGACAGGAGGCGGGCAGGTGTGGAGGATTCCCTGGTCCTGAATGGGGTAACTGTGCCCCTGAAGGACCAGGTGCGCAGCCTGGGAGTCATTTTGGACTCACAGCTGTCCATGGAGGCACAGGTCAAATCTGTGTCCAGGGCAGCTGTTTACCAGCTCCATCTGGTACGTAGGCTGAGACCCTATCTGCCTGCGGACTGTCTCGCCAGAGTGGTGCATGCTCTGGTTATCTCCCGCTTGGACTCCTGCAATGCGCTCTACGTGGGGCTACCTTTGAAGGTGACGCGGAAACTACAACTAATCCAGAATGCGGCAGCTAGACTGGTGACTGGGAGTGGCCGCCGAGACCATATAACACCGGTCTTGAAAGACCTGCATTGGCTCCCAGTACGTTTCCGAGCACAATTCAAAGTGTTGGTGCTGACCTTTAAAGCCCTAAACGGCCTCGGTCCAGTATACCTGAAGGAGCGTCTCCACCCCCATCAGTCTGCCCGGACGCTGAGGTCCAGCGCCGAGGGCCTTCTGGCGGTTCCCTCACTGCGAGAAGCAAAGCTACAGGGAACCAGGCAGAGGGCCTTCTCGGTAGTGGCGCCCGCCCTGTGGAACACCCTTCCAGCAGATGTCAAAGCGATAAACAACTATCTGACATTCAGGAGACATCTTAAGGCAGCCCTGTTAAGGGAAGTTTTTAACGTGTGACATTTTACTGTATTTTTGGTTTTTATGGAAGCCGCCCAGAGTGGCTGGGGAGGCCCAGCCAGATGGGCGGGGTATAAATAATAAATTATTATTATTATTATTATTATTATTATTATTATTATTATTATTATTATTATGGTCTTCATTCAGTCTCTCACCACTTGGAGATTAGGGTGACATGCCTGAATGCTTTTGTACTGGTTGTGAACCACCAATCGTGAATCTTAGTAGTACTTGAAAGAGAGAGTGAGGCTGGATCTAGACATATTTTTTTAAAAAAGTGTTTCAGGAAAATGTGTTGTAAACCTCAAAGTGGGAAATCACGCTGGTGAAAGGTGGAACTCCACAGCGCCATCTGGTGTCACAGTGTTATAACGCATATAAAATGCTTTTTCTTTACTAATGTAGTTGAGTCCTGAGAGTGTGAGCGAGAGATAAATCTCTCTCTCCGCTGTTTTCTTACCTCTATCACAGCCTTCCCACTCTTGGTGCCCTTCAGATGTTTGGGACTACATCTCCCACCAGCAACTGTCCAATTATTCCTACAATTAGGCTACACACAACCCATAAAACACATTTCCCCACCACCACCAAAGAATCCTGGGAACCAAAAATGTATGCAAGATGAGCACAGTGATAATTCACAGCATCAGTGATTGGAAATATCTTAGCATCTCTGGGTAAATTGACACCTTTAGTGGGACAGGAAACCACTATCTCTGTTCAGGCCCAAATGAATAGAACCGAAAGTTTTGATAAGCTGCAATTCAGCAATTTCATGCTAGAGTTTCCTTTTGAAGTTCCTTTGTTCAAGGATGGTGACATTAAGTTCAGTAATAAATTGTCCTCGCAGGGTGAAATGTTCTTCTGCAGACCTATTGGTTTCTGATTTCAGCAAGCCCCTTTTTTCCTATTAGCTTCACAATTATATCAGCTTAACTAGTCTAGCTTTAATAATGCTCTCAATCAATGTACCTAGGGGCAGGCACATGATTTGGCTGTCAGGTGCCTGACTTCTGAGATCCAGCCCCCAGAATCCCTTTTGAAAACATGTTACGTTGGCTACCCTCCAAAACTCTAGTAAGGAGGCTGATTTTAATCTTGGAATTCTTTGTTAAAAGATCAGCAATGTCACATCCTGTGTTTAAAACTACTTGAGTGACTGCCACTCAGTACCACTGCTCAGTTTACTCTAAAATGTCATAGTTTGCTTCTCCTTAGATCCCCTCCCCCCACCGAAACAATGATTCAAATGTGGGTATCTCTCAAACAAAGATAAAACTGGCTCAAAGAATTCACTTTAGCCTTTCAACCATATCCATGTCTTTATTCAAAACTATATAGTTTAGTCTTCTGGCAGCACAGTTAATGTACATTTACTCATAATTACCGTAAGTCCTCATATGCAAAAAACTAAGAAGTGGGTCCTCAAATGCATATTTAGGCTAAAGGCAGGTTGCAGGCAGGAATATTCCTAGGTACAAAAAAAGAAAAAAAATTAGACACAGGTGGATATGCTAACTCCGGTGTAGATGCAAATTCAGGCTAATTTTAAAAGCTCTTGGCTTTTCTGCTCCATAGAATTATAGAGTTGGAAGGGACCTCGAGCATCATCTAGTCCAGGGGTCAGCAACGTGCAGCCCATGGGCTGCATGTGGCCCATAAAGACCATTTTACCGACCCATGAGCTGCCCCCGAACCGAGCTGCTCGCTCGGCAAGTCCCCTGTGCGCTGCGCTAAACCGGGGACTCACCGAGTGGTGCTGGAAATCACGTCTATGCACGCACAGATACCGGAAATTGCTTCTGCGCATGCCCAGATGCCGAAAATCACTTCTGCACAGGTGCAATTTTTGGCATCTGGGCATGTACAGACGAAATTTTCGGCACCACGGACATGTGCAGGCACTATTTCTGGCATCGCGTTGCGCCGGCCCAGCCCACGGCTGACCCCTGATCTAGTCCAACACCCTGTAATGCAGGAATATGTAGCTGTCCCACACAGGGATTGAACCTACATCCTTGGTGTTATCAGCACCACTGAGCTATCCAGGTTTTTTGTTTGTTTGTTTGCTTTTTGGACTGGCACTTTTCCCGGGAAAAACCACATTTTACTGCTGAATAAGCGGGAGCAGGAGATCCAGCACAAAAAACCCGGGCCACCCACCAAACAACACCCCTGATTGAAAAGGATGAATATATCATTATCATCATCAGCCTTGCTGTTTAGCCAAAATAAGCACTGAGGGCAGCTTACAACTCAGAAACACTGAGCTAGCCCCTGTAAAGGCACAAAAGGAAAATGAATTGGGAGGGTAAAGGAAGTAAGCGAAGACAGGCTCAACTTCTTGGTTATTACCACAACATATCTTGCAATGGGCGCATTTTTCTCATGCACAGTATTTCAAAAGCACTTAGTCTGTTTCCCTAAAATGAAAACCCCAGATTCTTCTTTGTAAATATCAGCATTCCAAAGCCCCGGACAACTTCCTGCTCCCATTATAGCTGCGCTAAAATTATCGCCATCCTGATCACTTTTGCCATATGCATGTTCGATGACTCTTATACAGTATCCAGCGTTATATATTTCACCTCTTCCCCGACGGGGAAGAAAATCATTGGTTTCCACCTTCCTCCTTCCTTTTTAACACTGTCCCTTTTTGAAAGCTGACATTCTTAAATTAGCTTCTTCTTCTTCTTCTTCTTCTCCTCTCGCTTTTTTAAAAAGTGCATTTTATAGTCAAGCAAGCAGTAATTGGACACTGTGACTATGAGTGGCCCTTGTGGTGTTTGGACCGAGTCCAAATGTACCTTCTGTCTGTCTCTGACACAGGCAGACAATAGCAGTATTATTTACTGTGCTGGCTCTGTGTAATTCGACAGGCCAGCTGCAGGAACAAAGAGCTGCTAACATTTTGCCCGGCCCTATTCCCAACTGAAGGCCCATCTACATTTCATAAATTATTTCCTCAAATGGTAGATTCTCTTTCCTCCCTCTAACCCTTACTGTGCTAATTTGGAAACTAAACGTTAACCATAAAAACACTATCCCCTTTCTTAGCTGTCACCCGGGTATTGTGGGACGCTGCCCTTGAAGCGATCGCCCCAGAGTCATTATATTGTCATTATTTATTATTAAATACAATTTGTCTGATTATCTCAGCCCCCAAGATCAAGGATTCGTCCCCTTTGCACAGACGTTCTCAGGATCCAGATTGCTGCAAGGCTTGTAAAAAAAGAAAGAAAGAAAAAAGGCAGGACAAGGAAGGGTCATGTAGCTTTGCGTAGCAACTGGACGAGGCATCTAGGGTGCAGATGCACGCTTTAGATAGGTGCAGCTTTGCTAAGGATAACTATTTATATGATAGGAGGCCACTCCTGTATTGCAATAAAAGGACAATATGCATTTTTTTTAAAAAAAAAAAAAGACAAAAGGGGGAACTGATTTGCATAAAATGGCATATGATAATTTGTATGTATGGGTGCAGTTTTAAAGAAATAATTACTATAATTTAATTAGGAAATAAAAACCAGTACATCTCACCACGGTGGGAAAGACTGGGACCAGGTTAACCGTGTGCTTTCTCTGTCTACTGTCCAGGTGCTAACCATCGATGTGCAGCTTGAAGGCCTCTGATCTCTCCTGTCTTACAGTTCAGTTAGTTAGTTAGAGCATCGTGCTGATAACACCAAGGCTGCAGGTTCAATCCTGCGTATTCCTGCATTGCACAGAGCTGGACTAGATTAGGCACGTCCAACTCCCAAGAGACTGTGATCTACTCTCAGTACATAAAAGCTAGCAGTGATCTACCCTTGGGGGGGGGGCAGAAGCCAAAGTTGTTGAGTTGTTGAGCTTTTTTTTTGACGGGGGGGGGGCAGAGTGGCCATAGTTGCAGAGCTATTTTGGGTTGGATTTCCATCAATACAACATGAAGCGCTTTCAATTTCGCACAGTGCAACAGACAACATTGCTTCCGCTAGCCCTCTCCAATGCTACTGCAGTGCCGACGGACACAGCTAACGCCGGAGGAGGGAGGCGAGGTCATTACTAGCCCGCAATTGACCGTGATCGACAACTAGCGTGATGCGATCGACCTGTTGGACATGCTTGGACCATATGATCCTCAAGGTCCCTTCTCGCTCTACAATTCTACAACTCTACGATCTCTGGACCAGACAGCCCTTCAAACAGACGGCACTTTCAAATAAGAGGACTGCCCTCTGTAGAGTTGGACACGGCATCAGCTTACTTTCTAAGCATTCAAAGCATCTCACATATATTACAATTTATTATGTTCTTTTTTATTTTTTAAAACTTCTTGTGTTTTTAATTTTTTGGGTTTGTAAACTTCCCTGTGATCCTTGGACGAAGGGCAGCACAGAAATTTAATCCAGTGGTACCTCGAGTTACAAACGCCTCAGGTTACAAACGCTTCAGGTTACAAACTCCACTAACCTGGAAGAGTTACCTCGACTTGAGAACTTTGCCCCAGGATGAGAACGGAAATCATGCGCTGGCGGTGTAGCAGCAGCATCAAGAGGCCCCATTAGCAAAAGCGCACCTCTAGTTAAGAACAGTTTCAGGTTAAGAACAGACCTCCAGAAAGAATTAAGTTCGTAACTAGAGGTACCACTGTAAATAAAATAACACATCCTCACTGTTTAACGCATGTCTATATATTGTCTCTCAGAAATGAAGGTTTAAGTACATTGATCAGTCCTTGCGATCAAGCAATATGCAAGTACAAAATACATATGGACTGCAAGGCTCCCAGAGGCCTCTGGTTTGGCTGCTGTGAGAACAGGGTGCTGGACTAGATTTGTCTGTGGCCTGATCCAGTAGGATTCTTCTTGTATTATTGCAATTTCCCTTCTTAAAGTGGAAGGTTGGGTGGGTGGGGGAAGGAAGTTTGCAGGAAGCGGAAGACGTATTTTTGAAGCTGGGTGACCACTTCAGCCTTGCCAAAAGAGAAGGCATAGATTTGTATTCGGATTGCATATGCTAATTTATATGGCTGTAAATTTAGAAAGCATTACTATAATTCAAATAGAAATATGATACATGTCACTGTAAGGGGAAAGACTGTGAATAGGTGAACTGCATGTCTGCTCATTCGGCTGTTCTAGTGCAAAATGAGCTTGAATCCCAGAAAGCAACAACTATTATTATTATTATTATTATTATTATTATTATTATTATTAAGATCTTTGGAAAACTGTACTTTTCAGACAGGCCTGGGGACATTTTTTTTTTTAAAAAAAAAATCAATTTCTTGAGGTTTTTATTCATGTCACTGTAATATTACATTTTTATGTTGTGCACTGCCTTGCCATACTTTTGTGGTTTATAAATATTTAAATAAATTGTTGAAATTATACAAATAACTGTTGCTCTATTCTTGGGGCTCTTAAACCGGACTTCAGCCCAACAGCCCTTCAAACAGAGGTCTGTCTTCTCCACTGACAAACCCATCCATCAAAGCAAGGAATGTCCTCTGTAAAATAGGACATGTGGTCACCTTACCGTGAAGCTTTGAGCAACAGAACTGCATGTGTCTAAGGGAAAGATATTGTGTGTGTGTGTGTGTGTGTGTGTGTGTGTGTGTAATAATAAACCACAACAAGAAAAAAAGTTCCAAGAAGTTGCTAAGTTGCTTCACTGATTGGAGCCTAGAGTTCTCTGACACATTTTTCTCTAGGGCTGTCCCAGAGGTAGCACAGCTGCTTACTCTCCCTTCACATTGAGATGAAAGGTTCTTTTTAGCCTTAGGAGTGCCATTTCTGCAGGGCATGAACTTGGTATTTTCATGTCATGAACTTAGTATTCTTATGCTTCTGTACATACAGTGCTCCTGAAATGAATGGTATTCGTACAAGGTTAAATCCACCGTAGGAAAGGGTGCGGGAATCCTCAACAGCGCATTGTGGGCTTAATGGGATTATTAAAGGGGGGGGTGTGATTTCCCATTGCTTTGTCTATTTCATTTCTCTGCCTTATCAATCAGTAATCTTTTGCACCATTACATTAAAGGAAAAAATATATATAAAAATCAGGTGGATTAATGATCTCAACACCTGCAAGCAAAGGATGAGGGATTTGCAAATGAGGATAGGGTTCCAGTTTATAAATAAATTTGAAGCAACAAAATAATAATAATAATAATAATAATAATAATAATAATAATAATATGCCACACATCTGACTGGGTTGCCCCAGACACTCAGGGTGGCTTCCAACAATTATAAAACCACAGTAAAACATCAAGTATTAAAAACTTCCCTATACGTACAGGGCTGCCTTCAGATGTCTCCCAAAATCAGATATAGTGGATGCTCGGGTTGTGAATGTGATCCGTGTGGGATGCACGTTTGCAACCCACAGAGTTCGCAACCTGCGTCTGCGCATTTGCGCATACGTGGGTTGCGATTCGGTGCTTCTGCGCATGCGCAAAGTGCGATTTAGCACTTCTGCGCATGCGCGACTGCCGAAACCCGGAAGTAATCCATTCCAGTACTTCCAGGTTTCGGCAGTCTGCAACCCGAAAAAAATGTAACCTGAAGTGGATGTAATCCGAGGTATGACTGTAGTTGTTTATTTCCTTGCCATATGACAGGAGGGCATTCCACAAGGTGGGCGCCATTACCGCTACGAAGACGGCCCTCTGTCTGGTTCCCTGTAACCTCACTTATTGCAATGAGGGAACTGCCAGAAGGCCCTCGGAGCTGGACCTCAGTGTCCGGGCTGAATGATGGGGTGGAGATGCTCCTTCGGGTTTCTAAGCAGAAATTCACCACCAATAGCAGAACATGGTGGGTAATCAATAAGTACTTTATGTTGCATTCCCCCACCCCTGGTAACTGCTAACTGGGGATCTAAGGCTAAAATACAGGCTATGCGGCACCTTGGAACTCTGGCCAATTAGGGATATCGAAAGACTGGCAGGCCATTGATAGCCTGCTAAGCCAGAGGAAGCTATAAGTTCTGAATTTCACTATATGGTTTGAGCAAGAATTTATGATGTTTTAAGCCTCTTGAACCAGGGACTCTGGTGTTAGGCTGTCATCTTACTCTGTGTACACAGTATACATTTAAAGCACATTCAAAGCACGTTTCCCCCCTCAAAGAATTCTGGGCAATGTAGTTTGTTAAGGGCTGGTGGGAAATCAGGTCCTCCCTTAAAGAGGGCACATATTGCGGCTTAGACCTGGACAACTGACACCATGTGTTGTGGGTGGGTACGTTTGGACAGCCACAACACCCGATTGGTAGGTCCCTCGAAGCTGGGCACAATCTGGCCAATGGGACGCAGTCCAAACAGTTTGAGGGACCTATATATGCCCATGCATGTGACCCAGAGCTTCCTCTTTTGGTGCATGCATTTGGAACACTCACCCACCTCTCCCTACTTTTAGGGCTTTGCGCTTGACCTTGCTATGCCGTCGTGTGTCACCTGTGGTTGGGACAGGGGCACGGCAGGAATTTTCCCCACTTGGCTGATTGGCTGTTGCCATTTGGGTTTCACTTGCCGCGTAGCAAATCGTCACAACTTGTAAGGTTGTGGATAGGCTCTGGTTCAGGTGATAGGGATGGGAGAACGCTCTTGCCATCCCTATGTGAAGGGTAATCCGTTAAAGGAATCCAGGGACTTGATGGTTTGGTCAACCCCTGAGAGGGGGTTGTGCCCATGCCTGAGTCCAGGGGGACATTTGGGTGGTGGAGTTAGCCTGTGCCTGGCTTTCCGCTTATCCAGGTGTTCACCCTTGGCTGACCTATACTGGAACCCTGGGTCAGCGCTACCTGCATGGCAGGGAACTAGTCGAACCAGAGCCTATACAACCAGTTACTTTCTGTAATCAATAAAGTTGTGGCCTAAACTCTGCCAAAAACCAAAACCAAAAATTTGGGTCATGTGTGAATTTATTTAGGGGGGAGGTTTCTGGGTCTGAACACGCAATTGTAACTCTGGGAGCAGTAAACTGCAGTGCCCAGAATTCTATGAGGGAAAGCATGTGATTTAAATGTGCCTTAAAGTCATAGTGCGTATGCAGCCTTAGTGTTTGTGCCACCACGGTAACTTGCCAATGGAGGGTACTGCCCCTGCCCTTTCCCCCAACAAACTGTACAGGCCCTGGACTTTGCCCTTACCTGGACACTGACAGCATGTCAAAAAACAATGTGCCCTCTTTCTGCACGAGTCCTGCCTGGTAGCATACAGCTTTCATGAAATAAAACAGTATAAGAGATGGAAACAGCACCCAGGCATGTCAGCAGAATTCCTCACGACAGGTATTCACCCAAATACGAGGCATCCAAATTTCAGATATCAATCTGAATTAAAATATTGGGCTTGATGAGCAATATCAAACATGACAAGTATTCTTTTTAGGGTTCTTGGAGAAAGATGAGCTGCAAGCACTGACATGCAGGTTTGATTGCTTTCACAGTGAGAAAGGCAGACCCTCTGAAGACTGTGGACACTGTTACGATAACTGGCTTGACAGCTGCAATGATAATTGGGAAGGGCCGGCATTTAGCAGCCTGGATGCTGAGTGAGTCCTGAAAAAAAGGCCAGGCTTTGCGCAAGGAATCGCAGAACCTCACAGCCACCATGCCCCCTTGAGCACAGCATGTGCGCATGATCCCACCTGCAGTCAATGCCTTTCATGCTCCAACTACACAACTGTGCATCGAATACCTGTACAAGTATCGTTTCCTTATAAACTTTGCTGACACCCGATCCTACGCCCTACCACATGGCGATGCTCACGTGGTCACACTAAAAGGACTTCGTTGACTTAGAACGACTGTTGCTGAAGGATCAAAGGGATCAGAAAGATAATGCGAGAAAGCAAGATATAATATGTCTCAGAAGCTACCAAATGAGAGGATAGGGGCTTCAAACTGAGGATAGGCCTCAGAACCTGGCACCCTTCGATGGATGACAGGGTTCCATCCCTTTACCTATATGTTGTCTACTCTTCTTGTGAGCTGCTTTCTGGGTAATTTGGAAAAGGTAAAGGTAAAGGTACCCCTGCCCGTACGGGCCAGTCATGTCCGACTCTAGGGTTGCGTGCTCATCTCGCTCTAGAGGCTGTGAACCGGCGCCGTCTGAAGACACTTCCAGGTTTGAGGCTTGACAACCATATGTCAGGAGTGCTCTGATGGTGTTTCCTGCTTGGCAGGGGGTTGGACTCGATGGCCCTTGTGGTCTCTTCCAACTCTATGATTCTATTATTCTATGATTCTATGATTCTAGGTCACGTGGCCAGCGTGACGAAGCTGCAGCTGGCGAGCCAGCACCAGCGCAGCGCACGGAAACGCCATTTACCTTCCCGCTATAAAGCGGTACCTATTTATCTACTTGCACTTAAGAGTGCTTTCGAACTGCTAGGTGGGCAGGAGCTGGGACTGATGACGGGAGCTCACCCCGTCGCGGGGATTCGAACCGCCGACCATACGATCGGCAAGTCCTAGGCACTGAGGTTTTACCCACAGCGCCACCCACGTCCCCGAATTTGGAAAAGCAGGATATAAATACAGCCGTACCTTGGAAGTCGAACGCCTTGCCAGTCGAACATTTTGGCTCCTGAATGTCGCAAACCCAGAAGTGATTGTGAACGTTCTTTGGAACCAGAACGTCCGCCATGGCTTCTGCAGCTTCCAATTGGCTGCAGGAGCTTCTGCAGTGAAACATACTTGGAGTCCTGCAGTGATTTCATGCTCTTTATTGCAGCTTGTAAAACAGTGATTGAATTGCCCCCCAAACCTCAGGCTTTTATATACATTATTTAAATAATGAGTCCCGTCTGATTCTGCTTCCCTCCTGGAGCCTGATTGGTCTTTTCCTGCAGGCCAATCAGTTGTTGCATTCTAGGATTCAAACTCACCATGATCAACTCCTGCCTGGAAATCTATGTCTCCACCGTGGAAGGACTTGGCCTCCACAGTCACTTACAGACTCACTGTTAAGACTGTGTTCATGGAAGACAATCTTACTTGGCTATGAGTGATCGCCAAAGAAGAAGACTACAGAGCTGGTAAGTTTTGACATTTTTAACAGTAATGGCTCCCAAAAGAAAGGTCCTGGAAACTGTACTTTTTAATTTATAAAACATTTCTATCCAACTTCTCAATTATAGGGGTTTTCATTCAGTTTATAAGCAAGAAACATCAAGTGTGTTTTTTCTGGTTGTTGGTTTTTTTTTAAAAAAGGTTAAGCAAGAAAAGCAGTCAGCAAATCCACTTTATCAATGAACTCCAAATTCCATTAAGGTAAAGCTGCAAAAAGCAGCATTTTTAGTTCTCTCTTTAAAATCAACAGAGAGGGAACCCAGTGCCAGAGAATTCCAGAGTCAAGATGCCATGATTAAAATGGCCCCATTTCTTAGTGGTATCCAACTCAGAAGGTGAGCAAATCCTCAAAAAAGAAGCTCTCAATAGTTGCAAAATGTAATTTACATATGCTATGTGGGGAACATGGATCATTAAGCGAAATGATATTTAGGTAACCAAGGTTACATTTATGGATGTCTAATTTCCAGATTTACCTCCAGGGTTTCACCAATAAGTGGCATCTAAAGTAAATCTGGGGGTTCTTTCTCAGGAGAACCATCTGAGGAACTGTGAAAGCAGATATAAGATTTCAGTAAGGTGAATGACATTTCTCAGAGGGATTCCACACACCTTTAGATTGATATTGAACCTCACCTAAAGCAAAAATTTAAGCAATAATGGAGATTGTTCTGCTGGCTAAACATCTGAAGAACCATCAGTAAAAAGAATGTTGATGAACTAGCATGGCTTTTAAAGGGAGAGTGTCTCAATACTTGCTTTTTAGGGGCGATCCATTAGTCTAAGAGAACTGCCCTCATTTATGATTAATTAAATGAGTGGTCTGCACTGAAGTACTCCTAGGATAGAGGACTTTAGCTCTTCATATATTTGAAATACTTTATGTGCCCCTCTTCATTGTACAGTACCAACCCAGCTGCTGAGAGCTTCAACAGAGGCCTACCTCTGGCTGCCTCTTTTCTTCTGAAGTGAGGCAACTAGTTTCCAGAGACAGTGGTGACCATCTTTGGAACACTTTCCTTTCCTTGTTTGATTGGCGTCATTTATTTATTTCCAACCTAGCAGTTTGAAAGCATGTCAAAGTGCAAGTAGATAAATAAGTACCGCTCCGGCGGGAAGGTAAACGGCGTTTCCGTGCACTGCTCTGGTTCGTCAGAAGCGGCTTAGTCATGCTGGCCACATGACCCGGAAGCTGTACACCGGCTCCCTCAGCCAGTAAAGCTAGATGAGCGCCACAACCCCAGAGTCATCTGCAACTGGACCTAACTGTCAGGGGTTCCTTTACCTTTTACTGTGTCCATGAGTTGAGGTTCAGGTCACACAACACCCAGTTATCTGGGAGTGCAGCTCTTGAATTAAATGGGACTTACTTCTGAGTAGACATGCACAGGCTAGCACTGTTGTTGCCTTTGATGCTATTTCATTTGATAATATTGCATTCAGTTTATATGTCTTTGGAATAACTATATATATAGCCTAAGGGTTTGGATTGCATTGAAAAAAATCAATAAAATAAGACACTTGTGTTCTACGAAGCTTTCATTTGGTTCTCAAAGCATGTCCTTGGATAAACAGCCAATCAAGCTGAATTAGTTAAGAAAAAGACACAAGCCATTTCCAGTGGAGAGTGGCAATTGCTGCACAAGAATTTTAACCCTTATTCATTAACGTGTGTAACAGCTGGCTTGTGTTTCTCTCTCCTTTTTTGTGGGTTTGGAAGAAAGCTCATCTGAAGTAGCCTTAGAACTATGTGAATGGGTCATGGTTGGGGTTTCAGCTGGTCTCTGTGACCACAAACCACAACGATAAGGCTTCAGCCAGATCTATCATAGAGGCCTTTTAAAAACAGCCACAAATGACGGGGATCAGTACAGTCTGCTGGCCACAGAATAATAATGTCTAATCATGGTTAACCTTTTCCCCATCTACAAAGCATAATATTCACCCTGTGTAAGGGCCATTAGTGCTACATTTTCCCCCCCTGTCTTCTACTGCTCAAGAATATATAAAGTCCAGCACGACACAGGCGTCTCCACACTACACATCTTAGTTGTGAGTCCTGGAAGACCTGCTTCCTGCCTTGTAGGCCTTTTCCCACATGCCGGAATCCAGCTACAACAACTGAGGCTGCTGAAGAAACCAGATACCATCTTGGCTGTGTGTCCTGGAAAACCTGCTCCCTCAGACCGCTTCCCACTTGGCCTGGGATTTCTGGGCCTGGACTGACTCCAGCTACAAAAAGCTGAAGCTGCTGAACAAACACTTGGGCTGGGGTCTTGTTTAGGGCGTTTTGTTGGGGAGGGGTGTTGTTGCTGCTGCTGCTGCTGGTTTTTTTGCATCTTTATTTTAGATCTTCTTGTGATTTATGTGGAGATTTGGTTGTGTATTTTTTTAATATTCTATTTTGTGTTTATGACTACTTTTGCTACATTGTAGCTATGCGTTTCTTTTCATGTTGTAAGCCTCCTCCTCAAGCATGGTGTGAAATGTGCAGATACAAATAAAACGATGTAAGTTTGCAATTCTCCTGTTTCCCCTGCAGTGCTACACAGATGATATTGTGCTACCAGACAGACATGGGTGTCCAGAAGAGTCATGTAAGAGAGCCAAGCTATGTACTAAAGCTGGGGAAACTTTTTGAGGGCCGCATTCCCTCTTGGGAACCTCGTGCTGGTGGCGTGCATAATGGAAGCTAGCAGTGGGTGGGACCGAAGACAAAAAAAAGTGGGAGCACCCCATTTTCTACCTTTCTGCCTGCCCATTGTCTCCCTCTCTCCTTCCCTACTTAGTGGGATGCCAGAAAAGAGGCAGAACACTTTTATCAGAAGCTTGAACTATGATATCCTCTTCAAATTAGGCCGAGGGCTTCATGCAAAGGGCATTTCAGGTACCCTGGAGCACTGTGGAGAATTCAAAATGGCGGACTGTCTTCACCTGCTACAGGAAGTCACAGAGCCAGGTCAGTCCTGGTGGGCTCTAAGGGGGTGCTGTGCCACCTGCGCTTGTTCAGGATTATACCAGGTGCTGATCTTTGGCTTGACTACCGTGCAACAACTAGGACATTTTTTTTACTTTTATGTTGTTGTTTTCAGTAACATTGCAGTTTTTTTCTTACGTGATTCTGTAATTCTCCATGGGTTTCATTTTGGAAAACCACATGAAGTCTCACCTAGGAACGTGGTGTGTGAAACAGATAAATCTGTGTGTTTCCCCCCCACACACACCTATGACCTGAAGTGGTACAGTCAAATGCTAGTTCTTTCCTCCTTCCACCTGCTGCTTGCGAGAACATATCTTACAAATGAAAATGTCATTCTTGTGCTTGCGAAAAAGCATTTCTATATGGAGATTGCCCTCTTCTAATCCTGTTTCTCTCTCTCTCTCCTTCTCTGAGTGTTGTTATTATAAACATCATTGGGGGAGTCATTTCACTGACTGGACCCAACGGGAGTCTGACGCTCTTATTTTGACCGGCTGTTTATTGTGCCTGTAGCTGACTAACTTGCCGTATCAAAAATACAGTTTTGCAAAATAGACACAGATGACAAACAGAAAAATCACAGGAAAGAGACAGTATGGGTATGGAGCACACTCGAGTCTCAACTAGGTGTACTTCAAAAGCTCATTATAATCAGCAAACGAAATCTTAGCATCGACTGTCATCTACTTTGAGCTATTTCATCTTTTCAAGACTCTCTCATCCTGTGACATCTTCTAAAACAGCAGGAACCCCCGTCTTGTGCTTCAGCTATCCAACACACAACTCTCAGGTGGAACTATAATCTTTTCCCCAGATCCAAGGTCCTCCGGTTCCATTGCTCATTTTTATAAGCCACTCTAAAACACTTGCCCAGGAAGTAGACACCCTGTGTGGAATCAGCAAAAGGAATTGCATTTTTAATTATGCCCTATTTATTCAAATGGAAGGGTAAGGGATGACATCTGCAACTTTGATGAAACAGTGGAGGCAGGTCCAGTAACACAAATGGGGTGTTGCCCCAGGAACCTCAGTTTGTTCTCAGCCAGCCCCCACCTACCTTATTCTTATTTACAACCAGACCAGGTTGTCAACTTCCTCCACCTTAGTCCCTTGTAGAACTCAGCAGGGAGGAAGATGACGGCAACACTAGCATTGGTTGGCTTTGCCTGTCATTCACTCTGGCTCCACCTTCTGTTGGCCTCCATGCCTTCCACTCTACCAATTCCAATCAGCACCAGCCATCACTGTTTGCCTCAATGTCACATAACTGGAAGGCAAGCTCACACAGTCGAATTTTCCCTTATCTGACTCCCCTTATCCACCCTGTACCCTGCCTAAAAGCATTTACAGAGACTCTCTCACCAAATATTGTGGATTTTGTCTCATGAGGTTTCAGAATCACCTGAAATTGGGCAGAGGAGTGTTGAAGATCCAAGTCCACCCTCTCATGGAGGCCCCTTAAATCACAGCCAAAAAATGTTCGATGGGAGGGACCCCCTCTCTCTTTCTCTCTACACAGACACCCACACATGCAAACACATACTGTATATATGGAGTACAGGTAGCTGCTAGAGGGAGGATGGGAAGGGGAAGGGGAAGATGGGTGGTGCAAACTGTCTTCCACAGGCAGATCATTGGATACAACCAAATGGTAAAATTTGAAGTCCAATGATTCCCCCCCCTGCCCCCCGCCAGCAGAATCCAGTGAGGAAGTTATGGCCTTCAATATACCACTTCTGGCTTCAGGGATTTGATCACACATTTGAGTCCTTTTCAGGCTTTCAAAAAACAACAACACCCTTCCACAGAGAAAACTAGCTATAGGGTTGCCATATTTTTTGGGGAAAAGATATTGAGGTTGTTCGTTTTTTTTTAGTTTTGTTGAGCTTTTTGGACAAAATCGCAAACAACAACAATAACAACGTTTTTTAGCTTTTTTTAAATGGAAAAACTGCACAAATAGCACTGCTGACACGGGCTGCCATACATACACATTTGCCCAGACATTTCCACCCAGAAACTGCTGCCCATGGCAGTGTCCCAGATATGTCCAGGAAAATCAGGACGTATGGCAACTAGCAGTGCAGGGAGAAGGGCTGAACCTCATCTTCCTGAGATGTTATTTTAATATGTGGAGGGCAAGGGGCCATTTTTCGAGAGGTGCATTCAAACACATTAAACGTCGCTGTTAGTACCGCCCAGGACAGGCTTCACCATTTGACTCTGCTGAGTGAATAAAGTGCATAATAATAACAATAACAACAATAATAACAATACGTCGAGGGAACAGAATTCACCGGAATTTGCCTTGGATGTTAAGGTAGACTCACAGGAGAAGAGAAAAAGATATAAAGAGGGAGGGAGGGAGATTGTTTTCAGACGTTGCCCCCTCACTTGCCATCTCATTTCCTCTAAGCTTAGAAATAATGTCAGATAAGCCTTTCACATGTATTCTGGAGTGGCTGCATGTTTAAATACATTTGACAATATGCAGCAAAATCCTCTTTCAATACGCCGGGCGGCAGACAAACAGCAAAAGGGTAGTTCTCCATGTCTGTAAATACAGCAAAGCCGGCGTGTGTGCCGCACAAACTGACCTTTGTGGAATTGTTCAAATTTGGCAATGAAATTGATAGATTTACATGATGCATATGCAGCCAGCCGCTCTGTCTTCGTGTCCTTGTGCTCATTATAAAAGGCACGGACACCGCGCTTGGTTTATAGAGGGATGATAAAATACCCCATGGCACCTGGGCTCCCTGCAGAGCTCAGAAGATTTATCTGCCTTTAGATGAGGCACTCTTCACATTGGGACCGTTCCCTTGCCATCTCCCCACTGGTGAACTTAAAGCCTGGACTTAAAGGGATCACTTATCTGGCTGGGAGAATAATTTAGTCGCTGTCCACTCTAGGCTTTGTCCTCCCAGGCCTGTATTTTAATAAAGGACATCAGTTTACTCAATTGTGCTGAATTGTGATTTTGGGGGTTTGTGATTTAAGCCAGACGGGGTCTAATGGCTGTTTTATCTCGGCAAGGCCCAGCTTTTCCTGGGAAGGAGCAAGCGGGGGAGGGGCACGGGCTTTGCCTTCTCTCTCTGCTAATGTACATATATAGACCAAAGACCTTGGAGAAGGGTACAGGTCTGACACCTGATTGGAAGCAGAGGGGTAGCAGTAAATCCATGCCACACTCTTGTTTCTCAGAGCCACAGCAGTTGAATATTGCATTGCATTTGCAAAGCATATTGAGCATAGGGAAAACCTTCTTGGGTGAAAGAATTTCTAACAGAGGTGCCATTTAAGACCCTCTTCTTTCGATCGGTGTTTTGGAAACCTGTGTTGTAAGCAGGGCTTCCCCCCCCCCCCAGCCAGAACTTGCCAGAACTCAGTTCTGGCACCTATCAGGTGGGTGCCATTGCCATTATAACAGAACATGGTGAGTTCTGGCGCCTCATTTTCTAGAAAAATAGTGCTGGTTGGATGTCTTATGCAGAAGAAGAAGAAGAAGAAGAGGAGGAGGAGGAGGAGGAGGAGGAGGAGTTTGGATTTGATATCCCGCTTTATCACTACCCTAAGAAGTCTCAAAGTGGCTAACATTTCCCTTCCTCCCCCACAACACTCTGTGAGGTGAGTGGGGCTGAGAGACTTCAGAGAAGTGTGACTAGCCCAAGGTTACCCAGCAGCTGCATGTGGAGGAGCCCAGACGCGAACCCGGTTCCCCAGATTACGAGTCTACCACTCTTAACCACTACACCACACTGGCTCTCACATGCTTCTCCATGGACCTCTCCCTCCATGGTTTGAGGGGAAATAATGATGATGGAGTCTTGCAGGACCTTGCATGCTTAAGAAATTTGCAGTGGAGTAAGTTTTTTGTGCAACCTCCAGTTCTTGAAAGTTCATGCCACTAACAGTGTGTTCATCTTTAAGGTTCTGCAATACTCTTCAGTTGAATTTGACACACCTACCTCTCTGGTTTGGAGCAATTAGCAAGAAATGCATAAAGAGCAAAGCAGGCCTATGTTGAATATTTTCAGCATGAAAGGGGGAAATTGAGGAACCTGACATTTTCTCCGAAAGAATCCCCCTTATTTTTTCAAAAAACAAAAACAGCTATTTCAGTCCTGCTATCCAACAGCTCAAAGAGAAGACACTATAGCAGGGGTGGGCAAATGGATTTTCCAAATGGCGTCGAACTCTTAACTCCAGCCAGCATGCTCAACGGTCAAGAACTTAAGAAAATACCTCCTGTATCAGGGCAAAAGCCCCATCTAGTTTGACAACCTGTTTTCACGGTGGAAAATCAGATACCTGTGGGAAGCTCACAAGATAATGGTATTCAGATGCATACTGGTTCTGAAGACAACACAGTCCTACACAGCCAGGGGCAGCAATTTGAATAAAATATTGGGGGCAGGTACAGATAGAAAGGCAGGCGGAGGATTGCACATAACCTCAGATGTTTTATTTGCATCATTCCAGAGGGCATTAGGGTCGAACTAAAATGGCGCACTGAACTTCATTCTCCAGGCCATTGCTAATTTTATTTATCTAAATTACGCTTGGATTGAATATTCTCCAGTTGCGTATTTGAGGAGTGGGTGGCATCTAGCAATTCTGCTGGAGTATAAATGGTATCCTGACAAACAAATTGAGAGAATATTTCTATTTCTCTGTTGCAGTTCAATGCCATTGTTTCCCCCCACACTTTTGCAGTGCCCCCTTTCCCACCCATTCGTCTTCTGCCTCTATACAGTGAATAGGAATACTTTACAACACGAGTAACAGCCAATCAGGATTGGTTGATGTCACTGAGGGTAACTAGGAAGTGAGCCAAATAAGGGTGATTTGCTAATACTGAATATTTATAACCCACCTGGAGAGGCAATGTAAAGAAATAACTTGAGGAGCCATTTTTAAAAAAAGAAAAGAAAAAGAAATCAGTAAAAAAAAGAGAAGGGGAGGTTTTTCAGCAGTGCCATCAGTGTTTGCAAAAAACTGTGAGTAGTGTTGGCGCAGCTCCAATTTAAATATATGCAAATTTTAAAATGCCTAATCACTGGCATTGGAGCTGAGCAAAAATAAAATCAACTGTGAGGGGGAAAAAAACACCCCAATCAGGATGATTAAAAATCAGCTTGGGAACAAGTCTGTTGTTTCACAGCATACTTTTCAAAATAAAAACTTATTCTCTCTCTCTTTAATGGATGTCTATTTATTATGGGATGGTGCCTTTTGATCCTGCATGACCTGGCTTGCCCCCCCTTTTTTCTTTTAATTTTAATGTGAGAAAGTTGAGTTCTGCTCCCAGGTGGACACCTCCGAGGTATTAATGTCTCAACAGACTAGTGTTCTGTGGTCTTTTATCCCCCTAGTGCTTGGAGACAGATCTTTGTGCTATATAGCCAGAGACGATATGGGGGGCGAATTACAAATTGCCTGTTGGTTGTGAAACATTTATGTTCTTTGTGGAATGGGGGCGGCAAGAGCTGAGAGAGAGAGAGAGAGAGAGAGAGAGAGAGAGAGAGAGAGAGAGAGCGCACAAAATGGCTGCTGGGGTTCCCCAAAGCCCAAGTTAGGAAGGCCTAAAATTGGTGTCTCTCTCTGTGTGTGCTTCTTCTGCCTGACTAAAGCTTACTGTGCAAAGACTCGTGGCTGATCCGTTCTAAGGGCATTTCCAAACTCTTGGACTGGTGGGCTGCACATGCTCTGAAGGAGATTTCAAAGTGCAAGGGGTCTGAATGGATTCAGAAACAACTCTTTACTGCTCAAACACTGGCAGGTTTTTTCCTTACCGCACAGAGTCCTTTGTGTGCCTGTGTGTCTAGGTGCTTGCTCCAGGATCATTATTATTATTATTATTCAAACTCCCCCCGACAAAAGCTGATGCTCAGAGGCTGCCCATAATTTAAGTACACATGACAGGTAACTAACATGGTGAAATAAAGCATAAAAGAAATAATTATAGCCATAGGAATCCAACACCCACGCTAGCATAAAACAATTTATGGATAGAGGACTTGAACTGGGCCCCAAAGATCAGTCCACAGTATTCACATATTTTGTTAGCAAAGTGTCCCATCAAGTTTTTTTTTTTTGGGGGGGGGGTGACTGAATGACAGGGACTGGTGAATATGCCAATGTTGGTCTCTCATTTTTACAAATCTTAAGCCCAGTTCTTCACATTTTGACATCAGTTTGCAATTTTTGTGTTAGAAAAGAAAATCCTCATGAAAATTCAAAAGCATTTAGTGCATTTGTCTCCCAATATGCACATTTTTGGAAAAAAAGCAATTTTGCCTAACAATGCATCTCTGCATCATATTTTTACTAATATATGCATCTATATGCACAGTTTACCCTATGGATTTGTGTACACATTACTTGGCTAGAGAATTGCACCGCAAAATTCGGAGAAGGGAAAATTTCGAAGAATGGCTGTGCTTCAGTTCACATATTGGTTTGGAAAGTCAGGATTGGGTTAGTTTATCTTTCAGTGTGAACTGAACTTTTATTTCTATTTATTTTATTTATTAAATTTGTATACCACCCTTTGTCCGTAGATTTCAAGGTGTTTCACAGCACAGAAATACAAGATAAAACCCACAAAATACTTAATAAAAACAAGAACAAAAACAAACCAATGACCACCTCCCCGACAAATGCATTCAAAAGGTTATATGATGATAATCCGCCAAAGGTCTGGCAGAAGAGGAACATTTTTGCCTGGTACATAAAGGTGTATAGTGAAAGCTCCCTGAAGAGAGCATTCCACAAACGAGGAGCCACCGCAGAAAAGGCCCATTCTCGTGTTGCCACCCTCCAGACCTCTCGTCTGATAGCACAGAGGTCAGTGCGGTGCAAATGCTCTGAGGGAGCTGAACGAGTGCTCCTACTGATGTGTTTGCACCACATCAACCACACTGCCATCTTGCCCCTGGCAAGCAAAAACAACCCACCTAATGGGAAGTTTGTGTGCAGGTACACCCACCTGGCAAGCTGCTTCTAGGCATGGAGCCCCATGGGAGATGTATTTTCCCCAAGGGCTGTGTGAGAGCAGGAAAAGAACCTCTTGTTTGAGGCTGGCCTTTAAGAGCCCCGGAAGTTCATATCCAAAGTTGGCTTGGGCAAAGCTGCCCTATTCTTTTCTAACACTCCGGAATACCGTTTCACAGACTAAGCCACTTAGAAGGGTAAGCCAAGCAAGAAAATGGAGTCTAAATGGCCCATATACCTCAGGTTACCCTTTCATTCCAATGTGCCATTTTTATTTATTTTTAACCAGACATGGAGTTGATTAAAAGCTTTAAAGTGTTCTTTGTTAAATTCTTTATGTGGGGTATCTCCTCAGATAAACCATCTGAGCTTTACGCCGAAGCACTGGGAAGCACGAAGCAAGTCGCTCAGTTAGTACAATTTTAAAACACAAAGGAGCTGCACCGTTGAACATCAACAGGAACATTCTTCAGGAAGGTATTCTTTTATATACATATAATGTGTTTTCTTTGTTAGGCTATCGGAACGATCAAGCTTTCAACGCCTTGCAGAACTGTCTGCGATTGTGCCTTTATTTTAGCGCGCATATTTACAGCTTTGACAAATAAATGGAGGGGGGAAATCCTGAAAAGTGTATATTCTTTCTCCTTTGTCCTCGGTCCTGAGAAGCACGGAGGAGCTCATCGCAAAGATGAGAGGGCACAAGGCGGCGCGGATGGAATCACCTCAGCAATCGAGGAAGCAAATTGGTCGACAGAATCTCATCCGTCTTAACAAGAAGGATTTGTATCTTATTACTTATCCATTTACATTTCTAACCCACACTATCCCAAAGCCTATGGACAGGATTGCAGTATTTTTATTATTATTATTTTTAAGAAAACCAATTACAATTTTTTAAAATAAAAAAATACTAAACTCAAGTTAGTGAACTAAACTTCTGATACAATGCTCTCTGCAGAAAGGCCCTCAATACATTTCGGCTCTCTAAAGCGTATGCCTGGAGCACTGTAAGAAAATCTTAAGTGAAGTATAAATAGTTCTTTTTTATTCCGTTTATTGCAACTTCACGGGTTGTGGAAATATTATTTTGATGTGTCTTCTGTTTATATACTTATCTGTTTAAATTATTGTAGCGCTGAGTTTTTATATTTGATACTCAGTTTTCTGGATTTTTGTATTATTGTTTCTCCCTTTCTCCCTGTCTTTTTTACTTTAAGGTTCAACTCCATTTTTTTGGCGATGGATAAGAGGCCACACCATCATGGACAATATCCGTGGAGTTAATATTGTTTAAAGAGACCCATGGGCCTAAACTGTTCTTAAATCAGTGGCTGGTTCTTTAAAACAATAACCCTCTCACTAGCAGTAATGCATTTACGTGCGTTTTTAGACACGCTGAAAATTGTTTCTGACACATTAGCAGGGAAATAAATGTATGGAGCTCTCCTTGGATATTCTCCGCTATTAGAGCAGGGCTGGTGCTTTGAGCTGGAAACATGCTTGTTGATTTCCTTCTTGTAATTAATGCCAGCAACATTTCCATTAAATGCTTCTGCATGCCTCTTGGAGCTATGTGGGTCTCGGCGGCAGGTTGTGGATCTGAGGGGCATATGTGAGGCATTTTTATACACTTTTTCATTTCACATCCCCTGACTTTTGCTGAATGGTTTTCGCAGCCATCGGTGAGCAATAATAAACCTCACCACGTCCCAGGCTTCACAGAGACACAACATCTCCCTATTTTCTTTTTATAGGATTAGGGTTTTTTTAAAAAAGAAAGAAAGATACAGATTGATATAAACATATACCATAGATAGGTATTTCTGGGTGAAATAACAAATAAAAGGACCGGTACCAAAAGTGGAAGTAGCTCCATGAGAAGTATATTTATTTGTTGTTGTTGTTTAGTCGTTTAGTCGTGTCCGACTCTTCGTGACCCCATGGACCAGAGCACGCCAGGCACTCCTGTCTTCCACTTCCTCCTGCAGCTTGGTCAGACTCATGTCTGTAGCTTCGAGAACACTATCCAGCCATCTCGTCCTCTTTTGTCCCCTTCTCCTTGTGCCCTCAATCTTTCCCAACATCAGGGTCTTTTCCAGTGAGTCTTCTCTTCTCCTGAGGTGGCCAAAGTATTGGAGCCTCAGCTTCACGATCTGTCCTTCCAGTGAGCACTCAGGGCTGATTTCCTTCAGAATGGATAGGTTTGATCTTCTTGCAGTCCACGGGACTCTCAAGAGTCTCCTCCAGCACCATAATTCAAAAGCATCAATTCTTCGGCGACCATTCTTCTTTGTGGTCCAGCTCTCGCTTCCATACATCACTGGGAAAACCATAGCTTTAACTATACAGTCCTTTGTTGGCAAGGTGATGTCTCTGCTTTTAGTGTATTTATACTTTGATGTAAATATATGGGCTTGGATCCCAAGACAAGTTCACAGAATGAAATTTCCCAAGACAAGTTCACAGAATGAAATTTCCCAAGACAAGTTCACAGAATGAAATTTCCCAAGACAAGTTCACAGAATGAAATTTCCCATTCCCTGCAACCAGTCACCTGGTTGTCCCCCCTGCCCCAATCTCTGAAAGGTCGGTTCCCACCTAATGTGTCATGGAGGGCTGCTGGGACAGAAAGCAATCACTCCAAAGTGAGCAAAGGTCTCTCCATCTTCGGGCAATTCTTGCTGAGTAGTCCACCAGAACCCCTATTCTACAGTACATGGTCCAAAACGACTCACTGAATCTCTGGAGATGGCTTTCTTTTTTCCTGGAAGGAGAGAAAACAGGAATAGCTGGAGGAGGGATGGACAACTTCAGCTCTGTGAATATCATTATTTTCCTTCCTCATAGGAGCCAAGTCATAATCTACAGAGAGCTATTATGTTGTATGTAATGGAAGGAGCGTTGGGCTTTGCCTGGGAGACCCAGGTTCCAATTGAACTATTACCTGGAATCAAATCCAAGCTTAGTGGATGACTCTGGACTACCCACCACTTCCCATTCTAAGATATCCCATAGGGTTGCTGTAACAGTAAGTCGCATATGGTAAGGACCATGTATATCATGCACGAACAGGCTTCAGGCTTGTGGGATCTAACTTAGCAGCTTTTTAACCTTGACACCAGCCAAACTTAGCACTAGAGATGTAAGGAGGCACCACTTCTCATTCTGCCTTGTAACCCATGCAATGCAACGCTGTTTCCATTCCACTGCTGTTCTCATTCTGACATTGATAACATTATTCATCTCACTGTCCATAGCAAAATTACGTAACTCACATAGCATGCACAATTAATAGCATAAAGCACCTTAGTTATGTAAGTTATACTGTCATGGTGTTATCCCTCCCCATTCCTTTCAGCAGAAAGGAAACACAATGCAAACGGCGGGAGGGCATAATCAATATGTATTGTTTATGGGCTGATAGCAACATCAGCGAATACAGTAATACCTCGGGTTACAGCGGCTTCAGGTTGCATTTTTTTGGGTTATGGGCCACCGAAATGTGGAAGGACCAGAACGGGTTACTTCCAGGTTTTGGCGGTTGCGCATGCACAGAAGTGCTAAATCGCGCATGCGCAGAAGCGCCGAATTGCAACTCACACATGCGCAGGCGCAGGTTGCGAATGCTGCGGGTTGCGAACGTGCATCCCGCACGGATCACGTTCGCAACCCGAGCGTCCACTGTACTGATCATATTCACACAACTGAGTCAAATAAGCGAACACCTGTAGTTTCCATTCCGGTTTCTGGTTTCATCCGAATTCTCTGGCATCCCTGATCAGCAGCCACTATTATGCAAGGATAGCGGCTCAAATCAGCCATGATCTTGAAGAAAAGATGGTTCATACACTTATCTGAAAGGGTCCCCTGTCATGTAATAGAGAAACATGCATCCTCCCCCTTCTCTTTCAAGGCCTACGACATAAGGTGTGATGCGGCAATGTTAGTTTCTGTTTGCCACTGAGCAGTGCTTTGGAGTCACAAGACTCTGTTTACATTCCACACATTCCATACTGTTGGAATGTGGACGTTAGTGGTTTCCTGTTCCTGGAACAAAGGAACAGGAAACCACTAACGTCACATCCGTCTCCCATCTCCTGTGAGACTTCCAACAGTATGGAATGTGTGGAATGTAAACAGAGTCTTGTGACTCCAAAGCACTGCTCAGTGGCAAACAGAAACAGGCAATGCCTATCCAGAATTCAAAGAATTGTTCTCCCTCATACAAGGCGAAGGGGGAAGATGGTGTGCAGAAATCACAGATGGGGAAGCAAGCCGTCATGACCCTCCCTGCCGTGAATGGAGACGCTTCTATGCAGCAGCACTATGACTCTACAAGGGAACACAGGAAGTTGTCCATCCTGCTCAATGTTGTCTCCACGGTCTGGCATCAGCTGTTCATAGTTTCAGGCAAGGTTTCCACCCATCCCTACCTGGAGATGCTGGGGATTGAACCTGGAGCCTTCAGCACGCAGAGCAGATGCTTTACCACTGAGCTATGGCCCTTCCCTTAACTCTCAATACTTTTTGTTTTGTAAGGGAAGACATAGAAGTGCAACTTGATGAAGCCAAACAACCCCATCATTCACAGGTAGTTTCTGATGGCCAGGGGGAAGAGGGCCGAGGACCACAAGACCTCCTTTCATCATTCCAGACAGACCTGCGTGTGTCCCGAGCAAGCCTCTTTAGTCATGCTGAAAGTTAAATTAATGTTTTTAATTATTTCAGTTTTAGCAGAAACAACTCTTCTCCCACCCATAAATTGATTTTTTTTTAATCACGTGCATATTTCTTGAGCATTAGTTAATGCTTGACCTTTGCAGAGAAAGGGCAAAATATTAGTGTTTGACTAAAGTTATTAACCATGTGTGCATTCCTCCCCCCCCTTTTGTTCTTATTTTAATTGCCACTGTATTTGGGAAATAAAAAGTTGTAATGGAAATGCAGACAACCCTGTTGCTTTGCCCCCTTTAAGCTGTCTGACATAACGTAGAATGCGCCCCCCCCCAATATTGAAGAAACAGAGGGAGTAAAAAAAGGGGGGAGAGAATATAGAATGTATAATAATTGTTATCCAGTAAACTATTAAATCGCTTTTTGAATCGCAGATGTTTTAATACAAGTAAGATGAACCTTTGCTTGGCCTTATAGTTCACATAATCCCTAGCTCTTTCTTTTTATCCTTCTGGTATAAGCAGATGGAATACTGGAATCTCAAATTACTATTCTCCCTTTTCTAGCAGTGCCATATTTTCAGCCTGACGAGGTCTTCTAATTGTTTGATTGTCCTATTCACTTCTTTACCGCTTCATCTTTAGATGAGCGTAATGCTATATTCTTCCTTTTCCAATGCGGCGATTGGGGGATGAAGTCATATTGTGAAGGAGGGGAGAGTGGACCTCGGTTGTTATTCATCTATCAGGACTTTCTAAAGCAAGGTGTGTCACTGCTGCAGGCAGTGTCAGGATTATATACTTGACATCTGCATGAGAACATTACGGAGGATGGGGTTTTTATTGTTAATAAGCATTTGCTAGATACTGTAATAATAGTAGTAGTAGTAGTAGTAGTAGTAGTAGTAGTAGTAATTTATTTATACCCCACCAACCTGGCTGGGTTTCCCCAGCCACTCTGGGCAGCTCCCAACAGAATATTAAAAACACGATAAAACATCAAACATTAAAAAACTTCCCTAAACAGGGCTGCCTTCAGATGCCTTCAAAAAGTCAGATAGTTGTTTTATTTCCTTGACACCTGATGGGAGGCCATTCCACAGGGCGGGTGCCACTACTGAGAAGACCCTCTGCCTGGTTCCCTGTAACCTCACTTCTTACAGTGAGGGAACTGCCAGAAGGCCCTTGGTGCTGGACCTTGGTGTCCGGGCTGAACGATGGAGGTGGAGACGCTCCTTCAGGTATACTGGGCTGAGGCCATTTAGGGCTTTAAAGGTACTGGGAGTCAATGTAGGTCTCTCAGGACCGGTGTTATATGGTCTCAGCAGCCACTCCCAGTCTAGCTGCCACATTCTGTATTAATTGCAGATTAATTTTAAAATAGCCACATTAAACCCCAGCCAGTAACCTGGCAACTGCATTTTGGACCAACTGAAATGTCCAAGTCATTTTCGGGGGCTCCTCCCCCATACAGCACAGTGAAATAACCCATCCTGGAAGTTATTGGAGCATGAGGTACAATGGCTAAGTCATTTCCTTCCAAAATGGGTTGTAGCTGGCCAGTCAGCCATTTTGGGAAATGGCACTCATAGCCATTAAGGCCATGTAGGCCTCAAGGGACAGTACAGATTTGAGGAGCACACAGATGTGACAGACCTGCTTCTTCCAGGGGAGTACAAGCCCATCTAGGATAGTCTGTCTCTCTACCTCTACACATAATACCTCTGCCTTTTCAGGATTCAGTCTCAATTTATTGGGCCACATCCAGCCCATCACTGCCTCCAAGCTCTGATCTAACACTACAGTTGCCTCTCCCAGATCTGATGGAACAGAGAGATAGAACTGAGTGTCATCTACATACTGATGACATCTCACATCTCCTGATGAAAGCTCTCCCAGAGGCTTCATGTAGCATGGCGGACAAGATGGAATCCCACAGGACAATTCCCATGGCCCTGAACAGTAGCTTCCCATTACTACTTCCTGAAAATGGTCCTAGAGGTAGGAGCAAAACAATTGAAGCACAGTTCCTCCAACCTCAACCTCCCAGAGATGTTCTAGAAGGATACTGTGGTCAACAGTATCAAAAGCTCTGAGAGATCAAGGAGAATGTGCTACATCACACGTATCTCTGTCCCAATAAATGCCCACAACCAGGCTGGTTTCAGTGCCATGGTCAAACCAGCACTAGCGGTGGGTGGTGGGCAGAGGCCAGAGCCGAAATTGTTTGGCCCCTAGTCACCCCCTTTACTCTCTCCCGCTGCCACCCCCATTTAGGGGGACTTAGTAGAGAAAATGGGAAGCCATTCCTGGAGACCTATAGGGGAAATGTACATGGGTGACATGTCTCCAAAAGACTGATTTAGAAGAGCGTAACAACTATGGGAAGGTCCTACAGTTGATTGGTGGATCAGAGCCTTATGAAAACCTGCCAGCAGTTAATGCAAATTTACCTTCAAAAACACATTTTGTATGCCATTTTGATTCATTTACACATTTTTGCAAGCAGTTTTCCTTAATGTAATGTAGTTTTTCATGTTATTTTCACTAATATATAAATTTTGAATGTACTTTCCCCAAATATATGCTCTCTCTCTCTCTCTCTCTCTTTTTGTACACACGGGTTGGAGAACTGCATCACAAAATTCAGATAAGTGCAACTTTTGAAGGATGGCCGTGTTTCTGTTAGCATATTGGTTCAATAAGTGCAAATTAGGTACTTTCACAAAATTAGCGCCCCCCCCCTCAATATTAGCAAGAGTGATCAGGCTACTCTTGGCTTGAGAGCCAGTGTGGTGTAGTGGTTAAGAGCGGTAGTCTCGTAATCTGGGGAACCGGGTTCGCGTCTCCGCTCTTCCACATGCAGCTGCTGGGTGACCTTGGGCCAGTCACACTTCTTTGAAGTCTCTCAGCCCCACTCACCTCACAGAGTGTTTGTTGTGGGGGAGGAAGGGAAAGGAGAATGTTAGCCGCTTTGAGACTCCTTAAAGGGAGTGAAAGGCGGGATATCAAATCCAAACTCTTCTTCTTCTTCTTCTTCAATATTAGCAAGAGTGATCAGGCTACTCTTGGCTTGAGAGCCAGTGTGGTGTAGTGGTTAAGAGAGGTAGTCGCGTAATCTGAGGAACCGGGTTCGCGTCTCCGCTCCTCCACATGCAGCTGCTGGGTGACCTTGGGCCAGTCACACTTCTCTGAAGTCTCTCAGCCCCACTCACCTCACAGAGTGTTTGTTGTGGGGGAGGAAGGGAAAGGAGAATGTGAGCCGCTTTGAGACTCCTGAAGGGGAGTGATAAAGCGGGATATCAAATCCAAACTCTTCTTCTTCTCCTCTTTGGTCATGATCCAGCCTGTCTGTGCCCCCCAATGCATTTCCCCCTTTCTTCGGTTACTCACAACGTATTAGATTTTCACTTGAACTGATGGCAGCAAATGATGTCACCTACATGCATAAAAACGGGTGGTCTCTTTGAAGGATGTCCTTCACACCCCATTCAAATTTAAAAGAGGAGTTAAAAAACAAAACAAAACCAGGCAGCCTTCATCGTCGGGGCACCTTCTCCTGTATTTGTTTCAGATCTTGCAATTGAGCTGAGTGACAAGAGAAATGCCCTTTGCACAGGCAGCAACTGTGAGAAAAACACACACCATTTCCTGTTTGGATGAGGCACAACACACTTCATTCGGTTGTAAGAGATGTGTAAGAGAAGCTACCATTCACAAGTCCAGGAGAGACCTCTGTGGTCTCCGGCCATCTTTGGGTGGCTGCAGATAGAAAAGCAGGAATAAATGTCCCCCAATCTGAAGACCGAATATTTGCTCTGCTTTGCAAGAACACAGCATGGTGGGGAAGACCTCTGACCCACAGTGAAAACATGGCCTCTAGCCTTCTCTGCCTGGCCCTTGGACTCTTTATAGGCCTTCAGAAGCTGATTTAGGGATGTGCAATTCATTTTGCCACACTGGGCATCAAGCCTAGGGGGCGCCACAGGGCACCACAACTATGACATAGTGAACTGAGCAGAACTGAAGGCAAAAGGGAGTGCAAAATTTTGGATTTGCACAGGCTGCTGTTGAAATTTAAAAGACCAATGTCCATCCCTGACCCCTTCCCTGGCTGCGCACCTCAGTGGCTCTGCTCCACACTCTCAGGTGCTTTTGTCTGGTGGGAATGTTTCCTTGGATGGTGATAGTTTATCTTGTTCAGAGAATAGAGAGAGATATGGGGCAGTGGCGGAGGAAGCTGCTTGGGCACCTAGGATGGTGCACCCAGGGGCAGGGCAAGATGCCCAGAGGGGCGGGGTGAGGGCGGGGCCTCCGTAGTCTGCCTGCCTCCTCCCACTAGGGCGCTGCACTCCCACTAAGGGGGAGGCAGCGGACAGACCATTTGGGCAGTGTGGAGCCTGAATGCACCCAAGCCCCCCATCTCTCCCAGGAGAGACAAATGTCTCGGGTATGCTGCAGGCCCTGCGGTAAGTGCCGCCCAGCATTTTGTCACCCCCTTCAGTGGTGACACCTGGGGCGGATCACACCCATTGCCCCCCCTTCCTCCACCCCTGATATGGGGGTATGCATGCATGTAGAAAGTAAATCTCATGATTTTGCATTGGTGGAATGTAGCCTGCTGTACAAAGAAGCTACACCTGTTGCCCTGGCCACTTATCCCATCTTGTCCTGCTCTAGGTTAGATTACTGCAAGGCTTTATATGCAGGGCTGCCTCTAAGGACAGCTCAGAAACTTTAGCTGGTGCAGAAATCAGCAGCCAGGTTGCTCACCATGTCAAGATGAGGCAAGGATATATCGCCAATCCTGGCCAGACTTTCACTGGCTGCCCATAGGTTTCCATGCCCAGTTCAAAGTGCTGGTTTTCACCTGTAATGCCTTAAATGGCTCAGGACCACAATACCTCAAGAACCGCCTCTCCCCATATGAACCAACCCAAATCCTACAATCATAATCTGACACTCTTCTTTGTGTAGGCATGAAGGGTCCAGAGGGTGACAAGAGGTCAAACACTCAACCACTTGCTGATTTGCACTGAGTTAAGTGTTGTGCAGTTCTGGTTGTCCCGGTTTAATTGTATAATTTATATTACATTCAGCAGACGTTTTATTGTCTACGTTTTGCTTTCTTCACCCTCATCCCTTGTCCAGCCTGGGCAGCCTCTCTCCCTTTGCATTTAACAGAAATGGTCATTCCAGTGTGGCAAGAGGAAAGTTTGGTGGTTTCCCGCCCTCCAATTTCTCTTTTTCACTTCTTGAGTCATGTACCACTTCAGTGTGGTATGCATCTCCGTCACTGCCTCAACGTTCATAAAGAAGAGGTCTTGTGTGACTGAACTGGGGCCGGAAGCCAATTTAGTGCTTATGTAGAATTCTCTGAGAAAGCACACACACACACTAAACGCAGGTGTTGTCAACTCTCTCTCTCACGGCTCTGCTCAATTATAGGGTGGTTTTGGTGGTTTCACACAATGAGGACAGAAAAGTCCACTGGGAGCTAGCTTAAGATCTCCCGCCTTGTTTTACCCATAACCTCTCCCTTGTTTCCATTTTTCAACTCTCTGAAGAGTCAAAAGATGGCAATAACCCTCCTTCCCAGGGGTGGCTGAATCGGTCAGCTTCATCTTCTCCCAATCTGCCAATCACAAATTTAGTTTGATTCATTTTCATATCAGTTTTTGATTTTTTTAAAAAATAATAAAAAGTCCACACAAAAAACTGGTATGTATTTTTTGTGTTCCATTTCACCAAATAGACTTATTTTTGTATGCCCCCCCTTCTTCTTTGTTTACTGGAGGACTGCTTAATAAAATTCAGAGAAGTGTAGGTTTCAAAAGGATGGGTGCATTTCAGCTTGGAAAGTGCATGTGAGTCCTTTCGCATTAAAATGGGAATGGAGCACATTTCCCTCCTGTCCCTAAAGTTAATGTATAGACCACCTTTCAAAAAACCGAGAAGTGGATTGCTTCGGAGTGAGTTCCAGCTCATCACATCCTCACTTGGCCAATGTACAGTGTTTTCCCTTTATTGACATTATTCAAACAAGGTGTTCACTGCTGTTGGGTCCTGCCACAAGCAACACAATGCGAGGCATGGGCTTGCGAGTATAAATAACATATTACAGACACCAAAATGTGATGGCTCCGTGCCCCCACTCCCCAATATGACAGAGGATTTGGATGCTTTTTCTCCCTTCCTTTCCCCATCTGTTCTCAATTACAGAAAACTCCTCCCTCCAGTTTAAAGGGAAGACATGCACTCTGAAAAGCTTCTCATCTCAGTACAATATGTGACATCTGTATATGACAGATGGGCTTCCAGGTTTCTTCGTCGTGAGCGTTATTTTCAGGGACCTTTATCTGAAGCACCTAGGATCTTTATTTCTTTAGAAAACAAAGTGATTTCCTCTCTTCTTCTAAATGGTATTGGCAAAAGTATTAGCCAGTCAAAAAAACCAAAGAGGTCCTAAACCATCAATCCCTGAAGTTCATGGAGGTTCTAAACAATCTCTGCGAAAATTAGTCAGCTGCCACTGATAAAAGAAAGGTATATTCAGCAGACTCAGTTTTAATAATAGTTTGTGGACTCTGCATCAAAATGTTGCGGTGCATCCTCCCTATTGTTCTGGGTTCCGCTTCCTGCCCGCTATTCCTTTTGTGTCCAGATTTTCACTTTTTGAAATATGGCAACCTTATGTTTTCCAACCTTGTTATCCCCCTTTTCTTTCTCGGTGTTCTTGTTTGGGCTGCAAGCCTGTTAGCACTCGCCAGCTGAGTGCTTGAGGTTGAGCCTTACTTGACCCAGGATGAACTAGATCTGGCCCACAACCCAAGCTTAATCGGGGGCCTCGCACAATCCTAAGTAAACATGTGCAGACCCTCCAAGCATCCCTATTTTCCAGGGACAGTCCCAGATTTACAGAAGCCATCCTGGTTCCTCATTTGATCTCGGAATGTCCCAATTTTCCTTAGGACATCAGTATTTTCATTGGAGAAACATTGGAGGGTATGGAGTTATGTGATTCCTGAGCCAAGGAGATAAGTAACTATACAACCTTTATAAGACATCTGAAGGCAGCCCTGTATGGGGCAGTTTTTTTAAAAAAAAATATGATTATTTTTAAAATTATTTTGTTTTTATATACGTTGGAAGTTATCCAGAGTGGCTGGAGCAACCCAGTAGGATGGGTGGGGTATAAATAATAAATAATAAAACCAACTAAGTTTGTTCTTGGTATAAGCTTTCGTGTACATGCACGATTCTTCAGCTTCTGTTTAGGGAAACTTTTAATGTTTAATAGGTTATTGTATTTTAATATTCTGTTGGAAGCTGTCCAGAGTGGCTGGGGAAGCCCAGCCAGATGGGCAGGGTATAAATAATAAATAATAAATTATTATTATTATTATTATTATTATTATTATTATTATTATTATACCAAGAACAAACTTAGTTGGTCTCTAAGGTGCTACTGGACAATATATATATATATATATATACACACACACACACACACACACACACATATATATATATATATATATATATATATATATATATATATATATGCTTTCGTAGATTTTCACGGGTACAGGAATGCAGGTTTTGGTGTCTTCGGGTGTCTGTTCCAGTAACAAGAAGCCGAAAGCACCAGCCTGAAGATGACGAGTGAGACCTCGTCGAAACGTCGCCTAGACACCCCAACTCTTACACGGGAAGACACCCGAAGACACCAAAACCTGCATATATATATATATATATATATGCTTTCGTAGATTTTCACGGGTACAGGAATGCAGGTTTTGGTGTCTTTAGCTTTAGCAACTAATCCACACCTAATGACCCTCCTAAGTGGTACTCAGAATATCACTCAAGAAATCACTCAAGATATCCCTCAAGTAATTAATGAACAAAAGAAGAAAAGGCACAATAACCTGGGAACTTCCTCTCTGCCCAGAACGTTGGAGGCTATACACCACACCCCCTCAACAGTATTTATAGGAACTCAAACACTGAGATCCTGCTCTGTTCTAGTAACAAGAAGCCGAAAGCACCAGCCTGAAGATGACGAGTGAGACCTCGTCGAAACGTCGCCTAGACACCCCAACTCTTACACGGGAAGATACCCGAAGACACCAAAACCTGCATATATATATATATATATATATATATATATTGACTGCATCAGACCAACACGGTTACCTACCTGAAAATAATAAAATTATTATTCTTGTTATTATTATGGAATTGGACATACCTATTTTCATCAGAGAAACATTGGAGGGTATGCACGTGTTCAGTGCAGGGAGAGCAGAGGAGAAGGAGAAGACATAGGTAGAGGCTCCCACCTGTGCCTCTCCACCTCCTGACCACAGCTTTAATCATTATTAAAATGCTGATTAAGTATTCTGGACAGGTAAGTGCCTCTTTATTCCCCACCTCCTCACCACTGACCACATGTTTAATTAGGGTTTAAGACCAGATTAGATATACAGCCAATTGACTGCCACTCATTTTGACAGCCCTGGATCTCCCTGGGTGGAACTGACCTGAGACCTGAGACTTGCTATGGGCAAATCCCAGGTTGACCCAAATAGGTTCAGTTCAGTCTGGGATCCAGGATTTGTCCAAAGCTGGTGCACAGGCCTAATCTTCATGTATCTCAGGCTGGGAGAAATATAAAATACTTGTGGCTTGCCAGGCTTGCAGATCACAATCTCTATTACAGTGGTACCTCTGGTTAAGAACTTAATTCGTTCTGGAGGTCCGTTTTTAACCTGAAACTGTTCTTAACCTGAGGTACCACTTTAGATAAAGGGGCCTCCCACTGCCGCCGCATGATTTCTGTTCTCCTCCTGAAGCAAAGTTCTTAACCCGAGGTACTATTTCTTGGTTAGCAGAGTCTGTAACCTGAAGCATCTGTAATCTGAAGCGTCCGTAACCTGAGGTAGCACTGTATTTAGATGTCAACCAGGACCAACTGTTTCTGTGGGTGCTTGCTTAGCTGCTTCTGGGTTGTGGAGTTTCTCTCAACTTCCTGGCCAGTGGCTGTCTGTGAAAGAGAGAATGTCCTGGTGAACTCAGCACTGGGGAGGAGAGAATTGGGACACATGGAATTGCAGAAGCTGTCCTGGTTTCTTATTTGATCCTGATATGTCCAGGTTTTCATTTTTCCTCCCCTCCATGTCTCGGAGAACAATTAAAAGTGGTGTGTGTGTGTAGGTGTCAAAACAGAGTCTTGTTTATCCTGAAAATAAAAATCCTGCATCAAATGAAAGAAACAGTGAAGCTTCCTATAATTTTGAAGGAAAGAAGCATTTAAGCAGATTTGAATTTGGTCAAGAGCTGGATGGGAGACCACAGCGAAACAACAACAACAACAACAACAACAACTTATTATTTATACCCCACACATCTGGCTGGGTTTCCACAGCCACTCTGGGCAGCTCCTAACAGAATATTAAACATAATAAAGCTTCAAACATTAAAAACTTCCCATGTGTATACTGGGATGATGGAAGAATAGCTGGACATAACTGCAAGGCAGTAAGTACAAAATGAAATTCTTCTTATTGGAATTGTGTTTGCTTACCCAATAAACAAAAGCCCAAGTAGACATTTTCATTTCATAATTTGTTCATGAGGAAAGTTATGCTTCTTCTTTTTTTATTTCACAAAAAAGGAAAAAAAAAACCACCACCAGCAGCAACAACAAAAAAACACTGGTGCATATAGTTCTTGGCAAATTTTCCTCTATATCCTCCTTCCCCACAGGGATCAATGGCAGGCTGTATATTATGTAAAAATCTGGAATGATTTGTTGCCTATGATTTATGGAGGGCTAAGTCGAGACTTTCACCAAGGCCTTCAGCATGCACTTCAAACAGGCACATGCCTGCCAAAAAAATAAAAAATATTAAAAAATGTAGATGAACTCATCTGGGTTTTTCAGACAGATAGTCAAGCCGCATTATTTATACCTTAACACAAGCATACCACATTTGAAGTGGGATGGAGAGGGAAGTGTATAAGATGACAAAGGGCTTTTACAACTCGCCCATTCCCAGAGGGGATCTGTGCACCTGCTTCTTACCACCAAAAGGACGTTAAACTTTCTGCAACGTGACCAACTTGTAGACGGGAGATCCTCTGAGATAAAACGTGACATAATTTACTTTTGGAAGGTCAGGATCTAATCATGTTGTCTCTTCGCTGCCTGATTGCATCTCACGGCTCTCGTGACACGGCCAGATCAGCATCGCTTTCAGAACTTGCTTCAGTGGCCACAAGTACCCCGTGCTTCTTGTTTACATTTGTAGGCCATCACTGAGTGGATGGAAGGAGGTGATAAACAGTGGTTTTCTCTCCTTGCTTCGAATGCAGCGAGGCTCACGAAGGTACAGCACACGGCAGCAATTATGTCATGAGGCTCTCCCCCCCCCCATGGTAAAGCCACAAGGGGAAGAGACCCAGAGGGGATTAAGAAACCACAAAGTTCTCATTGCCGAGTTTTCAACAGTCCATTTCATTGTGGGATGGATTTACAGTCATGGGAAATGGCAAGCAGATATGACCCCACCAGAGCCTTTGACTCTCCAGGGACTCTGCCTTCTTCTTGAACTACCCATATGTCGCTCATGAGGCTCCAGTTGGCTAACCACCTCCCTTCATCTCAACTTCATTCTTGCATATGAAAAACTGGTGGAGATCAATCTTCTTGGGAACTCCAGCTATGTCTAGGCGTATAATGTACGGAGCAAAACAACCATCTAAATGCCCCAGGGGCTGTGATTTTTGTTTTGGTTTTTAAACAGAGAAATTGCAGTGTTAAACCCTTTCTCCCCGACCCCAGTGCAAATATATCCCGATCCACCTTGATTTACAAAAATAGTATCGGTCAGTCCCATAAGCACATGATTCAAACATAGACCACATCTCGTTTGATTGAATTTCAAATGCAACATGTGCTGAGAAGGTGGAAATTGTGAGCTTCGGTTTTGTTTCCTGATCTTGTTGAGTCGGTTCTGTTTCAAAAGACGCCACAACTTAATGGCTCTTTCCTTCTTTTTCAGACATGGCAGGAGCCACACTGGGTAAACCCCAGTGCCTGCCTTGGATGTCACATTTAGTAGTAGGAGTAGTAGTAGTAGTATGTACCTCCCTTTATCAGAAGATCCCAGGGCAGCGTACAACACTAAAAACACTACAGGACATCAATGATAAAACCATAATAAAAAACCTAATAGAAAGCAAACTGATGGACAGCCTAATATTAAAATAGTCATCATAATAACAGTCCCCACACTCTCACAGGCCATAGATTATTTAGTAGCCATAGTCCTGGGCAAAGAGGAATGCTTTTGCCTGGTGCCTAAAGACATGTAATGATGGCGCCAGGCGAGCCTCTCTGGGGAGAGCATTCCACAATTGGGGAGCCACCACAGAAAAGGCCCGTTCACATGTGGGCACTAGCCCATCATACAGCCAGCTAGATTCCATAGAGAGACTGGTCATGGAGGGGATGTAGCCTTTGGGCAGGAAATGCAGCATGGAGAGGAGGAGAGTTGAAAGCAGAAGGAAAGAGAAGTATGGAATGAGCCGCAAGGGACTCAGAAGCCTGGTTCAGGAAGTGCCATGACTAAGTGGTAGAGCATCTGCTCTGCATGCAGAAGGTCTCAGGTTCAATGTCCCACATCTCCAGGGAGAGCAGGGAGAGACCCTGGTCTGAACCCCTGGAGAGCTGCTTCCAGTCAGTGTAGACAATATTGAGTTAGATAGGCCAATATCCTGAGTCAGTATAAAGCTGCTTCCTATATTAGTGTTATGAGTTTGGGTGTAGGGTAGGTTGCATGCTTGAACCCTAATTCCTGGATCCAGTGCAGATTCATTTCCTGGAATAGCCAGGCTAGCCTCCTGGTTGAAGTAATGGCCCTCTAAGCACGGGCCATTAAGGAAACAAAGGAAATGGCTCTGTGCCAGATGGCAAATGTGCTGGCCTCCCTCCCTCAACTTGCTGGTAGTTAGAAAGACAATGGGCAGAGCAGAGTGTTGAATTATGTGAGCTGGAACCTGGCAGGCTGTAGGCTGGGCAGCTGGGCAGCTGGGAGACAGAGCTATGCCTGATTTCTGTTGGAATACAAGGTTGCGGCTTGGGGGTATTAATGCTGTGAGCCCCTTCACTGTAGGCTCAGGTAGTGCATGTATGTAAATAAATGTATCATAAAGACACCATCGTCTCCGCTGTCCCTCATTTCAAAGGAAACATTAACCCTGGTGCCTGTAATCCCTGGAATATCGCACCGCACAGCCAGATGTGTCGCAAGGAGGAGACGCCTTTTCTCAGGCAAGGTGGCTTAGGGGCACTATAATGGGGTCAGGGAATGGGCCCCAGAGCCCAGCAGTTGCCCCACACAGGGCAGAAGGCACAGCAGCCAACCAGCATTCTACCAACAATAGCAGCCGCCAAGCCACTAATATCTGGCATTTCTGGGTAGGGCTGGGAGAAAGCCTTGTCTGAAATTGTATGGAGCCACTGCTGGTCAGTGTTGACTATATGTAGCTAGATGGACCAATGGTCTGACTCAATACAATACAACTTCCTGCGTTCCTAAGACAGCCAGGGTGTCAAGCCATCACGATGGCTGTCACTTCCTCTTTATGGCAAAGGTGCCACACTAGGTGAGGAACGCCTAGGGACAAAAGCAATGCGGCAGATGATCTATCTATTCATGTGGGGTTGTTTTTTTTTTTTTTTTAATGCCTAATGTTCCTGCTGTTGTTTTAATATGTTTCATAAGGCTATTCGCCTGGGGAAAACAGAGAATGAGTAAATTTGTAAGGTGTGAGAGGCTTGGCAACTGTTGCCTCAGGGATCACATTGTTGGGCAAGTGTCAGTTGGAGGGCAGTTAAGTCAGTGGAAGAGGAGAAGTGGGGTACAATTTGAGCACTGAGGGGAAAGAAGCTGCTGCTGTAAGTTTTGGGGGGACATTTGACAACAGGAGGGTCTGCAGAAGGTCGTGGAGCAGCACTGGTGGAGACTGAGGTTATATATGCAACATACATTTAAAGCACATTCCGCCCCCGCCCCCCAATGTATTCCCTGGACTGTAGTTTACCCCTCACAGAGCTACAATGCCCAACAATCTTTACAAACTACAGTTCCCAGGATGCTTTGCGGGGTGGCGGTGGGTGGAAATGTGCTTCAAATGTGCGTGTATGCATTCTCAACAGTGGCGAGTCACAAAATGGCAGCTAGGCCTGGGGAGATCCATCAGCTGGCAAGAACAAGGAACAGAAAGGGAAGGAGCTCCATGGCTTCAAAATGGACTTGATAAAAGGGGAGGAGAATACAGCTTTGCCTGGTGCCTAAAGACATGTTATGATGGCGCCAGGTGCGCTTCTCTGGGGAGAGCATTCCACAATTGAATTTACATATTGAAAAAAGGTATTGCTTCCTCAAATGGAGGAACTTTGAAGGGAAACCCCGGTGTGGACATGCTGAATTAAAGCTTCTCAAGAAATTCTGCCCTATTCATTTAGGTCTGAATAGAGATAATTTCCTGTCCCACTACCCTGCTTTTAATTTATTCAGCAATGCTAAGATTAGTATTAACATGGATTAGTGATGTTTCGATAGGCCAATGTGTTCATGCTGCATGCATTTAGAATCATAGAATCATAGAGTTGGAAGAGACCACAAGGGCCATCGAGTCCAACCCCCTGCCAAGCAGGAAACACCATCAGAGCACTCCTGACATATGGTTGTCAAGCCTCTGCTTAAAGACCTCCAAAGTAGGAGACTCCACCACACTCCTTGGCAGCAAATTCCACTGTCGAACAGCTCTTACTGTCAGGAAGTTCTTCCTAATGTTTAGGTGGAATCTTCTTTCTTGTAGTTTGGATCCATTGCTCCGTGTCCGCTTCTCTGGAGCAGCAGACAACAACCTTTCTCCCTCCTCTATGTGACATCCTTTTATATATTTGAACATGGCTATCATATCACCCCTTAACCTCCTCTTCTCCAGGCTAAACATGCCCAGCTCCCTTAGCCGTTCCTCATTTAAGCTGCAAACGAATGGTCACATATCTACTTTTTGGATTTCATTGTTGTTGAACACTAACTTTTACACACACACACACACACACACACACACACACACACACACACACACACTGCATCCATGTGCACATATATACCTCCAATGGGGCATAAGAACATTAGTCTGCTGGATCAGGCCAATGGCCCATCTAGCCTAGCACCCTGTTCTCACATGGGCTAACCAGGTGCCTGTGGGAAACCAGTAAGCTGTGGGAAAGCTGAGCACGAGCCCTCTTCTCTCCCTTGGTTTCCAGCAACTGGTATTCAGAAGCATTGCTGCCTCTGATTGTGGAGGCAAGAGCATAGCCATAGTGGCTAACAGCATTGCGAATCTGATGAAGTCCACAAAAGCTGATGCGACAATACATTCGTTAGCCATAATACTCTTCGCTGGTTTTGCTGCAAAAGGCTAACATGGTCCACACCTCTGGAAATGCGATCGAACATGCTCACCAGACTAACATGGTTACTCCTCTGCAAATAGAGTCAGAAAGACATCGTCCAAAGAACTGCTTGCTCTACAGTTACAGGGGAACTTGATGCACAGATCTTAGCCACAGCAGGGAGCGTGATCTTGACAGTGACCTCTGGAGCATCCCCATCACATGACGGCCGTGATCTGCAATTCCACCTTAAATGTTATTTTAATTGCAGGCAATCACAAGTGTGAGGCACCTAGGACGCTTCCGCAAGCCAAACAATTCAATCAATGTGCGAATCAGCTCCCCGTAATTTCATCGGAGGCAATCAAAAATGACAGATTATTGGGAGCCTGCAACTGTAATGGACTTTTCTATGCTTTTTTTGTTTTTGTTTTTAAAATCTGGCATTTTTGGCCACTCTTCTTTTAGGACAGAAAAAAGATTGAAAACGCAATTTTGCCAAGTTAGAGAAGACGCCATCTTCACAGAAATGCTTGAGGAATTGATTTGACAGGCCTACCTATCTGTCTCTCTCTCCCTCATCTCCCATCTTTTCCCCACAGACCTTGGAATGGTTACATGCCCAATGTGAAGAAAGGAAAAGAAGTGGAACGAGGAACTACCAGCGCCGTTGTGATCTAATTAGCAGCAGGGTTGTCTAGCCAATAGATGAACATTTGTTTAGAACGAAAGCCAGAATCAACACAGGTTGGTATCCCGTGTCCTGCCAGAAAGTGCTTATCATGGGCAGACTCTAAGCGGTTTGAATATTGAGCAGGGAACTAGGCAATATGGGCCCCATAAAGGTTCTTTTCTGGGGCATTCATGATTTGCGCTCAGGAGGCTATACGGCACGTAATCCTGTTTTTAATATTGTTTGCAATTGCAAATGTTTCGGGAAGGACATATTGCTTCATTTCCAATCAGTGCATGCCCCATAACATCCTGCTGAAATCCTGTTACTTGCACTGTCCTGGGTTTGTTTGGGCAAAGAATGTGAAAACACTGGAGAAAAATATCACAGAACAACTAATAAAGATGAATGATGTGTGGACGGTCCAGTATCAATCCGCCACTAATGATGCTCTATTAGTCAGTGATATATTCCAATTGGTGCCTGCCCCAAAACACTGCCCCTAACAGCTTTCGCAGTGCAACCCCCACACTGTTAGTGTTTGCGGGTAGAAATTTGCACTAAAACGCTGACAAAGTTGCATGAAATGGTTTCGGAAAAGTGCAGAACTGAATTTAAGACTGGAAAGTTTCAAACTTGGAAGAACTGAAATGGATGGATTGGTCCATACTGGGTTGCGGGTAGCGCTGTGGTCTAAACCACTGAGCCTCTTGGGCTTGCCAATCAGAAGGTCAGTGGTTCGAATCCCCGTGACGGGGTGAGCTCCCGTTGCTCTGTCCCAGCCTCTGCCAACCTAGCAGTTCGAAAGCACGCCAGTGCAAGTAGATAAATAGATACCGCTGCAGCAGGAAGGTAAACGGTGTTTCCATGTGCTCTGGTTTCCATCATGGGGTTTCATTGCGCCAGAGGCAGTTTAGTCATGCTGGCCACATGACCCGGAAAGCTGTCTGTGGACAAACACCGGCTCCCTCGATCTGAAAGTTAGATGAGCATAGTCACCTTTGACTGGACTTAACCGTCTAGGGGTCCTTTACCTTTTTACCTTATACAGTGGTGCCCCGCAAGACGAATGCCTCGCAAGACGAAAAACCCGCTAGACGAAAGGGTTTTCCATTTTTCGATGTGCTTCGCAAGACGAATTTCCCTATGGGCTTGCTTTGCAAAACGAAAAAGTCTTGCGAGTCTGGCGATTTTTTCGCTCCCCCCCTTTTCCTAAGCCGCTAAGCCGCTAATAGCCTTTTAGCCGCTAAGCCGCTAAGCCTTTAATAGCCGCTAAACCGCTAAACCGCTAATAGCGCTAATCCGCTAATAGGGTTGCTTCGCAAGACAAAAAAACCGCTAGACGAAGAGACTCGTGGAACGGATTAATTTCGTCTTGCGAGGCACCACTGTATAACAAAGTCTTCTCCATTCACTTTCATGTCAAGGACACTTCTGAAAATGAGGAAATGCTGTCCCTATCATCGGTGGTTAATCAGAAAGGCCTTACTTATAGACAAGTACAGTGATACCTCGGGTTAAGAACTTAATTTGTTCTGGAGGTCCGTTTTTAACCTGAAACTGTTCTTAACCTGAGGTACCACTTTAGATAAAGGGGCCTCCCACTGCCGCCGCATGATTTCTGTTCTCATCCTGAAGCAAAGTTCTTAACCCGAAGTACTATTTCTGGGTTAGCAGAGTCTGTAACCTGAAGCGTCTGTACCTCGAGGTACCACTGTACTCCATGCATGCCCAGGAGCAGTGAGCAACACCAGAAATACAGAAAGCTATCTTACACTGAGCCAGACAGACCATTCGTCCATCTAGCTCAACATTGTCTACACAGACTGGCAGAGGCTCTCCAGGATCCAGACAGGGCTGTCTCCCAATCCACCCAGAGATGCCAGGGATTGAATCTGGTACATTCTGGATGCAAAGCAGACCCTCTAACATTATGGCCCTTCCCCAGAGGTACAATATTGGGGCTATAAAGTGTTCCATTGTTGCTAACCCTGCACACACACACACACACACACACACACACACACAGAGAGAGAGAGAGAGAGAGAGAGAGAGAGAGAGATCTCCCCTTCCAGTAAAAAACCTGAAGGAGCCTTTTCCATATCTATCTTTATCTACATATGAAAAAGACTCCTTCCATTTTTACTGGGAGTGCTGACACCATCCGATTCCTTATTACTTTGTTGAGCGTGCCAGTCTAATAAGGGAGGAAGATGATGCCTTTGGTGGGAGACGGATGGCAGTTAGCGATGCTGGCTGGAAAGACGCAACTCATTTAAAAAGGAGAAAGTAACAAAGTAAATGCATCATATATATTTTTTTAAAGGGCTTTAAAAAAAAAGGACAGGTAGGACAGAACTGAAAGGCACATGTAAAATGTAATGGGAAGAGAATTCCCTCCCCTGACTTCCCCCATTCAGCATACCCTGAGATACTGATTGTCATCCAATTAGAGGCTGAAGGAAGGTTTGATTAATCTATCACAAGCAAAAGGGCCTGGCTTCAGTCACTAATCGGAGAGGTGTGAAAGCAGCATGTGGGTCTCTGGAGAGCTCCTTGGCTTCTGCATTAGCGTGATCAGGTGCTCCTGCATAGTCAGATTCTGGGACAACTGTCTCTTTTGAATTATGGCTAATTGTAAATAGGAGTCCAGGCGAGGCGAGCCCACATGAACTTGAGCTTGGAAAGGACACGGGTTCGTCTCCGAGGCGAAGCTTCCTTTTGTGTGTGTGTGTGTATTTCAAGGCGCCGCACGGTTAAAGTCCGGCGCACGGTGGGAACGGCCGTTCTCCGGTGTCTTAAGAACCTTTCATCCAGCTGAAGTAATTAGCAGAAGCTTGGTAATTAGCAGGAGATGAAGGACAGGCTTATTATAAGGGAAATGAGGGAGGAGTGGGGAAGTGCGGGCTTCCTTTGGCGAGGGCACTTCTGCGATGCGAACATAAGTGCTCTGCTGGATGAGACCAAAGGCCTGTGTAGTCCAGAATCCTATTCTCACTGGGAAGCCCAAAAGGAAGAGACAAATAACCTTCTCACACTGGGGAAGGACTGGAGCTCTGTGGAGCAGCATCTGCTTTTCACGCAGAAGGTCCCGGGTTCAATCCCCGATATCTCCAGGTAGGGCAGGGAGAGTGCCCTGTCCCCTGGAGAGCTGCTGTCAGTCATTGTTGAAGGTACTGCACCACATAAACTTAGTCTAAGGCAGCTTCCTACGTTTATACGCTGTTAAACGTACACGCTGCTATGCATGCAGAAGCTGTTATTCCAAACCACACTGCTTCTGATCCTGGAGGTAGCACATAGTTTCACAGAATCTTTGAGTTGGAAGGGACCCCCAAGAGTCATCTAGTCCAACCCCCTGCAGTGAAATATACTCAGAGTCAAGTGTGAATTTCAGGCTCTTTATTCAGCTCATAGTAGCAATGAATAAATCTTCCCCCAAAATAATGCATATATGCATTATTTACAAAATTGGCTCCACATGATTGGCTAATTCCAGGCTGCCCCTGCAGGCCAATCAGGTCACTGATTCACTTCCACCTGGAGCTGGATTGGGTGGCTCCTGCGGACCAATCAGACTGCTGCATTCTGCATCCTATTGTTCTAGGATTCAGCTCAGTACATGACACCCAGCTAAAGCATCCATGACAGATGGCCACCCAACCTCTGCTTAAAAACCTCCAAGGAAGAAGAGTCCATAACCTTCTGAGGGAGTCCTTTCCATTGTTGAATAGCTCTTACTGTTAGAAAGTTCTTCCTGATGTTTAGTCAGAATCTTGTAACTTGAAACCTTTGGTTCGAGTCCTACCCTCAAGAGCAGGAGAAAACAAGCTTGCTCCAACTTCCATGTGATAGGCCTTTAGTTATTGGAGGATGGCTATCGTATTTCCTCTCGGTCTCCTCTTTTCCAGGCTAAACGTACCCAACTCCCTCATAAGGCTTGGTTTCCAGACCAAGGGTTGCCCTCCTCTGCACACGTTCCAGCTTGTCAATATCCTTATTAAATTGTGGTCCCCAGAACTGGACACAGTATTCCTGGTGTGGCCTGACCAAGGCAGAATGCTGTTGTTGTTGTTTAGTCATTTAGTCATGTCCGACTCTTTGTGACCCCATGGACCAGAGCATGCCAGCCACTCCTGTCTTCCACTGCCTCCTGCAGTATAGAATGATACTATTAGCCATGACTAGTAGTCAGTCGCAGCCTTGTGCTCCATGAATTTGCCTAATCCCTTTCAGAGCCAGTTTGTGGCCATCTCTACCTCACCACACTCAATTTCATACTGCCAATATCATAATGCTGCTCTAAAAATCTATAGTGCAGCCACATTTGCAATACTGTGTACAGTGTTATTTATCCATTTATGACATCTATTTTCCACCTTAACTTTCCGAGGTGGTGTACATGGTTCTCCTCCTCCCCATTTCATGCTCACAACAAACCTGTGAGGTAGGATAAGAGATGGTGACGGGCCTAAGTGAGCTTCATGGCTGAGTGGGGATTCAAACCCTGTTCTCGCAGGTCCTAGTCCAACGCTAACCGCTACACCACACTGTTGACTTACCTCCAAAAGGATATTGGAGAGTTGGAAGGGGGTTCAGAAAGGGGTAATGAGTCTTGAGTTCACAATGTTCTCTACACCAGTGTGGTGTAGTGGTTAAGAGCAGTGGACTTGTAATCTGGTGAACCGGGTTTGATTCCCCGCTCCTCCACATGCAGCTGCTGGGTGACCTTGGGCTAGTCACACTTCTTTGACTTCTCTGAAGTCTCTCAGCCCCACTCACCTCACAGAGTGTTTGTTGTGGGGGAGGAAGGGAAAGGAGATTGTTAGCCACTTTGAGACTCCTTTGGGTAGTGATAAAGCAGGATATCAAATCCAAACTCCTCCTCCTCCTCCTCTTCTTCTAGCACATTTTTAAACCTCTGGGCCACCCACCCACTTTTCTGTTGCCTAAGGACACATCTATACCACTCGTTTAAAATATGTTCAAACCACATTGCTTCTCCCAAAGATTTCTGGGGACTGGCGTCTACTTAGCACAGAGCTGCACATCACAGCCCCCTTAACAAACTGCATGCCCCAAGAATCTTTGGGGAAAGCTGTGTGCTTCCAGTGTTGTTTCAATGGTGTTCATGCATTCATTCTTTCCAGGAAATGAATTCTAATTAAGCATGCATTTCTCAGAGTGGGGAATTTCAGGCACATGGGGAGGGACACTCTATCTGCCCCTCTGCCCATGTTGCACACCCTCCTTGAGTGTTTTTGCCTGGCTGAACTCTGATAAAGGTTCTCTACTGCAGCTATGAGTCTTGATATTTATTTAAAAGCCATTATGTCAAAGTCTCTCCCAATGCTTTGCCCCCAAATCCAAGACCATCTTGACATCTGTTTGGTCAGATGTACATTTCCCAACTGCTTGCATCATCTCCCAGGGCCTGGTCTTTAAGGGACATCACTTTATTGCATTGATAACTAAAAGGAGAAAATCAGAAATTAGAAAGGGAGGAAACTGACACTGATTGATGCCCAAGTCCTTCTTCTGATTTGCTGATTAAACTCATCAATCTATATGCAGAAGAGATGTCCAATGCAAATGGAAACCAACCAGGCTTAGCAAAGTGATGTTGTCAGCATACAGTTGTGGAAAGAGAAAGTTGGTTCTTTGTTAACGCACACACGCACTAGTCCTCTGCTAAACACGCACAACCCTCCAATGGTTACATGAGAAATCAATATTAAATTTAGAAGGTCACTCACCTAGGCACATTTACTAGGATGTAAGCCTCAGTGAACACAGTGGAACTTACTTCTGAGTAAACATTCACAGCCTTAGGCTGTAAGTTTTTAATACCTCTTCTACCAACATTGGAAATGGTTAAGTAGGTAGATTGCGCCCCGAGGAGTTTTATAAATCCACCAGAGAGAAATGTGACCTGCTTTACAGGGGACACTTCTCTATTTGAAAGAACCCTCTCTTTGAAGGGATGTTGGGTTTAAGTCTGGCTACCATGGTGACTAACATTAAGCATCTAGAAAGTAGACCTAGCAGCTCACCTGGTCACAGTCTTCCCAGCTATGGTTGGAGGTATACTATTTCTATTTTCATCGGGTGGTATTCAACTAAGTTTTACACAATAAACCCACTAAAATCAGTGGGCCTAAATTAGCCATGTTCATTGATTTGAAAGGGTCTGAGTAGAACTTTAGTCAAATACCAGCCATTATAGTAACTGAGTGATAGCCATCAAATGGTAAAGGTAAAGGGACCCCTGACCATTAGGTCCAGTCGTGGCCGACTCTGGGGTTGTGGCGCTCATCTCGCTTTATTGGCCGAGGGAGCCAGCGTACAGCTTCCGGGTCATGTGGCCAGCATGACTAAGCCACTTCTGGTGAACCAAAGCAGCGCACGGAAACGCCGTTTACCTTCCCGCCGGAGTGGTACCTATTTATCTACTTGCACTTGACGGTGCTTTCAAACTGCTAGGTTGGCAGGACCATCAAATGGTAGGCCTATTGAAATAAATGGGTTTGCTTAAGCCCAATCTAACATTGCCTATCATTCATTTTTTTCTAAATTTGAATCTATATACAGTGGTACCCCGGGTTACATACGCTTCAGGTTACACACTCTGCTAACCCAGAAATAGTGCTTCAGATTAAGAACAGAAATTGTGCTCTGATGGCACAGCAGCAGTGGGAGGCCCTATTAGCTAAAGTGGTGCTTCAGGTTAAGAACAGTTTCAGGTTAAGTACGGACCTCCGGAATGAATTAAGTACTTAACCCGAGGTACCACTGTATGTGAATTAGCACACACCAATTTTAGGCAAATCTGTTTCTTTCTTTCTTTTGATAACACATGTTCTCTTTTCCCCCAGCAGTTCATAAAGGGCCGCCCTATGCAAATACCCAACATTGTTCCCAAGCATGTTAGAATATTATACTGAATCATCAACCTTGGTGTGGTTATATCCACATGCTGAAAGTTGAGCTGTGGCATTCAAATCAGGTTCTGGGCATGGACTCAAATGAAGTACTGTGTTTCTCTAGCAAGAAAAAAAAAAGTGTTCATTTTTACATTCATTTGTTGAAGAAATGAATTCGTTGGAACATTCTGGATCTGTGAAAGCCAGGGAATAACTAAGCTCCAATTTCTGCATTGGTCCAGACACTGCAGATGAGGACAGATAGGAACAGAATTCACTAAGAATTCTGCAAGCATCTGCTTTATAACTGGGATGCCTTTACTTCCAAGTGGCTTCTGATTTATTATATGACCTAATCAGCTGGGATGGGGTCCAGTTATGGACAGAATCCACTTCCCACCGCTCACTGGGGACTAGAGCAGTTCCTATCAATAACAGACTTGGCCACCCTTGTTCTGCATTCTGTCAGGATATCGGCCACAGTATTGTTTTGATGAAATAAAAGTCATCACAACTTAAAATAATATTGTTTAGTGGATATGTGAGTCACTGAAAAGATTGCAAGTCTTCAGTGTGTGGTATAAATCAAGGAAGACGGAGAATACACTTTGCAACTGAAGCTCTTTTAAAGCAGCTTAAGTAATTATTTAACAAGGCAATGAAATGAGCTGTGGTCATTGACCATTTATTGTGCAGAAGCTGTTAATGCCATTTACCAGTTAGAATGGTCAGATGCTCCAACTCTTTAAATTACCCCTGGCTGACCCAAGGTCACTGCTAAGAGTAAATTTCATTATAAAAGGCTCTTTATAGCGTCTGACTTAGTGCCACTGGAATAATGTACTGCTACCATCTTATTTTAACACATCGATACCTGAGGAGATGCTTTAGAGCCTACTGTGATCTTTATTGAGAGCCAGTGTGGGAGTCATGGCTAGAGTGATAGACCAGCAACTGGGAGACCTGGGTTCAAATCCCCACTCAGCCATGGAGCTCACTGCATGATCTACAGCCAGTCACTCACCCTCAGCTGAACTTGAAGGAGTGTCTCCACCCACATCATTCAGCTTAGATACTGAGGTCCAGTTCTGAGGGCCTTCTGGTGTTTCCCTCCTTGTGAGAGGTGAAGTTATAGGGAACAAGGCAGAGGGCCTTCTCAGCAGAGGGCACTCACCCAGTAGTATGCCCTCCTGTCAGATGTCAAACAGATAAACAACCACACAACTTTCTGAAGATATCTGACGGCAGCCCTGCATTGAGAAGTTTTTAATGTCATCATCATCATCTACTGCACAGGGTTTTATGAGGATAAAATGGGGACAAAGAAGGAGGAGGAGTTTGGATTTGATATCCCGCTTTCTTACTACCCGAAGGAGTCTCAAAGTGGCTAACATTCTCCCTTCCCTTCCTCCCCCACAACAAACACTCTGTGAGGTGAGTGGGGCTGAGAGACTTCAGAGAAGTGTGACTAGCCCAAGGTCACCAGCAGCTGCATGTGGAGGAGCGGAGATGCGAACCCGGTTCACCAGATTACGAGTCTACCGCTCTTAACCACTACACCACACTGGCTCTCATGAATGCCGCATAGAGCTCCTTGATGAAGGAGGAGGAGGAGGAGGAGGAGAAGGAGAAGGAGAAGGAGAAGGAGAAGGAGAAGGAGAAGGAGAAGGAGAAGGAGAAGGAGAAGGAGAAGGGGGGTTATGGTTTCTTTCGTTAGTTTAATCCCAGTTCCCCATATGGAATAGGAATAAATAAAATCTTATATTGCTTTTGCAACAATGTTATGGTTTAGTAAGTCTGAAGAGGAAGGGACCTCTGCAACCATGAGTTTAAAAAGAACAGAGACCATTTCATTATAGACCATAGCCATGATCCATCATAGAGTTACACCTGTTTAAGCCCACCGATACGAAATGAGGGCAGTGCTGCCATCTGTTGAGCAGCAAAGTCTACACAGAAGCAGAGCAAGTGGCAGGCTGATGCTCTGTGTGTAGATTTCTGTGTCAGGGCCATTCTTCTGCTATATTTCTTCCCACAAACTGTATTCGCTTTTTAAAACCAGAAAACCAGCCTTGTATATATCGTAATGAAACTCTTCTACAGAATTGCTGTGAAAAGCATCTTTTGCTTCCCTGAAAAGACTGCCTTGCTCTCAAGGTGCTTTGTTGAGACTTGCCATTTGTTTATGTCAGGGAAAGGAAAGGAATAAACATATGAATATCTGTTTATTATAAGTATTTTCAGCTCACTCTCCAATCATGTTCCCAGGGCACTTTACAAGAAAAAAATAAAACCATTAAAAGACAAATGCAACAAAACATAGGCTTGGTCGCGTAGAAGGGAATGTGAATGTGGCCTTTGGACTCTCTGCCTCTTAGTGGTTTGGCCCCCATTGACAATGAAGGTTCCAAATATCACCTGAACCCTTCTGGGCTCCTTGCAATATACTAACCCTGCTTCTCTTGGAGAATGGACTTTGCTAAGTGATAAATCACTTACCTTGCATGGAGAAAGCCCGAAGTTCGATCCTTGGCATCTACAAGTTGAGCTGAAAAGCACATACAGTATCCCTGAACTCCCAGAGAGCCACTGTTAGTCCACATAGACCGTTCTAATCTAGATGAACCAATATTCTGACTCAATATAAGGCACTTTCACTCCACATGTTATAATGACAGTCATCTTGCTAAAATAATCACAGTGGCTGGGGGGGGGGGGATGAGCCCAAAGGAGCAACTTATATTATAAAAAATTGCCAGCATTTTGTGTGCGTTTCAGACCCTCCTCTCCTCCTTTCCCTCATGCCAGCCACCACTTTGCTGTTTATTGTTTACGGAGACGACTACAGCCAGGAACATTTATGCCTAGTCGCTGCTCCACTTGGGCTTTCAATCAATCATACATAATGAGAGCGCTCAAATTATTCCAAGCAATTCATTTAATATTTTATAAGGAAAAGTACAACTTGAGTTTTACATCTAAATTTGCAAGAAGATCAGGAAGGACAGCGGCAAACAGCCCATATATTACCACGAGATAAAATACAGATAAACCCAGGAAACTGTGAGATTGCATATCTAAAGTCTTCAAACAGCTGTACTCAGACTTAATGGGCATGTTCCTTTAGCTAAGTATATGTAGAGAATAAATATGTTAATCTCCCTTCTCTGTCACTCAGTCTGGGGGATAGAAGACATGAGTTAATTCTCGTACGATATTTCGATTGAGAAGGCAAAGAACACAAGCGGTGTTCAAGCTGAGCTTTATTCTAATTTTCTTTACTCTATTATTTGTTATTTGCCAGAATGTCTATACCACTCAATACATAAACTCAATGTGTACACTTTGGGAATATTCAGTATAAAAAAATGTATCAGGGATGAGGATGGAGGTGGGTGGAGGATGCGAAGAAACTAGCCAGCTGCACAAAGGTACAATTTAATTGCTCCATGTACTTTTGCCTCCAGTCACACCCACCACTGGCACGTTGCCCTTGAAAAGGTGGCCCAGAAGGGAATGTGACCTTTGAGCTGCAAAAATACCCCCCACCCATCAAGATCAAGAGATAGCTCAGTTGGTTAGAGTATGGTGCTCATCATACCAAAGTTGTAGGTTCGGTCCCCATATGGGAGAGCTGCATATTCCTGCATTGCAGAGGGTTGGACTAGATCAGCGATGTCCAATCGGTTGACTGCGATCAACAGGTAGATCTCCCTATGATCCTGGTTGATCATGGGCAAATAATGTCCTTCCCCTCCATTGCTATTTTCCTCCGTTGGTGGCGTAGCAGCAGTGGTCGTTTAGGAACGTGGAAAGCAGAAACAACACTGGCTCTAGCCCTGTGTGCGATTGTAAGCGCTACAGTTTCTGGTTAGCTATTTTTCTCCCCCCCCCTTCAAGAAAGCCCCGCCACTGTGTTGTCCCCTCCCCCTAAAAAAGCTCCACAACTCAGGCCACCCCTCCCAAAAAATACCGTATTTTGTGCTCTATAAGACTCACTTTTTCCCTCCTAAAAAGTAAGGGAAAATGTGAGTGCATCTTATGGAGTGAATGCAGGCTGTGCAGCTATCACAGACGCCAGAACAGCAAGAGGGATTGCTGCTTTCACTGCGCAGCTACCCCTCTTGCTGTTCTGGCTTCTGAGATTCAGAATATTTTTTTTCTTGTTTTCCTCCTCAAAAAACTAGGTGCATCTTGTGGTCTGGTGCGTCTGATAGAGCGAAAAATATGGTAGCTCAACAACTCCGGTCACCCCCCCCCAAAAAAAGCTCAACAACCTTGGCCACCACTCCCAAAACCCCAATGACAATAATATAATATTTTATACTGGGAGTAGATCACAGTCTCCTGGGAGTTGGATGTGCCTGGACTATATGATCCTCAGGGTACCTTCCAACTTACAGAGGTCACGGTGACAAAGATGGGCCTACAAGCTGTTGCCAGATGCCAGTTGTGGGTTCTTTGCACCCACAACCCATCCCTGAATAGGTAACTGACCTGTCTCCTAGACATGGGAGCTATTAACCTACAGAGCCTCCATCTTGCCAATACCCAGTCTCAGTTTATTTCATTCGGTGGACCTCAAATGTCCAGGATGGATAGCATTTCCTTGGGTCCTTGGATTGCAATGAAACCATAGGTAAAGGTAAAGGGACCCCTGACCATTAGGTCAAGTCGTGACCGATACTGGGGTTGCGGTTCTCATCTCGCTTTATTGGCCAAGGGAGCCGGTGTACAGCTTCCGGTCATGTGGCCAGCATGACTAAGCTGCTTCTGGTGAACCAGAGCAGTGCATGGAAACGCCGTTTTCCTTCCCCCCAGAGCGGTACCAATTTATCTACTTACACTTTGACGTGCTTTTGAACCGCTAGGTTGGCAGGAGCAGGGACCGAGCAACAGGAGCTCACCCCATCGCGGGGATTCGAACCGCCCACCTTCTGATCGGCAAGTCCTAGGCTCTGTGGTTTAACCCACAGCGCCACCCGCGTCCCTATCAAATGAAACCATAGATCCTCCCAAATGGCATTCAAGGTAGTTTGACCCTGGACTTAATTAACTAATGATCCAACTCAGCATTAAACCCACAATATTCACATGTTCCTATTCACTTCATCATTCGTGTTGGGCAAAATTGGTTCGGGTAAGATCTACTTTGTGAGACATGTTACTGGTCTTATAAAAAAAATAGTTTTGTTCTTTTTTAAAAACAACAACACATTTTTGCAGATGTCCCTCTTGAGCTGCTTCCGTCTTTCTTTAAGTTTGGCCTCAGATGTAATTTGATGGCAATTTTTACTTAATGGTGTTTGCTATGTTCTTCTTGGTTGAGATTCTAGTTGCAAGTGAACTGAGAGAGATCCAGTGCTATCAAATGGCATTGCTGAAACTCAAGGACTGCAGAAGTGCATTTAAACCTAAAGTCCATAATCCTTCTGCTGAATCTTAGATTTTTCACTGCCCATTCTGAACTGTGTTCCACATCCCTACCACAAGCCCCTAAAAATCGCAGGTCTTGCTTATATCCACAATTTCAAATCTTCAGATAGATATCAAACCATGGAAAACAGTTTGGTTTACATGTGCATGTAAACTTTTTTTCTCATTGTTATATTTATCTTATTATTTTTTTAAAAAAACAAACTAAAAGGACAAATCCAAGTTAGCTCTGCTGATTCCTGTTCTTGATTGTGGTTTTCTATTTTGGCATTGTGGGTTTCAGAGGGGTAATCCTACGCAGAAGCATGAATGGCTAGCTGCTAGCTCATGTTTACTACTACTTCACACAACACACTTGTTTCCCTGAAAGCCAATTCTGATTCAAATCAATTTAATTAAGTAACAAAGCTGGTTACCATGGAAACAACTCTACTAATTTGTCATGACAAATACTCTGTGAGATTGACCAGTTGCTAGGTAACAGCCAATGGGCTCCCAGACAGAAGATGACAAATTGTATCTGGTGCAGATGTTGTGATCCAGTCTTGAATTAGGCCTCTGTTTTGAGTGGATTCCCGAGAGAACATCACCTGGATAGCTTAATAGCAACAGAGGGAGTTGCACGCCAGAACAAATTGTATTGTTTTGCACATTTAAAAAATGTACTTGAAAGAGAAGCTAGTAAAATAAGTTAATTTGATGCTTGGTGTCATTATTTTTTATTTTCCTGTTGTCAAATATACCAAGATGATTGAATCTTACTGTATGTGGCTTTTACGTATGCATATTTATATAAACTCTAAATAATCTCCACTCTGTCTTTGTCCATTGAGCTACGGAGAGAAGAAAAGAAGAAAGAAAATACAGAACAGAAATGCATGAATTAAAGAGTTGTTGGGCTAAAACTACAGTATTAGAAACAAAGGAGTACATTTAAAAATCATTATAATTATTATTTGAGGTTTTGTGTATGAGCGTTATTCTCTCATGCTTTGTGGCTCAATAGTTCACAATTTTGATTATCTGTGAAATTCATTATTTCCAAGACCATGGAGCATGAGAAACATTTCATATTGTCATCTTGCTACTCATGAATGCTAAGATTCTTTTTTCCTATTCACTGGAGAGAACATATACATGGATTGATTTTGCCAAACTAGCTGGGTCCCTTCTGCCATATGCCACAATCATCCTTAGGGGCAATAAAAAGACGCACCCTGGATTTTTCTGAGTATATGGTTATGTTCATATTGTTTTAAATTTAATAAGAGGCAGCACAAACATATACCAGGGCAACAAAGAGAAGGCACAAACCAGAAATGGCCGAGACATGATTTATTGCAAAAATATTAAGACTTATAAGAATCTCATATGTGAGTTTTCTTATAAAAATATATATATGCAACAATCCCAGCAGGTTCTTTCTCTAAGTTCTTCTTTGGGAGAAGGAAGCGCAACTGTCAGAGCTGCTTGAAGATCCTAGCTCACAGAGGATCACGCTAGCCAGCGATCATTAAGTAAAAGTCTTTATTGAATGACAGTTTCCATTCTCACGCTGCTGCGCGCAAACTCTACGTCTAGTAGCTAGATCGGCGAAGCTCCGTCTGAGTCTCCGCCCCGTGAGCACCAACTTAATATCCTAGCCTTGCTCCACCTTTTCCGCCTGACTGTCCTCCTCTGGGTCCCTCTACCCCCCGGGGCCTCCTCCTTCCGGGATTCTTCTGACGCTGACCCGGACCCTCCTGCCTCCTTGCGCCGGGCTTTAGGACCTGGTTCCCTTTCGGGGCTGCTTACTGCGCCGCCTTCCTCTGCATTTGAACTTGGCGCGCGCGCCCAACCTTCCACCTTCCTCTTAACCGTTTCTTCGCTCCCCGATGGAGGTGTGGCCACTCCTGACTCATGCCCTCCCTCCTGTGGTGAGCTGCCAGCGCTTCCCCCCTGGCTCCCTTCCTCTTCCCTGCTTCCTGGCGGTGACGCTGGTCCCGATTTCCAGCTGCTCCCCCCTGAGTCCCTTCTGGCTCTATCTTCCTGGGGTGCCCCCCTTGCCCTGGCCACTGGTGCTCCTTTCTGTGAATCCTCTGATTCACTGGAAAGACTAGGAGATCTCGGGTCGTCGTCATCACTCATCTTTTCTTCTGCCTCCTCCCCTTCGCTCTCTGTTTCCTCCCTTGCCCGTGCCTCTGCTCCTAAACCCCTGACATCCATCCCCCCCTCGAAGCCCCCCATTCCCCCCTCCCCTCCTTCCGGTGCTGGAGCTGGGGGCTGCTGTTGCAAAGGGACGAACGTCGGATATCGGTCGCTTCCCGTGGCGGGCCTCCATCTGAAGTCTTCCGGTTCTTCCTCCCTGCTCTCGTCGACGACGGTCACCTCCGCTTCCATCTCTGTGCCGCCGTGCTCGAAACCAGGGTCGTCCCCGAAAATGTCCATGTCCGTCTCTCCCTCACTTCCTCCTGGCGGCGTTGCTCGTCCTGAGCATTCCAGCCACTTTCTGCGGAACTGCTCCTCTGGCCTATCGTCCCACCAATACGAGGGTTCTGAGGCGGATCCCGAGGGTGACCCCTCCGGGGAACGGACGTCTCGTGTCGGTTCCTCGTCCGAGTCGAACCCCCGGAACGTGCTGGCCGAAAGCGTGGGCGTGAAAAGCCAGTCGTCGAAAAAGTCTGCTGGCATAGGTCTATGTGGGAAGAGGGCATGAAACTCGTCTTTGAGCAGAGGTTCGTCTAAGGCGTAGCCCGGCACCCAGCTGTTTGCACTGGCCGGGGTGCCCTCCTTGGCGAGAAAGTATTCTACCCCCTCTTCCCCCCATCTGGAGTCCAAAATCTCCGTGACTTCGTTGATGCGCTCCTTCTGTGCCACTCCCGCGTGCCCTGTTCTGTCTCTGGCCGGACTCGGCGCCGTTCCGGGTTCCTGGAACCTGTGCGGTGCCTTGTAGGGAGTGAGCACCGATCTGTGGAATACCGGATGCATCCTGGAACCCTCCGGAAGTGCCAGTCTGAAAGCTACCGGGTTGACCTGCTCTTCGACTTGGTAGGGCCCCAGTTGCTTATGCCCTAGTTTCTTCTTGGCCAACGACCTGGGGTGCCCCCCTTGCCCTGGCCACTGGTGCTCCTTTCTGTGAATCCTCTGATTCACTGGAAAGACTAGGAGATCTCGGGTCGTCGTCATCACTCATCTTTTCTTCTGCCTCCTCCCCTTCGCTCTCTGTTTCCTCCCTTGCCCGTGCCTCTGCTCCTAAACCCCTGACAGCAACAATGTTAGATCTGGTAAATAAGACATTTCTTTCCATTTCAAACATTTGCAGTGCTATCCTATGCATGCGTATTCAGAAGTCTCATTGAATTTAGTGGTGCTCACTTCAGAGATGACATGCTATTTCCCCCCCCCCAAATAATATACCATATTTTTCCGTGTATAACACGCCCCTGTGTATAAAGCCGCACCCTTTTTTGAGGACTACAAATTAAGAAAATGGGGGGGGGAGAGATTGCCCAGAGTTGTTGAGTTTTTTGGGGTGGGGTGGCCCACAGTTTTTGAGATTTTTTTTTGGGGGGGGGTGATGAAAATCGCTCACCTGCCTGACCTCCAATGCCACTCACATGCATCACAAAAGCCACCTATCATCTGTCCCCTCGCTGACAGAAGCCACCAAGAAGCCCTCGCCGACAGAAGCCCAATAGCTGCAGCGACAGCCAATCAACACCAGCCCTTGCCGCAGCCACCAATAGCATGCCTATTAGCTGCTGATAATCTCCAGCTCGCGGAAGCAACCAATCCCATGTCCCCTCTATTCACTATCCATGTATAAGACGACCCCCAATTTTTAAAATAATTTTTTAATTTAAAAAAGAACCTCATCTTACACATGGAAAAGTACCTTAGGTACTGAATTTCTGAACTCAGTTCAGGAAATCTTTTTTTCCCCGGACACATAACTACAGTCTCACCCAGTAAAGCTCAATTAAGATGAATGAAAACAGCAAAAATGATTACATATATACGTAGATAAATAAATATAATAGACTCCTGTGAGCTGAACCCTTGCCTGGTGAAAGCCAGCTGAAAGGTAAACCATCGGGGATCCTGCTCCACATTATCTTAAAACAGAAGACGAAAGCAATAATAATAATAATAATAATAATAATAATAATAATAATAATAATAATAATTTATTTATACCCTGCCCATCTGGCTGTGTTTCTCCAGCCACTCTGGGAGGTTTCCAACAAAATATTAAAATGCAATAGTCTATTAAACATTAAGAGCTTCCCTAAACAGGGCTGCCTTCAGATGTCAGCAAGGAATAGGGCATTTCCAGAGGTTTGCCAGAGTCGCATGTGTCTATGTGGCCATTGTCTATTTCTTTCCTGTTGTTATGTGGGGTGGGGGGGTTGTACCTCTTTCTTGCCATTTTTAAATAGCCCACTTATTCAGGAAAAGGTTGGGGCATTACGACAGAATAGTTGCTATTAATGCGATAGATTTATGGAGTTGGTTTTTATCATTGCTGTTTTCCTGGGTTCGGTGCTGGAAATGCCAGCCCCCCATGAACATTTGCGAAGGTGGGGACAGCATGTTTTAAATCAATAACATCTGTTTCCAGGAGATGCTCAGGCTTGGATGTTGACAAGTTTCCAAAAGGCGGGAATTTGATAGCAGTGGAAACCTTGGCAAAATTCACTGCTTCTTAAACATGGCATGTAGATGGCATTAACGTCCAAGGAACCTCAGCGATTAGGATGAAACATCAAGGGTATGTTAGGCTGAAGTCTTTTAGAGCAACAAGAGAGAAGTGGAAGACCCTCCAGATACTGAGCTTCTAACCTAGAGCTCTCATCCCTTGCCTTTGTGTTGCACTAGACCCATTTTCCAGATAGCCACCACAAATAGCTCTATCTGGAGGATATGGTAATTAGGAACATAGGACAAATTCTGGTGGATTCGGCCAAAATCCTATCCTTACAGTGGCCAACTAGATGTCTATGGGAAGCCTTCCTTCAAAAAGGGCCTAGGCATAACAGCACTCTCGCCTTCTGTCTCCCAGCAATTTGTTATCCAGAGAGATCCTGCCTCTGAAAGTTCATAGCCATTATGGCTAGATATTGGTGATAAACTTCCATAACCTTTTGCAATTCAGTTTTCTGGAGTGCTTGACCCCATTGTTTCCAGTTTATCAGCATTTCCAAAGACTGCCACTCTGGTGATACTAAGGGCATTCTGTTTCCTCAGGAAATATTTGGTAGCGTAGCTCTCTGAGGAGTGCTCTTCACTTGGGATCTCTCAACTTACTCCAAGTATGCATTCCAGAAGTCAAAACATGCAGTGCATAGAGCAATTTATTTTACACACTCAAGGCGGAAAAAGAAAAACCAGCAGAGAAACTGAGGTTGATCTACAGCTGCCACGCTTATGAGAGGTCCACTGTCAACAAACTCAGATTCCTGCTTCTGAGCCCTCTCTAACCTGGCTTAGCACTGCCAAAGCTGGAGACCGCCCTGGTGCAGGGGTGGAGGAAGGGGAGGCGGTGGGGGGCAGACCACCCCGGGTGTCTCCCCCCCCCCCCACCGCCGCTTTGCCGGTGGCATTCCACCCCCTTCCCCCTTCATTTTGACAGCTCGGGGGAGGCTTGGGAGTAGCGGGCGTGCGGCGTGCTAAATGTCCGCCATCAATGACTTGCTCCACCCCTGCTCTGGCATTGCTACTATGGCCAAGATGGGTCTGTGACATATAACCTTGGACATAGAAGCCAAGTGGTCTCCCCTCAATAAAATATTTGAGGGGGCTGGGGCCCCCAAAGCTGATGGGCATAGCCATGCAAATGGTGTGTGTACACAGCGTCATGTGATCAATTATGCAGATCAGGGCTTGCCTGCCTACCCCACCCCCAATATTTTATTCAAGTTGGCACCCCTGAGCTTGGACAAGGGGAGATACTTTAATTGTGTAAATTGGGTGTGGGAAACCTATGGTCCCCTATATGCTAATGAACTATAATCATCTTTGACCTTGGCTGGGAGTGATGGCTGGGACAACATCTGGAGGGCCACAGGTTTCCCATCCCTGAGGTAAATGTAATTTGTATTTTTAGTTTACTTTTTAATGCTAGTCAAATTGTATAAGTTATTTTAAGGATGTTTAATATCGTATTATGTTTTTGTATATGCTGGAAGCTGCCCAGAGTGGCTGGGGCAACCTAGTCAGATGGCCAGGGTAAAATTATTATTATTATTATTATTATTATTATTATTATTATTATTATTATTAGGAAAAGTTAATCTTCTCTCTGCCATTTCTGTGGTTCCGAATAGATTTGCATCTTACAACAGCAGCTGATGTGAAAAATAGAACGCAGGAGGTTCTAACCACTAGTCTCCCCAGCCATATCTTCTTGTTTCTACGAAGCCTCCAGAAGAGATTGCTAAAGGTCCATAAAGGCTCCACCATTTTCATTCTCAAAAGCGTAATGTTCTCCTACCTATTCTTAAAAGTCGCTTCTCTTGAAGCCTGCACTTAACTCTCATCAGCACTAAATGCACATAATACAAAGGTGAATTTTCCCCTTTGAGGTATTCTAATTGAATCACCATTAGTTTCCGAAGCTGGCATTGTTTATAGCAAATAGAGACTATTATTCCCTTTTGTGGGTGTGGGGGGAGAATGCAATAAATAACAGTTAAAATATTTGAAAGTGGCTTTGTTGATCTGTCAGACACCTGCTGTACATTTGTTTAATAGATGGTAAGTTCGATGGGAATGTAAGGTCCTGTCAACCACAAAAGCCTGAATTAACCTTAACTATAGAGCTGTTATCACTGCCTTTGTAATAAGCCCTTTTAAGGGTAACTGTGAATTAGCACTAATTTCAACTTACCTGTGTGTTTGTGTGAATGTGAGGCCTCCTACGATGCGAGTGGGTGGAGCAATAGGACAATATGGTAATTGTTTCACTTAGGCTCGTGGAATTACAGGGGCGGAAAGAACGCCACATGCCACACAGTCCACCACACAGTCGGTCCAACCTTTCCCCCCCGAAAACCTCCAAATAAGGAAATTTTACAGTCTCCCTTTTGCAACGCTTTCCTTTGCGAAGTTGCTCTTGTGCTTTGGAAGAAACTATAAACCTAAAACTGCATTGCGGATCAAAACGTGATGTTACTGCTGTTGGTCCTTTTCTTGGAGGTTGTTCGTTGTTCGTCTTCTCAACATTGTCAAGAAAGACCCACCCACCACTCACTTGACTTGTTCCAGGGTAAGGATAGAGAGTTCTGTCCATTTTGCTTTGTCCCAGCACCTCATTTTTCCAATCTTATATTCCGTTTGCTACATTTCCACATCAGTATAATTATTTTTTTTTAAAGGAAGTCCTGGTGAAAATTCAGCAGCATTTCAGTATGTGGTTCTCCTAATATATGTGGTGGTGCCATCAGTACACTTCTCTAGATGTTCTTATGACTAGGATTGAGGAGACCAAGTCGGAAGAGAAAAGCAAACTATGTATGCTACCTTGAAATCCTTGGAAGAAAGGCGGGATATAATATAATCAATAAATTTATGGCAATAGTTCCCTGTGTAGAACCAGGGAACCCAGTAGGAATAATAGAAGCTGCTAAAGTTACAAGGATCCCAAATCAGGGTAGGAATTGATGAAAATGGTCTAGAACGCAGTGAGAATTCTCAACCTCCACTGCCAATAACTCCCTTGACTTTTATATTTGGTAGGCCAGTCAAGTTAACCTATATATTGCAAGGGCCGACTCTGTTTTCCATACAGGGGTCTAGAACAGGGATGAGGAATCTGTAGCCGTCCTATGATCATTGAAACTGTCCATGCTTGCTATTGCTGATGGGAGATGGAGTCTAAAAACATGGAGGGTCACCATTTCGCCATCCCTCATCTAGGTTCCAGAAGTGTATCCTTTCATTTTTCATTGTCCTCCAGGTTCTCCAGTCATCTGAAATAAGGAAGATAGTGACTGGAGAATCCTTTCTGAAGCAAAAAGGAAAAATGTCTGCAAGTATAACACTTACACATCAGGGAGAGTTTGTTGCAGGGCCTTCCACTTACTGTGTTTGTTTGCCAGCTGCATGCATGAATTGTTCATGCAGGATAACTTTAAAAAAAAGATATCCTGCAATGTGAAGTAGTGTGATCCGTCACCTCAGGACTCTGGCACTGCCTTCCCATCCCGTACTGTTGCACGTGTAGAGCAGGCCTTAAAGACCATGATATGAGGGCAGAGGGGAAAGTGAGAGTTGGGGTGTTCTGACAATGCCAGAATCAATCTGCCCATTGCAGCCAGGGCAAAAAGAGGACTTCCCATTACTAAAGTGTCTTCTTTGTTACTTGAAAAAAGTAAAGTCTTCTTAGGCAGAGAAGAGAAGAAAAGAAAAGAAAAACTTTATAGATTTACACAAGACAAAAAGAAAAGGAAGAGGGGGAGCACACCCAGGTACCTTTATGAAAGCTATCCATCAAACGTCAAAGCTGATAATCAATTTTTTGTCACAATGAACTGATAAAAGTATTCAGTAATAATGTCATGGGGGAAAAAATTTGTGTTGGAACTCATAATGCTCAGCCCTGATATCAAAAGAATTCATAAAAGCTCAATACCACTGTAGCCCTTGGAGGCATGACAAAACGCAATTTCTCATCCGCATGATATGGAATAATTCCCTCTTTTTTATTGCATTTATTTATATATTTAACACCAAAAGAAGCACAAAAAGACCCTAAAAAAGAGAGGAGTGAGGATGGGGGGGGGGGGAGGAAATCTGAATTTTTTGTTGTTGTTGGAAGAGGGCTTCTTTTCCCCCCTCCTCCTTTCCCCCCCTTTTTTTCCACAATTCCTACTTTATGCAAGCGAACATTAGTACTCATTTTGGTCGCCGATATCACAACGTTATGGTGATTTCTCTCACATCATGCAAATGGCAGCATAATGTCTACTCCTCTTGAAATGTAAAATCAAATCAGCATTCAAATGCTACAAGCCTGTGATGAGCTTGGAAATAAATATGCAGAAGCACATAAAGAGGGGGAGAGGGGAAAGAAGGGGGGGGGAATCCGAGGCAATCAAGGAGAGCCAGCGTCCTAGCTTGGACTATAAATCTTTGTCTGTTTCAATCGCGGAGCTGGCCGAATCAGTGTAAAATTCGAGCTGGGATGTCATCAATTTCTGTTAACCTCTCTATTCCTCTTTGTGTTGGCAGCATAGTGATGGATTGGTTTTGTCACTTGTGCTCAGCTCACAGTATGTTAACATGGAAGGGTGCAGTCAGGTTATGAAGAAGGGTTATTACTGTACCAGCTCCGACCTGGACGTACTATCTTCTCTAGTATCACAAAACCTTCCTGTCTGCAGAACTAAGAAGTAGTAGACTTCTCAATGGTTCATGCTAAATAGAGAAAGACTTCTTCTTCTTCCTTTCCTTCCCCCCAGGTGCCCTGCTTGAGTCTTGGTGGTGGGGTCACCGCTCTTCCCAATAGTTTCCTTTCTTTTAAGTAAAGAAAAGCATATAAATCCAGCGTAACCTCATTTTAACTGAAAGGGCATCAGTGAGAAATGTGACCGCAGAGCTATTCAGAGTGAGTAGCTAAATTGAAAAGCCGTTCAAGGAAGGCCACAAGGAGGACCCATCATGAATTCAGATCCAGCAGAAATTTGGGACGTGTCCACATCATTCGATGAGTTACAGCTGATTTTAAGGACCGCCTCTGTGTGAAAGTGCTGTGGGAGTTCATCCAGGACGCCTGCTTCCATGTATGCAAGTCATCACTTGACATTGTCAAGTGATTAATTCACAGGGGAGGATTCAACCGGCTCCACGCTTCACAGAGATGCCACCAAAACCAGCAACTCTCTGTTCTCTCACACACATTCATAACGCTCACCCAATGGTCTGTGCATTACTTAACGGTCACTCCAGGAAAGAGGTACAGTACAGTATTGTATTTACTATGAATGATCAACCATGGTTGTTCTCTCTTCTTCTGCCTGTGCTTGTTGAGCACTACTGCCACCCCTGGTGAACCTTGGGACCAGCTTCCTTAAACATAAAAGGATGGGACCCTTAAAGGCACAGTTGCATGATGTGACTTCAACCCATTATGAGTTTCCCCAACCTTTGTCAATACCATTCGTTGTTCCTGGTGTTTTGGGAAAACTTACAATGCGATGAGGACCTGCAGGCTCCCACCTGGTCCTATGTGCTTTTTATTTACACACAGTGGACAGTTAAACTAAGGAGTTTGCTCCCACAAGAGGCAACTTGGGTGGCTTTAAGAAAGAATTAAACAAATTCATGAAGGATAAGGTCATCAATGGCTACCAGCCACAATGGCTATGTTCTGCCTCCACTGCTGAAGACAATATGTTCTTATATGAAGCAACCAAGTGAAGTTATCTGGGTGTTTGGAATAAGGAGGTGCCATCAGCACACAGCTCTTTCACTCCATTCAGTTGTGGTTTGTGTGAAGGAGAAACAAATGAAGAGACAACACCAAGGTCTGTTGGCCCCAACCCTGTTGTCATGCAACTCATTCTGCTCCCCCCACATCCAGCGCAAATGTCTGCAGTGGGAATCCAATCCTGTTGTGCTTGCAGAATCCTGTGTGATAAAATCTTCCTACCCTCACATAACAATGATAATAATACTACCTTCTCAATGACATGTTGGTATTCTATGTGCAAGGAATTGTGTTCATGGGGGTGTATTCAAATCTCCCATTTGTGTCCTGAAGTTGTCCCGTCCCAGTAAGTTTCTGCTACATCTTTCCCCAAAATGTGGATATCAGCACTGCACATTCATTCATTCATTCATTCATCCATTTATTAAATTTGTATTCTGCTCTTCATCCAAAGATCTCAGAGCAGTTCACAGCATAAACATACAAAGTAAAAACACAAAATACATAATCAAAACAAACCAAAACCCATAACCTCCCTCTCACAAGCACATAGAATGTTAATAATCCCAAGGCCTGGTTGAAGAGTAACATTTTGCCTGGTTCCTAAAGATAGGGTTGCCATACATCCAGAATTTCCTGGACATATCTATGATTCAAACAATGACATTGGCGTGGGGTTGGGGTTTTTTTGAAAAATTGGCAAAATGTCCAGGTTTTTGCCAATAGAACCAGGAAGTGTGTTAATTAAGTATCACTCTTTGCCTTTTTGGGACGATTTTCCTCCAACAACTTTTGTGCCTGGATTTTTACTTCTTGAAATATGTCAACCCGACTAAAGATGTACAATGAAGGCGCCAGGTGAGCCTCCCTGGGGAGACCATTCCCCAAACAGGGAGCCACTGCAGAAAAGGCCCGTTCTTGCCAACCTCCGAAGGAGGCACACAAAGAAGGACTTCTAATGGTGATAGCAAGGTTGGGTTGGTTCCTATGGGGAGAGGCAGTCCTTGAGATACTGCAGTCTTGAGCTGTTTAAGGCCTTATAGGTCAAGACCAGCACTTTGAATTGGGCCTGGGAACTACCTGGTAGCCAGTGCAGTCGGGGCAGGATCGGTGTAATATGCTCAAACCGTCTTGCCCTAGTGAACAACTCGGCCATCGAATTCTGCAGCAGCTGAAATTTCTGAACTGTCTTCAGAGGCAGCCCCATGTACAACATGTTGCAGTAATCTAACCTAGAGGTTACCAGAGCAGAGACAAGTTAGGCTATCCCTGTCCAGATAAGGGTGCAGCTGGACCACCAGCCAAAGCTGGCGGAAGGCGCTCTGCGCCAGTGAGGCCACCTGATCCTCAAGCGACAGCAATGGAACCAGAAGTATCCCCAAGCTACATACCCGCTTCTTCAGATGGAATGCAAACCCATCAAGAGCAGGCAATCTCCCAGCCATCCAGTCTGGGGAACCACTCACTAACAGGGCTTCAGTCTTATCTGAATTGAGTTTGTACTCCCATTCCTAACTGCTAGATTGGTTTTTTTGTTTGTTGTTTAGTTGTTTAGTCGTGTACCACTCTTTGTGACCCCATGGACCAGAGCACGCCAGGCACTCCTGTCTTCCACTGCCTCCCGCAGTTTGGTCAAACTCATGCTGGTAGCTTCGAGAACACCATCCAACCATCTCGTCCTCTGTCATCCCCTTCTCCTTGTGCCCTCAATCTTTCCCAACATCAGGGTCTTTTCCAGGGAGTCTTCTCTTCTCATGAGGGGGCCAAAGTATTGGAGCCTCAGCTTCACGATCTGTCCTTCCAGTGAGCACTCAGGGCTGATTTCCTTAAGAATGGATACATTTGATCTTCTTGCAGTCCATGGGACTCTCAAGAGTCTCCTCCAGCACCATAATTCAAAAGCATCAATTCTTTGGCGATCAGCCTTCTTTATGGCCCAGCTCTCACTTCCATACATTACTACTGGGAAAACCATGGCTTTAACTATACGGACCTTTGTTGGCAAGGTTTTACTGGTTGGATTGATTGGTTTTACTGGTTATTAATGGCTGATATCCTTAAGTCTGTGAGCTTAGGGCCCTTCACTAGCACATTCTCTCCCTCTTCCCCGCCCCCCTCACACACACAAACCTACAACCACGGTAAATGACCTCATTACAGACTCCACAGACATGCATCCTATTAAATCAAATGGCCGCATCTCAAATATTTTTAGCAAGATGCCCATTTGCTGCCACGTTTGCCTTAAAGGTCCATGTTCTCAATTACATAATGACATACAAATTAAATGCAATTTCAAATTTCAACCTGTACAAGTGTCAGTTATCAAGTTCCCCTGCTGGTCCCATGAGGCTGCCCATAGCATTGCTGGAAAGGGTATTGCTGTACGTAGTTTACATTATTTACTTCGAGAAAATCCTATTAAAATGAAATCAGCAGTGAAGGTTAACGATTATTATTTAGGATTTGCATTGTGATCATGCCCAGAGGCTCAACACAGGGTCAGGCATAGTCCTGTCTTGGAATGTAGCTGTACAACTACAAAGGTCCTCAAATCCTGACTCCCCAGAACCGCAGATTTCAGAGGCCAGAAGAGAACATTAGAATAACATTTTCTAATGTCCTGCATAAAATACAACCTTCACTAGGCAAGCAGTGTCACCAGCCCAATAAAACTGGCTGGGCCTGGCATAAAATGCACCCAGGTAGGGAAATATATCTTCTGGGTCAGCTCACAGAACAAATTATGGGCAGGCATTCCTTCCCTTGCAATTGCAGGATAGCACAGTTAATAATCTCACTTTGCAGCATCCTACACTCTCCTGTACTGGATTAGGGCCAAATGAGAAGATCATTTGTTGAGGGATCCCTGATTAGAGAAGGGGGGGGGGGAGAAGAAGAAGAGTTTGGATTTGATATCCTGCTTTATCACTACCCGAAGGAGTCTCAAAGCAGCTAACAATCTCCTTTTCCCTTCCTCTCCCACAACAAACACTGTGAGGTGAGTGAGGCTGAGAGACTTCAGAGGAGTATGACTAGTCCAAGGTCACCCAGCAGCTGCATGTGGAGGAGCGGGGACGCGAACCCGGTTCACAAGATTACGAGTCCACCGCTCTTAACCACTGCACCACACTGGCTCTCAAGGACTGAAGCTCTGTAGTAGAGCACATACTTTTTAAGCAGATGGTTTCAAGTTCAAGCTCATGCATCTCCCGTTAAAAGGAGCGGGTGGAGCCATTATTTTGGGACCCAGTTCATATGTGTAACTCATCCTGCACACAGCATAACAAAGCCGTCTCTTTTCCTACATGAAGCTCAGAGTGCAAGAAAGAAAATCCATCCAGTTACTGACTAGCCAGTCAGTAGCCTTAGTTTTTACAAGGTAACAGCGTTCTATGCCTGCATACCATTCTCTGAGGCTAAAATTGCAAAGGCATGTAGGTCACATACATATCATACATTTAAAGCAGCCTTTCTCAACCTTGGGTCCCCAGATCTTGTTGAACTACAACTCCCATCATCCCTAGCTAGCAAGGCCAGAGGTCAGGAATGATGGGAGTTGTAGTCCAACAACATCTGGGGACCCAAAGTTGAGAAACACTGATTTAAAGCATTTGTATGCCACTGTAGCCATCATGGCTTCCTCCTCAAGTCTCCTGGGGACTCTAGGTTGTTAGAGGTGCTGGGAATTGTACCTCTGCAAGGGGTCTCCCCTTAACAAACTACAGTTCCCATGATTCTTTGGGGGGGGGGAACCATGACTGTTGAAATAGTTCTTCAAATGTACTGTATGGTGTGAACAAAAAAAACTTTCATCAGACGACAGGCCTACCCAGTTTGGGATCCTGTTTACCACATCTGCCATTCAGGTGCCTATGGGATGCCCCCAATCAGCACAATTGGTACTCAGAAATAATTGGTACTGAGAGATAGTATACAACCATCATAATTAGTTGCCACTGAGAGCTTAGCTTAAAGCTGGGGAACTCGTGGCTCTTCAGATGTTGTTGGGCTACAACATGGGCATCCTTCCTGCCCAGGATCCCAAACATCTGGAGGGCCACAGATTCCTCTCCCTTAGTTTATCTTTATGTCCATGAATTGTCTGACCCCCCTTTTAAAGCTGTTCTAGTTGTTACCCTTTTGCTGTGAACAGATCTTCTCTCTTTGGCGATCACTCGTAGCTGAGTAAGATTGTCTTCCATAAACAGTCCGTAAGTGACTGCGGAGGCCAATTCTGGATCCACACATCCTTTCACAGTGGGGACATTGGTTCCTGGGTGGGAGTTGATCACTGTGTGGATTTGCCAAGTGTGCCTTCTGCTTAGCATGTTTCTCCCTTGCATCCTGAGTTCGAGTGTCTTCAAAGCTCATGAAACGTTTGGTAAAGGCTGTTCTCCAATTGGAATGCTCACAGGCAAGTGTTTCCCAGTTGTTGGTGTTTACTGTATACTACATTTTTTAAGATTTGCCTTGAGAGCGTCTTTAAACCTCTTTTGTGAACAGATCCCACAATTTAAAAAATGTATATTTTCATTACATTTTAACTATAGAAACTGTAGCCAACTTTTTTTTGGGAAAAAGTTGTCATGTAAAGTGCTCTGTCTTCATGCTCATAACCAATCTATACCAACCACATGAGGGGAGAGTGCTGTTGTGCTCAAATCCTGCATGAGGATTTGAGGTTGGCCGCTGTGAGAACAGGGTGCTGGGCCAGATGGGCCATTGGCCTGATCCAGAAGGCTCTTCTTACATTCCTATGCACCACACTGCAATTCTGACTATGGCACCAACTACCTGCCCTTCTGTTGTAGGCGAAGATCTTTCCAGCAAAAAGTTCTCATGACTAGGTAGGGTGTTGTCAGGAGTGCGTGCAGGAGCCAGGCCCTGTGACCAGTAGGACTTTGCAGGACTGGGGCCTTCCTAAGTTTGTTCTGAAGAGGCAAGGCACGGCCGCACAGGTGAGGCCGATTGGTAACTCACAGCACCTGGTGGCAAGAGCCGGGAAGGGATATAAGGTCATCATTTCTCTTTGGCTCTTTGCCACAGCAACATGTTCCCTGCCTCGCTGTGTTTGGCTCATTGACTCCTTGCTTCTTGATGCCCTGACTTTGTGACTCCTTGCTTCTTGATCCTTGGACCCCTGACTTCGTGACTCCTAGCTTCTTGATTCTCAGACCTGACTTCGTAACTCCTTGCTTCTTGATCTTCGGACCCTTGACTTTGTGACTCCTGGCTTCTGGACTCGCGTTCCTGCTCCCACCCCGCCATCTTGCCCCCGGTCCTGACGTCTCCAACCGGGACTTTGATCGCCCATGAACTGGACCGTGACAGGTGTTCCCAGAGGACCTGTTACCTATATAGGGTATAAATGGGATCCACATGTCCACAAAGAGCCCTGCTGGGTCAGACCAATGTCTAATCTAGTTCAGCTTCCTGTTTTCACAGTGGCCCAACCAGATGCCTATAGGAAGTGTACAAGCTGGACATGAGACCAACATGACACTCCTACAGCTGGTATTCAGAGGCACATGGCCTCTTCCAATGGAGGGAGACTATTGGTTGGAAGCCGCTGATAGCCCTATTCTCCAATAGCCACCAATGAATCTTGTGGAACAAAATTCCAACTATGTGCTGTCTTTCCTGAATCTTCTTACATTCAACTTCATTGGATGACCCTGAGTTCTAGAATTACTGTATTGGCCCAAATATAAGCCGCACCTGCAAATAAGCCGAATATAAGCCACACCTTTAAAATTTGGTGTTGGGGGGTGAGAGAGAAAAAGACAATACCCCAATATAAGCCGCTCCCTTAAAATTGGGTTACAGTCTGAAAATTGCTGCGGTTGTTAGAATTGTAACTCCGAGCCAATGAGAGAGGGAGAAAATTTCCCTTCCTTCACATCATGCATGATTTTATACAGCCCTACCGTGCCCCGCTTACCTTTTTTTCTAAAATAAAAAGCCCCAATTGTTGCAATCTTTCCTCAAAAGGTTGTTGTTCCAGGCTGTGTAGTACTGTTAACCTCCCCACCCACGCTTTTTAGACATTACCTACATGAGAAAGCAAAGGAGAGGTCTCTTAAATAATAATAATAAAATGTTTCCTCTCCCCACCTAAACATTTCTTAAAACTGTGATACATATATTTGCCTGCTAAGTTCCCAAACACCATTAAGCACACACACACACACACACACACACACAGAGAGAGAGAGAGAGAGAGAGAGAGAGAGAGAGAGAGAGAGAGAGAGAGATCAGTTTTCTAAACAAAAAATGGATTGCAATGGTGTGCTTGCTTTACCAAGACAGAGGAATGGACTCGTTTAAAGAAATGTCACAGATGTCCTCTAACCTTTCCCTGCTCCTCCCTCTCCCAAACCAGATTTCCTGGATGATTCCCCCCCCCCCCCAAGGACCAGGGTCAAGAAGAATCCACCCCTAGGGTAGTTGGAGGGAAGAAAAATAACAAGGCAGGGGAGTACCTGGGGACTGCCGCGTTGTTCACAGCCTTTCTCTGTAATCATAAGTGCATTGCTCGGCTGCCTTGGTAATTTACATAATACCATCCTGACGCGTTCACTTCAGTTATCCATCACCACTGGGATGGTGTTTTCTGTTTTCTTGCTATATTTCATTTTTTCTCCTTCCTTCCCTCCCTCCATCTCCCCTCCTTTTCTGACTTTCTCTCTTAACTGTGTTAAGCATGATGATCTGCTTAAAAAAGATTCAGGTAGGTAGCCGTGTTGGTCTGATGCAGTATATATATATATATATATATATATATATATATATATATATATATATATATGCTTTCGTAGATTTTCACGGGTACAGGAATGTAGGTTTTGGTGTCTTCGGGTGTCTTCCCGTGTAAGAGTTGGGGTGTCTAGGCGACGTTTCATATATATATGAAGTGTGCATGCACATGAAAGCTCATACCAAGAACAAACTTAGTTGGTCTCTAAGGTGCTACTGGACATTTTTTTAAAAATTTAAAATATATTTCTACTGCTTTAAAAAGAGAAATTGATTTCACATTGTTTCTGCCCTTCTTGTTCAACTAAAATGATGAGACCCCAACATGTGTGTGTGTGCGTGCATGCAAAGGTGTGTGTAACTATGTATATGCATGCATACAGTGCTTTTTTCTGGGGGGACGTAGGGGTATGCATACCCCTAAACATTTTGTGAATCTTCGTACTTTTGTCGGTTTACTGTATTTATTTCCCCCGATTGATTTTATTGAGTCAAAATGAGAGTACCCCCTAAACATTTTTTTTTAGAGAAGCATCCATATCACACTCTTCTCTTTACTCTCTTCTTCATGCCAGGCTCCCATCCTGCGCTCTCTCTCTCTCTCTCTCTCTCTCTCTCTCTCTCACACACACACACACACTTGCATTCTCTTTCTCTCATACAGGCTTTCATTCACCCTCACTTTCTCTGCTGCCTCCTCCTTCAGTTCTGCTTCCTTTCCTATATGTAAATTCATCAGCTCCTGTTTCCTCTTCTCTTTTTCAGTGCCCATCCAGTCCTAGCTGGGTCCCAGGTTGCAAGGGAACATCCAGATAACAGAGCTGTTGTGGGCGTAGACAGCAGTGACATCCAAGGTCAGTCCGAGACCTGACCTTGGGAAATGAGTGGTTCAAGCCCTTGACCACTCATCATCACAGCTGTCCATCAGAAATCAAACCACTATTCACCTTCCCCCACATATCTCAATCTATTTTTACTCATCTCTTGTGATTTCTTCTCCTGGTCTCCTTTCACAACTAACTTCTAACTTCTTGTCCTATGTGAACCATAGTCTTCAAGGCTGAGCCCTGGCATATGAGTAGTTTCTGAGCTCTACTGTCTCCCTGCCCCAGCACCCCACAATCACTCAATCCATTTTTGTTCATCACACTCTGTCATTTTCTAACTGACCTTCTTTGTCTGACACTCACTTTCACTGTACCCAACTCTGTATCCATTCATTCTCCCCTCCACTTACCCTTCCTGTACAACAGGTTCATACTGATCGTATGAAATTCCATTGACTAAGAATGGCCACAAAAAAGCCTTTTGAACACCAACAACAACACATGGTTAATGGCACATACTAGACATTACCCCTAGCCTAACACAACAACCAATTTCCTAAAAGATGCAGTAGAAGCAGAGAAATGTTTTCCTTCAAACCACCCCAGAAAAGCTTATGGAAGAAAAAAACTCAACACCTGTCATCATGCCAAAGTCAATGTCATTTACTGGGAAGCAGAGATGGGGAGGTCAGTGTGGTGCAAGCACACTGGCAAGGAGCCTCAGATTGGCTCTGCCAGTGCAGTTGTACCACACCAAACTCCCTGGCATTCGCCAGTAAGTACAAATTGTGCAGCTGTCAGGAGGTCAGGCGAATACCGCCACCCCATGATGCTATCTGCTGCTGATTGTGCCATCTGGGTTAGCATTGTCTATATTGAATGGGGTGGCTTTCCAGGCTCCATAGATAGAGGTCTTCCCCATCCCAATGCTGAGGACTGAACCTGGAAGCTTCAATTCTACTACTGGGCTACATGACGTTGCATTTCTTTTTCAAGCTCTCAGAAGTAAAATCTTACCAGAGTTTTCGATATTATTATTATTATTGTTGTTGTTGTTGTTGTTGTTGTTGTTGTTGTTGTTATTGCTGTTATTTTGTCTGATGGCTCAAAAGACATTGAAATTTATTCATTTCAAAGATGTCTGGGGTGGAACGATTCCAGCTTTTGTCTCTAAATCTAATTGCATTTTGAGGATAGAACTCATTGTTATTGTGTGTGTGTGTGTGTGTGCGCGCAAAAGCCTAGAAAATAATAAGTGTGCAAAAGCCTAGAAAATCCACCTGGAATTTATGCCCATGGAGTCACTCTCATCAAACAACTAATATTGCATTTTTGTCAGTTAGCGTTTCTACCTATTACCACTTGATTAAAGGGCAGAGATAGCGAATTCCCCATGAAAATAAAAAAAGAGGTATGTGAGAATTTGTTACTGTATTATTCTGTTTGCACAAGACTTGTTTCCATATAAGCTTTTGAGGTTAACAAGCAGCAAAGGCAGTGGGATTGGATGTCTATATAAGAAAAACAAACAGAAAAAAACACGACCACCCAGAAACCACAAACAAGGAATGGGGGTTGCGAATGAGCCCATCTCCTTTCTGCTATTATGAAGTTACTTTATTAGTCTTGCAGCTTACGCACAAAATTGAATTAAGGGACAAATACCTACAGTTCATTTTGTGTTTTGGAGGGATACCTCGCCAACTTTCTTTTCTGATAAAGAAAGCTATTAGCTCTTGTCAGAGCGGCTGGTGGTGGTTGCAGCGGTTGGGGGAGGAGGGGTTGGTGGAGGAGAGCGAAGGAGATCATTTTTATTGAAATAAGAATGAAATGATAGTGTCAGAGGCTGAGGCTGAGAGATAAAATATTACATCTAATAAACATGCTACATATGGGATTAGACAAGGGCCACAGAACAACGGGAGCTATAAGAAAACAATGACATTAATATTGAGGAAATAATGACTAAAGTACCTACGATGATAGAAGGCTGCATTTTAATGAGGGGGATGCAAAGCAGACAAAATAAGATGTGATGCCAAGGTGGTGCATTTGTGCACATTGGGTTTGATCATTAAAGCCCTTGATGGGCAGAGTAGTCCCATTAAAATGAATGGTGTTGTCCGCGGATGCAGCTTTCAAAAGGAACCAAATTAATGGCTGGGGTTTTCATAAACAAAGGAAGCCATAATTAGATCATCATGGGAGTGGGTGGGGAAACTGACATGCCATGGGCTCCGAGAGTCTAAAAACCTGAGGTTCTAATACTGGGGCCTAGTCTAGCAACAGTTATGCACCTAGACCTTAGTGTCAACACTACCCCTTTGTGATGAGAAGGCTGTCTGGGACCTATTTGTTGACGTCAGAGTAGCGAAAATGCAGTAAAGAAGCTCAAATCATATATATGACTGACACTCTTATTTGGGAATTAAATCAATGTCTGGACTTTAACACTAAAAAATTTTACTTGCAGAAACTTATACTTATAGATGAATTAAAACATAATATTTACAGTCAGATGCTTTTGCAAGCATAGGCTTACACTCTCTTCTTCTAACTTTCTTTTTTTTAAAAAAACCATATTTTTGTATTAAAGATTTCTTGGTTTACAAAAGTATGTGCAATGTCTTTTTCAAATTACATTTTCTATAGATCAGTTTCATTTGTTGAGACATTAGTGTTACATTAGGAAGAAAAGGGGGAAAGAGGTAGACGGGAGAATGGTGGGTGGGGTGGGTGGCAATGCTTCTATTCTACTTAGTGTATGTGTGGGGTTTTGTGTCAGTGTCGTTTGTGCGCATTCTCTTTACTATTCGCTTGTAATCCTTTGGTGGTGAGAGGTTGGGGTTGGGGTTGGCCTAGGGTGTGGTTGGTTGTGATTGGCTGTGGTGAACTTTGTTCTCATGCGTGAGTGGGGTGTGTGTGTGTGTTTATGAATCAGGTTAGCCATACTGATTTGTATGCTGTTGGAACATTCTTGTCATTGTCTTGTTGGGCTGTGTTTGTGATAAAGGGGAGCCATACCAGGGTGAAGGCGTCTTCGTCTACTAACTTTCAAACAACTGTATTTTCCTCTCCTTCTAGAGCTCAGCCTTCTGTATCTCCATTAGGCCAGACCTTGCAGCTCCTATGAGATATTTCCACTTTTACCTTCTCCTGCAGCTTTGCTCTCTTTCTTTCCAACACTCTATTCAACCTAGCAGTGTTCACAGTGGATTCTGAAACACAGTCACCTCGCTTCACATAAAATGGAGTCCCTCCTTCAATAGATACCACCCATGTGACCAACATCAGCTGATCACATGAGAACTACTAGAGAACTCTCTAGAATTCAGTTATCAATCAATTAAATTTAAACACATAGTAATGTATACAAGCATTTACAATTTCGGTGAATTAAATTACTATACTTAACACTCCTGACTGGCCATGCCTCTTAAAAATTCTACAGGCCTTTCTGAGTGCATTTTCTTGGCAAGGCTCTTGAAATTTTCTCAGTATCCAGCTGTGTGGACTAAACCTTGTCTGACTGCTGGAAAGGTATCCATTTATTTTATTGAATTTTTTTTTGGGGGGGAGGGCACTGCCTGTAATGGGATGGAGGAGAAATTCAATTCAGTACAATGTTAAATTCAAATCTATCAAATATGCACTTTTCAAAACAATATGCAAAGCAAAACACAGCTATCCTTTGAAATTCGCCCCATCTGAAGTTTGTAATGCAGCTCTCCAACCAAACTATATTTTGAAAAATGCATATATTTGGGGGATGTCTGCATAAAAAATGAAAATAGTAGTGAAAGTAACATACAAAAATGCATTATGTCAGGGGAATTTGCTTGCAATAATGTGTAAATTAGTCAAAACTGCATATGAAAATGTGTTATTAGGAGAAATTCACATCCAAATGTGTATGAATTTTCATGAGTATATATATATCTATATATATATCTATATATATAAATTCAATCACAAATTGCAGCAAAATATGGAGAATTTCTCATTTGAAAAATGGAGAGAATCAAAATTAACAAATCCTTCCATTGTATCCTTCCATTCCTACCATCCAGTAATGAAAATAAATGCATATTTTAATATAGATATAAAAATCTTGCTTGAAAATCTCATGAGAACCTGTGTATAAGAAGCATTGGACTCACTAATAGTTCACATTAAATGCAGCTTAAAACCTTCCACACTGCCTCCGTTTCATTCTTCTGAACTCAACAGAAAGAGTTAAACTATGGCTTTCTGAGTTCACGTATGATGTCCCTCGCTTTCCCAGTTATTGCAAGAGAGTTTCTTTGGGTAAGACTGCAATCCCGCATCTCCTTAACTGGAAGTTAAGTCCTATTGAATTCATTGACGTGTGTGGACATATATAGGATTGCATTGTTAATCCTTCAACATTTCCTATGTATTGTTATGAAATAGCTGTCTTTCTTAAGAAAGGCAAGGATGAAAACCTTGCCAATGCCAACAACAACAACAAAATAAGAATCAGAGGACAATGAGTTGTACTAAGTTCTGCAATAGACATTGAACTTAATGAACCTTAGCCATGTCTAATGGGCATTCTATATGACTAATAATATAACACTGTGTGTCATTTTTGAGCAATCTTGCACACAGCACATAATTTGCTTAAAGAAAGTTATCTTGATGAAATCCTGTATAGAGGTGTGTGTCTTATGAGAACAAGACAACTCTGTGGCATTCAAATGTCCATCAGCACTTGGGTGCATCACTTACCTGGTTGTAAGAAAACAACAGCATATGGATGAATGAATCGATGGAGCGAGCAGGTGTTGGGCTGTCTCTGGGCTGGACTGCTCTGGATTTCCTGCACTGGTCGATCAGTGGCTGGACTAGATGGCTTACATAGCCCTCCCTGACTGTTGTTGATTCTGTGAGAGACATGGCAAGGGCAAACTATGCAGGTGCCCATTCCAGAATTAATTGCAGAAAATTCATTTGACAGGCTGTGAAAGGTTTACAAAACAGAATTGGCAAAATCCATCGATCTCTACATTTGCTTGTTCCACAGAGCAATGTAGCTTGCTTACCAATCTATTGTATTTTACCGTGTATAAGACACCCCCATCTATAAGAGGACCCCCATTTTTTAAGCCCCAAATTAAGAAATTAAGTTGTTTAGCCTTTTTGGGGGGTGGGGGAGGTCACTTCTGCCAATCGCTCACCCATCTGCCCATCACTGCCAATCGCTTGCCATAGCCACAGCCAATCGCACACCTCGCCACAGCCACCAATTGTCTGCCTGATCGCCGCCACCAACAGCCCACCCGCCCACTTGCCGCAGCTGCCAATCACCTGCCCAATTGCCACAGCAGCAGCCAATCGCCAGCAGGCCTTGCCACAGCCACCAATCACCTGCCCAATCACCGCTGCCAATCACCTGCTTGTTGCTGCTATTAATCGCATGTCCCCCTCTGCATTCACTATCCGTGTATAAGACGACACCCAATTTTTGCCAATTTTTTTTTAGCAAAAAGCATTGTCTTATACACAGAAAAATATGGTATTTTTATTTATTTCTGTCCATTTATATCCTGTTTTCCTCTGTGATGGAACCCAAAGCAGCATTCCTGTTGGTCTCAGGTGGTCACCCGTCCAGGCACTGACCAGTCCCAGAAAGACCTACTTGGCTTCAATGAAGTGGTGACCCTACATGCTTTCAGAACATGGTCTGGAACTTCACTGCTCCTCAGGCTCCACCTTTCTGCTCAGGGTTCTGATCTTGAGCACAACTTTCAATTTCTGTTTGTAACTACCACCCCAGCCTGGCTTTGACTGTGCCGCCTTCTTGTTGTTGTTCACGGCCACTTTATTTTTTTTTTTTAAAAAAAATATTTTTATTGGGTTTTCACATTTTATATAAACACAAACAACACACCAAAACAAACATAAAAAACAACAAACATGAATAGTTCCCGAAAATCTTATTTTCTAACCCTAGTCCTTGACTTCCCCCCACCCCCTCCCCTGCATCCCTATTCCCAAACTTATGTCAGCAAGTTGGCATTTCTTCCATCTTAATATTAGTCCTTTTATGAAAAACAAAAATAAATTTTCCCTAAGTTGGACCCCAATTCTCTTCCCTCGATTTCTCATTTTTTCTTACATAATTTTCTTAATACTAAACCCCCTGGTCTTGAGTGTTGTTTAAATTTAATACTTCCCTCCCTCCCCTCCCCGCTTTGCGTCCTTTCCCAAGACATGTCCAAATTAACAGTTTTTAGCCTGGATTCCGGATATCCGAGGCTCTCAATTCTCTTTTAGTCCCTCTCCGCCGGTTTTGTTGGTAGTCCTTTTTGTCTATCATCGAGTCTCGAAAGATTTCCTTAACAATCAATCCAGTCAGTCCATAGTCTCTTCCCATATTTAAAGGCAACTGCTGAGGAATTTCCACAAGGCCTAAGTCTTGCTGATAGTCAAAATCAAAGTCTATGTGGAGGCCCCAATTGTACTTCTTTATTTCGAGCTCCTGAATTCCATAAAGTCCCAGGGCCTCCACTTTCATCTTCTGTATCTTTCGTAGGCTTAGAGTGGATTTAATCCAATAGTCTCCTTGCTTGTGTTCTCCAGATGCCGGCTTCTGGTTAGTACTTTCCCAGATAACTTGTTCTCTTTCTTGTTTTGTCTTCTCCTCTTCTTTGTTTATTGTTTCAAATTCAGCTGTGGGTTCTTTCTCACTCAGGCCCTCATTACTTTCAGCAGAACTACTTGTTTCCAAATCCAAGGTCGTCAATTGTTTACTCATAGCTGTAGTCTGCTCCTGTAGGGTTCCCACCAGTGAGAACATTCTTTCGATTTCTCTCAGTATCTTTCCACCCACAGCCATTGTAATTCCACAGAATTCCCCCTAGAGGGAATCTGGTTACTGAGTAACCTTTTCTCCAACAATCCTCTGTCCTATTATTGTTTCTTTGTTTCTCAAGATTTTAGTTCAATTGTAACTCCTTTTAATCCGGAGAGGTCTTAAACAGCAATTTTTTTCACTATTAATAGTCCATTTGACAGCTTTTGACAGCTGTCAAATTCTGCTCCTCTATACAGGCTCCAAATCAGGTCGCTCCCGGGCCCGGGAGGGAGGGTTGTTTACCACAAAACAAAGACTCTTCCAACACTCCACTCTCCTGCTCAAATTTACCTTTCTAAATCTTGGAAGTTACTGTCTTTTTAAAACTCACCCTTTACAGGGTAGGCACTCCAGCTTAGTTCTTATTTCGTTGCTCTGGATCGTCTGCAAGGGGGGGTGTGGGGACTTCCTTTTAGCACACCCCCCGGTCGTCTCAAATTCAAAAGGTAAAAGTTTTAAAGTTCAGTTCCAAATTACTCACGGGTTCTTTTTTCAGTCCGAATTTCAAGGAAGGAAGTCAGCGCTCTCCGGTTATGGCTCGCGGCTTCGCTCAGCGGCGGTAGCGGTCGACTCTCAGTGCCACGCCGTCCCCTGTATCCCCTCCGTAGCCTTTAAAAAGGCTCATTGCGAATCAGGGGGGGCGCTTAAGGCACCCGCCGAGTCTTCAGTCCGCAGGCTTCCGCGCCTGCGGTTTTTAAGGGTCCCCGTGTCGCCGGCACGGCAAAGACCCATCCACCGCTGAGCCGATTCCCTCCGGAGCTCGGAGGGAATCCGCCATTTCCCGATCGCGCCAACCCGGAAGTCCCTGTTCACGGCCACTTTATGAATATAAATACTGTCCCTACTAGTCACCCACATTCTCCACTACAGCCCAGGTTGGATGGGATGTTTCAGGGACCAGCTATGATACAGGCCCCTGGCACATAGGTAGAATGTTGCTGGTCCACCATATGAAATATTTTGAGAAGCAGTGCTCAACACTGACTGCTAGTGGCTTTCTAAAAGTCCAGGCTTCCTCTCAGAAGAATGAGAAGCCCCTCCTCCTCCTCATGCTATTATTTTTACCCAGCCCATATGACTGGGTTGCAGTAGGATGTACCACATTTCGAAGTAAGTGAGGTACAGTGGTACCTTGGTTCCCAAACTTAATCCATTCTGGAAGTCTGTTCCAAAACCAAGGTGTGCTTTCCCATAGAAAGTAATGCAAAATGGATTAATCCATTCCAGACTCTTAAAAACAACCCCTAAAACAGCAATTTAACATGAATTTTACTATCCAACGAAGCCATTGATCCATAAAATGAAAGCAATAATCAATGTACTGTTCTATAAAATAAATAAGACAGTATTGTAGATGATAAAAAATAAAATTATTATTTTTTCTTACGTGCACTGATGTTAGTCATTATTTGGAAAGGCGGCTTTTATCTATTTCTGCAGTCACACAATCAATCAACCAGTAGCTGAACTGGGTTCCACACAGTCACAAAAACAAAGTCACAAGTCAGTCCCATAAAACGAAGAACAAGTCACAGTCAAAAAAACAAAAAAGCCACACAAACAAAAACACAAAAAATTAGCAAAAAACAAAAGCTCCAAATATCACCTCTATGTTGCGTGGGTGCTCGGGACTCAACAGCCAACCGACTCAACAGGAAGCCTCTGATTAGCAGCGGGGGACTCAATTTGCAAATGGAACACACTCAACAGGAAGCGGAACATGTTCAGCTTCCAAGGCAAAGTTCACAAACCTGAACATCTATTTTTGGGTTTGCAGTGTTCTATTTCCAAGTTGTTCATAAACTAAGCTGTTCTAAAACCAGGGTACTACTGTAATACACATTGCCATCTTAGGAAGGGAGCCTACACAGCAACATTAACTCCCGAGTCCAACTTTGCCTGTAACCATGGTAAGTGGTCTTCTTGCTATTTGCCTGCTCAGAAAAGTCCACTGAATAGGCAGCAACGGCAAAGAAAAGGAGGGAAAATGGTAGGAGGCTCCACAGACTGGCAAAGGACTCCCCGACTGGGGAACGTGCAGATGACCAGTGATGCCAGTCCCTGGTGGTGGCTCTGGGCAAATGCATGAATGTAATTGGGGAGGGGGGAAATGTTATGGGGTTGCCATTTTGTGTGTGCCAAGCACACAAAGTAGCATCAAGTCTAGTTGCACCCTGAGGAGCTACAATGCAAAATAACAGACCCAGGAGAACAAGAACCTAAGAAGTGTCCTCCTGGATCAGGCCAAAGGCCCATCTAGTCCAGCGTTCTGTTCTCACAGTAGCCAACCTGATGCCTATGGGAAGCCCACAAGCAGAATCTGAGCATCAAAGCACTTTTTCCACTTCCGCCACTTCCGCCCTTCAGAGGAGGTGGAGTTGGAGGTGTCACGGCCCCACCATGCACATGGTGGCTAGAACCCAGCCCCCGTGTGATTGGGGGGATTCCCAGCTGTGTCACCTGCTGGCCAGCCAATCGGCTGGCTCTGGGGGCGTAGCCTGCCCTATTTAAAGCAGGATGCGGCCGGGATGAGACCTGGGTGAGTCAGCCGCACCTTTGACTTGATCCATGCCCACCTGGGTTGCAATGACTATGAGTCTGTTGATTTAATGAATTCAGATTTGTACTGCCTCCAACAGTGGAGGTAGACTGCAGCTAGAAAAAATCCTTGGTGGTTGTCCCAAAGCCTGAGAGGTGGTTAGATTATAAACTCAGGGCCTTCATTGCATTTCAATAATATCTTACTGCTTGAAAGTGCATGCATGTTTCATTTTGCCATGCGTGAACATGTACACCTCTTGTGCATTTTCAGGATAGTATAAAGCAAACAAATCATGGATGAGACCTGGCTGAGTCAGCCGCACCTTTGACTTGATCCATGCCCACCTATGTTGCAATGACTATGAGTCTGTTGATTTAATGAATGAGCCAAGGTCTTTTAAGGCTGTGGTGTGGGGAAAACACCAGTTATATAATTGTCTTTTTTAAAAAGCCATATGCAAATACAAGATATGGTTTGAGTAAAGGTGGAGTACCTAAGAAGCACCAGAGGCCACGCTGAAAGCAGACCACAACCTGTACATCCTGCTTTCATAACTGGGACCTGTAGTCAGAGAAATGGTGGAAATGGTGATAAGTCTCCTCTTGCCAGTTCAGTAATTCAGTTGTCTGGGGTGCTTGTGAACCTTTGCAGCCTCAAGGCTCGAACTTTATGAATGGGAAGGGCAAAAGCTCAGTGGCAGAGCTTTAATGCCTTGTATGCAGAAGGCTTCAAGCTCAATCATTGGTATCTCCAGGTTGAGCTGAAAAAATGAAAACCTGAAGAACAATTGCCAGTCAGTGTAGATAATACACTAGGTGGACCAACGGTCTGATTCAATATAAAGCAGCTTCATATATGGTTGGCTGATAAAAAGTCCTGGTCTTCAAGTGGTTGGTCAGGACCCAATAGTGGGTCAGGGCCTGATCCAAGATGAGTTACAACAGGAGCACTCCCACCATGCAAATATATGGTACAATGTTATGGCATGCGTCTCCAAACGTTTGTTTGGGAAAGAAGTGGGTTCTGGATCTGAGAAGGTTGAAGATACCACTACCTATCTCTGCGTGAGAGCTGGGGAAGTATAGCAGGTAACAGACTAAGTTATGGAACCTTTCTGACAATAAGAGCTGTACAACAGAGGAACAGTCTCACTCAGGAGGTGGTGGACCCTCCTTCCTTGGAGGTTTTTAAGCAGAGGTTGGATGACCATCAGTTATGGATGCTTTAGCTGAGATCCCTGCATTGGGGTCCCTTCCAACTCTACAATGTTTCTAATCTCCCCTGTTGCAACTACGAACATTATTTGTTCATAGCATACGTTATTCTTTTGCTTTGGCAATGATTTATGAAATATTAGAGTATACCAGGGTCTAGGATGGAGGAGGGCAGACTGCAGCCCCCCAGTCTTTTTTACTTGTTTTATTTTTCCTGGGACCCCAAGGTCAACCAGCCAAAAGCAGCAGGTGCCAGATACAGTGGTACCTCGGGTTACATACGCTTCAGGTTACATACGCTTCAGGATACAGACTCCGCTAACCAGAAATCGTGCTTCAGGTTAAGAACTTTGCTTCAGGATGAGAACAGAAATCACCTGGTGGCAGTGCGGTGGCAGCGGGAGGCCCCATTAGCTAAAGTGGTGCTTCAGGTTAAGAACAGTTTCAGGTTAAGTATGGACCTCCGGAACGAATTAAGTACTTAACCCAAGGTACCACTGTATCGATTTGTGAGGAGGGGAGGCACAGACATACACTTTGCCTTAAAGAATAGGGTGCTTCTGAGCACATGCCCAGGAAAAGAATGATTTTCACTACAAAAATAATCTTGTAGATCTTTCACATAAATCCACTCCTGATTTACTGTCTTTTTGATTTACTTTCCGATAATTTAGAAGAGCATTCAGATTTTGATTAGAATTCAGAATGGAAAACAACAACACCAAGAGCCTTTTAGCCATTGGTTTCGTCTTAAAAAACAACAATAACTGGGAGTTGGACACTTCTGCAGATCTACTGCAGATCACCCAGAGATCTACCAGCAGACTCTGATCTAGGAATGTTGGAGAATTGTGACTGAAATGGAAACAGGAGCCGGAATTGCCAATGTTCGCTTATTTGTCCCATGCCTGGAACCAAAATCAATCTAGCAAATATGATATGTATTTGCTGCTGCTGCTGCTTTCAGTATGCAAACGATACATACTTGATTACGTTCCCCCCATTTGTATTGTGTTTCCTTTGCACTGAAATGAATGGGGTGGAAAAACATAATGGCAATGTAATTTGTGTAAATTACATAATTTCACCACAGCAGACATTGCCAACACACTGAAAGAAGACTCAGGACACAATATTGCAGAGGAAAAAAGGTTATATTTATCGGATAGAACTGCCTTGAGGATCTTCAAATCAAATTAAAGCTAGCCAGATCGATATGTAGTCCAGGCAGGTAGTTCCCTAAGATAGGAGGAACCAGGTTGCTCCCCTCTCCTGGGCATGTTTACAGGCACACCTCTGGCCTCAGACCAAAGGATTGGAAGGAACACTGGTCCATGTTCACCCCAACAAGCATTCCGAATCTGAAGGGTGCCCCATGACCCCACACAAGGCAGCATAAGACGATCAAAGAGTGCTCTTAACTCAATACTACCTCAGTTATTTACCCCACCATCTATTGACTTGTCTTTCCTGCCTGGACTAACAACAATTAAACCAATCTCACTCAACAGCACTCAGAGCCAAACTTCCCACAGTACATAGCAGGCAAAAAAAGTGGAGTCTTGTGACAAGTTAGGGGCATCTACCCAAATTCCTACTCAGCTCCACAAATGGGCAACTAGAAAAAGCCCATACTGCATGGGAAAGATGATGATGCAAAGAGTAGGCTGGAGCAGGGGAGGAGCACGGCTTTAAAAGTTTGCTCCTTCAACTTCCCCAATTGGCCCACACCTTAGGGTGTGGCCCTACAGACCACTGCCCAGGGAGAGACCATCTGAGTCTTTTTCCTCCAGGGGAATCAAGATGTGGCAAATTTGCCCCCACCTAAGTGTGGGACAGGCCATGAAACCAATGGTGGCAGATGAACTGCAGCAGAATGGAAACAGTGGTGCAGGCAGTGACTACAGGGTGGAATGGAAATGGATGCCTTCTGATTTTCATACTCCAATCTATCTTTTGCCTACCCTTGGCCTAGGATGTACCAGACCAATTCAAGGAGGACTAACCTAAGCCTAGTGGCAGAACACTTCATTTCCTAAGAAATCCCCCCCCCCCAGCTATGCAGTAAAAGGAATGCAGGTACCAAAGGCTGAGAAAGACCTCCGAGAACCACTGACAGTCAGAGTTAGGAATGCTTGAGAGATTTGATCTTTACAGATTTTGATATGAACGAACTCAATACATACCTGCAGGACAAGGGATGGGCACCCCCCCCAATCTTAAATTCAGTTCTCTACATTTCCACATCAGTTTGCTTAAAAAAGAAAAAACACACACATCCTCATGAAAATTCACCAGCATTTCCCTTGGCCTGAAAGCGAGATGACTGCAGCAACCTCATAGTCACCTTTGACTGGGCTTAACTGTCCAGGGGTCCTTTACCTTTACCTCAATGTTCCTGCTATGATAAAAGAACCAGAGTTGTGCTTTTTCTTAATCCTACACCTCTTGCCTAGGATTTTTCTTTTTTCTTTTTTCTGCTTTCTTCAAACTTCTGCCCTGTCTCCCTTGGATGTTTCAATGGAAGAGGAACCTCACCTTATACACTTTGAATTTTACTTTGGGGAAAACTATCACGGGCAACTATAGTTATTAGTCTTTTCTCTCCCCACTCTCAGACTCCCATATATAAAATAAATACTCTGTGTGTGTGTGTGTGTGTGTGTGTGTGTGTGTGTGTGTGTGTGTACACGTACACCGTACTTTTCTGTGTATAAGACGCCCGTGTATAAGACTGGGAACTCTAATGGCTATAATTGCTCGCACCGCTCGCGTCTTCAACAAGCGTCTGCCGGGACGCAAACAATGGCAGGAAATAGCAAGCACAATTGCCGCAGCGGCAGCCAATCCATAGCAGCCCTTGCCGCATCCACCAATCGCACGCAAAAACGCCAATGACAATCTGGGGCTCGCAGCTGCAACCAATCACTTGTCACCCCTACCCACTACCTGTGTATAAGACGCCCCCAGTTTTTAAACCTTATTTTAGAGTGAAAAAAAAAGTTTGTCTTATACACAGGAAAGTACGGTATATAACTTAGTGGGTCGAAAACCACAGGCTGCATCTCCTTTGCTGGGTGGCTTTCTTATTATTATTATTTATTTTTTACTGCTGCGGTTGTGGCTACACTCTGAACTGTTTGAATGCCACGTACTCTCGAGCACAGATAACAAGATAATGCGGAGTGTGTGTGGGGGAACGGAGGGAGATTTCAAAAGAGACACCGAGACATGTTGTCTCATACCTTTTCTGCTGCTCATTATTTAAAGCCTGAGATAGATGGGGATGAAAAAAGAGAGAGCGAGAGCTCTTCAGAGGTCCCATGGGGCTGCAGAGACATCAGCCTCCTGAATATTTCACAAGTGTATCTCTGTCCTGTAACACCTGCTGAACAGTCACCTGCAGTTCAAAGGTAAGGATAAGAAGAAATAAAGTGCCTGTTTTCTTACTGAGACGAGCCCAACAAATTATTTTAAATGCGATTATCAGTTTTCATCATTAACGGCAACGGTTATACAAAAATGGGTCGCCTTTTGTTTTCCACGCTTACACCCTCGCCCCGCCCTGCCCCCGCTCCTAACAATGGCGCAAAATTAAAAGGAAAATGCATTCGCGCTTTGAACTTGCCGGATCATCCGAGCATTGAGGGAATGAGGTCCCCTAACCTGTCAGCTGTCATGAATATTCTAAGACGTTGTTTGTTTAAGCCTGCCTATAGGAAGCGTACAGCAAGCAGAATTCTGGCTCTGCCTGTGTCTCAAATCATTTCCTACTTCAGAGAATCTCTGGGTTGATGGCCTTGCCCCTCCCGTTAATTTACAGGAGCCAGACTTGAAAGGAGGCAGAACTTTCTGGCGGGGATTCTTGCTTTTAAATGAGTCCCCGAGCCACTTACTCTGGAACCAAATGAACCAGAATAATGGATTCCAGTCATATACTTTCAAATGCTCCAAATGGTATTTGAGCCCAAATATATTTGATTAGTGTCACTGCTCTCATTTATTTATGGAGAGCCATCAGTGCGTAGAGTGCCGTACAGGGTTTCGCAGTTTAAAAAGACAAGTCCCCGTCTCCAAGGAGCTTACAATCGGAAGTAGGCAATGGCGAAAATTGCCTGGTGGAACTGAGGGGCAAACGGTTTAAGAGTGAAAGACAGGGAGAAGCTTGAAAGTGGAGAGGCAAGGAAATATGTTTTATAGAATCACATAATTGTTGAGTTTGAAGGGATGCAATGCAGGAATATGCAGCAACGCAGGAATATGCAGCTGTCCTATATGTTGATGTAATCAGCACCATGCTCTAACCAAGGTGAAATCTACACACATATAAAAACCGCTGCGAAAATGCTGGGCTTATTTTTTAAAAAAAAGTTTTGACAAATACATTGAATTTTGCCTAGCCCCCTTTCGCCATCTAGTGCCACATTTGTATATTGCACTTTAGAACACATTTAACACGTTGTATTTGCAGCTGTGTAGATGAGTCCCAATTGAACTATGTTTAAGTGACAGAGGATATAAGATTGTAGAACTCCCTTCCACAGGAGGCTAGGCTGCCCCCCGCCTCTGTTTTCCTTCACAGGAAGGCAAAGACTTTTCTTTGTTTGTTTTAACAGACCTTTGACCACTCACTGGCTGTTATGGCAGGGCCTTCTGAGGGTGGGTGTTGAATATTATTTTATTTTTCATTTTTAAATGCTGTCCGGTGCTGTTTTAAAAGGGTTACGTATTTAATTATTTTTCAATACTTATGTTTCTTGTGTGCGTTTTAGTTGTATCCATTTTAATTTGTGCTGTGAGCTGCTTTGAGTCTTGCACTGGGAGAAAGGCTGGGTATAAATTGAATAATTAAATACAAATAAACCAGGCACGGACAATATTTCTGGGAAAGTCACTGGATTTATAGTCCTGGAAACAGCTTGAGTAGGACCAGGGGGAAGGGCCAAGTGGCGTCAATATGGGGGAGAAGGGGTGTGGCTTAGGAAGAGTTCAAGGGGCCAGGTAGAACAACCCAGAGGGTCACATTTTGCAATGTAACCTGAGGTTTCCTCACCCTTATTCTGCAATTCAGCGACATCTTGAGTGTAGATTTGATTCATGCATAGTGGGATATGGGTGGCGCTGTGGTCTGAACCACTGAGCCTCTTGGTTTGCTGATCAGGAGGTTGGTGATTTGAATCCCCATGACGGGGTGAGCTCCCATTGCTCTGTCCCAACTCCTGCCAACCTAGCAGTTTAAAAGCACGCCAGTGCAAGTAGATAAATAGGTACCACTGCAGCGGGAAGGTAAACAATGTTTCCGTGCACTCTGGTTTTCATCATAGTGTCCTGTTGAACCAGAAGCGGTTTAGTCATGCTAGCCACATGACCCAGAAAGCTGTCTGTGGACAAACGCTGGCTCCCTTGGCCTGAAAGCGAGATGAGCACTGCAACCCCACAGTCGCCTTTGACTGGACTTAAGCGTACAGGGGTCATTTACCTTACCTTTTTAGTGCCAAATGCTGGGATAATTAAAAGTTTGCAAGTGGTGCATCTGAGGTGCATCTGAGTTCAGTTCAATCCAACATGAAATTTCAGTTGAATTGGGTTTTTTTAAAAAAACAAAAAACAAAAACAAATGCTGAATGCTGAGTTACAGATTGGTAAAAATTAAAAACTTGTTGCTTTGTTTCAGCATTTGCTCTCAAAATTGTTGTTGTTATTTGTGTATTTATTTATACCCCACTCCCCCCCCCCGAAAAAATACTCGAGGTGGCTCCCCAAAATTAAAATGAGCACAGACAAAACACCAATAGTTAAGAACAGATAAGCGCTAATAGTTAACTAAGCTGCACTGGAATTAAAACGGTGCAAGAACAAATATATCCAAAAGCAGATAGTAAAAATAGCACAGCACTAGTAAAAAGCCCTTTCCTTTAAAAACAGTCAGTTCTCAAAAGCCTGCTGGAACAAGTAAGTCTTCACTTGCCGGCAGAAGGACAAGGTGGGAGCCAGTTTACCTTTTCTGGGAAGAGAGTTCCAAAAGTCTGGGAGCAGCCACTGAGAAGGCATATTGTTCCCATCCAAGCCTGAATACAATAGAATATTAGTTTGAATGTTGGAATGCCCAGGGAATAACATCAAATAATTAACGTTTCCTTCCTCATCAGAACGAGAGGCTTATAGTTTGTAACTATTGGGGATGGATGGTGTTTAAGAGCAGATTAACTAGCATTTGAATTTCAGAGACGACTTATTTGCACTAAAAGCTGAAACCACTCCCAAAGCAGAGAAAATCCCTCTGAATGTAAGTATAACGTTTTCAAAACTACTCCCGGCATTTAAAGATTTGGACTTTGTGTTACGGCGTTGAGAAAAGAGCTGTGGAATTTCCTTTACTTAATTTTAAACGTGCTTCCATCTATTTAAGCGCAAGCCTGTTTCAAAGAAATGTTTCCCATTTGAGATTGCCTTCCTTCCTGACAATTTCCTTCTAACTTTTCCCCACTATATACATTCACCCTTATGATGCACTGGCTGGAGAGCTCCAGCAGCTGGTTATCATTTGGAGGCAAGCTGTCAGGTCTGCAGCCCTGGCCAAGGGGCTTTTATGGTTTTGGATGGATGCCCTAGTTTTGGTACTGAGGTTCAGCTCCGAGGGCCTTCTGGTGGTTCCCTCATTGCAAGAAGTGAGGTTACAGGGAACCAGACAGAGGGCCTTCTCGGTAGTGGCGCCTGCCCTGTGGAACGCCTCCCACCAGATGTCAAGGAAATAGACAACTATCTGACTTTTAGAAGACATCTGAAGGCAGCCCGGTTTAGGGAAGTTTTTAATGTTTGATCTTTTATTTTGTTTTTAATATCCTGTTGGAAGCCACCCAGAATGGCTGGGGAGGCCTGGCCAGTTGGGCAGGGTATATGTAATATATTATTATTATTATTATTATTATTATTATTATTATTATTATTATTATTAGCCAGGCAGTGATTTACCTTCTCCCCAGTCGACTGTCCACCTGCAAGAGTCAAGAATCCCTTTGTTTTCCTCAAGTTGCTTACTTGGAAAACAAAATGGAGAAAAGCCTGCCATTTAATGCTCAGTTGGTGTTGGGGTCCTAGTGCCCTGCTTCTTGAAACTCACCTGTGCAATTGGCCTCTTAATACCACTTGCTGGGAACGGCAGGTGAGGAGAGAGCTGTTGCATTCAGGTTCTTCTTTCAAGCTTCTCATAGGGCTGCAACCATTTGGTTGGCCACTGTGAGAACAGAATGCTGGACCAGATGCGCCATTGGCCAGACCCAGCAGGACTCTTCTTAACTTCTCGGACTCTTGTCCTACTTCCTTTGCTAGTATGTCACTTAGCTTCTGTCTCTGCCTCTCTTCTGTCTCTTTTGTTAGTGCCTCCTCAAATGGCTTGGGACCAAGGTATGGGCCACCCAACACTCTCTTATCAACATCAGAGTCTTGCTCAGAGTTCCCTTACTTTTGGAGACAAGTGACAGGACTTTTTCAATCATGAAGCCTGCACTGCGGAATACATTCCCCGGGTAAATGTTCCTTGCCCCACCTTCAGAGTTGTTCCACCATTATCCTGGGGCTTTTAAGGGAAACTTTTGTGGGATGATGACTAGGCAGTGATATCCCTTCCTGCTTTGATAGAGGAAAATCCTTGTTGTCCGTCTTGGGTTTGGGTCTCTCCTCACCCACTTTCTAAGCAATTGTTTCCATTGTTTATTTTACTTTCTGAAGACCGCAGCTTTAACTGGTTGTGTTGTTCATGTTATTGTTATCGTGCATACTTCATTTTTGATTGGGACTGGTGATTACAAGCAATATTAGAGGAGACTTGGAAAATGGCTCTTCCTGCCGTGGTGGAAATTGTGGCAGAGAGAAGCCTTTCTTTCCCTCTATTTCCTCCACCTCTGCCTTACCTTCTTCCCATTTTCTCCCTTTCCCCCCTTCTCCATCCTATCCTCCATTGGAAATAGAGTTTCCCCAGCCAGCAGGCAGGGAAGAAAGAATGGGGAGGAAGGGGAAGAGACAAAGGGAAGAAGGGAAGACCCCAAACATCGGAGGGTCTACCATGTGCTGGTTAGGATGAGGGAATGGATCCATTATCCTCATCATTTGAATTCCATGCTGTGTTTTATTTTGGCTCGAGTTAGTCTGGACAATTTGTAGCAGTGTGACATCGGCTACCTAATCTGGATTTCTGTGCCGTAAACAACAGGTTTGGTTAAGCAACAATTGTAAATAATACATTCAGTTCATGAATAAATGGTCTTTGTTTGTTTGCTTGCTTGCTTCAAGCTCCCTGATCAGCATAATGTCTTGACTCGGCTTTCACAATACTGTAACTCTGAAAAATGACAACAAACATTTGTCTATATTTCCAAACATTTTTTCTTACCCTTTTTTTCTCTGTTTATGCATATGTGTATATGTATCTATGTGCATATACAGACTGAATAAAATTAGCCATTAAAAGGACGGTTCCTAGATATAGGATGTGTTATGAGTTCTGGTTTTAATGGGGGAGCATGTGCATGGAGGAATCCCTAGTGACATCTTAAAATTATCTTGTTTATATATTGGAGAATAGAGAAGAATGTGAGGAGTTAAAGAGACTTTAATTCTGGAGAAGAGATACGAGCTGACTGTTTAATGGTCCCTGTTTAATGCTAGGCCACACAGGCAAATGCTGCTGTGTATTATCTAGAGACCTGTTAGAGGAGGATATTTATTAATTGGTCTGATGCAAACTGGGACGGACATGTGGGAAATGTGAAATAAAAAGAAGAGTTTACAGCATTAAGATGGGTTTCTAGCTAGTTGGATTGAGCTTTCTTTTTGGCTTATTATTCATCGCCTAGGTCCTCCTTGGCTGGGTGCAACATGTTTGGGAAAGTTTATTGATCTTGAAAGAGAAAAAGACCAATGGTCTTCTTTTATAATAAATGGTTGATTTATACCAGCCCAGGTTCATTGCTTCCTTTGGGACAAAATGAAATTGATCTGTAATAGTGCTTTTATTTATGTTCCTCACCTTTTCTTAAATGTAAGAACTTAAGTAGACTCCTTCTGGATTAGGTAAATGGTCCATCTAGTTCATCACCCTCACTCTCACTAGATGCCTACCTGCAAACAGAAATAATAATAATAATACAATTAATTTTGTTGTTGGGACCATCACGGTAATTTCAACCATCGCTACAAAGAAATACACATCCTAGCCATACTATACAGAATGCACATAGATACACCATTAAAAGACAGTGTTAGTCAATTTATACATACATACAGTCATACCTCATGCTACGTTTGCTTCAGGTTGAGTGTTTTCAGGTTGTGTCCTGCGGCAACCTGGAAGTACAGGAAAGGGTTACTTCTGGGTTTCGCTGCTTGTGCATGTGCAGACGCGCAAAATGACATTATTATTATTATTATTATTATTATTATTATTATTATTACTTCTTCTACCCCACCCACAACTCTCCTCATCTTCTGACTCATTGTGGAATCCTCTGAATTTGTACTCAGAGGGAAGCCTTTCTGTGTTCTCTAGGACTTATCTCTGTAAAATGAGTAGTACATTATTACAGCCTTGTTGTTGTTGTTGTTTAGTTGTGTCCAACTCTTCGTGACCCCATGGACCAGAGCATGCCAGGCACTCCTGTCTTCCACTGCCTCCCACAGTCAAATTCATGTTGGTAGCTTCTAGAACACTGCCCAACCATCTTGTCCTCTGTCGTCCCCTTTTCCTTGTGCCCTCCATCTTTCCCAACATCAGGGTCTTTTCCAGGGAGTCTTCTCTTCTCATGAGGTGGCCAAAGTATTGGAGCCTCAGCTTCAGGATCTGTCCTTCCAGTGAGCACTCAGGGCTGATTTCCTTAAGAATGGATACGTTTGATCTTCTTGCAGTCCATGGAAATCTCAAGAGTCTCCTCCAGCACCATAATTCAAAAGCATCAATTCTTCGGCGATCAGCCTTCCAGCCTAAACTATATCAATAAACTTTCAGAGACTCCCTTGGTAAAAAAACAACAACAAACACCCCCCCCCAATAAAATAGTTTCACGTTGCTTTTCATCTTTGAAGGAAATAAAAACCAAATGCAAGGAAGAAACAGAAACAAAACTTCATCAAGGTGATGCTTGCACTTCCTAAAGTTCATGAAGCTCCCGATTTCAGATTGAAGCTGGGAAAAGCACTCCTAATTTAATCCTAATAAATAAATAAAAAATTGTCCAGAAGCACCTTAGAGACCAACTAAGTTTGTTCTTGTCTCTAAGGTGCTACTGAACATTTTTTTAAAAAAAAATATTTCGACTGCATCAGGCCAACACAGCTAGCTACCTGAATCTAATTTAATCCTGATTAAATACACTGGAAAACAGATAGCAGGGAGCAGGTCAAACATCCCACCAATGCTGAGGGGACAGAAATAAGTTTATATGCCAGGTGGCCACTGGGGGGTAGATTATTTTGTCTCTTAGGCTTCCACTTTATTTTTTAAGAGGCCAGGCCCCAAAGACAAGAATACTTTGGTGCATGTGCAGAGTATCTTACTAAGGTAGTCACTTATGTATTGCCCCCAAGAAAGAAATGTATCACCCCAAAACCTGACTAGGAAGCAGACAGCCCTGTCTTGTCTCAGGTAGGTCACATGAGGAAAGTTCAGTGTGTGTGTCAAAATGAATACCTGTTATTCAGAATTTGTAAAGGATTATTTCCCCTAGTAACTGTGATGTTGCCATAAACCCATATCATATGCTACGTGTTCAATATTTCTCAGGCATAATTAAATACATTTTAGCAGTTGAATCCGGAAGCCGTACTTTGCGAACTACTTATTTAAAGGCACATGCGTGCATGTCAGTTTTCTGTCCCTGAGGAAAAATAAAATATTTTAATTTTAATTTTAATTTTTTTAACCTGGCACTTCAGCTATCAAGATGAGACATTTTAAAGGGGGAAAACAACAGGGTGAGTCTACAGCTGCTCACTTTTCACACCAGATCATTATTGTTTCTGTAATTAATATAGAAGATGGCAATTTAAAATAATGAAATACCCATAATATACTTGAGGAAGGCAGCTTGTTGCTATAATTAGACCAAGAATCAAATTGTTCTGATATCAAATGCACCATTAATTGAAGTGACGATACTGTAGGAAAAGAATGCCTTCCCAAACCACACAACTCTATGGGGAAAACACCAGGGAACAAATATACTTATATGAACAGGAATGGCAAGAACAATTAAGGGAGAGACACCAAACTTTAAGCACTTTCTGCCTGTGGTGTGATCTCACTCTGACAACAATGACCAGGGCTGCATGGAAGTGCTGACAGTCTTCTAACACAAACACACACACACATGGGATCTGCAACAAACATTTGCAGCGTGGATTAGGGGTGCAAAGATCTAGCAATTTTGGTTCTCCTGGTTTCTTTCTTTTCCAGGTTTAAATTCAGTTCTCCTCATTCCTGCAATGATTTGTGATTTTATTTTATTTTAATTTAAATATTTTCTCCCAACATTCTGGGGGACAGCAAAACCACCTTCAGTTATATAAATTTGCAGTGTGTTTTGTTTCCTTCTCTTTGTTAGATGAACAAAATCTCCAAACCTTTGCTATAAGAAAAGTCTCCGCTATGTTTTCTCCACGGCGGTCGCTTGCTTAAGTTTGTGTTTCCTTCTCGTTTCGAACGTTTGCAAATGTGTTCTGTGCTCCAAATTCAGTGTAGCACAAGGAATCTTAACATATATTTATAAAGACAGACAATATGTAATGATTGTGGAGACAATATTGTGGTCCAAGATGTATGAAGCAGAAAAAATAGAGTTTGATCTTCATAAGCTCTAACGACCCTCTTGAGCAGTTGGAGATGTACATTGTTTGAGATAATCAGACAAACTGATTCCATTATAAAAAGATGCATTGTTTCAATTTTATGTTTTTTTCCACACACATTTTGTCTAATTATTTCTGGCATTTATCACCATATAGTGAAGATTTTTGAGGGGGGTGGTGAAGTGGGTGTTTATCACCATTAAAGCTGGGAACAAACAGAAACTGTTTCTATAAACTGAAAACACTAAAATAAAATGAAAGGCATTAAAGTAATTAGGAAGAATTACAGCGAAGTCTGTCACTTCCTTGCCTTTTTGGGGGAAGATCAACCAACAAAGGAATATTCCATTTGCTCAGTATTAACTGGATGCTCTAAACGAAAGTAATGTATGTTTAGCTTCTCTGGGAGGTAAAAGGTTTCTTTCACTGTTGTTGAAACCCTTCATTTGTTCCAAAGTGTTTGAATGTGGAGAACACACAGGTTGTACACTAACAATAAAGGTATATTATTATTATTATTATTATTATTATTATTATTATTATTATTATTATTATTAGGATTTTTGCACACTAAGCTAGGAGGGAATGTTAGTTTTGGCTAGGGATGGGTAAAACTGTCAATTTTGGCTTCTCTCACATTCTCATTTTCCAATCTTAAATTCATTCCATTTCTCCATACATCATTTCCTTTATTATTATTATTTTAGAAAGATGTCCATGTGAAAATCAGTGTGGAATTTTGTAGGTAGTTTTCCCTAGTGTGCACCTTTGTGTATGCAGTTTTCTCCAATATATGCATTTCTGGAAGCAGTTTTCCCATAACCTTTCATAATTTTTATTTATTTTATCTAATGAAACTTAAGGTATATATTACTTGATTGGGACTGTAAATCTCTGAATGGTTTACAAATGTAAGCCTTCTCTGACTGCAGAACTGCATTGCAAAGTGTGGAGAAGTATGAAAGAGGGTTGCATTTCACTGTGTATTGTTTTTGGAAATTTGAATTTGGAGGTTTGCAAATAAAATGTAAACCGAATGAATTTCTTTCCCCATCCTTAGTAATGGCTTCATTCCTACTCCCAGTCCCAGGTGACAATTGTCCCTTCCAAGTCTTCTACTTGGAGATACATTCTATTTTCTCACATTCATAACCCCTTCCAAAGCTTTTTGGATTTTTTTGTTTGATAAATAAACAAAATCAAACTTCCAAGCACATCTGGCACACCTGACTTATATCATAGATTCACACATGGTTCTGATCTCAGCCACTCACTTGCCCATCATTTGCTGGGTGAACAGTGATGTTTTAATTCTTTACCACAACTGTAATTTTGATGTATTTTTAATCTTTGTTGGAAGCCGCCCAGAGTGGCTGGAGAAACCCAGCCAGATGGGCGGGGTACAAATAAATTAGTAGTAGTAGTAGTAGTAGTAGTAGTAAAGGTAAAGGTAAAGGGACCCCTGACTATTAGGTCCAGTCGTGACTGACTCTGGGGTTGTGGCGCTCATCCTGCTTTACTGGCCGAGTCATGTGGTCATGTGGCCAGCATGACTAAGCCGTTTCTGGCGAACCAGAGCAGCGCACGGAAACGCTGTTTACCTTCTTGCTGGAGCGGTACCTATTTATCTACTTGCACTTTGACGTGCTTTCGAACTGCTAGGTTGGCAGGAAGTAGTAGTAGTAGTAACAAACAAATTAACATTAATCCAGCTTTGGGAGAGAGCATTAAGAACATAAGCAGGGCTCCGCTGGAGCTGACCACAGGTCCACCTAGGCCACCATCATGTTCTCACAGCCACCAAGCAGATTCCTATGCCAAGCCCCAAAGCAGGACATGAGCAAAATCACACTCTTGCGATCCCTAAGCATCTGGCATTCAGAGGCAGGCTGTCCCCAAGAGTGGACGCAGAACATTTCCATCTTGGCTACTGGCCACTGAAAGCCTTACACTCTTATGAATTTATCCAACCTTCTTTTAAAAGATTGCCAGCTTCACAATCAAAGATGAACTTACGATGCCCTGCAATTATTTATTGGAGCCCAAGTGTCTGTTTATATTCATGTTTTTTTATTCATGTTGTAATTAATCTGTCCCACACTGCCGTTTTTATGCTGGTGTGTTGCAATCATCCATATTCTTTGTGTTTTGCATTATAGTGCGTACTGTAAGCTGGGGGGGGGGGATGAGGCCTTTAAATGCTTAACAAATCAATAGCTTGCGCCATTTATCTAGTCAGTAGAGAGTTAGATGCCCCTCAAGCCAGGGGCTTCCATTGATGTGGGTGATGAGCTAGGCCACCTGTTCTCGATTTGTTCCCTCTTTCTTCCCTTTGGCCAATCTCAGCTTTGGACCACTATTTTGCTAGTAACAGCAATGATCTTTGCTCAGATGCTGTTATGGAAATGGAAACCTATTGATTCAGTGGGATCTGTCGGCAGTCTTTCATACAGTAATCCATGGATGTGGTGAACCTTCTGTATCCTGGAGGTCATTCTCTTCTCAGCTACAATGACTGCAGTTAGCCAACTTCCTCTAAGGGAGGGTTAAAGGTAAAGGGACCCCTGACCATTAGGTCCAGTCGTGACCGACTCTGGGGTTGTGGCGCTCATCTCGCTTTATTGGCCGAGGGAGCCGGCGTACAGCTTCTGGGTCATGTGGCCAGCATGACTAAGCTGCCTCTGGCGAACCAGAGCAGCGCATGGGAACGCCGTTTACCTTCCCGCTGGAGTGGTACCTATTTATCTACTTGCACTTTGACGTGCTTTCGAACTGCTAGGTTGGCAGGAGCAGGAACCGAGCAACGGGAGCTCACCCTGTCGCTGGGATTCGAACTGCCGTCCTTCTGATCGGCAAGTCCTAGGCTCTGTTGTTTAACCCAAAGTGCCACCCGTGTCCCCAAGGGAGGGTTAGGTTCTATAAAAATATAAGCAGCACCTGTTTACTAAGAACTTCAAAGATAGAGGGTGACATTCAGTGTTGCATGATGGGACTTCTGCTCACGCAAACAGTACTTCCCTTTCCTCTCCTCCTCTGTGAAGCACCCATGTCCCCCCACATGGGTGGGCTTCCAAACCCTCTGGAGCAGATTTTTTTTTGGGGGGGAATTGCGAGGGATGCATAGGGACAAGCACTTTGCTGTCAATATGTCCTTTTCTTCTATGTGCATGTTGGGAAACCATGACAAACCATTTTTGCATTTGAGCATACACATCCTGATAGAGTGATATAACATGAATAAGAATTCTCCTCATTGGAAAAGAAGTGCTTTCCTTGTAGAAAATTATTTGTGTCCGAAGTGGAGCTAAGCACATTTTTAAAGGATTAAACCAGGTGTTCAATAGCATTCTTCATAGGCATGGATATATGGTTCATTTACATCTAGTTACTGCATCAAAGTAGAAGAGATCCCCTAAGTGTAGTATCCCTAGGTTTATGACACGCCATTAGCAACACCCCGACAAAGGTTTATCCAAGGGAAGAATCAGCTGGGTTGGCAGGCAGCCTGGCCACCATTTTGGACCCTCCATGGGGTTCCACAATGCCCTGGGTGTTTTGGGGGACATTGGGAAAAGCTGGTGAATGACAATCGGCACTGAAGGTTTTTTCTCCCTCTGTCATAACACTAAATCCCACAGGTATCCCATGCAGCTGAGTGTTGGAGAAACAAAATGGAGTACCTCTTCACACAGCGGATAAACTATAGAACTCATTCCCACAGGAAGCAATGCTAGTCACTAAACCTGGATGACTTTAAAAGTGAGTTGGGCAAATTCATGGAGGTAAAGGCTATTAGCCATTATTAGAGCCATGATGTTCTGCCTCCATAGTCAAGAGGTTGCATCCTTCTGAATGCCAGTTGCTGAAAACCACAGGAAGAGAGAATGCTCTTGCTCAGGTATTGTCTATCAGGGTTTGTTGGGAGCAGTGACATAGCATGGGTTGCTGGTGCCCGGGATGGGGCAAGTGTTGCATTCCCTTGGCGGACTGGACAACTGGGAGGAGGGTGTGCACGGGGGTTGGGGGGAGCCCTTGAGCATGGTTCTGACTTTGGAAAGGCAGTATAAAAATAAAACTACTGATTGATTGAACACATGCCATGCAGAATGGTGTCAAAAGTTCTGTACTAACTTTGTAATAAAAACTGGCTGGCGTGCTCTGGTCCATGGGGTCACGAAGAGTCGGACACGACTAAACGACTAAACACACACAGTAGGGTTGTCATAAGTCCAGAATTTCCAGAATACTGCAGTCAGAAGCAGTGTCTGGGTAGAAATCGCTAAAATGGCAGGGGAAACCAGGATGTATGGCAACCCATGTTGGCAATGTCATCCTTGGTGATTTCCCTTAAAAATAGCTCAAGAACTTCATTTTTATTTTATTTTTGTGAATTTGCCAAAAAAGAAGAAGCAAAATAAAAAAAATATAAACAATTTTTCTGTCCAGATTTTCACTGTTTGAAATATGGCAACCCGTTAGGGAGCGTTTTCACTGTTGGGAAAGCTGCATCACATTTCTTTTGCTGCACTTCTGCTCTTTGGGGAGCAATAAGGATGGAGGATAGGCTATCAATGGCTCTCCTCTGCCTCCACAGCCAGAGGGAGAAATACTTCTGAAAACCAGATACTAGAAACCACAGGAGGGGAGAGTGTTCTTCTGCTCTGGTCCTCCTTGAGGTCTCCCAACTAACATCTGGTTGGCCACTGTGAGAACAGGATGATGGACTAGGTGAGCCACTGGCCTGATTCAACAGGCTCTTCTTATGTTCTTGAAGTTGGTAAAAGGTAAAAGGACCCCTGACCATTAGGTCCAGTCATGACCGACTCTGGGGTTGCGGCGCTCATCTCGCTTTATTGGCTGAGGGAGCCGGCGTACAGCTTCCGGGTCATGTGGCCAGCATGACTAAGCCGCTTCTGGCGAACCAGAGCAACACACGGAAACGCCGTTTACCTTCCTGCCGGAGTGGTACCTATTTATTTCTTGCACTTTGATGTGCTTTCGAATTGCTAGGTTGGCAGGAGCAGGGACCGAGCAACAGGAGCTCACTCTGTCGCTGGGATTCAAACCTCTGACCTTCTGATTGGCAAGTCCTAGGCTCTGTGGTTTAACCCACAGTGCCACCCACGTCTCCTTGAAGTTGGTACAATGGTACAATAATCTTTATTGTCATTGTCCCATACAGAACAACAAAACTGAAAAATGTTTATCAGACATTCAAAACCAGCAAGCCTGCTATCCCAGCCTGGTTAGCCCCCTAAAAACTCTGATACCCCATACTTAAATACAATATACTCCCATAGAGACTACCTTACACCCCATTTAAAAACAAAATCGCATTTGGATAAAAACTGTTTCTCAGGCGGCTAGTCCTAGTCTTTATAACCCTGTACTGTACCTTCTTCCAGAAGGCAGAAGCTGAAAGAGATCATTTCCAGGGTGCGCACTATCCTGCACTATCTCTGCAGCTTTCTTATGACACCTGGAAGCATAGATTTGATCCAAGGTGGGAAGAGTGCACCCAATTATTCTCTCTGCAGTCTTTACAACCCTGGACAGCATTGCTTTTTCCCTGACCGTGCAGATCCCAAACCACACACACAGGCCATAAGTTAATGCACTCTCAACAGTACAATGGTAAATTGCCACCAACAGGTCCTTTGAGAGATTATGTTTCTGGAGGATTCTCAGAAGTTGTGGCAAGTAATGGGAAAGAATTCTGAGTAAATTCCACCATATGACCGTTTTCTATGGAGGAGATCAATAGAAATACATCTTCCAAGAAACTTTGCTCCAATTCTTCTTTTCTCCAGATGGTTCAGAAACACAGGGAAGAGTCGTAGCTCAGTGGTGGATCATATGCTTTGCATGCAGACGTCCAAGGGCCAACTCCCTAGCACCTCCAAGTATGGCTGTGAGAGATGCCTGCCTGAATCTGCCAGTCAGTGTAAACAGTGTTGTTGTTTTTTAGTCATTTAGTCGTGTCCGACTCTTCGTGACCCCATGGACCAGAGCACGCCAGGCACTCCTGTCTTCCACTGCCTCCCGCAGTTTGGTCAAACTCATGCTGGTAGCTTCAAGAACACTGTCCAACCATCTCGTCCTCTGTTGTCCCCTTCTCCTTGTGCCCTCCATCTTTCCCAACATCAGGGTCTTTTCCAGGGAGTCTTCTCTTCTCATGAGGTGGCCAAAGTATTGGAGTCTCAGCTTCAGGATCTGTCTTCCAGTGAGCACTCAGGGCTGATTTCCTTAAGAATGGATAGGTTTGTGTAAACAGTACTGAGCTAGATTGATCAAAAGTCTGGCTCGGTATAAGGCAGCTTTCCATGTCCCTATGCTGATGGCCTTTGAGGATGGGTAAATCTGATTTCTGCACTCTAAAAGTAAGCTATTTGGGCAAGTGTGTGAAATGCGACGCCACTTTTAATTCGGGAAATCAGAGTGTCCCAGTTATCAAAAGAGTGTGTGGACAACTGTATTAGACAGTGCAAGTGTGGTGCAGAGTAGCATATCTGTTCCCTGGAGATGAAATTTTGCAGGTTCCTCACTTTTTCTCTCACAGACTTTTTACATAGCAAGAGTAACTGAGCTTATGTTTCAGCATGCAAACATTTTAGTGTGTGAGGGTCTTCTTCTTTTTTAAAAAAATGGATCAATTCTGCCTGAAACATTTTTAAGATAGATTTTTTTTTGGTTGAATGTGCAAACAAAACAAGTTTTTGTATATATAATATTTATGGGACCCTTCAATTAATTTGCAAAAAAATTACATCAAAAATGCATGCTGATGATTTTCGTCTTTAGGGATGGCAATTGTCTCCTCAGTCATACGCTAAAGGCAATTATTGTTGCTACTAGCTGTAATAAAAAAAAAATAACCAAAACAGATAGAAGTGTCTTAGTAGAAATTGAGCTGAAACTCCCACTGTGGAAATAATCAGAAAATTAAAAGCTCTGCAATCTTGCAAATAACATTGCAACTTAATATTATTGGAACATAACATTATTATCTCTTTTTATAGGGAAAAACAAACATAAAAATGTTTGCAAACAACGCTGTGATATTCTAGCGGCACCTTATTAGTTGAGAGAAAGGAACAAAGGAGAAGCTAGGGAAGGGAGAAACGGCTACCACAATAACTTTTTTTACAGCCGCACATCAAAACGAGCTGGGGATTTGCAAGAAATGATCAGCAGTGGAAGATTGTCTGCAGAGGGCTCTGTTGGGTCAGCCTCTGCTCCAGCGAATGTTGAACTCCAGGACAAGCATCATGACTCACTCCTTCCAGTTCTCCAGCTGAGAGGTTCATCCATAAAATGGGTGTTATGGGGAAATTACTCTCCCCAGGGCTCCCGGTGCTGGGATTGTAGGAGAGAGAAACAGATTGACACTCCCTTCCCTTTGTGCTGGGCCCGGGGGTAACCCATGAAACGCGGTCCAGGACCGGTCCAGAACCCGAGGGTTCCGCTGGGAGTCAGTCCAATAGGGCCAAGGCAGGGCACAAGGCAGGAAACCAGGCAAGGACAGGTACAGGATCTCAGGCAGGATCTAGCATACAGCACTGTTGCTCCCGCAACCTGGGGTGGGGTCCGACAGCCTTTTATCTTTGTCGGGGTAGCGGCCGGTCCTGATCTCTCTGCGACTTACCTCCCTGTTTTGCCCGAAGGCGAGCACTACTCCTGTGAGTACTCAGGTCTCTCCTTCTCTCAGACCTTAGTCTCTACAGTTCGGGAGACATCAGTGGGTTACTACAACCGCCTTCTGGAGGTTCCCTCGCTGCGAGAAACCAAGTTTCAGGGAACCAGGCAGAGGGCCTTCTCGGTAGTGGCACCCGCCCTGTGGAACGCCCTCCCACCAGATGTCAAAGAGAAAAACAACTACCAAACTTTTAGAAGACATCTGAAGGCAGCCCTGTTTAGGGAAGATTTTAATGTTTAATAGGTTATTGTATTTTAGTGTTTAGTTGGAAGCTGCCCAGAGTGGCTGGGGAAACCCAGCTAGATGGGCGGGGTATAAATAATAAATTATTATTATTATTATTATTATTATTATTATTATTATTATTAGACCCAGAGTCTGCCTCAGCAGCTGTAAGTGATGGCCCAGCTGGAGGCAACGAGGTAATCCCCGCATCTGGAGCCAGGGCAGGCTCAGGCCCCTGACTCGGCCCAGCTGGTGCCTGTTGCAGGGGAACCTGTGCAGACTGGGACTCTTCAGGATCAGGATCCAGACTTGGTTCAGATGATGCCTGAGACAAAGGATCCGGTGCGGATGGAGTCTCCTCTGGTTCCGAGTCCGAACCCGAGTCCCAGGCCATCACACCCTTGCTGATGGACAATCACCAGTGGAGCAGGGATTGGAGAAGTGGGGTGGCAGGGATGGAAGCCCATGTTTTGTTTGGAAAGCATATAGAGGGCAAGGGGGGCAGGAACAAGGCAATCCCTGCTGTGGCATCCATGGGTTTCCCAACCCAGCTGTGGTGCCTTACCTTCTTCTTGGCCATGCTAAAATGTGATGAAATGTCAGGAGACCGAAGGCGTTGTACTGGCTTTGAGTTAGATAATGGTAATTTAGCTGATGAGCATGAAAGGGTGAAGATTTTCAATCGAATGGAATAGTTGATTGCTTGGATTCTCAGGTGCTGGAAAGGGCGTGTACTTAGTGGATAGGTTGCTTAAAATGGTTGGAAACAGACAGGGGAGTCTCTCTCTCTCTCTCTCTCTCTCTCTTAATTCACACTGAATTGTAAAGAGAAAAAGCCTGCAGTGGATTTCTGACCCCCTCTCTCAGCTCCACCCCTGTCAAAAGCTTAAAGTAATGAGCCGGAAACGAGAGATGCGTGGAATAACTGACACTTCCCTATCTGAACTGCATTCCTTAAGAGTACATTAAAAAAAATAAAAAATTACCAGATAACTGCTTTGACATGTGTATTTATGTGAAGTCTGAATGCAATTTAGATACCAACTACCTGCTGAGCTGGGAATATTTGCCTCTACATAAACCAATATTTGTACTGTAGGTTTTAAGAACTCAGCCTCAGTGATGAGCCCATCATAAAAGCATTGCCATGTAGATGAAATGTTACAATGTGCACCATTTCTTACTAACATCACTTCAGAGGGGGGTGGAAAACATGCACGCACACCTGGAAACACCCCTACCCCCGGCCCCTGGTAAAGGCATAATCCAAAATCCCTGTGATGGATTACTTGCATTTTTCTATGAAAAGAAACATTTCATATGTACATGATATTTTGTTCTAGACCTGCAATGTAGTCTCCTGCACATATAAAAGCATGGAAAAATTTCTGCTCATCTGGCACATCATGTATGCTTCAGGGCTCATCTGCACTTCCTAAATTAATAATAATAATAATAATAATAATAATAATAATAATAATAATAATAATAATAATTATTCCTTTTGTGCCACAGGTCTGGGATTTCCAGGTCTGAGTGTGCCCCCTGCTTCCCCCCTTGCCCCCTTTCCCAGAAAAGCCCAGCCTTCTGTCCATGACACAGCAAGGTCATGCAGTTCCTTCTGAGAAGTTTCTCCTTCCAGCAGACTTCTCCTTACTGTTTCTTTGGGAGAACATCAACTTCTGTACTTCTTTCTGTCACATAGATAGATAGATGATAGATGATAGATGATAGATGATAGATAGATAGATAGATAGATAGATAGATAGATAGATAGATAAACTTTATTCGCATTAGCCAACGGCCATAGCAACATAAAACAATCAATATATACAATTAAAAAGACAACAACATTCACTCAGAAACATTAGCACTCCTCTACTGCATTTAGAGAGTGAGGCTGGATCTAGACACATGAAAAAAAGCGATTCAATTAAACACACTGTAAACTTCACAAAGGGAAATCCTGTTGGTGAAAGACGGGACTCCACAGCTCCATCTGGTGCCACAGTGTTAGAACTCATATAAAGCGTCTTTTTCTTTGCTAATGTAGCTGAGTCCAGAGAGTTATCTAGCACTGTCATTTCCTCAGTGTTCATGGAGATGCAGGCATTACAGTCGAGTCACTCACACACAAAACAAAATGGAGAATGTAGTAAGGATACCTCCCATATGATCAAAATTAACCAATTGCACCAGAGTTACTGGGGAGCATTCCAGAATTAAACACACAGTAGTGAATTTAAGCATTCCCAAATTAAAATTAAATTAAAACACTGTCCTTAACAAGTCCTGCTTGCAGGCTTCTCACGGACATCTGGTTGGCCACTGGAAACATGGGATGCTGGACTAGATGGGCCATTGGTGAGATCCAGCAAAGTTGTTCTTCTGTTCTGTTAATAGCTATCTAAAGCTAGGACTGGATGTACTTGTATTTTATACAGGTCTCCATCTTAGCAACTCTCTCAACCAACTATATCCAAAGCAAATAAAAAATGTGCAATGGTATTCCTGCACAACCTGAGGCGGTGTCAGACCAAGTTGGACATTGGTTCCACTTCCCTCCCAAATACTTTGAGCTGGCCCCTTTATGAGCCAGACACCTAGGAATAGACACCAATAGACACAGACACACACACACCACGGGCCATGATCATCTCTGTCACCGATGAGACAGATTTTTAAAAAGCAAGAAGTAGTTCTTTGTGTGGCCAAAACAATGCTCTTCACAACTGTGTTGAATTCCTTTGAAAGGAACCTGTCAAGGGCTATGTGTTCCGCAATTATACTTCAGTTCCAGGTCTCCCCCCATCTTTGAATTAGGCTTCTGTGATTCCTTGCAGGCTATTATGTCCTAAAGCCCACAGTGACATAAAGCAGGAATGATGGAGCAATGACCTATTGCAATGCTAGGATATGACCCATAATATTTTGAGACTTGGAGAGCTGAACATTGGCTAATATTTTCATACCTCCTTGAGGAAAACAAAACATTGCATTGTCTGTTAACATTCCCCCCACCCTTTGTTATGGAAAATAATCTGCAACTTGCTATTTATTTTTATTGGGAGGTGGAAGAAGAAGGACTGTGGATTTCCAGGATTCATTTTAATTAGATAGCAGGGTTGAGATGACACTGCCCCCCTCCATTTATTCATACTTGCCTGTCAGCAGTTCCCAGGTGTGAACAGGTTTGGAATAAAGTAATTTCCCCCCACCTGCACCCCACTAGAAGAAGGAGACAGTTGCAGAAAAAAACTCTGATTTTCTGAGCTCAGTCAAGACACCCAACCCTCACCACTGGGTGGTTGGGGTACACACTGATGATCTAACGCCAACTAGGGTTTTATTACTTATTGTTTGGGGTTGAAGTGTGGGTGCTGTCTTTCATCTTGGGTTCATTCTGCTCTTTGGTGAAGTTTGTTAACGCCCGACCCAGTTTATCAGGAAGTGTTTGCTGCGTGTCATGAGACGTGGGGTAGAGAACTTTCTTTCTTTCTTTAATAACATTTATACACTGCCTGATTGTCAAAAAAAGAAGGAAAGCAGTTTACAAGAGAAGATAAAACATTAATATCTCCATTAAGATAAATTAACTGTAATTCAAGTCCTTTGAAAAACTAAAATAGCAATAGCCTAAAAACAGATTAAAACTCACAACAGCTTTCTAAACATCTGGGTAGGCTTGTCTTAGCAAAAATGTTTTTAGCAGGTGCAGAAAAGACCACTTCGCTGCTTGGACAGATCCCACCCGAATGTTTTTCCATGTGATTGCATGCTGACTCCCATTAAGTTACTATTGGGGTAAATGGCCATCTGTATTCACCTCCAAGCTGTTAACGGATTGAAATCTTGTTTTTATTTCATGCATTGATGCTGCTGTTTTATCAAGGAATATTTCCGTTATGGGATGCTAGGACACTGCACTGTCAATTTATATTGGGGATTCAATAGTCCACAGATCGATCGATTGGATTCCCCTTTCTGCAAGAACCCCCATAGCCTATAAGTTTCTAGAAAAGTAGCTTACGAGACCCTGTTGTTGCCCTGTTTCTCTCTTTCTCCCACCCTCCCTGTCTCTCACACACAAACAACTTTGCCTTTAACCCAATACAGTGGTGCCTCGCAAGACGAAAAGAATCCGTTCTGTGAGTCTCTTCGTCTAGCGGTTTTTTCGTCTTGTGAAGCAAGCCCATTGACGGATTAGCGGATTAGCACTATTAGCGGCTTTTAGCGGCTTATCGGCTTAGCAGATAAGCGGTTTAGCGGCTTAGAAAAAGGGGGGGAGGGAAAAACCCCCGCAGGAACTCGCAAGACATTTTCGTCTTGCGAAGCAAGCCCATAGGAAATTCGTTTTGTGAAGCACCTCCAAAACGGAAAACTCTTTCGTCTAGCGAGTTTTCCGTCTTGCGAGGCATTCGTCTTGCGGGGCACCACTGTACTTAGGCAGTATGGAATATCAGGAAGCATATGGGATAAACCAGTGACTGTTCTAGGAACAAGACACTTGGGATTCTGAGCCGGCTGGTGATGATGACAAAGAACAAAGGAAGAGTATCAAGATTTATTTACTTATTTTTATTTATTTTATTTTTTTGCAGTGGGAAGGACTTGCTTTTTAAATGCAGAGAGCTATAAAGGGAGAGGGTGGCATGTTCAGAGAAAGAAATGAGGAGACAGATAGGGAGGCTGACATGAACCACTATCACCAGAGAACAGGAGTCGCCGGAAATGGGGGAGACACTTAATGTCAACGACTGTGGAAAGGAAAACTACAGGAAGAAGAGGACATGGAGTTCGACTTGGCAAGTGCTGTGAGGATTGCTAATGTGTGTGGCTGGCTGCGACAAGAACGAACCATCTTGCTGGCACCTTTTCTGTCAGGGACGGCAATACAAGCCAATATAAAGTGGATTAAGAGGATTTAAAGAACAAAACAGTGAAACAAGCTGTTCTTTTTTATATAAAAAAATTGAGAGAGAGAGAGAGAGAGACTGAGTGAAATTTATGTCATTTAAAGTAAGGACATTGTAAAATAAAAATAAAAATGATGCCTTGGTGGAATCTGTATCCCAGGAGCACCAAAAACAAAGACCATATAGTCTGTCAAACTATATTCTAGCCACTCCTTGAATCCTTCCCTTTGCCTTATGGGTGAGAGGAGGGTATGATAATGTTTTTCTTTGCCAGATCTTCATTAGGAACAAGTCCGTTTCAAAGATATGCACTGTGCTCTGACAAAGAAGGGGAGGGGAAGAAAATGTCCTATATTTGCATCAACGCAAGTGTATATGTTCATGTACTTTCCCCTCAAATCTTGTTTCTAGAACCTGCAAAGCCTGAACACAAAACTTCTTTTAAAAATATTTTTTGATTCTCTATAAAACTCTTGTCTATCTCTGGTTTAATAGCACATGCCTGATGTTAATAATATCACAATCTTGTCAAGGGTGCTGGGAGTTGGTAGGAGATCCTATTCTCCTCACAGAGCTACATTGGAAATTGCAGTCCTGCGGCAGCAATAGGGACCTCCTAACAACTCACAGCTCCCTTAAAAAACTACAGTTCCCAGGATCCTTAAGGGGAAGGCGGAGCCATTACGTTAAAATGGTATACCTCTGTGGATGTATGGTGCAGAAGGAGCCAAGGACTTGAGATAGCACCAGCACTTTGAATTGATTTAAGAATAAAAAAAGGATATAGTCTATCTCACACAGAAACAGGACCAATTAAAAAAAAGAAAAGAAACATTGACTGTTCTAGGGAATGGAAGAGGAAAGAAGTTCCTATTGTTTCCCCCCATGGATTTTTAAACAAAAATCACAGGGGGCTTCGGGAAAAGGAGAGGTGCCCTAGAGAAAGCAAATATCAGTGTTCAAAAAGAAGTTCTGTTTTCCAATAATTGTAAATACTCTCCAAATTAGGCACCTCTCATGGCTAATCAAATATACACATCCATACAGATGTATAAGCATAATGACTGGCATTTTTCCTTATTTCTTTCCCTTTTGTTATGGTTTTTGAATAATTATTCCCATTATGTGTGAAGTGAAACAGAAGAAGAAAATTGATATTGATGTGTGTATGTGAGAGGCAGAGTATCGACCGATACCGGCAAGAAAACAAAGTACTGTATACATTTTAAAATCTGTATTCGCAAACCCCTATACACTATACACAATATTATCTATACATCTGAACGGCTTGTAAAGCAATGCATATTATAGTAGATTAGGTTCTCATTGATTAGACACTTATTAGCTTCCAAAAGTCTTTATTGTTCTGCTGCTGAGATTTCACCATTCAGCATTCAGCACTTTGCATAATGAATAAATTATAGTTGAGAGAATGGACATCACCATATGGGGGTAATTTGTACTCTGACAGAAGGAGAGGGCTTTTGCACTGGTCCTAAAGGAAAGCTCAACAATCTTTGAAAATCCCTCTAATTTTTTTTCAATTATTTACTTTCAAAAGGACTTCTGCATCCCCAGTATATGCTGAGAGGAGCTTTTGAATAGCAGCAAGCTGGGGACCATGCATAAGAGTACTAATTTTAATTGCAGGGTTTCTTAGACGCAGATGAGACAGTATATGCTGATTAACACCTTCACTGCTAGGGGTACTTTGCAACCACCACAGGCTATTCAAAACTGAGGATTATCCAAGTTATTTTAAGCCTATATAAGTGCATTGCTTCATCCTGCCGATTTAAAATAAGAAGGCGATGGGGGCTGGGGAGCACAGCTTAGAATTTATAAGGCCAAAGTTTAGTTCTTATCTTGTCGTGTGGCGGTAGAGGCTTCCATGGTTTCCAAGATGAAAACAGGAATCCATTATTAATTTCTGTCGGAATGAGCTCCAGAATAGAATCTGCACAATTCAAAGTCCTGGTGCTGACCTTTAAAGCCCTAAATGGCTTTGCCCCTGTATACCCGAAGGAGTGTCTCCACCCATATCACTGAGGTCCAGCTCCGAGGGCCTTCTGGCGGTTCCCACACTGCAAGAAGTAAAGTTACAGGGAACCAGGCAGAGGGCCTTCTTGGTAGTGGTGCCCTCCCTGTGGAACGCTCTCCCATCAGATGTCAAGGAGATAAAGAACTATACAACTTTTATTACACATCTGAAAGCAGCCCTGTACAGTGGTACCTAGGGTTACAGACGCTTCAGGTTACAGACGCTTCAGGTTACAGAATCCACTAACCCAGACATAATACCTCGGGTTAAGAACTTTGCTTCAGGTTGAGAATAGAAATTGTGCGGCAGCGGCGCAGCAGACCCCATTAGCTAAAGTGGTGCTTCAGGTTAAGAACAGTTTCAGGTTAAGAACGGACCTCCGGAACAAATTAAGTTCTTAACCAGAGGTACCACAGTATAGGGAAGTTTTTTAACATTTAATGTTTTATTGTGTTTTTGATACTCTGTTGGGAGCTTCCCAAAGTGGCCAGTGCAACCCAGTCAGATGGGTAGATACTACTACTACTACTACTACTACTACTACTACTACTAATGCAATGTGGAGAACTTCCTGAGCAGCATGTCAGCTGTGCCACACTCTTCCCCCCTCTCCTCCACTTTCCATTTTCCCACACAACTGTCTTGTCAATTTTCCATGCAAAACTGAGCATGCTCAATCCTGATTGGTGGTTTTATTTCTTATTTCACACACACACACACCCCGCCTCACCTAGCTTCAATTCCCTAAAGATTTTCTTTTGTACTTTTGCAAACCTTGGGCTGATATTTCCCTCCTGTATGCAGGTTGTGCTGGTTATACCTGGCACTTATACTTGAACATTGGAAGGAAATAGAGGGGAAGATTTAAAGCACTAAGGCCCTCAAACTGAGATCCCCAAGGCAGCTTACAACAACTCATGGTATCCGAAGTATACCAAGGACCCAGCCTATGCAAACGTTCCACATGGGAGGAATAAATCTTACTGGTGTAATAATAATAATAATAGTAATAATAATAATAATAATAATTTATTACTTATTCCCCACCCATCTGGCTTGGTTTCCCTAGCCACTCTGGGCGGCTTCCAACAGAATATTAAAATACAATAATCTATTAAACATTAAAAGCTTCACTAAGCTTTCTAGTCACTACCAGTCTGCGACAGGATGACTGTTTCTTGAGCTGCCACTGAAATTTCACCTAAAGTGAAACTTAAAGCAAATGTGGAGGTTTCTCCTATGGTGAAACATCAAGGAAAGCCAATGCCATTTTGATAAAAGTGGAGCCATTTCTTAGGGTCATGTTAAACTCCCCTATATCTGTGTCCATATGTAGGATTCAATCTGTATTTCTAATGGAATGCCAATAACTGGTTTTTATATCCATATACCAGGGGACGCAGGTAGCGCTGTGGTCTAAACCACTGAGCCTAGGGTTTGCCGATCAGTAGGTTGGCAGTTCGAATCTCCATGTCGGAGTGAGCTCCCGTTGCTCGGTCCCTGCTCCTGCCAACCTAGCAGTTCAAAAGCATGTCAAAGTGCAAGTAGATAAATAGATACCTAAAGGGAAGTCTTCTTTCTCCGTGATTTTTCATTTCTACAGATACCACTCCGGCGGGAAGGTAAATGGCGTTTCCATGTGCTGCTCTGGTTTCACCAGAAGTGGCTTAGTCATGGTGGCCACATGACCTGGAAAACTGTCTGCAGACAAACGTCGGCTCCCTTGGCCACTAAAGCGAGATGAGCACCACAACCGCAGAGTCGTTTGCGACTGGACTTAACTGTCAGGGGTCCTTTACCTTTTACATCCATACTGTGACCTACTTGAGACTATAATGCACATCAAGGGATCTGCATGTCTAATATATTCATGGTTGGATAGCCTGCCCAGTGTCTTGGTTAAGACCCTCTTAGGCTGCAGTCCTAGGCATGTTTACCTGGGAGTAGGTCCCATTGAACTCAGTGATACTTATTTCTGAGGAGCCACGCATCAGATTGCACTCTTAATGATTTACTGCTTCTCTCAGTCAAGTGGTGCAGTCTTTCCAAGGCAAAGGCTTTGTTTAGATTAGAAGAACACCACACATTGTAACAACCAGCACCAGGCTATGCAAATGCTTCTCTTCTATACAAACTCTGCACTGATAGCGCCAATTTGAACATGTTTCGGGGCCAAGGATGAACCCATATGTGAGTAGGAGGGAAATTATTGCGGAGGTTTTGGCTCAGTGAGCTGTGTCATCCTTTATTCTCTTGATGCTCCAAGCAAGTCCCTACTTGTCAGTTATCAAAAGAGGCTGGAAATGAGTGACACATGTCTTCAAGACTTGACATGACAGCATCCTTCCAGTTACTTTACACATAGAACTGGGCTCTCCCCATCACACTCTGACACCCCACATCTACGGATTTTGATGCTGAATATCAGACTTTATGTTCCCACAGACAACTTGGCAATAGTGGGTGCACCCCTCAAAAGTATTTTGCTCAAAGAATAAACTAGCTTAGCAGTAAGTCACACAGCTATGATCTACCTCCCCTGTTGGAGGCATTATGCTTCTGAATGCCAATTGCCAGAAACCCCAGGAGGGGAGAATGGTCTTGTGTTCAGGTCCTGCTTGTGACATCTGTTTGCCATCTGTGAGGCTAAGGTGCTGGAGTAGACTGCCCTTTAGTCTGATTCAGCAGATTATTATATAATAAATTTTGTTGTTGTTGTTGTTGTTGTTGTTGTTGTTTTATTTGTACCACACCCATCTGACTGGGTTTCCCCAGCCACTCTGGGTGGCTTCCAACAAAGATTAAAAAAACATTAAATTGTCACACATTAAAAACTTCCCTATACAGGGCTGCCTTCAGTTGTCTTCTAAATGTCAGGTAATTGTTTATCTCTTTGACATCTGATGGGAGGGCGTTCCACAGGGCGGGCGCCACTACCGAGAAGGCCCTCTGCCTGGTTCCCTGTAGCTTTGCTTCTCGCAGTGAGGGAACCACCAGAAGGCCCTTGGCGCAGGACCTAGGTCTCCGGACAGAACGATGGGGGTGGAGACGCTTCTTCAGGTATACTGGGCCAAGGCCGTTGAGGGCTTCAAAGGTCAGCACCAACACTTTGAACTGTGCTCGGAAACATACTGGGAGCCAATGTAGGTCTTTCAAGACCGGTGTTATATGGTTTCGGCGGCCACCCCCAGTCACCAGTCTAGCTGCCGCATTCTGGATTAGTTGTAGTTTCCAGGTCACCTTTAAAGGTAGCCCCACATAGAGCAAATTGCAGTAGTCCAAGTGGAAGATAACTATAGCATGCACCATTTATTGAATTTATATATCGCCCTATATCTGGAGGTCTCAGGGCGGTTCACAAAACTGGTTATTATATTCCTATGTCTGAACCAAGGCACAACCGGAGGGGAATCAGAAGGAGCCGTGTCAACAAGAGGGACGAAGCCAGTGGAGCAAACAGCCCTCCTATTCAAAAGATAAAATAAGTAAAACAGTTAGTATTCCGTAATAAAACAAACTAGTAAAACAGTACCAGGGAAAAGCAGCACAATATAGCTTATCCAAAACAAAGAAGTGCCCCTCTCCAAAATAAAAATCCCTTAACTGCCAAAGATTAGAGCAGAGAGGTGTGTTTGATGGATAAATTATAATCTTTATCACTAGAGGTTTTAGTGTCCCCTGTTGTTAAGAGTGCCTTTTACCAGCTTTGTTTGGTTCCCTGTGTTGGCAACCTCAAGGCTGGATTACTGCAATTGCTCTATAGAGGGCTGACCTTAGGCCTGGTTCGGAAGTTCCATGTGCAGAATGCAATGGCCAGATGGTGGCTTCCAGCCCCAACATGTGACCACCTTGTTAAAGCATCTGCAATGGCTGCCCATCTACTACTGGGTCAGGTTTAAGGTCCTTGCATTAGTTTACAAAACCCTGAACAAAGTTTACAAAGTCCAGGATACCTCAGCAACAGCCAGAACCCTTGTATCCCAATCTCAGTCACTGAGACCATCTGCAGGAGCTGTTGGTCATTCCCCAAACTGGCAAGGCTCATTTGACAACAAGAAAACGAGGATTTAGTGTCCATCATCTCAGTGTTGTGGAATCCTCTGGTAACAGAGATTCAGCAGGTGCCTTTTAAATGCCTGCTGAAAAATTTTCTATTCTGTCGGGCTCATGCAGGCAATTGAGAACACATCTTTCCACAACTGCTTTTATTGCATGTTTTTATGTTTGTTTCTTGGTAAACCACTTCAGTGGTTATATAAGTATCCCCCCCCCATATAAATAAATAACTCTAAATAAATACCTGTAATGAAGATGCATCTCTGAGGGGGAGAGCCCACAATTTAGGGGCAGCCAGAGAGAAAGTCACAATGTTGAATTTTAAACTGGCTGCCAAAGATAAGGTAATTTAGGTAGCAATCCTCAACAAACTTACACGGGAGCCACTGTTGAAAACTGAGCGGCATCCTTCTAAGTCCTGCCTAAGCGTGCTTCAGATTTCTCTGTTAGTTATGAACAAAAATTAAATGAGAGAGCACAACTCTCAGAAGAAAATTTAAAGGGTTAGTTTTTCCAAGAGACTTTAAAAAGCATTCTCCCCTCCAAATGAGGAGATTGTAGAGAACGGGGAAAGAACACAAATGTAAGAGTTGACTTTCAAGTGTAAATTTTGTTGAACTTTTTTCCCTTTCTTTTTTTTTTCTTTTTTTGCAAAAGCAAATTTATGTTCTGTTGATTGGTACTTTGGTATTTGGCAAGACTGTAAATAGAACTTCTGTGTTAGACATGACCAGGGGGAGAATGTAACATAAATAAAATATTAACCTAATTAAGGAGTATCTTCTTGTAGCTTTAGGAACTTTGTTAGGTCTTACACGTAAGTGCAAAAAAAAAAAAAAGTCTTAAAATAGTCATCCTCGATGGAAGGGATGAATGCTGAGGCTTCAGAATTTTTTTGTTATCACACTCTTCTCTCTTACTCCTTCAGGGTGCCAAATTGTGACCTGCTAGAGCTCCAGAGATTTCGTGGAAAGATTAAATGTATCGGCTCTGATCTAACAAAATTTCACACACAGCAGTGAGCTGGTTGCAAACTGCTGTGCCTGAAGAGCAGCTCTTGAACCTGTAGCCTTGCTGAACAGAACAGGTGTAGACATAACCAAAGCCTGAGCTGGAGACCTCTGAGAACATAATTTCAGCCACTGACGGGAGGAAAATCCAGCTATGTCTCCCTAGAAGTAGGGTTTGGGGAGAAATCAATTTTCTTCACATATAAAGTTCAACTTAGTCAATTCATACTTTCCAAAACAAAAAAAACACCAATTGAAACATAGCCATCCTTCGAAAAGCACATTTCTTCAAATTTTGCAACGCAGGGTCCAATGCAAGTGATGTGTACAAAGATGCATATAGTGGGCATATAAATGATGACATCAGTGAAAATAATATGCAAAAACAAATTATATTACAGAAAATTGATTCACCAAAATGTATACAGTATTTGGCAAAAATGTGTATGTTAGAATTTGGCATTAAATGCCGGTGAATTCTCCTGAGGACTTTTTAAAAATTGCAAACTGATGTGAAAATGCGGAAAACATTGGAAAAATGAGAAAGGGATTGAAACTGAAACTGATATATTTGCTCATTTGTAAGTCTCTATGCTCATCTCCATGTTATTTGATTACAGGAAGAAAATCTGTTTGCAAACCCCTTAACCTGGAAAATTGCGGGAATAAAGTGATGAAATTTGGGTGAGTACACTGGCATAATGCTATTTCCAGTTGTTTTCAGGGAGGAATCATGGGGAAACTGAAGCATTCGTGTGTGGTATGAGAGCAGGGAATAGCGGTGTTGTCCAGTGATGTTTGTTGTGTCACACCATGCCCACTGGCAGGACTGGAATTCAGCATGATGTGTGGTCAAAAAGCCACAGTTCCACAAGACAATAGGTACTGCAGGGTGAAAGGGACATTAGAAAACAGGACAGAAGTACATTATCGTAAGGAAGATTAGTGCAGTTTTCCACACATCTGAGCGTACCCTAACTTAGAGTCTATTCATTTCAAGAAATGTGTTCTGAATAGATCATAGCTGGATACAACTCAGAATTTCTATGTTGTATACTTTAATTTCTCTGACAACTGCCCATAGGACTTAGTTATATGAGCATGCAATAAAATCAGATTTTAAAATGAAGAACTTTGGTGCTTCATTCCCACTATTTTAAAAAGACATCCTGCTTCAATTCTGCATCCAGCACCCCAAAGATTGATGGTCCAGTTTTGTCTTCCTGCCGCATTATTTCACATGGGGTAGGGTGTGAGATCTGAAGTCAGCAGCTGTTCTCCCTAGTTGAAAATAGTGTCTGTTGCTTTAATGTTTGGTGGGAAGATGACATTTTGTCATTGCAGCTCATCATATTATTATGCATGTAGCAATGTGACATATTTAACTGCTAGCTGTGAGCTGAGCATTTAAAATGGGACACACCTACTGCATTTACATCTGGCAAAGCTGCAATCAGTCCTCAAAGCATCTTTCTGTGTTAGGAAGATGCTGCCCCACCGGCATAAATTGGAGATTTCATTGTGAATAATCCCCCCGCCCTGCTAGACAACCATTCAGCACAGATACAAACAATACGAAGTTGGCCCTTATCTAATAGTTAATAGAGAGAATAGTTTCACACAACCTTGACAAGCTTCATGCATACTGTTGCCATGCTTCCCAGGTTGGAAGAAATTCTTGAAGGAGCCTTTCTACATGGGCAAATCCCTGGAGAGTAAGAGTACTGGGGTCATGTGCTGCTTCTGCAATATGTGCTCATGGAAAAAATATGCAAGCTAGTGTGGTGTAGGGGTTTGAGTGTTGGACGAAGGCCTGGGAGACTGGGGTTCTGATGCCCACACAGTCACGAAGCTCACTGAGTGACCTTGGGCCAGTCACTGCCTCTCAGCTAGGGTTGCCATATTTCAAAAAGTCAGGGACATGGATGGTGCTGTGGTTAAACCACTGAGCCTCTTGGGCTTGCTGATCGGAAGGTTGGCAGTTCGAATCCCCATGATGGAGTGAGCTCACGTTGCACTGTCCCAGCTCCTGCCAACCTAGCAGTTCAAAAGCTTACCAGTGCAAGTAGATAACTAGGTACCGTTGCGGCGGGAAGGTAAACAGCGTTTCCATGCGCTCTGGGCTTCCGTCACGGTGTTAGGTTGCACCAGAAGCAGTTTAGTCACTCTGGCCACATGACCCAGAAAGCTGTCTGTGGACAAACGCTGGCTCCCTTGGCCTGAAAGTGAGATGAGCGTCGCAACCCCATAGTCGCCTTTGACAGGACTTAACCGTCCAGGGGTCCTTTACCTTTTTACCTTTACCGATTTCAAAAAGTGAAAATATGGACACAAACTTTTTTAGCTTTTTTGCCATTTCTAAATAATAATAATAATAATAACAATGAAGTTTTTGAGCTATTTTTAAGGAAATTCATTAAATAATCAACACTTCCAATATGGGTTGCCATATGCCCGGGTTTCCCCAGACATTTTTACCGATTTCCTGAAATTCCGCCCGGACGCTATTCCGACGGACAAATCCTGGCTAAGTTAGGCCCTATCTCAGCCTAACTTAGCTCACAGGGCTGTTGTGAAGATACAGAGGAGAGAGGGAGAATCATGTACACCACCTTGAGTAAAGGTGGGATATAAATGTCATAAACAAAGAAGCTGGCCAGCAAAAGAAGAAGAAGAAGAAGAAGAAGAAGAAGAAGAAGAAGAAGAAGAAGAAGAAGAAGAAGAAGACAGATAATGCAAGAAGCCAAGTTACAGGGAACCAGGCAGAGGGCCTTCTCGGTAGTGGAACGCCCTCCCACCAGATGTCAAAGAGAACAACAACTACCAGACTTTTAGAAGACATCTGAAGGCAGCCCTGTTTAGGGAAGCTTTTAATGTTTGATGTATCACAGTATTTTAATATTCTTTTGGAAGCCGCCCAGAGTGGCTGGGGGATCCCAGCCAGATGGGCGGGGTATAAATAATAAATTATTATTATTATTATTATTATGCTTCATCTTGAACATCAGTCTCCCTCTGCAAAGCGTCAGCATATGTTTAGAGCATCTGTCCCCAACCTAGGGTCCTTCAGATGTTATGAATTACCTCTCCCACAGTCCTGTATCTGGAGGCTAACAGGCTGGGGAAGACTGAAGCAGTCTCTACTTAATGCTCCACCTTGGCAACTGGAAGCGTAGCTGGATGCTGTAGGGCCAGATTTCCTGGCACAGTGTTGCACAGCGTTGCACGTAACTTTCGAAGTCCCTTCAAACTCTAGGGTGATCTTCACATGGTAGTAATGCAGGCAGGCACATCTCTTTCAACATGCCCTTTCAAGAATGAGGTCTTGCTGCCTTGAAATGTATTGCATTTCAGTTTAAATGAGCACCTGCACACATGCATTAGCACATGCAAATCAGTGTCCTCTTTTTAATGATAGAATCATAGAATCATAGAGTTGGAAGAGACCACAAGGGCCATCGAGTCCAACCCCCTGCCAAGCAGGAAACATAATGATGTGCTTCCTGCTTTTTTAAAAGCAATGTACCAATGGCCATCCTACCATCTGCCTACGTGTCCTTCAGAATGAGAGTGGGTGGTGAAGTGTTTGTGGGTTCCCACGAGGCAAGACCCAGAGATAACAGCAAGAACCTTTATTGAACTAACAGAACTGGACAACAAGGGCAAAGCAACTGCTTATATACATTTCTGAAGGCCTGGACCACTCCCACTCTCAACGTGATTGGCTGTCTAAACTCCCAAGCTGCGAATCATAACTCAGAGTTTAAGGGCCAATGGCAGTGGCCCAAATCCTGAAATGTTCTGTGACTGGATATCATGTATTGAATCAGAACGCAGGGGCTCAGAATCCTTAGTTCAGGAAAACACAGACCACTGAATACATAACAGGTGGGGTGTAATCCTGGCATTGCATTTGTACTTCACTGACCTCCCCACCACCTTACCTTCCTGGTGCACCACAGCGATGTGGGTGACACGACAGGGAAGTGTCACTGCCCCACTGACCTCTTCCCCCTCCACCGTTAGAGGGAGGACACCTCTGCATATCAGCTTCAGGCAGTTGCAAGGGTGGAGAGCAACATTGCATTCAGATCTTGCTTGCAGGCTTCCTGTAGGCACTCGTTTGGCCACTGTGAGAATAGGATACTGGACCCTGTGGGCCTCTGGCCTGACCCAGCAGGGCTTTCCTTAAGCCTTGCGAATGGTCGTGAGGCACTGGCAATCCTGTCACTCTAGCTATATGGAAATAAGTTATAAGGTTTAATGTATTTGTGGCACAGGAGCCATGTCTTCTCCTAACGTTCAACCAGAATCTACGCGTCTACAGCTTAAACACATTAGATTTACTCCTGACCTCTTGTTAAGGTATATATAGATGCCGAAAGAGAAATGGTAACCTCTTCGGTTGATATCATATCCATTACAATCTATTGTGTGTTTAAAGAAAGAAGCTTCAATATATATATTTCTAAACATTGCCATTAGTAGAAAATATGCATGCAACTATGTCGGAATTCTGGATCTGCCAACAGATTTGACATTCTTCTCTAATCTGAAGGGGGGGGAGGGAGGGAATTACCTGCTGGAAAAATGCTTTTCTTCGTATGAAATTAGCTCCTACTAAATTTAAATTGCATTCCGTCATCTACTGAACAGCAATTATTTTAAGCATGTGAAGAAAGGAGGGGAGCGGCATTGTTTACCAGGAAAGGTTGCTTTCCCCCCCAAAGCCCCATCCCTATATATTTTATTTTATTTTTTTACCCCAAAGGCTGACCTGCAGACTATGTGATCGATGACTTGTTTCCCATAGCTAAGAGTCTGCAATAACTGGAAAGATCCTTGTGACCCCTGAGAGGGTTAAGACTTTGCGAAAGTTGTCATTGTGCACAGGTGTGTGTAGTCATACTGAGATTTAAATTAATGTGGAGCTATTTAAATCACAATTTCCATTCCCATCCAGATTTGCGTTTGCAACATGGATAAGTACCTGCAGCTGACTATAATGCTTCTGCTTAATGGGCCTTCTCTTTAAAAAGGGAGAAAAAATAAAAACGAAGAAGAAAAGAACTCAAACTCTGGGGGAAATATGTGTCATATTAAACCAAAATAGCTGCTCTGGCTGGAGTTGGGGTCCTGCCGTTCCTATTTTCTGCAGGATTTGGAAGCAATATTGGTCACTGTTGTTGTTGTTTAGTCGTTTAGTCGTGTCCGACTCTTCATGACCCCATAGACCATAGCACGCCAGGCACTCCTGTCTTCCACTGCCTCCCGCAGTTTGGTCAAACTCATGCTAGTAGCTTCGAGAACACTGTCCAACCATCTCGTCCTCTGTCGTCCCCTTCTCCTTGTGCCCTCCATCTTTCCCAACATCAGGGTCTTTTCCAGGGCGTCTTCTCTTCTCATGAGGTGGCCAAAGTATTGGAGTCTCAGCTTCAGGATCTGTCCTTCCAGTGAGCACTCAGGGCTGATTTCCTTCAGAATGGATAGGTTTGATCTTCTTGCAGTCCATGGGACTCTCAAGAGTCTCCCCCAGCACTATAATTCAAAAGCATCAATTCTTCGGCGATCAGCCTTCTTTATGGTCCAGCTCTCACTTCCATACATCACTACTGGGAAAACCATAGCTTTAACTATACAGACCTTTGTTGGCAAGGTGATGTCTCTGCTTTTTAAGATACTGTCTAGGTTTGTCATTGGTCACTGGGAACCCTTTATATACAGTACCCAGGTAGATTAAGGAACCTACTCTAGCTAGAAGTGGCTTTCCATGACTTCAGGCAGCAGTCCTTCCCAACCTTGCAACCTAAGATTACTTTTGACCTCACATGCTGGATATTGAACCTGGGACTTTCTGCATGCAAAGAATCACAGGGTAGGAATGGACTTTGGAGGTCACCTACCAACCTCCTGATCAATGCAGGATCTGTAATTTAGGATGCAGCTATAGCATCCTTAACAGATTGGAGAACTGGGCCCAAACTAACAAAATGAATTTCAATAGGGACAAATGTAAGGTTCTGCACTTAGGCAGGAAGAACCAGATGCTCATATAGAAGATGGGGGACACCTGGTTTACTAGTAGTACATGTGAAAAGGATCTAGGACTCTTGGTGAACCACAAGCTTAACATGAGTCAACAGTGTGATGCAGCAGCAAAAATAGGCAACACTATTCTAGGCTACATCATCAAGTAAAGTCATAGTACCACTCTATTTTGCCTTGGTCTGACCACACCTGGAGTACTGTGTCCAGTTCTGGGTGCCACAGTTTAAGAAGGATATTGATAAGCTGGAACATGTGCAGAGGAGGGTGGCTGGCCAAGACGATCAAGGGTCCGGCAACCAAGCCGTATGAGGAATGGTTGAGGGAGTTGGGTATGTTTAGCCTGGATAAGAAGAGACTGGGAAGAAATATGATAGCCATCTTCAAATATCTAAAGGGCTGTCACATGCCTTCTCTGGAGGGTAAGACCCAAACCAATGGATTCAAGTTACAAGAAAGCAGATTCCAACTAAATATCAGGAAGAACTTTCTGATGTTAAGAGCTGTTTGACAGTGGAATGGACTCCCTCCAAAGGCGATGGACTTTCCTTCACTGGAGGTTTTAAAGCAGAGGTTTATATCACCATCATCATCATCCAGCAACTTGTATTCAGAAATATACCACCTCCAACCGTGGAGGTGGAACACAGCCATCAGAATTGATAGCCATTGATAGTTTTATCCTCCATGAACAGGGCAGAAACATGCAACATTCCCATTGTTTTTCCTTTTAATGAAAACCTGAGAGCTGAATCTACCACCCAAACTGAAAAGCCACAAACCAAAACTTACACGTCCAGTACTGAAAAACCCAAATAAATTTCAGGTCCTGAGTTGCAGATTTTTGCATGCAATGTAACAATTGTGGCAAGATCAGTGAGAAATTCCCTTTCCCCCAAATTTTGCTTCAAAATTTCCAACGCAGAAGCAGTGTAAGGACTGAGCTCTTTTTAAAAAAATATAAGGTGTTAGTGCATTTCCAGAATGCTAATGAAACCTTCTCCCTTTCCTTGCACCCCATCCCCCATCCCCTGGCAACTCACATTGGTGTCCTATCAGTTGTTCACAGGGGATCACATCTGATGGGCTTTCCAAACATTTATCAAGAAAGGCACATCCTTCAATAAAAGACGTGGCGGCATCTATTCTACAATCTCATGCGCACTTTTCTTCTAAAGTCAGATGTGATGCTTTAGAGATGGGTATAATGCTACAATACATGCTGCCTCCCTTTCTTCCCACCCAAATCGTGTTTGATTCGGTTAATCAAGGTTTAACAGTAGATCAACATTGGAAGTTCTTTTAAGTAAAAGCATCCCTATATTAATGAGATCAAGTCCAATTCAACTTTGTAAAGGAAGGAATATTATGAAAAACTATGTTCCCCTTTTTGGGTGTTATTCAAATGAATGGGCATAAAGAGGCAATATATTTGAAGGCGCAGCTTTCTTCCCCTCTCTTACACTAATTGACTTGGATTTTGCTCATCTACAGCAGGTTATGTTTTCTTATTGTAGAAGCTTTCTTCTCCCAGTGAAATCATTCCCTTCACTAATGAGATCTATCTTGATATAGCCAGGAAGACAGCTTTTAAAACACCCACTGTTTCCCCCCATTCAGTTGAATAGCAGCAAAGGGACATCTTTTAAAGTGTATGGGGTTTTTTGTTGTTTTTTTTTATCTGGCAGATTTGGCTGAATCTCATTAATAAAGAAATGATTTTATTCAAAAGGCCTTGCATAGTCAAGCCATAACCCAGATTAGCACGATCCAACCTGATTATAACTTCATAACACATTGTGCTGCTTGCTGCCATTCAGACTGCGTGGCCGGCCCCAGAGCTCCCATACACTGGGCTTTCAAAGGATGACTAAGACGGACCCTTCTGATCAGAAGCATTTTCTGAACATGCAAAGAGCTTTCCCTCCATTGTATTGTAACAATGATCCCCCTCCCCAAACTCACTTTCATCGATATCAATTATTTTGCAGAGTGGGAGAGGCATAGAGAAGTAAGGACAATTTTGGGGTGCCTTTTGTCAGATATTTCATACTAGGGTTCAGCCATAAGAGCCAACTCCTAGGGGCTGAGGTCCCTTTGCCCCCCCAAAAAGTATTTGAGAAGGCCGCCCCCCCAAGTTAATGGACATTGCCATTCAAATGGTGACCGTGCACCATGTGTTGTGATCGATTATGTGGGGTGGGGCTTACCTGACCCCCCCAATATTTTATTCACGTTGGTATCCCTCATTTCAGCCACCACACAGCCATGTTTATTCCAGAGCACAATGAACCCAAGGTTTTCCATCTGCATTCTCCACTCCCTTGTTGATTTCAGACAACCGCTGCATTTTATTTATTTATCTGGATATTTAGATCTCAGTTTTCGACAGGCTACCTGGGCAGCTTTCCTAGTCAAGGAATACAAAAACATACTAAAACAATGACAAGCATTGGAGTCAGATTTGGGGGATGGCATTGCACTCAGGTCCGGCTTTTTGGCTTCCCAAAGGCAAGTTGTTGGACAAGATGGACCTTTCTTGTTTTTTAAAAAAAGTACTTATGAAGCTAAAACAAATTAAAAGGCTCAGGGGGCAGGAAAGTCTACACCAAGTGCCAGCATGACATTAAGATAGGATTCTGGCAGCATCTCTAAAGAGAACGTTCCAGAAATGTGGTGCTACCAATGAACGCTCCCATCCTCAGCACCCATACCTCACCTGATGGGAACATGCGAAGAAAGGCCTTTGAGGCGGCCCAAGCTGTACCCAACCCTCCAATCACCTGAATGCCATCAGCTGGTTGACACCTGTCAAAGTTTAACAGAGGTAGCTGTAACAGCCCATCAGTTGTTGATGATGATGATGGTGATGGTGATGATAATAATAATTTATTATTTATTATTTATACCCCGCCCATCTGGCTGGGTTCCCCCAGCCACTCTGGGCAGCTTCCAACAAAACACTAAAATACAATAATGGCTGTTACGGCAATCTCTTTTGAAGATGTGCTTTTAATGCTAATCAGCTGATTGATGCTGGGAGTTCCGAAGTGCAGGTGCCACAACACTAGACGATCAAATTCTCACAAATGCCGAACAGACATTATGTGGCAGTGCCAATTCCACGAACTGAAGCAGTCAAGGGGGCATGTGTGGGCTAAGGCAACCTCATAGGATAGTAACGCTTGGCCCAGTAGCAAATCGACAACCAGTGTGGCTCTCTGAGCCCTGGTGTTATATGCTGACAAGGCCTCACTCCTGTTAGCAATTGTGCTGTGGCATTCTGCACTAATTGCTGCTTCCAGCTCAGGCACCAGGGAAGAGGCACATAAGACATGTTGCAGTAATCCTGTCTTGAAGCAGTCAACGCATGAACGACGGTAGCAATAATGTCCTGGTCCAGGAGCGGCCGGAACTGTCAAAGCACCTGCAGTTGGTAAAAGGCATTTGTAGGCACTGAGACTACCTGAGTCTCCAGTGACACAGCTGGATCTGTTGCAGGATTTCCCCAGTCAATAACGACAGGCACCGGGTTCTTCGAGGAAAGTCTGCTTTATTAAGCTGCAGCTGGCATCAGCGAGATCATTCTCAAAGGCTGAGCCCCGATTGCTATTTGGGGCTCGCTTTTATAGTGTGTCACAAGCAACTTCCAGACACGGGTACAAGAGCATGTGCAGAGCGAGATTACACCACTTTACAAACAAGCAGTACGTGAGTCCTTTCCTAAGCAGTTCCTCTTTCTGGGAGTCTGTCTGAACAGTTCTTTTTGGGAGACATTACAATAGCAGGCACAAACAGAACTTTTCTAGCCTCTCCCTGCTCCCTTCCTGTCCTTAGGAGTAACCCCAAACTGTGAACCTGCTCCTTCTGTGGGAATGTAACCCCCACCCAGGGTAGGCAACTAATTTCTTGGACATGGGAGCTACGCAACCACAGGAATCAACCACAGCTTATTTCCTTCATTGGCTCCCAGTACATTTCTGAGCACAATTCAAAGTGCTGGTGCTGACCATTAAAGCCCTAAATGGCCTCGGCCCAGTATACCTGAAGGAGCGTCTCCATCCCCATCGTTCTGCCCGGAAACTGAGATCCAGTGCCGAGGGCCTTCTGGCGGTTCCCTCGCTGTGAGAAGTGAGGTTACGGGGAACCAGGCAGAGGGCATTCTCGGTAGTGGCGCCTGCCCTGTGGAACGCCCTCCCAGCAGATGTCAAGGCAATAAACAACTATTTTACTTTTAAAAGACAACTGAAGATGGCCCTGTTTAGGGAAGCTTCTAATGTCTGATGCTGTATTGTTTTTTATATTCGGTTGGAAGCCGCCCAGGGTGGCTAGGCAAACCCAGCCAGATGACGGGGTATAATAATAATTTTTTGTTATTGTTATTGTTATTGTTATTTCCCCCCTCATCAATTTCACCACTGCATCCAGGCAATTGCCCAGGAACAGTGCAGCCTCTCCTGATTCAGATGTGATGGAGAAATATAGCTGAACATCTAAAGCTGCACCGTCCCACTGCACCGTCCTGGTTTACATCAAAGAACCTCAAAGAACCCTGGGAGATGTAGTTTGTTAAGGGCATTGAGAACTGTGAGGAGACCCCTATTCCCCTCACAAAGCCGCTATGCTCAGTGTGGTTTAACAATCAGACCCTTTCCCCAGGAATTGTAGCTCTATAGGGGTCCCCTCCACACCCTTGAGAAATATGCAGAAACAGGAACACGATCTCTTGAAATTCAGAACATGGAAAGTATCCCCTGAAAATTATAATTATAATTTGGACTTTATAATTGGCCTTTTTAAAATGTGGCAAGATTTGGTTTGATTTGCTATTAATATGAATGTTTTTTTATTGGAAAATTAATAAAAATTATTTACAAAAAAGAGAGAGAAATATGCACACACACACACACACACACACCCTCTAAAGTCTGAAGTGGTGCAGTTCAGTCTTTTACCACGTTATTGTCTGAAATGTATAGAACAACTTTTCAATTTGGCAGAGGTTAGTGTCTGCTGCCACAGGGCACAATGTACCAGTAATTTAACCTGCACAACTCGGTGGCTTTTTAGAGGAACTTTTGTAGAAGATAGCCAGGCTGTGTTTTATTTCTGGATCACATTACAGTAATTACCAATTAACTTATGCATTTCCTGAACTCTCTTTCCCTGTTTATAAGCAGAAGGTCATTAGCACTTTTTATTATTATTGCTTTCCTTCATTTGTCAAGGTCAGTAATATATGTAGTTCGGTTTTTTTTAATAAAAAAAGTTTTAATTTACTTTTAAGGGATGCAATTAAATACGCTGATGTTCATGTCATTGGTAGGGGGAAAAAACCGATTTGCAGCTGAGTGTTTAATGATAAGATAATAATTATAAAAAGATCTAGGTCAGGTGGAAAGTGACAGGGTCCTTTTTGCTAATGTTTGTAACTGAAAATCAGCTAATTGACACCTATATGTTTCTTACTTTTAAGAAGTTTTAAGAAGTTCTAATACCTAAATAAGAACTCCTATTAATAAAAAAATGCATTAAAACTTTGTTATCCACCCCCCATGCTCTGGTATACATCTTGCCTCATTAGTCGAGTAATTCATTTCATGAGGTGAATGTTTTGTAAAAGTGTGGTGCTGTGTGTGTGTGTGTTTAATATTGCAGTTCACACATGGAGCTCACGCATATCTCATTGATATTTTTTCCAGGCTTGGCAAAGAAATGGGGGGGGGGGGAAGGCACAAGCCAAGCAGTGGTCTGAAGTAAAAACCCAGAGCGCAGGTGAGTGATCCTCATCTGAAATCAGTTTGTGTTCCTGATTCCCATGGTACCCATTGCTGTGAGGCTTTGTGTGGCCCCAAGCCCCATCTGCACTATATATATAAAGCATTATTTATTTATTTATTTATTTATTTATTTTTCTTATTCTCATTTAAATTTATATAGTAGTAGTAGTAGTAGAAGTAATAATAATAATAAATTTTTATTTGTATCCCACCCTCCCCGACCAAAGCTGGGCTCAGAGTGGCTAACAACAAGTAATAATAAAATCTCAGGGCTGTTCACAGACTAAAAATATAATATACCACTTTAAACACCCACAGCTTCCCCCAAAGAATCCTGGGAACTGTTGTTTGTTAAGGGGAACCCATTCCCAGAGTCCCTGGGAAAAGAGAGAGGCTGTTAAACCACTCTAAGAGTGGTAACTCTGTGAAGAGAATGGGGGTCTCCTAACAATTCTAAGCACCCTTGAAAAGATTACACGGGATTATTTGTTGGAAGCCATGGCTCTTAAAGTGGTATAATACTGCCTTAAATGAACAGTGCAGATGGTGCAGTGTTTTGAGTCTCTAGAGCAGCGGTTCTCAACATGTGGGTCCCCAGATGTTGTTGGACTACAACTCCCATCATCCCTGAGCTCTGGGCTTGCTAGCTAGGGATGATGGAAGTTGTAGTCCAACAACATCTGGGGACCCACAGGTTGAGAACTGCTGCTCTAGAGCATCTGCTAGCTTGCTTCTGTTCCTCATCCTCCATTATTTCCCATCTCTTTGCTTCTTCTTCTGGGGTGTGTCCTGTTTGCCACCATCATGAATCTGGGTTCATGCTGTCATGATCTTCCTCCTGCCCGGAGCTCTCTTGAAGTGGAGGTCTCCACCACTCCTCCCCATCTGCCCAGTCCCTGACTGGAGATGAGGTCACGAAGCTTGTGCAGGATCTGTGAGTGGGTAGGAAGCGAGAGAAGAGATTTAAGGGGGTTGGACTAGATCACCCTTGGGTCCCTTCCAACTCTGAGATTCTGTTATTCTAAGGAGGGGAGCCCCGTGATTAGGGCCACGAGAGAAGTGAATGGTTTTGGCAGCAGAGTGCTGGATTGGTGCGAGTAGTTGGACAACATAACATTTGAGAGAAAAAGACTGTAGTGGTCAAGGTTTGACCTTATGACCAGGGCATGGACAATAGTTTTTGCTATGGGAAAGCGAGGAAGGGCCCTGTGTGTGTTTTGTAATTTTGTAGTGAAGAAATGCTGGAGGAGACTCTTGAGAGTCCTATGGACTACAAGAAGATCAAACCTCTCCATTCTGAAGGAAATCAGCCCTGAGTGCTCACTGGAAGGACAGGTCCTGAAGCTGAGGCTCCAATACTTTGGCCACCTCATGAGAAGAGAAGACTCCCTGGAAAAGACCCTGATGTTGGGAAAGATGGAGGGCACAAGGAGAAGGAGACGACAGAGGACGAGATGGTTGGACAGTGTTCTCGAAGCTACCAGCATGAGTTTGACTAAACTGTGGGAGGCAGTGGAAGACAGGAGTGCCTGGAGTGCTCTGGTCCATGGGGTCACGAAGAGTCGGACACGACTAAACGACTAAACAACAACAAAGTGAAGAAGTGACCTAACTTGGCAATGGACCAAATTTGTTGAGGCTCTTACTCAACCACTGAATAGACAAAAGGGATTGTGGAGGGCAGCTCTGGGAAGGCTTCAGCAAAATGTCCACGTTGTTTCTCGCGACTGACATGCAGGAGTCGGATGCCAGTGTTTGACACTCTTTGCAGAGCAACGAAAAGAACATTTCCCAGCTTAGCAGTGTCCAGGAGCATTTTAAGAGCAACTGGAGCTGGACAAGTTCACATCTGTGTCAGTGTCAACTTGATAGAAATGGTGCTTTGGGCTGTTAATTGTTGACAATTAGTACAGTGTCCTTACTGTGCGTTTGAGGAACTGGAGTTCCATGGGTGGGCAAAGCTTTCCAAAGCAATGCAAAGAGCTTCTGGGCACATCAATGTCTTCTTGGGAAAGATATGAATCTGTTTGGAAGGCTAGATCTGTGCCACTGGCCTTAATCCTTCGCCCAAAGTGCCTTAAGAACCGATGGTCAGATAGAGTGTGAGACTGGTTTTCTGACTGACTAGGGCAAATCAAGTCCTGTACACTTATCACCTGACACACTTATGAGAGTTGAATTATTCCCACAGACTTTAGTAGAGCTGGCTGCAAAGCCATGAGGCAAGAGCATGACATACCTGTCAACTAAGGAGCCTTGCCAAAATAGATCTACTCACAGGAAGAAACACATGATCATTATTCCCAGTCTCACCACAAAATACCATGACAAAAAGAAAAAGGGCCCAGGGATGATTATGCTAGACAGTCACTTACCAAATATATATATAACTGGGATAGGGTGTGTGTGTGTAAACAACTATTTCCTTAACAACAGAAACAGGAATTTGCTTGCTTTTCCCAAAAATGGGCTTGACCTCGGTTGTTGGCGAATATAACCATTATTTGATATTACAACAATATATGGGAGGGGTGGTGGGAGAGAGAGGGAATTAGTTTCAAGCTAGGCAGCAGGTACAGGAATTCCTATTTGCTCAAAGTTGTGTGAGAGAAAAAAACACATGCTACTACTTCTTGTGTGTGTGTCAGTTTTAAAACTTTCCAGACAACATTTCATTTTTTTTTAAAAAAATATCAAAATATGTGCATTCATGTGTTTGGTTTTCTGTTTGTTTTAAATAGTAGTATACTGCCTTTCAAACCATGATTCCCAGGGTGGTTCACAATGGGAATATTCTCAAAATATTCACATTTTTTGTAAGAAAAGTTTCCTAATGTACACATTTTTATAAACAATTTGCTGTAATATAATGCATTTTGTGTATGGTGTCTTCACATTTTCATACATACTTTCCCCTAATATACACATTTGGGAATTCATTTTGTGACTGGAGAACTGCATCACAAAATCCAGGGAAGTGCACATATTGAAGGATAGCTGTATTCTGGTTCACATGTTGCTCTGGGAAATAGGGAACCCATAGCTTCACATTGAAATAGGAACTGAGCCCAAGCTACCCCCCTGTTCCTGGCCCAAGGTCACCCAATGAGCTTCATGACCGAGTAGGGATTGCAAACCTTTGTTCCCCAGGTCCTGGTCTGATATTCTGACCACTATACCTAGCACTGGTTATAGCTAGGATGGTCACTTATGCATCACTCAGAAAAGAAGGGATAACAGCAAACAATTTGCATCTACTAATTTATATGCATAGATACAGATAGGGAAATAATGCTATGAAGAGAAGTACATCTCACCAGAGTAAGGTAAATGCTTACAGGATAACTTTCTTTATCCTCAGGCTTTTGTTAACCCAGTTGCTCCTAGTTTTGCCAGTAGCTGACACTGTATACGTATACGGAAGGAATTTTATATACAATGTCCCAGAATGGGTTTAAAAAATAAAAATAAAAATTACGCTTGTAATGTGTTTGCTATGTATTTTGTTTACAGCTTGGATACTTTTATGGGCAAGAGGTTTGCAAATTATTTTAGAAGCAAATTTGCCTCAAGGATCCTGTTCTCCTTTCTTCAGTTTATTGATCTTTGAAGAGGCCTTCGATTGGACAGCAAAATATTCCTGTCACCAGCCCACTTCACCAGCTCAGCCTGTTACAGTATAGTCATTCTTCTTCCTTTTTTTTTTTTAAAAAAAAGATACACGGGACTTTTTATAGTTTTATTTATAATGCCTCCTTTACAAAGATATATCCTTTTTTCGTTTTGTTTTTTTGTTCTCTGTCTGTTTAAGGAAGGTGGTTGCTGTTTTTCCTTCTTCCCCCAAACAGTCGAACTTCATATTTAACAATACGCCTTTTCAGACAAAGCAGATGCTAGTACGACGTCTCCTGTGTAGCCTGTTTTTAAGGAGCAACATGCAGTATGCTGCCCTTTGATGTAAATTTGCAAGGAAGATAGATTACACTATCAAGATGTTTCCCTGCACATAACAATCCGGCAAAAGGACGAAGTTTGTGGTTGGGAATGAATTGCCCAGGCCACAAGCAAACTTAGCTTCCCTCTAATCAGTTATTAGGGTGATCATATCACGTCTTGAGAATGCGATGGTAATGATTAGCTAACGCTTCAAATATACCCTCTTGACCTGAAGCAGAAGCACATACATACACACACAGAGAGAGAGAAAGTAAGATTTAAAATGAACCGAGGTTAAATAAAACGACAGTTGAGGCAGGGCCTATACGCCGAACCACGAACCGATGTTTGCAGTAAATTATTAAAAATAACCGCCTTCTGCAAAGCTTGACGTCCTTTAACCCTCTTCCACTTTGCAAAGGGGAGTTGGCAAGATGACAGCCTCGAAAACACACAGAGAGAGAGAGAGAGGGAGAGAGAGAGAGAGAGAGAGAGAGAGAGAGAGAGAGAGAAACCTAATATTGGCTTCTGCAAAGAAAGAGCAAAGGGAAGCAGGGAGGTAAATGGGCTCACTGTTGCGAGGGGATGGAGAGCGATTAGTGATGTACTTACTGCTAACCTTCCACTCCCTCCGTCTTCCAAACAAATAAATTATTGAAACCCACGACTTCTTTCTCTCTCCCCACCCCTCCCTCATTTTCAGGGTTTTCACTCGCATTCTTCCTCTATCCACATCAAAGCGGGGATCGGTGTCAGAGAAGCGGCCCACATTTTGAGCGAAGTCTCCTGGAGACTCCTGATTAATTGGTTTTTTTGCATCTTGGAAGTGCATCCAAAGATGTTGTAAAAGGAATGTTTGTTTTCTACCGTTGCCAAAACTTGTTTAGAAGTGCTCTGGAGGATGGCGGGGACCTGCTCCTTGCGTTGGCTGGGAAAGAGAAGGGTAAATCAGCTCAGGTGTTATGTGCCAGATTGTATTTTTCGCCCTGCCTTTTCTCCACTCCCCACCTCCCAACTTATGAAGTTTTAGTATTATTATTTCCCTGCAGATTAGGAACAGGCGATAGGAAATCCACCTTGATATGGATGCATGGCCCAAGGTGTGTGTGTGTGTGTGTGTGTGTGTGTGTGGCGGGCAGGCGTTACACCAATTCATCAGTCTTTTTTTTTTTTTAAAAAAAAAGGTAAGTTAAGACGGGCAACTGCAGAAATAACACACCCTGGCTTGTTTGGGGGGTTTCTTGCTTTATTGTTTAAGGAGAGAGAAGGCCTACAGAAGCTGTAAATCCTGGCTAAAACTGATCCTTTCGAAAGCTGTCAGGACCTATTTTGCTTTATTATATTTGCAGAAATGTGGTAATATGACGGAAAGTGGAGGAAGGGGGGAGAAGGATGGGAGAAGGGCTTATTTCGTTATGGCAAACAGCGCCTGCAAAAGCATGCCTCATACTGCTATTTGCCTCTCTGTCTCTGTCTATATCAACTCCACATGCTGCTCTGGTGGCCTGCTTTGTACTTAATATAACTTGTCAAAACACATCTATCAGATATATGAAAAGAGAATCCTGGGTGGCCAGGCTAGCCCATGCCTGGCGTGGAGTTGGATTGCTTCTCCTTCTCCGCCGTCGTCTTCTTCTTTTTTTAAAAAAAAGGAAACGAAGACCACAGACTTCTCTCCTCCGCTAAAGTCAAGACGAAATGCAAGATTTGCTGTTGTGCAACCAGGTTTTTAAATAATTAGACACATGCACACTGTTTTGTTAGCAAGCCGTTACTGTTTATTTAAATCCTGCACACTGCACTTTTATGTGGCGTCACAGTTATTTTTAAAAGCTGTCAGTTTTTTTTTAAAAAATGGCGTTACTGATTCTTCTCTCTCTCTCTAGAAAAAAACTGACTTGATTTTTAAAAACCTCGGTGTTTTTTGCTTGCTTTACTTTTCACAATGCCGTAACTTCTCCCCCCCCCTCCCTTAGAAAGCTGGTCATTTAGGACCAGTGAAGTACTGTGGTAAACTGGGTGCACATCAATGCTGGCACACTGGGTCGTGTAGCATGAGTTGCATACCTAAAGTCATGGCATCGATCCTTGGCATATCTCCTGAAGCAGTGGTTTTTCAGATTGTTTCACAAGGAATCCTGGGATTTCTCTGGCAGTTATCAAGGGTTCTCCAGTTACAAGATTGGTTACCATGAAAAAAAGCTTATGCCCAACCATTGATCTTTTCCTACCATGCACAGCAGAACTTAAAAGAGTTTCACAGCAGGTGGGTTGATGTGGAAAGGGCTCCCCAAAGCAAGCTATTTTGAAAAGGCGAAGAAGGAAAGTCAGAAAATTGCAGTCTCTCCACATGTCACCAAGCATATAGATAAAGGTGATCAAGTTGACCTACGAAAAGCATTTGATAAAGTACCTCATGAAATAATAAGTTGGCATAGAACAGAGAGGAAAGGTTCTCTTATGGATCAGTTACTGGTTAACGAGCAGCAAGCAGGGACTAGGAATAAATGGACAATTGTCCCAGTGGAATGTTCTAGAAAGTGTCCTCCATGAAGAATCACCATTGGGACTTGTGCTTTTAGACTTATTCATAAATCATCTAGTGTTTAGGTATGCACAGTAAAGTAGCGTTGCTGAGGGTACTGAATTATTTTAGGTTGTTTAAAAAGAAGGAGGAGGACAGGATTGTGTGAGGAGCTCCAAAATGAACTCTCTGAAGTGGGTGAATGAGCAGTACATTGGCAAATGCAATTGAATGTACAGTGGTGCCTCACAAGACGAAAATAATCCATTCCGCAAGTCTCTTCATCTAGCGGTTTTTTCGTCTTGCGAAGCAACCCTCTTAGCGGCTTAGCGGATTAGCGCTATTAGCGGTTTAGCGGCTATTAAAGGCTTAGCGGCTTAGCGGCTATTAAAGGCTATTAGCAGCTTAGCAGCTTAGAAAAAGGGGGGGAAGCGAAAAAAATCGCAAGACTTGCAAGACGTTTTCGTCTTGCGAAGCAAGCCCATAGGGAAATTCATCTTGCGAAGCGCATCGAAAAACGGAAAACCCTTTCGTCTAGCGGGTTTTTCATCTTGCAAGGCATTCGTCTTGCGGGGCACCACTGTAAGCTAGTGTACACTTTGGGGCAAATGAGCCTGGATTTCACATATATGTTAATAGGATCTGACCTGAGGAGGACTGACTAGGAATGAGATCTTGGGGTCATATTGGATAGCTTGATAAAGATGTTGACTCAGAATGTGTGGCAGCTGTGGAAAAGGGTGAATTCCATGTTAGGGTTTATTAGGAAAGGGACTGAGAATAAAACTGACGATATCATAATGCCATTATAAAAATCGTTGGCGAAAACACTTTTGGACCACAGTGTACAGTGGTACCTCGGGTTACGTACTTAATTCATCCCGGAGGTCCGTTCTTAACCTGAAACTGTTCTTAACCTGAAGCACCACTTTAGCTAATGGGGCCTCCCACTGCCACTGTGCCGCTGGAGCACGATTTCTGTTCTCATCCTGAAGCAAAGTTCTTAACCTGAGGTACTATTTCTGGGTTAGCGGAGTCTGTAACCTGAAGCGTATGTAACCTGAAGCGTATGTAACCCGAGGTACCAATGTACTTGTTCAGGTTACCTCACCTAAAAAAAAGATATTCTAGAGCCAGAAAAGGATGAGAAAAGGGCAACCAAAAATGATCAAAAATGATGGAGCTACTCCTCCATGAGGGAAGGTTATAACATTTGGGGCTGTTAGCTTAGAGCAGGGGTTCCCAAACTTGGGCCTCTAGCTGTTTTTGGACTACAGTTCCCATCATCCCTGACCACTGGTCCTGCTAGCTAGGGATGATGGGAGTTGTGGTGCAACGACAACTTGGAGGCCCAAGTTTGGGAAACCCTGGTATAGAGAAAAGGAAAGTAAGATGAGGCATGACAGAGGTGCCTCCAATGATGTGTGGTGTGGAGAAAGTGGATAGAAAAAGGCTTTTCTCCTCTGTCATGATACTCACCTGTGCATTAAAAGATGTTTCCAGCCAAGGTTCTTTATCTTTTAATTACATTTGGCCCAGGTAGCCAGAGGACTCCCTTCAAATAGAGGACTGCTTTCTGTAAAACAGGACACGTGGCCACCGTACCTAGAGAGGTAGAGTAAAACCAAACCCACTGAAAAGGAGATGATGTCAGCAAGCAGCAGGTTTTCAGTGTGTACTTTGAGAGAGAGAGAGAGAGAATTAAAAAAATAAAAAAATAAAGAGCAAGGCACAGATTTATAGGAACTTAATAATTAACAAAAGCAGGCTAAAAAGAAGGTGCATGCAGATCTGCTTATTGTTTGTCTGGCAGATTTGCTGGAAGGAATAGTTACCAGAAGTTGCAAATTCTACAGTTCCAGGTTTTAGGTCACTAAGTAGCAGTATTGTTCTGCAGGAATCCAAATTTTACATCTTGAAGCCAAACAAAAAAAAAAAAAAGGGGGGGGGGAGAGGACAGCACAAAATGCCAGCCTCCCAAGTGCAAGTACTAATTTCCCAGGATCCTCCTGTCTGGTCTCATCATAGTCTTTTTTTTAAAAAAAAAAGCAGCAAAGGTTTGGGAGGGGAGGTGGGTGACCTCATAAATCCTCTGGTTTCCTGGGCCAATGGTGACCTCATTCCCATGCTCAAGTAGTTAGTAAAATTAATTTCCTCAGGAGCTAAAATTCAATTAATATGTTGATGTCAGGTAAATAGGATTCTCCCAGTTAATTTCCGACACAAGATTCAAAGTCTTGACATAGCCAGACTTGGTTAACACTTCAGAGGAACAGATGAACCGTCGAGATAAGTGGAGGGTCCACTGCCAGAAGTTCGTTTACATTTGACAAGCATCTCTCAAAATCCCCCAAACATTAATAACCCAGACAAAAGGAAGGGTGGCAATTAATTTGAATCCACATTCCCCAAGGTCTTCCACTGAATAGAACAAGGTTGGGCAGTGGGGGGGCGGGGTGACTGTTGTTTGCCTCAAAGAAAACGGGACAAACTTAATTTCTACCGTCATAGTCAGGCTTTGTTCATGGTTCAGAAAAAAATGTATCAGTCAGCTTCAGGTTACTTTATTGTGACAATGGTGTAGTATAACATTAGCAAGCTGTCCAGCAAGGCAACAAAGACATGGGTGTTCCATACCCTCCAACACACTGAAGGCAAAAACCAGGACACCATCTTCTGGGATGCCATCTTTCTGTTTTTCCTTGTGAGAGAATGGTGGCCATTTTGGTTGCCATGATCTCGCCTGGTTTTGTGCTGTAATTTTCCCTTAAAAAAACACGTGTTTGGGGGTGCCGTGCAAAATTGTGGCCCTGAAAATGTGTACACATTTAAAGCACTGTGGGACCACTTTAAACACTTGTGGCTTCCCCCTTGGAATTCTGGGAACTGTAGTTCCCTCTCAGAGCTATGTTTCCCAGAGTTCCCTGTGGTGGTTAAACCACTGTCAGAACTGTAGCTCTGGGAGGGGAATAGGGGTCTCCTAACAAGTCTCAGAACCCTTAGCAAACTTCAGTTTCCAGAATTCTTGGGAGGGGGGGAGCTGTGTCTGTTTAAGGTGGTACAATAGTGCTTTAAAATGTGTGGCATGTGTGTGACTATAGTGGACCTTTGTTTTCATTAGAACACTGAAGTCCACCAACTAAAGCAAAGTGCAAGATGGTGGACAAGGAAGGAGCCTGTTGCTTTGTCCCACAAATCATATGCTTGGCTGACCTACATAAAAAAAAAATACATCTCAAATCTCAAGTTACTGCAAATCAAGGATTCTGACAGCCTATCTGTGCGGGTGGGAAGAACTTCTGCTGCTGCCATTGCTAAATAGTTGGGAGTCAGAAACGCTTTGCTGATCTAGTTTAATTTCGTTACTGCTTATTGGGTGTCTGCTTTTCATATTATATGGATTTATCACTATTTCGTTGTTTGGTTTTTAGACTCAGTATAGCTTATACAGTCTATATTTCTGTAAGTTGTCTTGGGAATGCTTTTGTGAGAAAGGCAACCAAGACAGTTAAGTGCTAGTAATAATAATTGGTAATAGTAACATGGTGAATCGTCAAGGGATCTGCCAAAGTTCCCACACTCTCTTCTGCCTGCTCCTGAAGTTGAGATCTTTTCTGCTTAGTAGCTCTTCCGGTGGTTGTGCGTGTCTGCCCACAGTTCCTTGACTGAACCATTCCTTCCAGGAATAGACCATTCCTCCCAGGCCTCGTGATACATGACAGTCTTTTACCCCTTCCCTTTGTATGATGTACGGTTGCTGGATTATTGGTTAGCACTGGCTGCTGATGTCACTGATGAATAAGGATGCAAGAATCTGTCAGTTTGGGTTCTCCCGGTTTCTCATTTTTACACCCTTAAATTTGGTTGTCCACATTTCTGCAGCATTCTGCAGGATCTTTAATAATAATACAAAAGCCTCACAAAAATTTGTCAGACTTTTTATGCAATTTTCTCCTTATAAACACATCTCTCTCTTTTTACAAAGAGCATTTGCATTTTTGCAAATCAATCTCCCCTTATAATACATTTGTGTATGCTATTTTTTTTACCAACATGTGCATTTTTATTCACATTTTACCCTAGCATATGCATATTTGTACACATTATTTGGCTAGCAAAATTTGTACACATGACTGCATGGCAAAATTCAGAGAAGGGTGGATTTTGAATTGTGTCTGAGTTTCAGTTTGCATATTGCTTCAGAAAGTGTGGTTTTGGTAGGTTTGCCTTTAAATATGAACTAAATGGATTTTCATCCCCAGCCCTGCATGGATTCCTGTGGTAATGTTCCCTAATGTTGTCACTGGGTAGGAGGGGCATTAGGATGGTTGTGCTTTCACCGTATTGCTGGGTAAGAAGGAGGCTTTAACACTCCAGTGACATTGCCGGGTAAATTTGCAGGAAGAAAATGGTCTGTGAGGCAGGTTTAGGGATCAGCAGGGGCTAGGAGGGCTTGCAGGAGACCGATAAAGACATCTGAATGTCAGTAATATCATTATCATAAGACAGCAACAGGGTTTGAATGTGGAATCAGTGTAGAAAGAAAGAAGTTATTTTCTGATTGGAGTGTGGGGGAATAGCTCCATCTGCCAAGCTGAATTTTGCTTCAAGTCAAGAGTTTTCCCATTGCTACTTAAATGGGATACTATGCTGGGAAACTCTGATAATTTTAAAAATCATGTAAAACTCACAATGAGGTCCAGCTCAGAATGCATAACACAAATAAATACAGCTTTTTCAAATATGATGATTTCACTCATACCAACTCGTATTTGATTTTTGTAATTAAAATATGGAGGAAAAAATAATGGTGGTAAGATATGTGTTGAGTAGCTGAACGCTCTTGAGGTTTGGAGGAAGAACAGGTAGCCATGAAAGCAGCTCCAGCTGTGGTCCATAAAACAGAAGTTTTCTAGAGGCTGCTTCCATAGTTTTAAAAGTGTGTCTGCAATCATGATAGCTAGAAATGATTCCACATACTGTGCTGGAAAATAAATTCCACATTTGTTGAAATACTAAAGACAACCCACCCTTTTCACTAGGTGTGCCATTTCAGAAAGTACTTGATCACAATAGATACTGATAAAGCAACTGATATATTAAAAAAAATTATAATGTCAGTTAGTGCTGCAGCCTGTAGTGCTATGGGATGATCAACAGGAATGGTCTTTGTCTCTTAACCAAAAGCACTGAACAAGCACGGTTTATTGTAAACACAATTATTCAGTAATTGGATAAGCCCAAAATATCTTGGATGCAGTCTTGATCCAAGAGCTGGCAGCTTATTGATTATATCATTATTTGGCAATGCTGCCCGCAGACGGCAAGAATCACGAGAACTATACTCAGAACAGACTGCTGGACCCACATTTATAGAACAGGCTCCAAATGCCTGATCCAGCTTCATTGTTGGAAAACTGGCCCTTTGCCTGCTTAGGCTCTTGGACACGAAATGCTCTAAAGATCTAAACATGGAGCATCAATACTATTACAAGACTGATAATTATGAAGCATAGCTCTGTTGAAGAACACAATCACGGATTCTAATGGAAGCTGCATTCTACCAAGTCAGACCATTGTTTGCTATGTATAATCTACACCGACTGGCAGCAGCCCCTCCCGGATTTCGCATGGAGCCAGGGATTGTATCTGAGACTTTTTGAATGCAAAATATGTACACCACCACTGAGCTGCAGCCCTTCTTCAATGGATGGGCTCCTAGTTGTGGCAAAAATGGGCATTGCATGGGGAAGGGCTATGGCTCAGTGGCAAGAGTGCACATTTTGTGTGCAGAAGTTTCCAGGTTCGATCTCTGGGGTTTCCAGGTAGGGCTAGGGAAAATTCATGTCTGTAGTCCTGCAGAAGTGCTACCAGTGGGAATGTGTGGTGTGCATGGAACTATTATAGCCTGCAAGGCTGTTAATGGGAAGCTTTTACTTGATTACCTTTTGAGCAAATGGAATCTACAGTGCAGCTGGGCAGATTTTAAGGCACACCAGTCCAAGATAGGCTGGTGATCCCTATTTGCAGGGATCCAAGTGTTGGAGGATTTGACTCTTTGTGTTCTCAGATGTCTGTTACCTTCTGGTGGTAGAAAATGCTATTTAGAGCTCTCCCTCCTATTGAGGAATGAGAGCAAAATGGGGCCTTCTTCAAGGGACAAACCAATATGTGGCTAGGACAGTTGCTTAGCTTGCAGCAAAGGCCCCCAGATACAATCATATGCTTGTGGTTTCCATCTTTGTAAATTGTCATGGAGACTTGAAGACATGAGAGTATGGCTGTATCCCAGCAAAATCTATTAATGCCACCTGTCAATTTTTATTTTTATTTGTTTCAGTAATGTTTGCTAAGCAAGAAGACTTAATTATCTTGTCTGTTGCATGACTACTCTTAATGTAATGGGGAGGTGTTGGAGAAGGCAAAGGGGTCTTGGCCTGAGGCCTCCAGGTGCCACCACTCAGTGGTCTTGTTCCTCAGCAAAGCTGGCAGAAAAAGCTCTATGGTCAAGGGCCTCCTCTGGGCTTCAAAAAAGCCTGAATACTGTCAGCTGACCCTACAGGCCAATCCTGACCCACCAGTTCTTATAAAGGTCTGATATCCAAGTCCACAACTCCATGTGCATCTCTTCTCATTGCGGGAAACTGTTGAGCAGATTTGTCTTGCTTAGCCTAGCCCTGTCTCCCTAACTGCTTGCAACCTTATTGCAAGCCTAGCTTAAACCACATCATCCACTTCTGGTCCTTTGGTTGACTGAATCCAGACTTGCCTGCACCAGCAATGAACTTCCTGCTGGCCCTGTAGGCTGCGTCTGAGTTTGGCTAAGAAGGCAGCAGACATTCAAGTGGTTGTGACTGAGCTGGCCCCACAGAGTGAAAGAAGACAGACAGTATGAAATGACCCTTTTGACAGTCACTTGAACTGCGTTCTGTGAACAGATCAGACATGGGAAAGATCATGATGCCATAAAATGGTTGAGGAACCCGCAGCCCTCCAAATGTTGCCAGACTGCAGCTCTCATCATCCATGACCACTGACTGGCCATAGTAGCTGAAGTTGATGCGCTGTTCCTGGATGATTGGTTAGCATTGGCTACTGAGGTTTTCCCTAGGTGAAGGGGGGCTTGGGAAATAAAAATATGCCAGGTGAGAAGCAAAATACAATGGGAACTGTAATCTAAAATGTCTGGAGGGCACCAGGTTGGGAAGACTGCATTATACTCTACTCGGCAGTTCATAAGGCATTGTGTATTAACTGTGTGCATTGCAAAATTCCATGCTGTGTCCTCAAGCAATGATTACTAGAAGATCATTCCAGCATGTCTTGAATAAGGCCTCAGAAGATTTTAGCCTTCAAGATGACCATTTATTATTTTTTTTAACCTAATACTGTATCTTTGCAGCTGGATTTTGGTCCTCTTGATTATTTTTAATAGAAACGTGGATTGTGAGAATTAATTCAGACCTGAAAGCAATGTAAGAAAATGCACTGTTACTTTGAATTTCCATAAGTTGAGTATAGCCCGATTTTCTTCTGCCTGTAGCTTTTAGAGTAAAATGCCAACGCTGGGTAGCAACTCTTTTTCTTTTTTCTTTTTGCATGTTGTTTTGGACATTTTGCACAAAGCAACCAGGGGAAATAAGACTTAGCATGTTACAGCACTGTCCTTCTCCATCCCTCGGGGACTGTCCTTATTTTGTTGTGGACTTGTGTGACTGCCTCTTCACTCAGTTGATTTAATTTAATTAACCTCTGTGAAGCAGAGACTTAAAAGTTTGCTGAACTAAATCTCACAAGATTCCTGGTTGACAAAATATAAGGCACCGAGTCAAAAGCAAATGTCTGTGATGTGCCGTGATGGACCATTGTAAAAGACGTGACAGAGATCAAAACATCCTAGGCATTACAAAGAAACTATAAAGATTTAGCTTAATGGTGAGGTGTATTAGGAGAGCCCACAATAAAGAATTAAGGCTTGTCTTTAGGGCTGCCATGAGATTTTCTAATAATGGGATTCTGTAATTTTAAGAATGCAATTTGATCTGTGAAAATAATAATTTAGAAAATCTGCACTCGCCTTTCAATGTTTAATCCAAGCTATCTTGAATTCTCTCTCTCTCAAAAAAGAAATATTTACATGAGATCACATTTATGAAGTTATTTTAGCCCTGGCAGATGTTACAATTGTCAGCACTGTTCCCAACTTTAAATCTTTTTCTATTAAAGCCTTTGATAACGTAACCAAAAGAACAATGCTTCATGAGGTGGGAGTAGAAAAGAGTTGTTAGGAGAGGCATCCTCACCCTCACACCCCTTTGCTTCTGTTTTAATTGATCCAAGAAGTTCTGAATTCTCTTGTAACGCAGTCAGCAGAATGGGAACTTACCATGGACTGTTGGGACAACTTCCTCTACTTTCATTGGGTATGTTATTTCACTAGATGCCATTCTTTTTTTTGGGGGGGGGGTGTTTTAAAGTTTTACCCACATTAACAGGAGGACCATTCCCTTTTTATACAAACACTTAGCTTTTCTTAGGAAGATGACGTATGCAGAGCCAGACCAGGGGTAACTAATCTGGTAACTTCTGGAAGAAGAAGAAGAAGAAGGAGGAGGAGGAGGAGGAGGAGGAGGAGGAGGAGGAGGAGGAGGAGGAGGAGATGATTTATTTATACCCCGCCCATCTGGGTGGGTTTCCCCAGCCACTCTGGGCAGCTTCCAACAAAATATAAAAAAGACGCTAAAATATTAAAAACTTCCCTAAACAGGGCTGCCTTCTGATGTCTTCTAAAAGTCAGATAGTTGTTTATTTCCTTGACATCTGATTGGAGGGCATCCCATAGGGTGGGAGCCACTACCAAGAAGGCCGTCTGCCTGGTTCCCTGTAACTTCGCTTATCTCCATGAGGGAACCGCCAGAAGGCCCTCAGAGCTGGACCTCGGTGTCCAGACTGAATGATGGGGGTGGAGACTCCAGCTCCCAGCATTCTGTACAATGTCCATGTTTGCTGAGCCGGACAGGAGCTGAAGTCCAATGGCTTCTGGAGGGCATCAGGTTCACTACCTCTTACTTGGAGCATTAGTTCACCTTACTCAGTATCGACTGCAGCAGCCTTTCTCAACCTTGGGTCCCCAGACGTTGTTGGATACCAACTCCCATCATCCCACTGGCCCTGCTAGCTAGGGATGGGAGTTGTAGTCCAACAATGTCTGGAGACTCAAGGTTGAGAAAGGCTGGTCTATACCAACTGCTAGGGTTTTAGACAAGGGTCTTTCTCTTTTCCATGGGTGTGCCCAATCCCTAACTCAATACTGTCCACACTGACAGGTTTTCTGAAGTTTTAGGCAGGGTTTCTCTCAGTCCTGCCTGGAGATGCCATGGGGATCCTGGGACCTTCTGCCTCCACTGTGCTATGGTTCTTTGATTATACAGAAGAATGTTCAAAACTCCTCACACACCATATATGAGTGCTTAACTGCATGTTTCTGGAGTCTGCAGCTGACCTGCATCCTCCCTCCTCAACATGATGTAGTGACATTGAATACAATGCTTTCTTGCTCCTTCCAGCAGCAGCCAATGAACTGGACTGGGGGCAAAAGGCTGGGAGGTGGCCACATTATGACATGTATTGTTTCTACTAGCCATTGTTTGGGAGAAAGTGGAAGGAGATTGGTGGCAGTCACGTGCCACCAGAACGTATAGCTGTGTTCTCAGTGGCTCCTATAACAATCTGGTAAGGTGGGGGAATTGTGTGTGTTTTGTTGTGTGGTGCTGAGCCTGCCAGCCGCTGGGATTCAGAGGTGGGGAAGGGTGCTGTTGCAGGTATTCCCATGGGCATCTATGAGAACAGAATGCTGAACCCAACGTGCCTTGTACTCTCCAGCAGGGCTCTCCTTGTACTCTTAGTTTGTCTACAAGAGCAATTCCCCTTGGAGCCTTTTCAAGTCCGTCTTCAGCCCAATTCTTCCACTCATTTTTGACACAGGAAAGCCACCACCATGTGATATTTTGCCACCCTTTCTTCCTCCCCACCCTCCTTCCTTTGAATATGCTCCAACCACCTGGTAACATTCTGTAATTGGCCAAGACCTAGAAAATCTTCAGGATGTGACAGATCTGAGATTTCTCTCCATGGTGGCCAGGTCTGAATTTCTTCTGAAATGCTCTTCGCTAACAAGATACAAGTAACAGGATGGTGGGTTTTGCCATGTTTAATTAATTAATTAGTTAATTTAAAATGAATATTGTTGAACAGGGTGTTAGTTCTGTTTGGGGAAGCTCACATGTTGTTCTGTACATAAAGAGTCTCTTTAAGAGAACGAGAGGCCCTGAAAATAGTTGCGTAGATACCATATTCTTGAATTTATTCACTCAGCACTAAACCGTCTATCATGTACATCTGTTTTTTTTTTAAAAAAACCTTTTTGTTAGTTACCGATAAAACGCCAATAACCTCTCTTCGCTTGTATTGCCTAGACATATTCCAAAGACAGCACCAATAAAAGATGATCAATCAGTACATAAATTGTACAGGATGCAACAGCACCGCCTCCATTGCTCTTTCTTCCTCTTGGTGTGAAACCGGTTTTTGGCATCCTTGACTCGATGGTCCATTTGTCTACATTGCTATTTTGGTTTTCAATCCATCTGCTTGCCTTTCTATCCTTCTGTCTATCTAATTGCTTGTTATCTGCCCATAACTTTATCTGTGGACTTCAGTTGATTTCCAACACTTTTCTTTCTCTTTATCGGATATGGGAGAAGCTAGATATGGACACAAAAGTCTGTCCAGACCTTGCTTTTGGCCACACACCTACTTCATGTGTTACAAAGAAATGGCAAGAGAGAATCAGCAAATGATTTCTGAATATCCCCCCCCCCCTTACTTCTGCACTAGAAAGGGAAGTGAAACTCTGACATCTCTTCTGTAGCGAGATCTTTGAGTTCTGGAAAACTATATGGGCTCAAGAAAGCCATCAAAGGGGGAAATCTGTGGTTCGAATGTTAAAGTAAAGGTGGAGAAAGAGGGAAAGAAAGACTCATGTTCCTGTGATCTGTATTTTTACTACCTCTTTTTTAATGAATGGTCAACAGTATAGCAATCGGAAGTTATTGGAGGGGAGAACACTGGAGACTATATTTGCTTTATTTGCAAATACAGGAGTAGTACATAAGTGGAGGCAAACAGCAGTCACTCCTAGAACGCAACAGATCTACACACATCTCTTAGCAGATCTCCCAAAGGAAGCCTTGATTTCTCAAGGTACTGTGGCAGGTGGAAGGCCACACCCTCATTTCAAAATCTGGGACTTGACAAGGAAACAAAGACAACAGTGCTGGTTCATTTCTCCAGAAAATAATTCAGCTTTGCAAGGGATTTATAAGCTGGGAAAGAGTATCCCTTCCCCCATTTATAATAAACACTGTCTAATCAAGTTGGTTTGTGTAGGCTTTCAGCTGCTCTTCCCATGTTGCAAAATGAGAGTGGCCTTCAACTTGTCGGTTCATTTAGCCTTCCATTCATTCCAGGAACATCTCTCTTTTTCTGCCCCACCCTCTCCATTTGTTCCAAAGCTTCTCTCTCTCTCTCTCTCTCTCTCTCTCTCTCTCTCTATCTCTATCTCTATCTCTATCTCCCCCCCCCAAAAAAACACACAGTTGCCCTCTTATCCCCTTATCTGAGAGGAGGGTGGGTCACCTCTTCCCCTAAGGCTTGATGGTTTCAACTCAGGAAAGAACCACCACCCAGTATCAAGATACAAGCTTCTTAGCAATTAGTTGCCGTTGAGGAAACAGTGACGTATAAATGTGGGCTATTCCAACTGTGGGTCAGTCTCTGGAAAGCTATTATTTTCTCTTTGCTTTAGCAGCAGCCCATTTCTGGGTGGAATATACACACATATAAAAAAATGCTGTGAAAATGCTTTCATTTTTTTGAAAAATATATTGGAATTGCCATAGCTCACTGTCCCCATCTAGTGTCACATTTTATATTGCACTTTAAAACACACTTATTTGCAGCTGTATAGCTGAGTCCCTGGTCTTTCATGTGTGGCTTCCTTCTGGTTTCTCTGCAGTCAACTTGCCTGTGCCTCCCCAGTCTTATCAGTTTTCACTTTTGCTTGTTCATCCTTGTTCCAGGCCCAGTCCACTTCAGATAGGGCTTCTCAGCTCAGATTCCCCAGCATACTTTTTTGTATTCACTCTGCCCTTAGGTTGACTCTTTCCCCCCTAATCCTCCATCCAGCTCTGGTCCCAGACAGCTTTCTATGTACCAGATGCCAGGACTGGTGCTAACTGTGCCACAACCTTTCAGCGACAGAAAGTGTTATCTCTACGTGTTTCAGGTCTCTGCAAATGATCACTGAAGTAGCCCTCGTCACATCTTGCAGCTATAAAATCCATAAGTTAGCATGTGCACCACATGAAGAAATGCTTTTGTTTGACTTGAACCTACTGCCAGTTACTGATGTCGTTAAGCTCTCGAATTAGCAGAAAGTTTCAAAACACTTTCTGAGCTGCCGATAAAAGACTCATTTTGCCTATTGCTTAAATGCAGAACCCCTTCTGCTCCGAGGTCTGGAGAGCAACACTGCAAAGCACCATGGGCACAAAATAAAGGCTGCACTCCTAACCACTGGGGAATAAATCCCATTGAACTCAGTGGGGCTTACTTCTGAGTAGACATGCTTAGATTGTGCCGCACATTAGGTGTCCCCATGAAACAACATGCTCAAAAGTTATGTAGGCAGAAACATAATTGCCCAAGCTGGATTTCAGCCAAGAAACAGGCAACCATCTTGCTCAAGGTGCCAGCATGAATGGAGACGTAACAACAGTCCTTATATGTCCTCATTTTCTTGCACTTCTGCAAATGGGAAGCTTGATGTCTCGAGATCATTGCTTTCCTACTTATCCTTATTAGAGGCTGCTCTTCCTGCACCTTTGTCAGGTGCCACGTTCAGCTTCTCCTTTCTTTGCAATTCTCCTCCTGCATCTCGCAAAGCCTGGGATTTCCCTCCCTTCATCCTCAAGCCGCTCCTAAGAAAATAAAACAAAGCTCCCTTTTTATGATATTAAGTTGCAGGTGAATGGATTTCGGCGGAACTCACAGCAATCCAGTTAAGCTGAAGTCCTTTGATTAAGACAGATCCAGCCTCACTGGGTCTAAGGTCGCTCCTATTGTCACTGATTGACAAGAGGGGAAAGCGTTTATTTTTGCAGGAAGCATCTTCTGGGTATATATACTTAATGCCCATGGAAATATATTCGGGGGAGGTTTTGTTGTTGTAGCACAATCATCCCTGCATAAGCTTGCCTGTATATTTACCTATCTATTTTTTTTTTTTATAAAATTTTTTATTGCGTTTCTTTCCATAGGTTAACAGATTTGTTTACATAGCAACATGCAAGAAACATTTTTTATATATGAAGAAAAATAAAGAAAGAAGAAAAAGTTAAGAAACTTTCATAACGTCCTTCGACAGTTCGCTTTTGGACCTCCTCACCTCCTCTCAGCATTGCATTCATTATTCTAGCCAGTTCAGCAATTTGTTATCTTGTTTCTCATCTTATTATACCTTTAAATTTATTATGTTACCAATTTCGAAAATTTGTAATTTAGTTTTAACACTCTTAATAAACATAATATTTTGTTTCTAATTTGTCTCATTTTTTTTCCATCAATACTTACATTATCATTTACTTAAATAAATTGCAGAAGCATAACGTTTCTTAATCGTGCACAATCTTAACATTCAAACAACTTATAATATTTTTGCAAATAGTCCTTAAATTTTTTCCAGTCCTCCTCCATTGTTTCTTCGCTCAGATCTCGAATTCTGCCAGTCATTTCTGCCAACTCCATGTAGTCCATCAGCTGCGTCTGCCAGTCCTCCAGTGTGGGTAAATCTGGTGTCTTCCAGAACTTTGCAATAAGAATCCTAGCTGCTGTGGTTGCATACATAAACAAGGTTCTGTCCTTCTTTGGCACCTTCCGGTCCACCATGCCCAGAAGAAAGGCCTCTGGTTTCTTAGAAAAGGTATATCTGAATACCTTTTTCAGCTCATTATGTATCATTTCCCAAAAGGCCTTTACTTTCGGGCAGGTCCACCAGAGGTGAAAGAATGTCCCTTCTGCCTCCTTGCATTTCCAACACTTATTATCAGAAAGATGATATATTTTAGCCAACTTGACTGGGGTCATGTACCACCGGTATACCATTTTCATAATGTTCTCTTTCAAGGCACTACATGCCGTGAATTTCATACCGGTGTTCCATAACCTTTCCCAGTCCTCAGACATAATGTTGTGTCCTACATCCTGTGCCCATTTTATCATAGCAGATTTAACTGTCTCATCCTGTGTGTTCCATTTAAGCAGCAAGTCATACATCCTCGAAAGTACCTTAGTCTTTGGTTCTAGTAACTCTGTCTCCAGTTTCGATTTCTCCAACTGGAAACCCACTTTTTTATCCATTTTAAATACCTCTTGAATTTGAGCATAATGTAACCAATCTCGCACCTTATTTTTTAGTTTGTCCTGGCTTTGGAGCTTCCAATTATCTCCAACTCTTTCAATCAATTCCCAATATTTTGGCCAGTAGGCCTCCATATTGGGCCTTTTTTTAGAAATCTTGGCTTCCACTGGTGATAACCACCTCGGGGTCTTGCTTTCTAATAAGTCCTTGTACTTCATCCAGACGGCAAAAATTGATTTTCTGACAATATGGTTTTTAAACAGTTTATGAACCTTCGCCTTGTCATACCACAAGTATGCATGCCAACCATAAACATTGTCAAACCCTTCCAGATCTAGGACATCGGTGTTTTCCAACAGAAACCAATCCTTCAGCCAGCAGAAGGCTGCAGCCTCATAGTACAACCTTAAATCCGGCAGGGCAAACCCCCCTCTTTCTTTTGAGTCAGTTAGTATTTTGAATTTAATTCGGGGCTTTTTGCCCTGCCAGACAAACTTAGAGATATCCTTCTGCCATTTTCCAAAACATTCCATTCTGTCCACGACCTGGAGGGTTTGAAATAAAAATAACATTTTTGGCAAAACACACATCTTTATAGCTGCGATTCGGCCTGACAAGGTAAGTTTCAATCTTGACCAAATATCCAAGTCTTTTTTAATTTCCGACCAACATTTTTCATAATTATCTTTGAATAGATTTAAGTTTTTGGTGGACAAAGATACCCCCAGGTATTTCACTTTTTTAACCACACTTAGCTCTGTCTCTTTCTGGTACCCCTCTATCTCTGTAGGCGTCAAATTTTTGGCCAAAACCTTAGTTTTTTGTTTGTTTAGCTTGAATCCCGCCACCCGACCAAACTCCAAAATAAGTTCAAGAACTCTTTTTGTGCTAGATTCTGGCTCCTGTACTGTAATGACTAGGTCATCTGCAAAAGCTTTCAGTTTGTATTGTTTCGCTCCGACCACTATACCCTGCACCAACTGGTCCTCCCTGATCATATTCAGCAATACCTCCAGAATAGAAATAAATAACAGAGGGGATAAAGGGCACCCCTGTCGTGTCCCTTTTTCAATTTGGAGTTCCTCCGATACCACATTGTTCACTATCAGTTTAGCTTTTTGTTCTGAGTAGATTGCTTCTAATCCATTTTCAAACCCCCGTCCCACTCCCATCCCTTTCAAGTTTTTCTTCATAAACATCCAAGAAATGTTGTCAAATGCTTTCTCCGCATCAATAAAGATTAAAGCAGCCCTTGTGTTTCTAATTCGCAACAACTCCAATATATCAATAATGTTCCTGGTGTTGTCAGACATATGTCTACCAGGGAGAAAGCCTGCTTGGTCCTTGTGAATTACTTCATTTAGTACATTTTTAAGTCTATTTGCTAAAATGTCTGCAAATATTTTGTAATCCACATTCAGGAGTGAGATGGGACGGTAGTTCTTAAGCTGAGTCTTTTCCCTTTCTGACTTGGGAATCAATGTGATGAATGCTTCTTTCCACGTTTCCGGTGCCTTTCTCCCCTCCATGATCTGGTTACAAACCTCCAACAACGGTTGTATCAAGAAGTCCTTCAAAGTCTTATAATATTTGGAGGTAAGTCCATCCGGGCCTGGAGATTTGCCCGGCTGCATGTTCTGGATGGCTCCTTCAATTTCCTGTTGAGTTATTTTGCTGTTAAGAATTGATCTTTTATCTTGGCTTATTTTAGGTAGTCCATTTATCCTCAAAAATTGATCTATTTCCGGTTCTTTCTGAGGCCCCTGTGCGTAAAGCTCTTTGAAGTATCTGTGGAAGCACTTTCTTATTTCTTCTGGTTTCTGAACTATTTTTCCTTGAATCTCCAAGTTTGTAACCGTATTTAACTTTTGTCTTTTTTTCAACTGCCAAGCTAGCAACTTTCCACATTTATTTGCTGATTCAAACGATCTCTGCTTCATTTGTTTAATTTTCCACTCAATCTCTTGATTGATCAGTTTCGAGTATTGTGCTTGATGGAATTTGATCTCTCTTAGCACCTCTTTTGACTTCGGTTTGGTTCTCAACTTTTTCTCTCCTTCACTTATTTTCTCTAAAATTTTTTCCTTTTTTCCATTCCAAAATTTTCTCTTTATTGTATTCTGTTGTATCAGAAACCCTCTCATTACAGCTTTACTTGCATCCCAGATTGTTCTTTTCTCCACCGTAGTGTTCAAATTTATTTCAAAGTAGTCCTTTAGCGTTTTTTGGGCCTTCTTAACAATCTCTTGATCTCTTAGCAAGGTGTCATTCATTCTCCATCTGAAGGATCCAGTTGGGAAAAGTCTCAATTCCATTTTTAAGGCATTATGGTCGGAGCAGGTTTTTGGGCAGATTTCCACTTTTCTTGTTTTCGGGGCCAGCCCTCTAGATATCCAAATTTGGTCAATTCGTGTCCATGACAAGTGGGCCTCAGAGAAGAAGGTTCCTTCTTTACCCAAGGGGTTCCTTGTCCTCCAAATGTCAATCAAGTCCATATTGTCTGTCATTTCAAAAAAGGTTTTAGGGAGTCTGCCGTCTGTTGTTAAGTTTTGATTTTGGGATTTGTCCATATTTGTAGACACCACCCCATTCATATCTCCCATCACAATAATGTTAGAATAGTCCAAATAGTCCATCATTGTCTCATGCAGCTTCTTATAGAATTCTGATTTTCCATCATTTGGCGCATAAACTCCTAATATCAAAATCTTTTCCCCTTGTGTTTGGATTTCAATTGCGAGAATTCTTCCATGATCATCTTTGAATAGAAATTTTGGTGACAGGTTCTCCTTTGCATAAATTACAACGCCTCTTTTTTTAACTTTGTCTGATGAGATAAATTCTTGGCCAAGTCTTTTATTGATTAATACTTTCCTATGGAGCCTAGTCACATGTGTTTCTTGAAGGCATATTACATCCAATTGTTCTTTTTTTAGGATATGAAATATCCTCCTTCTTTTTTCCGGAGAATTCCCGCCATTTATGTTCCAACTAAGTAGCTGCAGAGACATCCTGTTCTAATTAAGATGTTCTTAGGATGAGGTGTCTTCCTTTTGCTCAGATCCCGAGGGTGCAGGCGTTGGCCCGCTTCCAGGCAGTATTGGTGCTGGTAAGACTGGAAGCCAATCCACTCCTTTTTGGAGATCTTCTCCGTGGTCGTGAAGGAACTTTTGGTTATCTTCAGGTGTTCTAATTTTAACCTTCCTTTCTTTGTAGGTGAAGGATAATCCTTGTGGAAACTCCCACCTATAGGGAATTGCGTTGTGTCTCAGCAGTTTTGCTAGTTCTGTATAGGTGGCTCTGAGGTCCAGCAACTGTCTCGGAATATCTCTATAAATTTCCACCCTTTTGTCTTGTATTTCAATTGCTTTTTTGAAGTGAAGACCTAGGATCTTGTCTCTCTCTTCCTTTGATCTTAAAATTATCAAACAGTCTCTGGATCTGTCTTTCCTTACCAATCTTCCCAGTCTATATGCCGAGACAATCCTGAAGTCTGTATCTTCCTTTAAACCCCAGAACTTCGAGAATTCCTGTGTCAAGTATCCAATCAAGTCTCCTTGTTCGAGTTCCGGGATGCCTCTCAATTTGATGTTACTCTCGCGATTTTTCAGTTCCACCATTGACAGATAAACTTGTTGTTCACCCACCTGTTTGTGCAGGGGCTTAACTTCTCCCTTTATTTCTTCAACTTCTTTTTGTAAAGCTCCCACTTTCTGGATTGCTTCTCCAGCTAATTCCCGATTTTCCGCTGTTGCTCCTTGCAAATTCTCTATGGCTTGCGTGTGCTGGGAAACTTGATCAGTCAATTTTTGAATCGAGGAAGTCGCTTTATCTATCTTCAGAGACTGGTCGTCCACCTTCTGGTTTAAACTTGATAATTGCTCCAATATTTGTTTTAATAGTGTATCTGACCCACCTGCTGCCATATCTTCCTCAGTGGCCTTCTCAGTTATTTCCCCTTGTTCCCTTTGGGTCACCAGTACAGCTGGGACCGACGATCGGCATCCTTGGGTCAGTGTTGTTTGTACAAATTGTGCTGGTTTTCTTTCCTTTTCTTTTTCCTTGGCCTCTTTAGATTCCTTAGCTTTAGATGCTCTTGTTCTCCCTGCACCACTCATTACACATCTGTCAGTGTTCAAGGTCAGATTGTCTATTGTTCCATGGGAGAGACAAATTCAGTTATAAACAACCAGTGAAGTGGAATTCAAAACAAAAGTCAATTCCCAGGATTTTATAATCCGAAAGCCCTGTAGGGGGAGTGCCACCAGGTTTCAAAGACAAAGAAGGAAGTAATCCGCCATTAAAGTTCCAGATTATTTCAACTCAGTAAATTCGATAATCCAACAGTCCCTTCAAAGACTCAAAATTCCCCAAAGCACCTTTTAAAGTTCAGCAAAGTTTCACAAGAGGTGCTTGCAACAGTATCACGTCCAGTCTTTTCTGCTCAAATGTATCAGTTACGCTTGCAAAGTTTTTGCAACTGTTTCCGCAGTTTGACACAGTCTCCCTCTCCGGCAGCCCGACGATCTGGCTCTTTAAAAATACGACCCAAAGAGAAAAGGAGGTAGGAGAGAAGCCCCCGTCACTCCTTCTTTTAATCGATGTCCCTTTCCACCTTCAATTCAGCAGGAAAAAGAGCAGGTTTAATAGCACGAAAAAGTTAAAGCTTCCCACAGTCCCGTTTCAAGCGCTTTCCGCTTTTTAAAGCTTTGCTTTGATCTTGTCAGCAATGTCGGAAGACGGACTTCCCTTTTCTCGTCTCCCGTTTTCAGCCAAATTTAACAAATTCTTTGCCAATTTTAAACCCTTTACTCACGGGTATGTTACTTGCAGTTTGATGTTGGTTTTAGGAAGAAGGATCAGCGCTCATCTGCAACGGCCGCGAGGCTTCACTTCCGCGGAAAGAGCGATGAACTCACAGCACCGCTACCCCTCCTTCACTCCGGGTCTCCTTACGGGGTCCCTTCTGTGTTTTCGGAGCAGCTTCTGGTGCCCGCCGAGTCCCACGGCCACGGGCTCACTCTACCCGTGGTTTATCTTGATGGGTCATCGCTATGCCGCAGCGAACAACCCTTTTCCGCGGAGCCCCTCTTCAGAGCTCGAAGAGGACCGCCATTACAGTTTCGCGCCGCCCCCGGAAGTTCCTATTTACCTATCTAGCCACAGTAACATGCATACAAGAGCACCAGCTTGACCCAGCGGCTGTGGGTGCCCAGGGCCATGGGTGCCATGCAATGTGCATGGCCCTGGCACCAAAATTTGTGGGTGGTATTATTATTATTATTATTATTATTATTATTATTATTAGGGAATTTTGTGGGTTGGCACCTGTGAATGCATATACAGTCATACCTCATGTTATGTTTGCTTCAGGTTGAGCGTTTTCAGGTTGCGTCCCGTGGCAACCTGGGAGTACTGGAAAGGGTTACTTCCAGGTTTTGCCGCTTGCGCATGCGCAGACGTGTAAAATGACGCCACGCGCATGCGCGGAAGTGGCGAATTGCGACCCGCGCAGATGTGGGCTGCGTTCTGCTCATGTTGCGAATGGGCCTCTGGAATGGATCCTGTTCGCAACCAGAGGTACCACTGTATACATACATGCATTGCCATCACTATGTTAGGTTTGTTGAAGAATTTTGTAAGCAAAAGGTGGAAGGCCCTGTGTCTAGGGAGCCTAACTCTGGAAGAAAAAGGCAAGCTGGCAAGTGGCTCATTGTTTCTCATTGTTCAGCAAAGGTATCTTAAAGGTACACTAAGATTTGGGGAAACCAACTGGAGTAGTCTAGAATCTCAACTCAGCTATTAGATACCCCAAGAGGACCCTTGGAGGGACAACATGATGCAGTAAAGGGCCCTGTCTATCCTTTTCTTCTCATCACTATGGTCCAGTTGAATAAGACTTCACTTCTTTTCATCCAGCTGAATTAGGCTTGTAACATCCCATGGCCTCTCCTCCAGTTCCAGGCATACTCTGGCCTAGGCCTTTTGCTAATCTCCAGTTCACAGGCTCAAAACCTGAGGCTGCTGCTATGAGTGCAGATGGGGGTGTTGCAGTACTCAGTTGCACTCCATAGAGCTTGATTGATATATCTGTTGACATGGCTGGACATTTCTTGCACCAGATGTGAACTGGGCTGTCCATCTTACTGTCTTCAAGAGGAGTGAATCCAAGTTACCCAATTAGCTTCCTTTGACCTGGGCTCTACTACTCTTTAAATCCAAGTACTGCAGATTAATTTCTTGTGAGAAGCATTTTTAAAACCAAGATACGTGTATACGATAGGATTTCAGAAGTTCTGTGTTTCTATTTTTCCTGTCATCACCGTGAATGTGCCCTCGGTATATAAGTGTGTATAAAAGTGAGAAACTTGATATTGCTTTAACTAGGGACACAACTTTACAACAAAATGAGATAGTAACATAGGGAGCTGCCTTATACAGAGTCAGACCATGGGCATGGTAATAATAATAATAATAATAATAATAATAATAATAATAATAATAATAAATAGAATCATAGAACTATAGTGTGGGAAGGGACTCTGAGAGTCATCTAGTCCAACCCCCTGCAATGCAGGGATCTTTTGCCCAACATGGGACTCAAACCCCCAACTCAACTGAGCTTTCCCCCCATCTCCTCAATTTACTGGCATCTTCTCTCCACGGTTTCAGACAAGGTTCTTTTCCCTACCTGCTGGAAACATTTTGCATTGCACTACAATTGAGCCATAGCACTTTCCCCTGCAATGGATCAAACTGTGCTTGCATTTGTTAACTCAGGGAGTGGTGCCATTTCCCCCTGGTGCTAAATGAGAGTGAGCTCAGCCCTGAATTCAGAGACATCAAATTTGAGTGGTGAAGGATGCATTCCTGAGTCACAACCCCAGCAGACCCAAAGACTCCTGAGTGAGTGACCAGCTATGCCCCAGGTGGGTTCCTTTCTCTGCTTCTGAGTCTGGTGGGCCTGGATGGCAAATCTTAGGAAATGCTGTTGCATTAGGGCATCTTGTACATCACGACAATTATTTAAATGCTCATTGAAGTTAAGTGTGAAAATTACTGAAACAGGATAAATGTGCACAGACTAAAAGCTTGGGAGTTTTTTTGTTTTGTTTCAGTAGGGCCATCAGAATTGTGTGGAACAGATTCAGATTCATTACAAGTGTCACCAGAATTCAACCAATGTGATTTCTGATGCAGATTTCTTGTGGGGCAACCTTCCTCGGTTCTTTTGCCATATGTTGGGATTCAGAATTAGGTGGAGAGAGGTCCTTATTTTATTTTATTTTAATTTTATTTTAAAGAACAGTCATTTGGCCTCCATCCATCCTCTTTGTCTCAAAAACTGGTGAGATAGAAGACCAACCAAAATCTTGGCCTACTTTTATCATGTGCTAACTCAATAATATGGTCATCGTTTGGAGGACAATATGTCATTTGACCATCTGTTCCCTCAGCTGTCCTGTACTTGCAGTGACGGTGGTGCAATGTTTTTGGAAAAGTCTATATAGCTGAAAAATCAACTGATAATTGGCAAGTAAGGAAAGGGGGAAAAATTAAAATCCCTTAGACCCCCTTCCTTTTAAAACCTCTGGATTCTTTTCTTTCTTTCTCAGGATATCTTCATAGAACTGAGAAAGATGCAAAGTGTCTCTCTCTCTCTCCACCTCACCGCCACCCCCCCAACCTGGTTGCTACTTCATTTCACTCCCTTTTATGTGTGAAATGTTCCACTCAGCTCCATTCCATAATCAAAGGCTGTTGAAATATCAAGACTCAATTAATTATTACAGTTCCTGGCAGCAGTGCTAAAGTTAGTGGGTGGAGACCTCATTGCGTTTAATTTTGCATGGACTTCTACCCTGACACACAGCTTCTCAGCTCAGAGATGATTATATTTTCTCCTCGCGCAGTTACATTTAAACTTCAGGATATTAGAAACATTACATTCCCCTGCATTTTTTTTAAACCACTTAAAAATAGCAAACCAACATTTCTGTATCTCCTGCTTCATTGAATCTTGCTGAGGCTTCAGAGATGAAAAGCTATTGCCTCCCTGTGGCCAGGATTTGAGCATCTTACCTGACCGCGCTATGACTGTGCTCACTTAAAGGGCTCATCTGGGTAAAAGGTTGACCAGTAAGTGATGCAACTGGGTGCAAGCCTGCATAACACTGGCTAACCTGGAGTACGTAGAAGTCCCAGAAGAAAGAATGCAGGGAGCAAAGCCAGTAGCCAATGGTGGTTCGAGATTGGCTTCAAATGGGAGTGTTGGTGGACAAAGAGGCAGACAGAGAAGCAAGATGAACCACCTATTCCAGGCTTCCTCAACCTCGGCCCTCCAGATGTTTTGAGACTACAGTTCCCAGTATCCCTGACCACTGGTCCTGCTAGCTAGGGATCATGGGAGTTGTTGACCAAAACATCTGGAGGGCCGAGGTTAAGGAAGCCTGACCTATTCCAATCCAGAAGTTGGATTGCTAATGCTAACTTGAAGAACCCTTGGCAGAAATGCTTCACAGCAGGCAAGTCTTGCCTCAGTTTCCTCATCTGAACATATTTTTTTGAAAAAGAGTTTGGATTTGATATCCTGCTTTATCACTACCCTAAGGAGTCTCAAAGCGGCTAACAATCTCCTTTTCCTTCCTTTCCCACAGCAAACACTCTGTGAGGTGAGTGGGGCTGAGAGACTTCAGAGAAGTGTGACTGGCCCAAGGTCACCCAGCAGCTGCATGTGGAGGAGTGGAGACGCGAACCCGGCTCACCAGATTACAAGTCTACCTCTCTTAACCACTGCACCACACTGGCTCTCTTAAGAAGAGTTCTCTAAAGGAAGAGGCACAAACACACTGCCCTAAGCGTCATCAGGGGACAGGAGTAAGACAGCAAGAAAGGCCGCCATAGGCAGACAACCAGGGCTTAGAGAATGGAAAACCTGCAGATCTGTCTACTTGTAAGCCTTAAGAATAAATACTATTGTTGCAATGTTATTTCTGTGTGGCCCCATAGATTTGAACGGACATGTCCTGATCACACTTCTAGAAAGGCAAATTTCTTCTTGGGAGTGCAATGAATGCAGAGAGTATCATTGGCAGTGTGCTGTTTGGCAGTTACGTGATAGATTTCTGCATAGGAGCGCCATGCTGCTTTCTGAATTTTGCAGTGCTGTTCTTCGACCAAGCAATGTGTGCAAAAATGCACATTTTGGCGAAAGCAGCATGCAAAAATGTTAGGTACGTCGCTCTGCAAAAATGTGTATGTTAGGCAACAGTTTGTCCAAAAATGTGTATATATGATGAAAAATGTGCACCAGTAAATATTTCAAAATGTGAATATGTGAAGGTTCTGCTTGCGGTCTTCCCATGGGCACCAGTTTTGCCACTGTGAGTACCAGGTGCTGGACTAGATGGGCCTTTGCCCTGATTCAGAAAGGCTCCTCTTATGTTTTTAATTCAAGCTTGTTAGTGCACAAGGTTATAAAAGGTGATGAATGGACCAGAACCTAGTCCTCATTTGAAATGATAGCATCCTGCTTCCTTCCTTCCTGCCCCCAACTTCAAGTACTCGCTTCTCCTTCAGAAGCCCATTCTCTCCCGCACAGTCACATCAGGAGGGATGTGAGAGAAGATGAAAACACACATAAGTGTTGGTTAAGAGTGGCAGAATATACACTTTCATAAAGGGAAAGCCCATATGTAGGAGACCAGATATAGAGCAACTGTTTAAATTTCTTTGACCTAAGACATTTCTGCTGCAACAGTGGAGAGGTCTACCCTGAATCTTTCCCCTTCTCTCAGCACCTCATGCTTTCCGTCTTGAGATTGGCCACTGCCTGTGCTTCTGCGTCCCATTTGTAGTCATGGAACCTTGTTCAATTTGTTTCCCTGGTGTCCTTGCAGCTATAGATTCCTCCCACTTCTTAGCTGCCCTCCATTGCATCCCCAGATAGAAAACAGACAATTCAGCATCAAAGAGGGATGTAAATGTAAAGGCGCAAATTGATACTGTAGAATCTCAGAAGCATCTGTGTGTGTGGATTGAAAGTATCTAAAGGTGCTTTGCTTAGGTTCAGGGCAGGTCAACCTTCTGATCCTTTTCCCCCCCTTGTTGTTAATATTTTAATATAGAATACAATTTGTAACATTACCAAGGACTGTCAAACAGCATGTCAAGCTGGAATTCTGAACCACAGCAGGAACGTGGATCCAGAGTAAATATTTTCACTATACTACAGTTGTTGGAGGGAAAAAATGCAGAGACAAAAATATTTCTAAGGATAGATAAGACAAGTGGAGGCTTCAACCAGGCAGGACTGTTTTAATTTAATTAAGTCTTTTGCAGCGTTTTTTTTTTTTTTTAAAAAATAGTATTCATGTATAAAAGGCGCTATTAATAGGGAAATTGTCTTCCCATAATTGGTCTTGAACAACTTGCATTCTTGCAGTGTAATCTTAAAGAGGTCTGTTGAAGCTCTGTGGTGAGCACAAAGGAGGGTGCATTGAGAAAACTAATGACGGCATAATCTGTGAGGGAATGAGACAGTTGCAGACTCACTGGACGAGAGAGTCGCTATATGTTGGTGCTTTTGTGTTAGTGCTAAGCTGAACCAGTACATGTGATGGAACTTTCCCCCTTCTCCCTTCCTTGGGCATGCCCTGCACCCTTCCCCAGGTCTGGTTCAGCGGGTTGGGGGAAACCCCAGAGCAAATTTAGGGGGTGGGGAATTCAGGAGGAGGAGAAGGGGAAAACTATGTTGTGCAAGCAAAAGACTCATTGTGCTGATGCAACAAGTTAGTTGGGCATTCCCCAATGGAAATGTGCCCCCTCTCCATTTCTAGGGGAGGAAGATGGTGAAATAGCCACACTGGAAGTATGACATCACCATATCCATGCTGTGGTCCCCGATTGAGTGGGAATCATGCCGTGTCACGGGCAAAGCCCTTAAAATGACACTAAAGGAGCAGCATATTGAGGCTGTGAACTTGTAAAGGACCACCAAGTTAGGATCATTTCGTGGAGCTCAGATCCCTCAAAATTTCAGGTTGAAAATTGAACCTCATAAAGTCCACTGTAGACCTGTGTGACAGATTTGCCTGTGTGCGTGTGACCCCCACATCTTTATCTCACCCGTGCCATTACAATGACCTGGAGTGGAACACCAGGCTGGCAGCCTTTGCAGTGCACTGATGCAATTATCATTATGCCCCAATGTACATTAAAACAACTGTGAGCAAATTCATTTTGTGTCATCTTTATCTTCTCCCAGCCTGTGAGACCCTGGAACAGACGGCCCTGGGGACATGCATGTCAAAACCGGTTACCCTAGCTCCCAGGGATGAAGGGCTGAGAAAGACAGTTGGCAAATGAGGAAAGAAAGACGAAATTAAGAAACAGGTGATTACAGGGTGTGGCTGCCTCATTCTCCTACAGGATTCCAGCTTTTATGGGAAAGGGTTCCTGAACTTCTGGCCTTGGATGATATTCTAGGCTGGGCACGGCCTCAGCTGCAGCATGTTGCCTTTTATTTATTTATTTTTCCTTTCCCCCACTCCCCCATAATTTTGCCTGCACAATTTGTCTCCCCAGAACTAGCCATACATGCTTCCCTCAAGCTGGTCCCACACAGCTCATTACTCTGTGATTGAGAAACAGAGCCTGTGACTGACTGTGAATTGCCAGGTGTATGGCAAGCCCCATCCCTTTTATTTTTATTGTTTGTACTTCCAGACAGGCAGCAAACTCTAAGCAGTTTTTTTTAAAGAAAACAACAACAACAACAACAACAACTGGTGGGCTACAGAACACTGATGTTGTGCTCTGTTTGATTTGGCAAGCATTACTTGTATTGCCTCACTCATCTCTGCTCTTGGACCTAGCATATCTGGAAGCCAGCAAGGAATTGCCCCCCACTGGAAGGGCCAGAGGGTCTTAAAAGGGCAGGAGGATGGGTCAACATTTTGGAACCCCAACACCTACTGTTCCTAACTTGTACTTTGCCTGCAGAGCAACCCAAAATATCAAGACCTCTGTCTTATTCTTACAGTTAACTTGCTTTACGAGGAACCGGTTGCCTTCTAAAGGGGGGACGGGGAAGCTGTGGAAAGGAGGAAATGACAAAAAATAAAGAAAGGGTTTATACTACATCCACAAAGAATGTGTGATTTTTTACCTGGGGAGAAACAAATACTTCTGCCAGAGCTCAATCCAGCCCCATCTTTGCTCCAGAGCCATTTCTTCCTTCTTGTTTAGCAAACAAACATGCATTGCATTTTTAATGCATCAAGAGCATTGCAGTGGATGTGCTTGGGTTGAGGGAGAAAAATAATATCCCCCCCCCCCACATTTTATTGGCTGAGTTAACATAACAAATACTATAAATCCAGTAATTACTAATTGCCTCCTCCATTATAACATACAAAATGAATCATAAACCTTTTATTACTTTAACGGTGGACTAAAGGATGGATTAATCTTCCAGTAGAGCATTTTTCATATTTACCTGGTTCCTTCTGTCATTGTGTCCTCGTTTTCTCTTCCCATACTCCCTATTTAATGCTCTGTAGTGGCCCCTACTGGGAAAGGTATGCTTGCAACTTATCAGCAGGTTTGGCAACTGGTGATAAATCTATTTAGCAGCTGGTGGTTTAGCAATTACCCCCTTGGTGGGGAAAGGAAACAAAATTAGGAAGAAATTCTAAGTAACCTTTTACCACTGAGCAAAAGTACATTGCTGTTAGTTGTGGTGAAGGCTTAACAAAGACAAGTGGGACCCTGGGAAAACAAGGATATAAAATATGTAATTTTAACATTATTACAACCAAAAGGCTCTCTGCAGAAATGTAGTTAAACTCCACAGTCAATATGCACGGTTTTGGCATCGTCTACTTTTACCAAGATAGAGTGATAAAGCAGAAGGCCTTAATTTTCATTGCAAACAGTTTATCTGGGTAGATAAACTGAAGGAATTATATGGTTTGCTAGGTTAAGGAATCAGGACTTGATAATAAGCAGGGGAGTGAGTGATGATTCCTTTAGGTATTTACAGTGCCTCTAGCATTTCTGATTTTTATCATAATCTTTGCATTACATCCTAAAGGTGTTATTTCAATCAACTAAGCATTTCTTGAATATCGGACAAGTGGGAAGGTACAACCTCTTTATGAACTTCGCAAATCATGCTGCAGTAGATGACAATTATTTTCCAACTAGCTGAAGCCTGTCAGTTTTGATGGGCATATCCCGCTTCCCAGCAACCATTGCTGACTTGGGAGGCAGGGAAGCAGATGCTCCAACTGCCTCTGTTCATGGGCCTCTGTGAATCACTGTCCCTATCTTGTCCCTATTTCTGAATTTCTAAATTGTTTAATGTAATTTGCTAGTGCTGTCATTCAGCTCCCTCCTTTGGATCTCCAGAAGTTAACTTTCTAACTGTCTCTGAAGCAGATGCTTATAAGTGCACGGGCACTAACACTGAAGGTGATTTCCAATGAACCCATGAAGGGGACATGAGACCTCATGGGCTACTTAAGTCACAACCACTGATGCACTGGGCAGGCATTTCCCCTCCATAGTCTATTTCTTTAGCACAGGGATAGGGCAGCCCTGGACTGTGGGCCAACTTGCCCACCCATTTGACCTGTGGGGCCATTTTGCAGAAGCTGCACCCCCTCACACTGCATCCCCATATAAACCAACCCAGACCCTGTGCTTGATGTCTGAGGCCCATCTGTATGTCCCCTCTCCCTGAGAGCTTTGGAGGTAGATACAAGAGAACTTGTATCCTCCCTAAAAGAGGGCACGTGTTGTGGTGAGACCTGGAGACTGACCTCTTGGTTGTGGGTGGGTCTATTGTCTAGCCACAACACCTGATTGGTAGGTCCCTCATTGCTGGGTTTAATCTGGCCAATGGGGTGCAGTCTAAATGGATTGAGGGACCTATATAAACCCATGCAAGTGTCCCAGAGATTCCTCTTTTGGCTCGTGCATCAGGACACCTGCCCACCTTTCCCTAATTTTAGAGCATTTTGCGATTGACCTTGCTATGCCATCATGTGCTGTCTGCCGTTGGGACAGGGGCACGGCAGGAATTTTCCCCACTTGGCTGATTGGCTGTGGCCATTTGGGTTTCACCTGCCACGTAGGAATTCATCACAACTTGTAAGGTTGTGGATAGGCACTGGTTCAGGTGATAGGGATGGGAGAACAATGTCGCCATCCCTATGTGAAGGTTATTCCGTTAAAGGAATCCAGGGACTCAGCCCCAGAGGGGGTTGTTCCCATGCCTGAGTCCAGGGGAGCATCTGGGGAGTGAACAGAGTCTGTTCCCAGGCTTTTCACCTGCCTCAGGTGTTCACCCTTGGCTGACCTATGATAGAGTTCTGGGTCAGCACTACCTGCAAGGGTGTAGGGAGCTAGTCAAACCAGAGCCTATGCAACCACTCACTTATCTGTAATCAATAAAGTTGTGGCCTAAATTCTGCCAAAAACCAAAACTAAAATTTGAGTCAAATGTGTCTCTATTTAGGGGAGAGGTCTCTGGGTCTGAACATGCAATGAGCCTTTTTTATGGTGGCTCCCCCAGAGAAGCTTGCCTGGTGCCATCATTACACGTCTTTAGTTGCCAGGCCAAAAGATTCGTCCTTACCCAGACCTTTAACCCTTAAGTAATCTACAGTCTGTTAATACTGGTTTGTGTGTGTTGTTAGGATTATTTTATTGTTATTCTGTCTGTTATTATGCCTTTTATTACATTTGCATTATAGATGCTCTGTAATGTGTTCTTAATGTTGTACGCTGCCCTGGGATCTTTTGATAAAGGATAGTATGTAATATGTAATATGCAGTATGTAAATTGAATCAATCAATCATCATTGTCAGGTGTGGGAGGGCAAGGGCAGGGCTTCAAAGGAATAACCGGGAGCTTAAAATGGGAATAGGCTATTGCTGTCCACCCATTGCTCCTTCATGTCAGGATAGTCCCTGGCCTAATCCAGACCCCACTTGTGTGTAGAGGCACTATAGGCATAAGTCAATATGTGCAAACAGCCTCTCCAGTAAGGTGCCAAATGCTAGGCTGCAAGGCGTCTTGGTGGAAGGTACTCAGAAAACCATCCCCTCACAATTTTTTTTTTTTTTTGAGTAAGTGGGGAGATTATTTGGACTCCCTTATTTTCAGTGGGCAGTAAGTGTGAGAAGGAGAGAAGTCTGAAGAATAATTTAGCGCACAACCTGCCATTGAATACACTGTAGAGATACTGGATTAAATCTTGATAATCTGTTGAAAATATATGGTTATTTCCCCCCTAATATATATATGAGAACAACCAACTTCTTGGTTTTTAAATCAGTGGACGGGAAGGCTGACAAAGTATATATTAAGAAAGCTTTCAGTCAACCCAAGAAGAACTGTCAACTGTAATATTAGATGGAGAGGGACTCTCAAGGTCATCCTTGGTACGAGAATAAGGGCAAGTCCCTGTAGGGAAAAGTCGCAGTAGCTCAGCTTGGATGGGAAGAAATATATCTTCCCTGCTGAGCATGGGAAGTTGGATCAGCCTACCCGTGCTAGACCAAAAGCTTTCCCAGGTCAGGAAAGTCTTTGGCACTGCTATGTTAGCTCGACTTTTGAAAATATGATGACAGGAATCAAAATTATGCAAAAAAGCTCATCCATTCAACAACTGCCACCACAATTAATTCACAGTAGCCAATGACAATCACGGGACAGGCCAATTATCATCCACTCAATGACAGATATGGCTATCATAACATCAGTATATGAACATGACTGTGAAAGGTTGATGATCTCCTTCTTTATCTCCTCTACAATGGATAAATGAAACTCCGCCCAGAATCCTTCCAATTACTCCAAGTTACACAATGAAACAAAACCACTAAGCCTAATAATTCTTAACTGACTGGTAATTTAGCTGTACCACTGAGGGCTAGGAAGCTGGGAGGGCAAGGAATATGGGATGTTTCTTTTTTGTTTTTTATGTCTTGCTGTTTGCACCTTTGGGTTCGTAAACTTATAAAAAATCCAATGCAAATGTGTTTTTTTTCCAAAAATAAAAAATAAAAGCAATTCATCATAATAAAGAATCTAAGAATAATAAAATCCAATGCAAAAATACAGTTTATAAAACCACCAGCAGTCCAATCAATTTCTCAAGACCTCGACTCGAGAAAAAGCAACGATACCTATTTAGGGTATCCTAAGAGCTTCTGTTGATGGGACCCAGTAAACCCTGGATAGTAATGCATTACAAACATGCAGGGCTCTTGCAGAAAAAAGCTACAATTCCCAGAGTGATTTAACAATCAATCCCTCTTAACAGGGAACTCTGGGCATTGTAGTTCTGGGGAGGAATATGGGTCTCTTAACCACTCTCAGCACTCTTAACAAACTACGCTTCCCAGAATCCTTTGGGGAAGCCATGACTGTTTAAAGTAGCATCTTCATGCTGTGGATGTGGGCTAAATGTCTCCATTTTTGCTAAATGGCATGCCCTCCTTTCCAATCCATCTAACTAGCCTTCACAAGCCTTTTAAGGCCTATAGCAGCACCATTTTTAATTCACCTTTTTGCGGGAAGGAGAAAGGTGGCAAGGACTCTTTTCCACCGACCCTCCCAGGGAATTGAGAATTCACTTGGCCAGACCTACAGAGAGCTGAGCTTTCCAAAAGAAATAGGGACCTGTCCTATGGGAAAGAAAACCGAGGAAAATACCCAAAGGTGGTGGTGATGGAGGGTGGTGTGGTGGTGGTGCGGAAATTAAAAAGAAAGAGAAAAACAGCCCGTCAACAATACGCATGTCTGTCTCAGATGATAATGACAGCTCTAATGATGTGACAAGGTCAAAGTTCGCAAAGAAAACAGCGATAAAGGACTAACAACTGTCAGAGCTGTAAGAAAAAATAAAAATAAAGTTTTTGTTAATTAAAAGGATTTCTCTCCCTCCCTCCCTCACTCTCCCTCTGCCTTAGAATCAAAGAGACGGTGGATGAAGAAATCTGCAGAAATTATCTAAGGCCGCCTCAACCTTAGCATTTATTATTCAACACCTCACTCATTGCCCTGATTATAAATATTTAATCACTCAACAACTGTAAGTGCTTGTGTCTTCCTGGAGGACCTGCAAGCATTAGGAAATAAAGGGAGAGGAGGGAAGTGGCAGGGGAGGGGGTTTGGAGGTTGAAAGCGAGTCACCGAGCCTAAAAACGAGGTCTCCAGATTCTGCCGAGGCAAAACAAAAAACCGGGAGGCGTGAAGGGCACCAAATGCCGTGGCCCTTTCTAATCGGGTTCCACAGGCACCTGGACACTTAATTCCCTCAGTTTCTGTTCTACTGGACACACACACACTGTGCATGTGTGTGATGCGTGGCTCAGCCTCTGACAGAGGGTGCCCTCAGAGACCAGGCAGAAAACGTTCTTAATGAAAGCAGAGCCCCAAGCAGTGAGAGGTGCCATCCGTGTACCCTCCTTTGTCTGTCACACACACACACAAAAAAGAGAGAAAAAAAGATCGCAGGCGAGCTTGGCAGGCTTTTGGGCCTTTCAATAATGCATGAGAGGAATTGCATCCGCTCTGATGCCAGGAAAAGGGAAGAGCAGCCGAGAAGGGTTGTGTTACAGCACCCTCAACGCAAATTCGCTGCCTGTACATCCCCTAGCATGGAGCCTCCACCCCATCCCACCGCCACTGTCACACTTTCCTTCTGTGTGAAGGGCCTACATTCCACTCTTTTTTTCTTTCGCACCTGTAATGGAGCTCATTGCAACGAGTCTAGGTCAGCTGTGCTTGCATCCGGCTTGTGCACGTAATGGTCGCTGGAACCAGTGAATTCTGGCCTCTGATAAGTGTGTGCAAGATCGGGTGCTGCCAACTTTTTAGGGCTTGTGTGGGCACATTTGCAAAGTTGGAGAAACAGTTACGGGTGTCGCATGCACACCCCAACCAGGATAAAAAGGTAAAGGGACTCCTGACCATTAGGTCCAGTCGTGGTAGACTCTGGGGTTGCGGCGCTCATCTCGCTTTATTGGCCGAGGGAGCCGGTGTATAGCTTCTGGGTCATGTGGCCAGCATGACTATGGTGAACCAGAACAGCACACGGAAACGCCGTTTACCTTCCCGCTGGAGCAGTACCTATTTATCTACTTGCACTTTGACGTGCTTTCGAACTGCTAGGTTGGCAGGAGCAGGGACCGAGCAATGGGAGCTCACCCCGTCGTGGGAATTCGAACCACTGACCTTCTGATCGGCAAGTCCTAGGCTCTGTGGTTTAACCCACAGCGCCACCCGCGTCCCTCCCCAACCAGGATAGTCATCAGCTATTCCACTAGCTACAACGGGATGCTTCTTTTGAGCCTAATTTCAGTGGTGGAGGGGGAAAAGACCCTGGATGTCAGGGAAGACCTCTGTGGGCACATATGTGCCTACGGGTGCAGTGGCATAGCGTGGGTTGTCAGCACCCAGGGCAAGGCAAGTAATTTGCGCTCCCTAAGTGAGTGAACCAGGTAGGGGCAGAGAGCTGCGAGTGCGAGCGCGCCCCCCAGATGTTGCGCCCGGTGTGGCCGGCCCCCCCTGCACCCCCACGCTACGCCACTGCACGGGTGACCCAGTGGTATGCCACCTCCAGTGCAGTCACTGAATTGGCTCAGAAGAGTTTGAGGTGTCTGAACTCTATGACCACATCACATTGGTCTCAGCCTGTCTTGCTTGTCTTTAATGATGGAAGAGACCTGTGCCACCTTTAAAACAAGCAAAAGTGCTGCGGCAAAATTGCTGTGGCAAAAAGCTTGTGACCCGAAAAGTGGTTCAGAGTTCACTTTTTCTGATGCACCAAAGTGATTATGCTTCGTAGGCATCTACATACATCTGGGCATTTCAGGGGGTCTGGGTTGCTTGGAAGGTGACACAAGGACTTCTGTTTTTCATTGGAGATAGAGGAATGGTACTTGATCGTCTCTCATGTTACAGAAGCCTGTCGGGCATCCACTAGGAGTCTGGCATTTAGCATTGCTGGTCCCATGCTGTGGGACACTCTTCCAGCAGAGATTCGGCAGGCATCCTCACTTTTGATTTACAGGTGTCTCTTGAAGACCTTTTCAAAAAAAATGCCAGCAGGCTTTTGCAGCTGTTTAAATTGTTTTGCGTCCCTTTAATGTTGTTTTATGTTTCAGCATTCTACACCACCCTGATATTTTATGACATGGCAGTATAGAAATACTTTTATAAATAAATTCCTGGCTCTTTCTCCTCTGTATAGTTGCACAGTGGATATTTCATGAGATTGCAGCTGCCAAGCCAAATGTGAGGATGGATTCGTAGGCACTATGTGCCTATTGTGTTCTCTAAAAGCAGGACTTGGCTCTATAAGCCACTGTACAGAACTAAGAGAAGAATACTGGTTGAAATGACAGTAGTGTTAAATATTACCAGAAAAAACCAAACGCAAAGCGTCCAGGGGAAAAGAAAGGAGACTCGCCCCTGATTTTTCCAGACTAGTTTCCCTAGTGTAAAACGGAAGCTAATCAGCAACCTGAAAAGCCAGCCACAGAGATATGGTCAGATTCAGTTTCCTGCAGGCCTCTGCCTCCTCCACGTCTCCTCTCTGTGCCTGGGGTTGGCCACGGTGTAAGCCAGGAGAATCCTTCTGCTCTGGTGCCAAGCATCCACTGTCTTCTGCCAAGACTCTCCCTGTGTTTCTCTGGCTGCTGTGTAAAAAGGTCAGATCTAATGAGACAACACCAAGCAGCTGCTTTTGTCTGTTCCTCTGGCACAAGCAATTATGGATGCAATTTCTATTTGCACATCAAAAATCCCATAGTGGGAGGATTTTCCAGCTTATGGTGTCTTTTCTGCAGAATCCAGTGCCTGGGACTTACATTCTGCCTGTTCTTTCTGTGTGCAAGGCTTCTGCAATCTTATCCACGTTTGTTCCCTCCACTATGGATGAAAAACCTGTTTGTTTCTGCCCGGTTCTGTGTATGCTTCCATCCCCCCAAGGTCCAGTGATGGAGAAGAGCTCCAGCATCAAACAGACTACTGTAGCATCTATTGTAGAACCAGGGCAGGGAGCTACTTTTGTCCATCTGGATGGATCAAAAAGTGGTCAACCTTCTGTGAGCCACACCAGGTGGATAAGAACTTAAGAAGAGCCTGCTGGATCAGGCCAATGGTCCACCTAGTCCAGCACCCTGTTCTCACAGTGGCCAACCAGATGCTTGCAGGAAACCCAAAAGCAGGACCTGGGCATAAGAGTCCTCTCCCCTCCTGTGCTTTCCAGCACCTGGTATTCAGAGAAGCATTACCATCTCCAACTATGGAGGCAGAGCATAGCCACGACTAGATTCTGGGGGACATTATTTCCTGTTGCATGATGGCATCATGCTTGCAGATATTATGTAATAGCTTTGGTGTAGAGTTGCCTAAAGGGGTTCTTATACAGTGGTTCCACACGTTGCAGTGCTCTTGGAATGGTGCAAATACAGCTTTTTAAAAGTGTTATTATATATTTATTTGTCCATGGAGTTTTCTTGGCAGGGATACTGGAGTGGCTTGCCGGTTCCTCCTCCAGGTGGATCACCTTTGGTCAAAACTCTCCACTATGACCTGTCCATCTTGGATGCCCTGCTCGGCATAGTTCATAGCTTCTTTGAGTTATTCAAGCCCCTTCGCCACGGCACACCATGAAGGTGAGAGCTGGACCATAAAGAAGGCTGGTCACCGAAGAATTGATGCTTTTGAATTATGGTGCTGGAGGAGACTCTTGAGAGTCCCATGGACTGCAAGAAGATCAAACCGATCCATTCTGAAGAAGATCAGCCCTGAGTGCTCACTGGAAGGACAGATCGTGAAGCTGAGGCTCCAATACTTTGGCCACCTCATGAGAAGAGAAGAGACTCCCTGGAAAAGACCCTGATGTTGGGAAAGATGGAGGGCACAAGGAGAAGGGGATGACAGAGGACGAGATGGTTGGGGAGTGTTGTCGAAGCTACCAGCATGAGTTTGACTAAACTGCGGGAGGCAGTGGAAGACAGAAGTGCCTGGCATGCTCTGGTCCAGGGGGTCACGAAGAGTCGGACACAACTAAATGACTAAACAACAACAACATGTATTTATTTAGACCTCATCTTTCCCCCCTGACAGGGTCTCAGGGTGGCATGGTGGAATGGTATCATAATCTAGGGCCCCTCAAACAGCTCACGATCCTGTGTGTGTGAGGCACCGACAGGAACTCTGCAGTCCAAAACAATATATCAGTCTACTCTGTAAGTAAAAGGACAAACTCCCATGTTGGAATCTTAAAGAATTAAGCCCAATTATTAGGCATGTGAGGCAAAAGTCTAATATTGGGGATTATGAGAAAGCAGTTACTGAATTTATTATTGGTATTGTGTCTCTACTTCTAGGGCACATATTATATTTTCTGCCTCAGGTGTCTAAAGGCCAGCCTTGAGTCTTATGTACCTTGATTCTGGAAGTATTTCTGTGTGTTGGTGGAGGTGGGAAGAAACTCTGGCAGCAAAATGTCTTTGCTCAGCCCTGCTAACAAACCTGTTTGGGTTTGTTGTGTATGTTGGTCACAGCCCACTTTTTTAGATTACATGGAAAGTATCCTAGATAGGTATCTAGGGTGCAATTCACATGGGTGCAAAGTAAAGTAATAGTGGCCAAAAGGTTAAGCAAGGCAAATTAATACATTCCGTCAGAGTGGGTGTGACCCATTCCTAATTATGTGTTAATTTCATACTATGGAACTTGGACTTGGCAGAGACCAAGAGTGGCAAGCTTACTACTGAAAGTAATTGGCTCATTTTAGGTGTTGATGCTATCTGTATTGCTATGCTAATTCTGTCACTAGGAGCCACTCACACCCACTATGATTGGATTTTGCATTCATTTGAGCTCCATATAGGAATGAGAGACACCTGGTATTACCTCTCTTGTCTATTCTCTCTCTCTTCCTATACACCCACCCACCTAGGAGACCACTTCATGAATCATAATATGTATTCGTCATTTAGATGAAACAATATTATTTTTGCTAAAACAGAGTTTGGACTCAAGTTACATATGGAAGTTCTCTTTGTTTAAACCCAGGTTTGCCCAAATCACATATAAAACAGGGAATCTAAATTTCAGAGCAGAAGGGTACAGTGGTGGTGGCAGCAGCTGACTTAAGTCGGGTCCATATAGACTTCCAGATGTCATGGGACTCCAACTCCCATCAGCCCCTTCTACCATGGGCCAATGGTCAGGAATAATGGGAGTTGTAGTCTACCAATATCTGGAGAGCCAGAGGTTTCCCATCCCTGTCCTCAGCCCTTATTGCACGTACAGGCTATCTCCCTATAACCTCTCTCCTTTCTTTTATTCTAGTCAATACACTTCTGCTGTTGAAGCCCAGCTCAGGGGGAAGTGATATTTATTTATTCAAGTCATTTTATATTCTGCCTTTCTACATTGGGCTTAACCAATGTGGTGCTCTCCAAATGTTGGACTACAACTCCCATGAACCCTGACTATTGATCCATCACAGTAGAGGCTAATGGTAGATGTAGTCCGTCAATGTCTTGAGGTTGCCATATTGGCTGTCCCTATTTTGCATGGGCTATTATTATTTGATAAATCAACATTCATTTTCAGCACCATTTTTACACTTTCCCTCTTCTTTTGCTTCCTTTTTGTTTCTGATGGGTTTCCCCCTCATGGTTTGAGCCAAATACACCTTATTACCTCACTGAATTTCCCCTGTCTTTCTTCTACAGCAAGTAGTGAAGAGATCGTGAACCTGTGGTCCTCCATATCTTGTTGGACTACAACTCCCATCACTCCTGACTAGGAGGGGGTGATGAGAATTGTAGTCCAACAGCACCCGGAGGGCCATAAGTTTTCCATTTCTGATGTTGAGACTGAGAAAAATAGATGGTAGGCAAACTTCTATCTCTTTTGGCTTAATGGTTAATACAGTCTCCCCCTGACCTCGTACTTGGCAACAAACCTGTACAACTAGGTTAGCCAATTTTGTGTCCTTGATAACTTGTTGGACTACAATTCCCATCATCACTGACCATTGGCCGTGTTGGCTAAAGCTCATGGGTGTTGGAGTCCAACAATATCCGGGGGGTGCAAGGGAACCACATTGTCGAATCCAATTGTACAATATTGTAATTATGTTGTGGTGTGACTTTTGTCTGCATCTTTGTAAGATGGCTTTGTAAGATAGAGGAAAATATATTGCACCAGGTGGTTTTGAGTGAAATCCAAACCCTTCACCTATCCTCTGTGTTTCTTAGTAAGATCTTTGAAAAAGAGTGTCATCTTGCATTGCTTCCCTTTGGAGAGATAAAAAGTGACTCATTACCTAGTCTCACTTTAATATTTTAGACAGATGAAGAGACAAAAGCAGGATCAAGAGAGTTGTGTACATTAATATGGGAGGAGATGCAGAGGTGGGTGGGGGAGGAAGGTTTTGGCAACATGCTTAAAGCAAAGGCAATGGAATCAAAATTGTGAACTTTTGATTCAAAATACTCTTTTTGGAGGACTGTACGTTTAGCACATCGGATGCTTATTATTTTATAGCCCTTTTTGGGTGTTCAAAACCACTCGCTAAAATCAACAATTGCGATTTTCATTTGAAAAGCCACTCAGAATCTCCAAGGCCTACTGGAGTAGGGTGATATTAAGCTAACTCTATTTAATCAGAGTAGACCAATTACAATTAATCAACATGACTAAGTTTCCATGAATCTATGTTGAATGAAACTTGGTTGAATACCACCCATAATATTTTTGTTTTTTTAAAAACACCCACCATTTTTCTTAAAATTGAGTTATGTCTCGTTGGCTTATTTATATCCTACCTTTCTAACATTTGCCTAAAGTACATCAATTATTATAACACATGTGCAATGCATAAATTGACATAAAAGTGATTACAAACCCTTGGGGGGAAGGGGAGTAAGGGGCCTCCACTGAAAAGACTCAACCTCAGATAAACAAGGGAGTTCAAACGAGACTCCAACTGATGACCTAAATGAACTGGGTGGGGTGCTGGGGAGATTGACTAAATAAAAAAAAATCACTATACATCTTGGTTAAGTTTAAACTTGTATAATATTCAACCAGCATCGAAAACATATCCAAAACATCATTGTAAATCTCTGAAAAGAAAACCTCAACTGTGATCAATAGTTGTTTTCTGTTGCTGTTAAGGGAATGGGGTGACATAAAGCATTTCTGCATAATCTACAATAGCCTGAGCTGGAAAATTTATCTGAAAAACTGAACAGGACTATAATGGCTTTTAGGTACTTGGCTAGTGAAAACCTATGGGAAGTTTCCTGCTAGGTTAGTTAATCCTTCATAGAACAGTGTTTTTTGAAAACCACGCTCAGCCTTTTTATCCTCCGGTTCTAAGTTATTACATAAAGACCCTTTTAACATACATTATTGAAAATTCTTATTACAGTCAAGTCATCTTAGTGAATTAGATTAAATCTCCCCAACAGAAAATAAGGTATTATAACACATTCGCTGGTATTGCAAAGGTCTGTTAGAACCGAGGCTTGGGTACTTTACTGTGTTCAAACGAAGTGTCCCGAGAAAATAATTGAGTGAGAAATGAACTTAGAAGAACCAACAGTATTTAGAACTGAACAAATTACTGAGCAAAATTGCTTTGCCATGAAATCTTATACTCGTTGTCAAAGATGTTTAGTCTACTTGGAAGGTTTGATCTAAAAGGGCTCTATTCAGAGCAAATTTCATTTTCCATGGGTGTTGGACACACAGACTCCAAGAGGCTTCTGTAAGCTTGGCTCTTTCGGATCTGAATCTTGATCCTGGAGCCAAATATTTCTGGGCACTCCTCCTGAGGACTTTGGCTCAAGGCTTTGGCAAAAGCCACTAAACCAAAGCTGCAAGCACTGAACCACTCCTGCCTACATTCCTTTTTATGGATGAGGGCATATATTGATAAGCTTGCAAGGCAGTGACACCTAGAAAATTTACTTGGGAAATATCACTGCAATGTGATTTGAAATCTGTACGGTGGTACCTCAGGTTAAGAACTTAATTCGTTCTGGAGGTCCGTTCTTAACCTGAAACTGTTCTTAAGCTGAGGTACCACTTTAGCTAATGGGGCCTCCTGCTGCTGCCGTGTCGCCGGAGCACGATTTCTGTTCTCATCCTAAAGCAAAGTTCTTAACTCGAGGTAATATTTCTGGGTTAGCGGAGTCTGTAACCTGAAGCGTCTGTAACCCGAGATACCACTTTACTTGTTCACTTCCGTTTCACCTTTGACATTCATGTCATTGGCCTATCAATTGAATATCAAGAGCTGGAGTGATAAGAAAATCGATGTGATACCCATCTTCTAGACATGGGTGGGAGATACAATGATAGTATGTTCTGGTAACCTCTAGGTTAGATTACTGCAACACATCATACATAGGGCTGCCTCTGAAGATGGTTCAGAAACTCCAGCTGGTGCAGAATTTGTCAGCCAGGCTGCCCAGCGGGGCAAGACGGTCTGAGTATATTATACCGCTCCTGGCCTGACTGCACTGGCTGCCAATGAGTTTCCGGGCCCAATTCAAAGTCCTGGTTTTGACCTATAAAGCCTCAATTGGCACATGACCACAGTACCTCATATGAACCTACCCAGACCTTGCAATCGTCATCTGAGGCCCTTCTTTGGGTGCCTCCTCCATGAGAGGTCCAGAGGGTGGCAAAGCAGGAACAGGCCTTTTCTGTGGTGGCTCCCTGTTTGTAGAATGCTCTCCCCCTATGAGGCTCACCTGGCCCATTGATTACATATATTTAGGTGCCAGGCAAAACCGTTTCTCTCTAACCAGGCATCTGGCTGATTGAACGTTTTATGGGCTTTTGAATGTGTCTTTGGGAAGGGCGTTCTTTGGTTGTTTTTGTTTTTGCTTTATTATGTATTTTGTATTTTTTATGTTGTGATCTTTGGATCAAAGGCAATGTGCAAATATAATAAATAATAAATATAAAATAATAATGCAGTGACAACAGAAAGGGTCTTTTCAGTTGTGGCCTCCATCTATGGACCTCTCTCCCTAGAAAGGTCCACCTGATACCTGCATTAGCTTTCTGTTTGTACCATAATGTTTAACTCTTTTCTCAGGCGTTTGAGTGATTATGATAAGCGTGCTTACTGCTTTTTCTGTGTGTGCATTGTTTTTTTGGGGGGGCAGGGAAGGCACTGTTTTATTGTTAAGCTCGATGGTTGCTTTTTAAATGTGTGTGTAAGTTGCCTTGAGACGTCTTGTATAAGTCGACTTAGCGGCAACTCGAAATAATGATTTTTCGAAGGTCATCAAGTGAACTTCATTGCTAAGCAGAATCTGAACTACAATCTCTCCACCCTGTCCCAAATCCTAACCACTTCACTATATTGGCATCATCAAGTATTACATAGCAGTAACCGAAGCAGAATATAATTATGTTTCCAAACATTTGGAAATCTAAAACCCTCCAACACAGAGAAAGAGCAGAGCAAGTGTTTATGAAGATCTACAATTAACCCACACTGCCCCAAAATGGCCAAAACCTGTCCAGCATGAACACTGTTTATTTAGTTACTCTATTTAATTTCTAGATGGCCCAATTACTTGAGCTTAGGAAGTTGGGCAATTCTTTTAAATCATAACACTCCAAAATCAGAGTAGATTAAAATATGCATTAAGTCACCAGGATCATAAAGGCCCTGGACAACAATGACTGAATTAGATGCCTGGATGAAAACCCCATTTTAGGAAACCCAGTTGTTGCTGAATCCAGAAGGGTTGGGTGGGTAAAGGTGACTTACCGTATTTTTGGCTCCATAAGATGCACTTTTTTCCTCCTAAAAAGGAAAGGGAAATGTCTGTGCGTCTTACAGAGTGAATGCGTGGTCCCTGGAGCCGAATTGCCCAGGGGCGAAAAGCAGATCATGCTTTTTTTTTTAGAAAGAGGGGCGGGGGGGGGGGTTGAAACAAAGCCGCTGAGCAGCTGGTCGGCAAGCGATCGGGAGGGAGATAAAGGACACTAGCTGTAAAGGAGGCTGCCTGGGGGGGGGAGGTAAAAGCCCATGGATCCTCAGGATTTTTGCATTGGGTCACCCCAAATTCACCACCAGATCACATAGCATGTCCATGGCTATAGCCTGCACCAAAAAATCATGCATCCACTGTTTTGTGGAGCCGCAAAAACGTGGTTACAAAGCACAGATCCACATGGATCCTCAGGATTTTTGCATCGGGCTACCCCAAACTCACCGTCAAATCACATGTCTGTGGCCACAGCATGAACCACAAAAATCATACATCCACTATTTTGTTCAGAATATTTTTTTTTCTTGTTTTCCTCCTCTAAAAAGTAGGTGCATCTTATGGTCAGGTGCGTCTTATGGAGCGAAAAATACAGTAATTGCTTCCTTCTGCTTGCAGCTTTCCGACTAGCCTGCATCATGCATATTTGTAGTGGTTAACCCAGATTTCTAGACCTGCATCAGCCATTGAACCCCTGCTTCAGCAACATCAAAGCCAGATTCAACATCTTTTAACATTTCTAGAAAATACTTAGGCCTATGCTTCGTTGATTTGCCAAGGAAAAGGTATTCCAGGATTGTTAGAGCACTACAAAGAACGTCCCTTGGGATCCTTAGGATCCAAATCTTGTGCAGGGATGGAATAATCAAAGGCTATTTTTTGAGATTGATTTGCAAGGTCACCATGCACAGAGGGGAGAGGAAGTACCTTCTCAGGTGTTCAAATAGCACAAAGTGATATTTAAAAGAATGACACCCTGCCTCCTTACCCACAACTGTGAAGTTTGCACAATATCTTTGTTGAATGTAAAGCACGTGAGGCAAATAGGGGAGCAAATCTTTTGCCGAAAGTTCAGCTTGAAGCAAACAACTGTGGTTATCACAAAGCAACGTTTTGGAAGGGTCTTCTTGCAGACAAGCAAATACGCACAAGATGTAACATGAATGTAAAGCACACATGGCTGAACAAGAGGAGACATGCATTCCTTACTGAAATGATGGACTCTGCCTGATGGAGATCACAGCAGGCCTTGATTAATAGCTTTGACTTCTCAGTTGTCTGGGTCTTTAAAAAAAAAAAAAGCAACCTAGCACAGGCATTAGGTGATCATTGATTCCTTCCCAAGTGGATGGTGGTAATAATCAACATCAGCACATCTGCCAACATTTATTTAAATTCATCCAGAATGAATGAGCATGGAAACTGAATCACCTTGACCTCTCCTACTAGATCCCATTAAGATACAGTTGCCTGAGAGTTAAGTTATTGGTATACCAAGGTGGTGCAGTCCTGAAATGATGAGACCCGGTGCTTTACACCAACGTGCATTCCACTGAAACTCTGCACACTTACCAGGGAGTATGTGTTCAATGGGACTTATGTCTGAGTAGGCATGCATAGGATTGTGTTATAAGTGGGGTTAAAAACAGCCCCATACAATCCAAAACCCACATGTCAAATGTACCATGACCATGAGGCTTAGAAGATCAAGTCCTATGAAGAAAGGCTGGAGGAACCAGGTATATTAGAGAAAAGAATATTAAATGTTATGGGGACAGAAGATGGTCCTTTTCTCTTTAGAAAGCTTGGTGATAGCAAGTCCAGGCTTCCTCTGCTCCTTCTCCTTCCTGCTGCTACAGCCCCAACCTCCACACCAACTCATAGTTGGGTCCTGAACCCAGAAGCTACATGGTTTCCAGAGGATTATGCAGTAATGACACAATCCTGTCCAGTGCTTTTGTGTACTCAAGGGTATGCAAAACCGGCACCTTTTTTATAGAATAAAAGCACTAGTTAAAAGTGTGGCACGTACTATAATAACTTCATGGTGAGTATTGGCACTGGTCCTGCCTCTACGTGTGTGTGTGTGTGTGTGTGTGTGTGTGTGTGTGCACGCGCGTGTGTGTGCACCCGCCCACCATAGAATGCATGTTGTTTTAGTTTTCCCCAGTAGCATAGTGGGAAATTCAGAAGTTGAAGGTTCATTATATTCACAGTCTTGCCCCCTTGGAGTGATGCTCCCTTCTAAGATTATAAACCTTCTAAGATTATACAATAAACCTTTTTTATAGAAGAAGAAGAAGAAGAAAAAGAAGAAGAAGAAGAAGAAGAAGAAGAAGAAGAAGAAGAAGAAGAAGAAGAAGAAGAAGAAGAAGAAGAAGGGTTGTTGTTGCAATGATCAATGCAGATCTCCATGTGTTGCTTTTCAGCTATTTTTATGTGCACATACATGGGCAAATCACTCAGAGTGCTCAAATATCTTATTTTGGAGTGTGCTTTCCTCAAAGTTCTGTTGCATGTTAACAGAACTTGCACACCAGTCTCTTGAAACCTTGTGTTTTCAGCATTCCTAAATGCTTAGCTTTGAAGCATATAAAACAACTCCTTGGTGTGTCCCCCCTCCTTTTCCAGAGTTACCCTAGGAGCCAATCTTCGGTGGTGACTCATCTCCTCTCTGATTGGCTCTAATCAGCACAAAGCCTGAGAAGACTTCATCTCAGTGGCGAAAAAGCTCCCTGTGCATGCTGATTGGACAGCTCTAAGAGACCTGAGACAGGGATCTACTATAGAAATAGTAAGGGGTCTTTGGCCTGCTGTGGCCCTGCATCTCTGGTTTTCCCACTCTCAAGCCACCACCTCTATGATCTGCAAATTCTTGCTCATCTTCAAGGGCACAGCAAACTTCAGTGATAAGGAAGGCATCTTGATAGTGGCCGTGTCCTCCCCACACGCTCAAGCAACTCTGCTCTAAGAGCTGTAGCAGCTAGTAACCATTAAGAACTTGCCGCCCCAAAGTTATGTGGAGGACAACTTTTACTACAGCCATACGCCAAGGACAGCACCGGGTCGTTTGCTACCCTGACAAAGTATTGTACTTTCTGGTTGAACAAATTGCCGCCAAGGACACAGACGAGGCTAGCTGGAAAACAGCACTGTTGGTGTCGAAGCTCTGCTCCTTTCATTTTACATTTGCCTCCTTTCATCGGGGTTTAGCATGTATGCACTTGACTGGGGATTAACAGGATTGTTCAAGTGAGCTAGGATGGAAAACTAAAGGGGGTGGGAGAGCAGGAAACAGCCTGAAGACAACTTAAGATGTGAATTTTCTTGGCTCAAGCTTTGAAGATAAAACAGTGCCCCAGGGACTAGTGCAAAAAATAATAATAAAAAAAAGCTTTCGATTAGGCATCAGCCATAAACTGACCAGCGTCCAATCAGATTTGTTCTACTCTGTTTCATCGGAACTGCAATATGCTAATGTCTTTGTGATTTTTAAAGTCGCACGGCTTCATCTTCATATTTCTCTACTGGCGAACATATGCATCTTTTTTTCCAGTCATTTGCAGTGACACGATCAAGGCTAACTCAAATCTAGCTTCCTGTGCATTTGTTGACATTGTGCTTTTGCCAACACACTGGAAAAAGACCTGAGACACATAGGTTATATTTATTAAAATATAACAAACCAGTGGATTGACACAACCAACCAAATTAAACCAAATTATCAAATCCAATATGTCCGGGCAGGTAAAAGTGGATTCTATCCCACCACCCATATGCTGGGCACATGTACAGCCACACACAGTAACAAGGGATTGGTAAGAATCCTCCCTCCCCGCTGTGTGAAACTTGGGCGTCTGACCCTGACAAGCACATTGTGGCCCTGTTGGCCAACGTTCAACCAAGTGAGCCTGCCAAGCTCAACCCTATAACTGTGAATTCCTTAAATCCTCTCACCTGCCTGGACTGAATACCAGTTGGGCCATAGTAAAGAACAAAACTCCAGGCACACAGAGAGCACCCAACAGTATGGAGTAGAGGCCAGTAGTCTTCACCCTTTTCAGACCCAGGAACTACTTTTAACTGGAACATGCATTTGGGGACCCATTTCTCAATCTTCTACCATATTGTCAGGGAACTGCCATCAGCTCAGAGGTGAGAGGTGGAAGGGCAGCTGGATTACAGAGAGCCTCCAAAGATCGTTGGAAGCAGCACTTCCTCAGCGGAGGAAGGAAGCCACGCCTCTAGTGGGGAAGAGCTGCAGGGCTCGGAGGATGCAAGAAAGAGCCAAGACACCGTGCCTGAGCAAAGCAGGGAGGAGGGAGGTCCCCCTTTACCCAAGCCTTCCCTGCACAGTAGGCTTTCGCGCAGAGAGGGGAGGCACAGACTGGGGGTCAAGAGACTACTCTGCTGGGGAAAGTTTAAGGACCGCCCACTCTCAGATTCTGCTAGTGACTGAGCAAGACATGGAATAGAGGCATTCTGCATTGTAAATGTTTTTGCACCAATAATAAAGCCTTTGAAAAGACCAGTGAGGGATCTTGCCTGATTGCTCTCGGGCAACCACACCGATAGGCATAACACATATATTTGCATGGCAGCAGTGCTCCTGTCGTGACTCACCTTGGATCAGGCCATGACCCACTAGTGGGTCCCAAATCACCAGCTGAAGATCAGTGGAGTAGGTGAAAAAGAGGAGCCCCAAGAGCCAATTAGGGGCTCCCTTCCAAATTCCAATTCACCACCCCCTAAAAAAGGGCAACTAGCAAAGCCCACACTGCAAAGGGCAGGAGGGAGGGTGCTGAATGAAAAAGAGGGAAGACTTCAAAAAAGCCTGGTTTCTTCCTGTTCTCTATCGGGGAACAAGCCCCACATCGTAACCTACATTCCTCCCCCCAAATTGAACAAGCTCTCCTTTTCTTTTGGAAGATGAGGATATGGCAAATAAAAGGAGGGGGCAAACTCTACCAATTTTTCAATCTCTCCATATTCATTGGCTGCTGCTTCTCCTTTTTAAAGTTAAACGTCTCTATGGATATAAACTTCATCTATATTTCCGCTGTTTCATTCATTTCATATTGCATGCACACATGCACACACATGCTCCTATAAGGTTAGGCGCATGAAGAAATTCTATTTGAAAGCCTCCCTTTCTCATGCCAGCATTGCTGGCATAAGCATAAGGATGCAGACCAAAAAGTCATCTAAAATAATATCTTAGCCATCTTCAAGCCTTCAAAAGAATGTGTGAGGGTATAACCTGGGGAGGCACATGGATGCGACCTCACCCCCAGCGCCTCTGCAGCTGCCTTGTGTTCCCACTACTTTGGAACTTTGAAGAAAAGTTAGACTTTGATGAAAAGTCTGGAAGGGAGCTTTCAAGCCCATTTGGCTGAAGGCAGTTGCCAGCAATATCATAGCTGAGGACCATATTAAGGCAGGCTGCCAAATCATAGGGAAGCTTAATTGTTTAAACTAATCACGTTATTCTTTCTTGTAAACCACAGGGAGGTTTTACTATAATCACGTGGTATATAAATTTTGTTAACTAAAAAATTAAATTTAAAATAAATTGCATAATTTAACATTAACATCACCCCAATAGGCAGTGAGATGAAGAATGTCATTTTTGGCAGAAGTTGAACTGCAGTGGAATGGAGACAGTGCTGGTTATGATGAATACAATGGAAAGCGATGCCTCCTTACAAGCCCTTTTTAGATCTTCCTTCTCATCTTGCACATGCCCCAGAAAAGCTTTCGTGTGCTTTTTTTAAATGTTGGAATGTGGCTTTTATAAGTTTTTCATGCTTACGTGTATGGCTTTAAAGAATCCACAGTGTGAAGATTTTTATAAATCATGTTTCTAGTAGGGTGGCGTCTGTGAGAGGAAATCTTCAAAAGCAGCATAAACCCATCCACCTAATGTCAGTCCCTTTTGCTTTTCAAAATATGGGTGATTATTTTATTTTATTTTATTGGCAAGAGTCCATCTCTGCCCTTTTTGAAGTGGAAAAGAGCATGATGTGGCTTCACAGAGGATCAGGGAGACTTGGGTTTGAGACATTTAGGCTGCAGTCCCAAATATACTTACTAGAGAGTAGGCTCCATTGCAGACAGTGAGAGATACATCCAAGCAAACATGCATAGGATTATACCGTCTGACGGAACTATTTATTCAGGAATGGGCTGTCAGGGCTAGACATTACTTTACCTGTGTTCCGACCACCACTTTGTGACGCCTCTTGACCACACGACATGTTGTCATCACACAGTGTGCACTCCTGTTGCCATTTCAGAACACCCACAGCACGAATAAAGGTCATTTAATAAGTTTCAAGTTATTAAATGGTATTACTTCTTGCTGAATAATTGGGTAGAACTTGGCCTGCACATATTTCCTTGCAGAAGTCATTTGTTCAGCAAACACTTGCAGTCTTGTAAGAATGATTTTCTTGGGGCTCTGGGGGTTGTATTTGGTGTTAGTCCTACTCAGAGTAGACCCACTGAAATTATTGGCCATGATTAATTAAGAAGAGCCTGCTGCATCAGGCCAATGGGCCATCTAGTTCCACATCCTGTTAGTTGGATGCAACCCACTATTTGCTTCAATCAAAATTCTTCAAATTCACAAATTCTTCTATGACTGAGATTTGATTCCAGAGACAGGGAAGCTTTTTCCTGCTGAGAACTGCTTTTCCTAGCGGGTAATGTGTTGGGGAGCCCATGCAGGTGGTGGATGGGGCAGAAGCCAAACAAGGTGAGAGCCTAAAGTCGAGACGGCATACCCTCTTCTGTATTTCTGCCACCCACTTCTATCTCTCTCCGCTACCTTCATTTCCCCACTTTTTCTACCCACATGAAATCTCGCCGAGGGATGCTTGTTCTCCACCCTTTTTTAATCCAAGCTTGGTAAAAATTCTCCAATTCTCTTCCACCTGATCAGCCTCTAAGCTCCCTCTTTCCCATCTAACTCTCCAACATATTTCAGGGCTGACGTGGCATTCTCCCTCCCCCCCTAAAAACGACGATGTTAATCAGACAATATTTTTTATTATTATTTATGTGCCCCATCCTGCCCTTTCAAGCTGCAATTGGCTGCAAGTTTGAGACCTATATGTATTTCAACTTCTGCTGAAATATTTCAAAGAGGAAAGTGTGTGTGCGTGTGTGTGTGTGTGTGCGTGTGTGTCTTGGGGGAGGGAGAGCTGCTGCATTACCCTGGGAATTTGTGGCATCGAGTCAGAATTGTTCTCTCACATGTGAAGAAAAGGAAAACTGTGCACCTTAAATATCACAATTGTTTTGCAAAGCTAGAAGAGATAATATTCAGGGTAGAAATTTATAGATACATGAAACAGTGGTTTTCCCTCCCATTTTGAACCAAATTTTGTGTGTTCAGACAAATCAAGACAAATAATACAAATACTTCTGAAACTGCCTTTAAAAGAGGTGACGATGAACACTTTGATGGCTTTTTACTGTCAGATGCTCCAGTTTCATTCTCTTTTGTTTAAAGCACATAACAACAATGGCTTCTAGCTTGATAGTTTCTCTTTGTCCCCTCAGTGTCTGCTTAGCTGTAGTGCTCTGTGGTGTGAACTGTAGTTTAATGTCTTGCTGACTCTGAGGTGAAAGAGCAGAGGGTGTCGTAACCTAAATAAATACGCTGATGCCCAAGGTCGTTCTCAATGGGCCAACATATTTTGTTTTACTTTACTTATTAGCAATATTTGTGTGCTACCCCTTAACATAAAGTTCTCCAAACCGCTTGCAAAAAGGAAGGGTAAAAACCATTTCAATACAAATACATGAATTCAAAATCAAAATGAAAATACAATAGGCAAACCAGATTCACTGCAAGCTAGGTTTTCCATTATGCACTGTATTAAATGCACGCAGCGCTGTTTCCTTTCCACTGCGTTCGACTTCCACCAAAAACTGCTTTATTGGTCTTGCTATCTGCCTGGTGAAATTGTGTGATGGTAATTCGTTTAATTAATGACATTAATTAGATACATTACATTGCCATTGCATGATTTCACTCCATTCATTTCAATGTAAAGGAAAGACAATGCGAATCAGGGAGACAAAGCATTGTTTGCAGACAGTAAGCAACAATAACACTAAATGCTGATTGTATTCAATAGCTTGATTTCCATTCCAGAAGTGGGACAAATAAGCAAGCATTAGCTATTTCCACTCTTGTTTCTCCTTTTGTCGGGATTCTCTGACGTCCATACCTCAACCCCAAAGCCAGGATTTCAGAATTCTTTTCCCAGAAAAAAGAAGCTGCTCAGCAGAATTTTCTCTGAATATTTCTTGTGGTAGCTGCCACCCAGAATTCCCTTTAATGCCCAGTTGGGAAGCAAAATAAAAAAAATTGCACATCTTAGGGAAAAAGCAATAAACTATGCCTTTGCTAATGGTGAGTCCCAAGTCACAGAAACCCCCTGAAGAAATATGGTGAAATAGTCCAGCCACAAATAGGATGGATATTTCCAAGAGGGCACCAGGGCACAGTCCTAAACGAAATAATCCAATTTAAAAAAATAAAAAATAAATGTCCAGAGACTGTCTAAAGACCATAATCAAAACTGCAAATGTCTTACCAAATTCGAAAGATTTGAAATTTGACTCTATTAAGCCCGACAGATGAAAAGTTCACCACCGCCGATTCATTCCAGCTGTACCCCATTTTGAAATTCAGATTGAAATATAATTAAAAAACGAAAACAAAACACCGGCGGCGGAACGTCGTGAATTTCTCACACTTTGCCAAAGATTCCTGTTACGCTGTGGCTCTTTATTTATGCCTGTTTTGCAGACAGCAGAGAGTGTTCTTGCCATGCATTACCCTCATTATGTTCCTTCCTGGAAACCTAAGACCTTCTGCATCCTTCTTCCAAAGCATTTTAATATGCAGCAGAACAAAAAGATGACACTGTCACTGATGCCATAATTGCAAATAGCTCATGTAAAATATATATGCATATTATATATACATGCATATAAAAGAAAAGGTGGGAAGGGAAAGAAAAGGCGAAAGGAATACGTGGCCTGTTAAGTGCTAATATATCTCTCCAATATATTTGTGTGCTGAATCTGAATGCCTTTTCATCAGTGGCATTCAGGACGCATTCAGGACGCACCAGACACACCAGGAAGAACCAGAGGGTGGGAATTGGCTCTCTGTGTCTGCAGACCATGGTCCCTGACCCAGACCTCATGACCTCTCTATGTGAAGCATTATACATACTGCCTGCTGCAGCCAGTACAAGCCTGTTATTCAGCTTCTGCTGGTGTTCCTATGCAGTTTCGAGAAGCATTCCAATGGCGATACAAAAGGGGGGAAATTATTCACAAACCCACCCTCTTTTGATTATATGATTCACCAGCTCTTTAGAGTCAGCTGGTGGCAGATGGGCAAGTGTGAAAATTTCTATTTGTGATCTCACACTATATAATGAGCCTCACAAGCCACCACTGGAATTGCAACTTTTTAAAGAGAGAGGAAGAAAGAGAGAAAGAGAGAGAGATCACTTTTTGTATTGGGTTACTTGCCCATAGGTTTACTTAGTTTAAGGCTTAAGAGGAATGGCAACTGGATGTCTTTGCTGAGGTTTTCCAGAAGCAGCTGAGCTGGCACAGAAGCACATCGGGCAGTCTAGCTTCCTCCTACTTGGGCAAGAGCTATAATTCTGTCAGCTACTATTTTTTTGGAAGTGCAGAATGCAAGGTCCACCATGCTACCAATGGAATTGAAAAAGCAACAAAGAAAGAAAGAAAGAAAGAAAGAAAGAAAGAAAGAAAGAAAGAAAGAAAGAAAGAGAATTTGAATCAAAATTGTAGGAACAAAACCACCAAACAAATGGCAGTTAAAACATTCTAATTTTGCCATTTCTTAGCGAAACACTAAAGTTTTGCTAAGAAATTCAAATTTTGAAAGTTCAAAGTTGTCTTTATTTGTTGTGTTCCACCTTCTCAACTCACTTTGAGATTTTTTCTTTCGTATGATAAATCTTAAACCAGGCAGAGGGCCTTCTCGGTAGTGGCACCTGCCCTGTGGAACGCCCTCCCATCAGATGTCAAGGAAATAAACAACTATCTGACTTTTAGAAGACATCTGACGGCAGCCCTGTTTAGGGAAGCTTTTAATGTTTGATGTTTTATCGTGTTTTTAATATTCTGTTGGGAGCTGCCCAGAGTGGTGGTTGTTATTGTTGTTGTTGTTGTTGTTGTTGTTGTTGTTGTTGTTGTTGTTGTTGTTGTTGTTGTTATTAAGAAGATGAAGAAGATGAAGAAGAATCACAGTATACAATGGAGAATTGGGCAAGAGACTCTTGGGGCAAGAAAATCAATAAAGGATCGGATAGAATCATGGGAGTCATCTTGGCGGAAGAGTCCTAACTCAGTGATGGAGCATATAATTTGCCTACACAAGGACCCAGGTTTCAACCCTGGCATCTGCAGGTAGGACATGGGAAAATTTCTGCCTGAAACCCTGGAGAGTCGCTGCCAGTCAGTGCAGTAGGCAACGCTGAGCCCCACAAACCAATGGTCTGATAAGGCAGCTTTCTGCATTCCTATAACATGTTTAGAGAGCTGCCATGTTCACTAGGCAAAGGCAACCCTTGATCAGGATTCCAATTTGCCATGACAACAACAGACATAACAGCATGAGAGCCGGGTTCAGAAATCTTACCACAGGTCATTACAGTAGAATCAAAGACAGAAGAAATGTGAATCAGTTGCAGTTCTCCTTTCGCTATTTGCATAAAGCGTACTATGAACTGGCTCTTAGTTTTTGATCTTTCTCCAAGATGTGGTGTATCTCACATCTCACTCCACAGGGGTGTATTCAGGAGAAATGCTGAGCAGGCAAAAGGCGTGGGTAAAAGTCACCTTGCAGTGTGGAAAATAAATGTGACAATTGGGCCTTGGTCCAGACTTTCTTCTTAAATCCTTGGCATCATTTTAACGTATGGATGGGGTGGCAGTGGAAAAAGTCTGTGTGTTTGCCTCCAGGTGCACAGAAATAAATTTACTGGTGTGTTTTCAAATATCTTCTTTGTGTGTGCATGCACTGCTCAACAACCAACGTACGTCTTTGGCCTCCAAGTCTGTTGCAAAAGATGGGGAGGCAACCGGCTGGAGGGCTGGCCTTGTGGGAGGCAAAGGAGGTTTCTGCATCTGAATTGGCCTTAGGACATCCTTAATTCTAATGCTACGGGCAGGGCCTACCGACAGGCTGTTGTTTTTAATCTTTGTAGTACACCTAGATTGTTGAAAGGCAATAAAATGAATGCTTCAGTCAGTGATGAAACAGATGCAAATAACAGCCCACGTCAAGCCTGGCATATTATTGCAGAAATAAGTAAATTACAGGAATGAACTGCCCTGATTTGGCTAACCCTTTTCTCTATCCCTCATTCACCTCACGTGTGCACTTCGCTGAATTATATGGGGAAATTCTTTTCTCCCATCCTAGAGATTCATCCCTAAGCCTCTCAGTGCACAAGCGGTTCAGTCAGAGTCAAACAATTCTGGTGAATAGCAGCAGAATGCATGATCTGCAAAGTCTTTCAGTTCAAAAATGGGTTAACAGGGGATCTGACAGAAAAGGACCTCAGGGTGCAACTAGGGAGGTAATTAACTGGAAGGCCTCTAATACAGACAAGTCTTATATGATGATGTATTGTTTTATAGGTCAACATTGCCATTTAATATCTGATGTGAGATTTAATTGGCAAACCACCATAAGGCCCAGAATGAGGAGTAATATGCTAAAGCAATTTTGCGCTAGTGTAGCCAGCAGTCTGAAAGTGTGCTGCCTTCTATATTCACAGCAATTTGTTCCAGGTCCAGCCTCTGAAGGCACACACAAAAAAATAACAAAGGGGGTTATATACTTTTGCCATCAGATTCATACACAGATGGGAGAGGTCGAGGTTGACTCTGTGCTGGCTTTGATCCTCTGTGTGCAACATTGTGTGGGCAGGACTCACAAGGCAAGTGATATATAGAAAGGATCATAGACTCATGTGGCATGCGCTTGCGAGTGACCTGATCGCAGACAAGCCATCATACATGTGGTTACCAAATACCCTGGCCCTGCCACAATTCATGCATTATGCATAAAAGCCACCTGGCCACTTCTCCGTGCTGACAGAGAGAAGAACATTTTGCTATTAGCTCCATGTTTTCTTGCTTGAAAAAAAAAAAAGAAGGAAAGAAGAGGAATGGGGAAAAGACTCTCTTTAAGTCAGTTTGCTTTCTTCGGCTGCTCTCACGGCTCACACCATTCTTCCTCGAAATGTACAGTGACAGCTTAATAATATCATGTACCTGAGACTCTCCAGGTGGAACTCTCTGAGCGACAGGGGAATGGTGCCAAACACAGCATCCCTGTGTGGAGCGCTTCCTCTTTCCACTGCAAAATGTGCAGGCACTTCCAGACTGTTGCCATTCCAGGTGGGATTCTACCACTTACTAGCAAATTCAGGTTGCACGGTTAAAGGTCATTGGGCACTCTTGTGCAACAACAACAACAACAACAACAACAACAACAACACACACACACACACACACACACACACACACACCCCACCGCCCCTGTTTGCAATAAGGAAGGTGATAGCAAAAGCCAGTTGGAAAGTATGAGATAACAATTTCTTGATGCAAATGTCATATGTAACATTCCCGCAAATCGGAATGAATGCTCAATAAACAGCTGACATTTTATAGGCTCCCCACAAGCTTTGCGGAACTAAATCAGCAAGAATGCTCAACACAGAGGTCACCTGGAAGATGTGCCTTCATCACAGTACACGTTTTAATGTGAAACGACCTCATTCACACTTTTTGAAACAGCGCACAGATGGAAACTTGCTTGGAATTTTGCAACATAGTTCTCCAACCAAGTCATGCGTACAAAAATGCATATATCTGGGGGAAGTGAGCATAACAATACATATATGTGGAGAAAGAACATAGGAAATTACATGGCAGATGAAGCTGATTGACTGTATGGGACTGGCAGAAATGACTGGCAGAATCCGTGACCAGGGAGAAGAGTCGGCAGAAGAAGATTGGAAAAAATTCAAGGACTATTTACAAAAATACTGTAAAATTAAGGAATGTTGAATGATGTTGGATTGAAATTAAGTGGTTTCTAGCTGTAATGGTACAAAGGAATATGATAAAATGGTTTTCTTTTTATAAGTAAGAATTTAAGGTTATAATAACCTAAGATGTTGGAGAGAAAATAAGGTATTTTCTTGTTTTTTTTTCTTCCTTTTAAGCTGTAATGCTTTGAGATATGGATTTGCTGCATAAATAATTTGAACTGGATATACAAGAAGGGGAGGTATGAGGAGGTCAGGGAAATATGTTATGAGAAAATAAGTTGTGAAATTTATGTGTTTTTAACTTTTTTATGTTTGCTTTTTTCTTTTTGTTTGTAAAAAATTGGAAACTTTAATAAATATCTTTTTTTTTTAAAAAAAAGGAAATTACATCATGTCAGAGGAAACTGCTCACAGACAAATGCATATTAGGGGAAATGCACAATAAAATACTGATGGATTTTCACAATTACCCTTTTTTATGTCAATATGTGAGGAACTGAATTTAAGACAAAGGAAAATGAGAACCAGAGAGAAACTGAAATTGACAGATGCATTCAGCCCTAAACTGGGCAGGGGCTGACATTTTGGGTGGTGTCCCCAAGTTGGAGATCACTTATAGATTTATGGGTACCTCTTCCTGCATAGGTTCTTGCATCCTCTGTGGGTGCCCCACATTGACAGGAGTTCATGTATAGGTTTACCACCCACCGGGATCCTCTGTCAGTGTCATTAGGGAGGTGCATTGCTAAACTGTTTTTCTGTTCAGGTGTTTTTCTGCTTAGCTTTGTGGTTTTAATAGACAGTATCCAATGAAGTAGTTCTGGTAGCGGAAGGACTTTCGGCTGCAGAAAGCAACTTTTTCTCCTTCTCCTCACCCTGTGCACCCCCTAAATATGTTATGGGAGAAGTTCCCCCAACCCCTCAGTGCAGATTTGGCTGCAGGAGTAGGCAGGAAGAGGAGAGGAAGAGCAATTCCCTTGCACAAGTGGGAATCCTTGAGCTAACAGAAGTACCGTGTTGGCTGTTGCCCAATGGTTTTATTGCATCATATATTGTTTTGAATTGTGGTATTTTGTGTAGTTTGCCCTGGAATCATTCAGTTGAAGGGTGGCAGATACGTGTAAATAAATTGGTTGTACAGTGGTACCTCAGGTTAAGTACTTAATTCGTTCCGGAGGTCCGTTCTTAACCTGAAACTGTTCTTAACCTGAAGCACCACTTTAGCTAATGGGGCCTCCTGCTGCCGCCGCGCTGCCGGAGCACGATTTCTGTTCTCATCCTGAAGCAAAGTTCTTAACCTGAAGCACTATTTCTGGGTTAGCGGAGTCTGTAACCTGACACGTATGTAACCTGAAGCGCATGTAACCCGAGGTACTACTGTACACCACATTGGGGCCTTTGGTGAAAGAAGGTACATACATTCTGTGGGAAGGGAAGGAAGAAACAAACAAACAAACAAACAAACAAACAAATCTACACCTTGAAGAATTGTACAGCTCTTCCACTGATTTTTCTAAAAGCTGAATTTGAGCTTTGGAATGAAGAGGGGGGAAATAAACAGGGAAAATGTTAGAGGGTGGTGGTGTTTCGTTCATGATGTCATGCAGATACCCTGTAAAATGCATGGCTATTCCAAAGCAGATGCCCAGTATTTCAGGGAAGGGCAACCTTTTCATTCCCTTGTGGTCACTCTTCCAAGAGCTGCATTTCAGGGGTGGGGAGGGCCAGAAACAAAAGTGGGTAGGGCAATCTGTAGTCTTTATCTTTATATATCAGGTTGCACACCACCATCCAAGCAAACAAGGAGAATTATCATGGTTCAGGATCATAGACCAACTTAACAAAAGCACTCAATGAAGGCATAGAGCAGGGTTGTTAAGAGGTGTGGCCTGGGGCAGGGTCATGGCTTAGGAAGAGTCCAAAGGCCAGACAGGTGGCCACATTTTGTTCCCCACCCCACCTGTATTGCAAGAGAGAGAGAGACCTTTTTTCAGGGGTTTACTGATCTGTGACTCCCAAAACATTTCCTTTCCATCCACCTGTTCCCCAATCAGCATGAGGATGAACCAATTCAAAATGTGACTTTTGCATTATAACTATTCCAATATAATTCTTAAAAGAATGGAAAGAGAATCTGAGGGCAAAGGATAGGAAAAGTGGGGGGGGGGAATAAGAGACTTTCGTTCATTACACTGTCTTGAGCAGCATATGTTACATGTCTCAGTCAAGATGACTGAGACATGAATTATGGAAGCCATTTGAGATGTGTGTTAATTCTACCTGAACGGAACTGCAGGTTTAAAAATGACTTCTTCACCCTACCAAACACTGCATTCTGAGAAAAGGATAAGCAGCAAACGCAAGATATATCAGATTTAGATGTCATATTACTGGTGATATGGTAGTCTGGAGCAAATGTGTACATTGTACATCAATCTGCTTTTGAAGTTATGCTAATTATTGCCAGTCTCTTCTGCGTATTAAGAACTGACAATTATTGCAAGTGAATCAATCTGTCCTGGGGAGATGTGAAGACAGTATCCTTAAGTGGTGGACATCCCTTTGTCAAGAATGAGAAAGACAAATGGGCTTACTCACAAGTCCTCTGCTTGTGTTTCCTCAAGATTTTAATGATGATTTCACACAAGCTCTACCCACTCATTACTCACAGGAAGGACAGTTGTGTGGTGACTAGGGAGGGGGCCCACCCTCTTAGCCCCACACAAATTGACATTGCATGCAGTTGTCTACAAGGAAACCGCAATGCCAAAATTGATAGACATTGCCATTGAAATCATCTGCAGAGACTGTTCTGTCTGAATGCCATAGGCTATGTTATCAGATATTCAACTGAGCAAATGTCCTGATCACAGAGTACCCCTACATGAGCATGTGTGGTCCCAGGAAGTGGATGCAAAGCTGGAAAGAGGGTTAATAGGATGGCCGCAATCCCCAGACACCACCCAATTGCCCCCCCCCCACATGTGAGTGACATAAATTGGGATTCTGTCATATAGCTCCTTCTCTTACCCCCATGAGAAAATAGAGAGCACACACCCCTAACACAAGGGGTGCTGAGCATTGCTCGTTGGTCCAGCCATCCTCTTAACAATGGGTTACTTGACAGTTGTGTGAAGGGGTCCTATGAACGTACTGATGTATGCATGTAGAGTATGTGTGTGGGGACCATGACTGGTCCAGAATCCCTTCTCTCTATAAAGAGTTCTGGCAGAACATGCAGATGGTAGGGAACATTGCTTCCGAGTATACACTGAGTATACACTCAGAGTATACACTCAGCAGCAGGTCAGGCTGCTCCATGTGGATCAACAAGATGTCTTCTGCATTCCTTCAATGTGTGGCTGGGTTGTCCCAACCCCTCCCTTGGCATGTTGATAAATCAGAGGGTGCAATGGGCAGTGGTTGACTCTCATATCCCATAGACTCATTGTTGGAAAACATTGCCCCATTCTTAATTCAATATGGAACTGAAGACATAAGGAAACTAACATGTCCAGTCTTCGACTGCCATGGGGTCTGAACCCATCTCTTCTCTGTCTCGAAGAATGAACCCTCCAAATGCTCTCACCTGCTGTTGCTCACATTCAGGACATGAGAGACCTGTCCCCTCTGCTTAAGTGTGAAGGATGCCTGACTTTGGAGAACAAGGCTTCAGCTTCAGCTACTGTCAGTAGCAGCTACTGTTCCAGGGTCATATTTTATACAGCAGTAGCTTGAGTGCATCCACTCCATAAAGAACATTCTGTTTGCTTTGGAAACCTGAGCATACAATTCCCTCAGGCATCTGTGTGCAAGCCGTCCCGTGTGAGCCAGTAGCAGGGGACAAAGCAAAAAGGCCTCCATCTGACAGGGCTTTCAAAAAGAGAGCAAATGTGAGATACAGAATCAGAGCTGCAGATAGCGAGGCTATGCCTCCCATTCCGGAATTTACAAAAATAATTTTTCTACATTTCCTGTTTTACCTGAATTTGTTCCGTTTTTTCTCTCTCTTTCTTTCTTGCAAAGTCTTTATTGCACTGGGGATAGTGGAAGATGAGAACATCTGTCTCCTATCTAGTAAAAGGCTTTGGGAACATATGTGTTTGTACTAAGTGGATTGCAAAACACATACACATGCACACACAAACCCTCTCATGATCTCGAGTTTGTTCGTGGCTGTGTGTGTGTATGTGAGAGAGACAGAGAGAGAACACAGAAAATGTAAACTTGATTATTATTTTTTCTAAATACATCTGATCTAGCACAAGTGCTATAATTGGATGCTCACCAATTTCTCTAGAGGGTTAAGTCCCCCCCTCACCAATCCTTTTTATAAAAAACTGACCATACTCAGTTGAGTGAATGAAAACATCTTGGGGGCGGGGGGAGTTACATCTGGGAATGCCCAGAGGGACATTTCCAGTCCAAATCTTAAAGCTGCCTCTTCTGGAATGTACAAGCTGTTGGGAGAGGCAGAGTGAGTGAACCAGAAACTGATTCACGAGTGGATTGTCTATAAAAGAGTTGGTGTTCTGTTAGGCGCTCGCAGCATAAGTTGAAAAACCCAAGTTCAAATCTCACTTTGGCTAGTAGGTCACTGGGTCACCTCCTGGTTTCAGTCCCCATCCATAACATGGGATTATAAATACTGATGATAAGTCCATGTGCCCCAACAATAGAGACCCAGGCCACCAGACATTTGTTTCAGTTGGACCTGAAACAAAATTATCTTTTTTTATTTTTTATTTTATTTATTAGATTTATATATCACCCTTCATCGAAAGATCTGGTTTTTTTGTTTTTGAAAAGTTTTTATTGTTAAAATAATTCAGCATTAATACACACATATTGCGAATATACAGACATACATTTCATACAATCCTTAAAAATGTTCAAACAAACATACCTACACTCAGTACCTCAGATAATTCCTTTCCCCATCACCACCCACCACCCCTCACCCCACCTTTGTGTTAGACTTCCAATCTACTCAATTGCAATTTCTTTCATCCAAATATCTCAGGGTGGTTCACAAGGTAAATATACAAGGACCCAAATTAAGACAGTGGAGCCCCAGTTCCTCACATGTCTCTTTCAGGTTCCTCTCTGTGGTTTAACAAACAAACCCTCTTTCCCAGGAGGAGAATAGGGGTCTCCCAACCATGTGCAGCACCCTTGGCAAACTACAGTTCCCAGGACTTTTTGTGGGGGCTGGGGTGGGTGGCAGGAGCAATGACTGGTAAGGGTGCGTTAATATAAGGTGTACATAGAAGTGGACTGATAGTTTAAGAAGAGTCTGGATTTGATCTCCCACTTTATCACTACCCTAAGGAGTCTCCAAGCGGCCAACAATCTCCTTTCCCTTCCTCCCCCACAACAAACACTCTGTGAGGTGAGTGGGGCTGAGAGACTTCAGTCCAAGGTCCAAGGTCACCCAGTAGCTGCATGTGGAGGAGCGGGGACGCGAACCCGGTTCACCAGATTACGAATCCACCACTCTGAACCACTACACCACACTGGGGTGAGGCAAGGCAGGAGCAAGCATTGGTCCCTGCCAAGCACCGAGGTCACAAGATTCTGCATGCTGATGCTGTCTCCACATCCAGTTGCGAAGTCGCTGTAGTTCCATCCAGGTCCCTGCTCTATAAATATCAGCTGATCTGTGTTAGCAAGCAGGCCTGTTGAACCATCATTGGCCTTGATGGCTATGCTCTGCACCCACGGTCAGAGTGGTAATGCTTCTGAACATCAGTGGCTGGAAACCACTGGAGGAGATCGTAGTCCTATGCTTGGATCCTGTTTGAAGGTTGTGCATCGGCATTTGGCTGCCCACTCTGAGAAGAGGATGCTGGACTAGATGGGCCATTGGCCTGATCCAGCAGGATCTTCTTACGTTCTTAGGAACAAAAGCTGCCATCTCTTCACACGAGACAACACAGTAGCATTCTCTTTACAATATATTTATCCATTCACATTTTCTCATTCTTTTTTTCTTCACCTCCACGCTGCCACGTGTAGGTTTCACAAAGCATACATAACAAACCGAATGGTTGTGTGTGTGTGTGTGTGTGTGTGTGTGTATGTGAGACACACTTTATTTCCCCCGCCGTTTCAGTAAATTGAACAGATTATGTAGTGGGTCTGGCAAGGTCACCCCAGCTGACGTAACAGCGCAGGAACGCAAAGTGACATTCCATGATATCACGCAAAATGATGAAAACCACATCTTGCGCTTAAGACTGGAGTGGTGTTTAAGAATTCAAACGGCTGGTTTTGGCAGACGTCTAATTGTAATACTGTAACAACGCTGCAGGCAATTTTCTTTGATTTAATTAGATGAACTGTGGGTTTTTTCTTTTTTTAAAAAAGGCTTTATTATGTAGAAATGAAATATGTATAAATTTAATTTTTAATCTTGTCACTACAGAAGTAGGAAGGTATAAGCTGATTCTTTTAATTTACCCTCTTTGTTTAAAGGGGGAAATTAAATTAATCTTATCACAAGTGTAATGAGTAATTGATTTTATTTTAGTATTATTATTATTATTATTATTATTATTATTTTGCACTTGAGTCCAAAGTGACAGAGTTAAGATTGCCTGGCTTTCAACCGCTTCATCTTTTCGAAGGCAAACACAAACAGTCAGAGGCCTCTCAATTTTCTGTTTCCCCCCAAGACTATAATAATATTAACATTTAAATCAGAGCATCTATTTGAAAATACAATAATCTAAAAGATTTAGCCATAGGGCAAAACTCAGAAACAATGTGAGGCTCTAGTAAGCATATGGAACTCTGGGCTAGGAACACGAAGGAAGAGGGACTTTCCTTGTTTCGCACTTCCGGAACGGATATGCAGACTGAAGTACAGCTATCCTTTGAAATCCAAATTTATCCAAATTTCGGGATGCAACTTTACAACAACAGCAAAAAGAAAACATACAAAAATGTGAATATTAGGGGGAAGCTTTCAACAGAAATGCATATATTGCAGAAAATCGCCTTGTCCACGCAATATCATATATGGCCACCCAGCTACTTTGATCTGCCAAACTGGCTCTGCTAAAGAAATGTCACATTCTGCATTTCTAAGAAGTCAAATTTTTAGTTCAGCCACATCCACACTGCGGAACTCCCTGCCTCTTGACAACAGGCAGGTGCCTTCCCTATACTCTTTTTTTTTAAAAAAAAAGATATTTATTAAGATTTTTTTAAGATATTACAATACAAAATGAAAAAGAAAAAAATACAAAATAAAAATGATTAAAAACCACTCCATTTTTCTATTACTTATCTTCCTTAGCTTGTTTCCCGGACCTCCTCATACCTCCCTTTTTTGTATTCCAGTTCAATTTGTTGGCTCAGCAAATCCTTACCCTCTTTGTTTATCCTAATCTTTGGTCTTAAAATAGTAACATTAGATTTTTCCCTATTAACAACCCATTTTTCATATTCCCTTAAAGCATTACAGCTGGAAACCACTTAATTTCTATCCAACATCATTCTAACATTCATTAATTTTACAATATTTCTGTAGATAGTCTTTAGATTTCTTCCAATCTTCTTCCACTGACTCTTCTCCCTGGTCTCGGATTCTGCCAGTCATTTCTGCCAGTTCCATATAGTCCATCACCTTCATCTGCCATTCTTCCAGGGTGGGTAAATCTCGTGTCTTCCAATACTTTGCAATGAGTATTCTTGCTGCTGTTGTAGCGTACATAAAAAAAGTTCTATCCTTCTTTGGCACCAATTACTTTGTTGGATAGAATGTGCTTTAATAAATATTGTTAATTCAGGCTTTTTAATACACTTATTTGCAAAGCAATTTGCGTGTTCAGACCCAGAAACCTCCCCCCTAAATAAATTCACACATGACTCAAATTTTTAGTTTTGGGTTTTTGCAGAATTTAGGCCACAACTTTATTGATTACAGAAAGTAACTGGTTTTATAGGCTCTAGTTTGACTAGCTCCCTGCCATGCAGGTAGCGCTGACCCAGGGTTCCAGCATAGGTCAGCCAAGGGTGAACACCTGGATAAGCGGAAAGCCGGGAACGGGCTAAGTCCACCACCCAAATGTCCCCCTGGACTCAGGCACGGGCACAACCCCCTCTCAGGGGTTGCCCAAACCATCAAGTCCCTGGATTCCTTTAACGGAATACCCTTCACATAGGGATGGCGAGAGCCTTCTCCCATCCCTATCACCTGAACCAGAGCCTATCCACAACCTTACAAGTTGTGACGATTTGCTACATGGCAGGCGAAACCCAAATGGCAACAGCCAATCAGCCAAGTGGGAAATTCCTGCTGTGCCCCTGTCCCAGTGACAGACGACACACGACGGCATAGCAAGGTCAAGCGCAAAGCCCTAAAAATAGGGGGAGATGGGTGGGTGTTCCGAATGCATGCACCAAAAGAGCAAGCTCTGGGCCACGTGCATGGGCATAAATAGGTCCCTCAAACCGTTTGGACTGTGTCCCATTGGCCAGATTGCACTCAGCTATGAGGGACCTACCAATCGGGTGTTGTGCTGACCAATCGTACCCACCCACAACACAAGGTGTCGGTTGTCCAGGTCTCACCGCAATACGTACCCTCTTTAAGGGAGGAACTGATTTCTTCAGCAAAATGCGTGTTCCTTTCACCAATATATGCATTTCTATGCATCCCCCCCCCCCAAATAGCTGGCTAGAGAATTGTGTTTGCAAAAGTCAGAGACATGTGGATTCTGAAACGTGTTTTCAAAAGTGCAAATTAAGCAGGCTCGCCTTTAAATCTGAACTGAATTGAATTGCTCCCTCTTCTCTAACACCTATGGCAAGTCTAGTCTAAAGTAAGAGATATTGGTGCTGGCAGTTGCAGCATGATTCATATGCGTAGCTGGTCCCTTTTTATTTAGCCCCTTGTCGGGTGGGGTCCAAACACAAACCATCATTTCTTACATTAACAAGGGCAAGTTCACATTCTATTTGGGGCATTGCTGGATATTCTCCTCACACCTGAATCAGCCAAGCTTGCAGTGTGCACATCCTCGCTGAATTGGCCCTATGTTTCGTTTACCCTGTGAGCATCTTTTTTGGAGAACATTGTGTTTTTGTAAATTATTTCTTCTACATTAAAGCTAAGCTCGTTCTCATTTAAATTAGCAGTGTCCATTCCTGCTCCCCTTCCTCTCTCTCTCTCTCTCTCTCTCTCTCTCTGTTTTTTTTTTTTTTTAAGACAAGCAATTTAGTAATTAGAAGTCCTTTCATTAAGTTAGATGTGCTCTCAGCATGGGTTATCCTGGGTGTTGTTGTTTTCCCCCCTCAGGAGGGCTATTTGTTCCCTAGTAGCTTGGCTCTCTCCCACCTCCTGGCCCATAAAGCTAATGTTTCCCATTTACAGCCTTGATTGTGATTTTTACTGTCTGTGTCACCACTGCAACCATCAGGACCCTCCTTTCAATTCGAGGTTGATTGGTTGAATCTGTCTCCAAGTAACTCTGCCTCTGTTTATTTTGTACAAACATCATTACAACATTGCAGGGCATACACACACAAACACATACATATTTCAAATGTAGGCTAACGTGGTGACTTAGAAGACCAAAGGGGGTTAATTTATGGAGTCTGCTATTTGTCAGAGACTGGTATTACTCCTGGAGATGACGGACAACTCAGGATTATCAATCCTGAATTTGCAACAAGGGTGTGCGAGGGTCACCAGGCATGTGTGGTTTTCCCCACACATTTTCCCACCAAAAGGAAGGAAGATGCAAATATAGCAAAAAATGTATTGTGCGGAGGATAAACTTCACTCATTATAATGCTACGCAAGAAAACACACTTTCCCTATTGACTTCTTCAATTGCTCTTGCAATCATTAAAAAGAAAGAAAGACAACAACACCTCTATGCTGTTTTTCAAGGACTCAGATGTAAAACAGGAAAATAGGAAGTTGCTCTGTACTGAGTCAGACTCCCAGTCCACCTTGTTCAGTATTGTCTAGGCCAGGAATGGAGAACCTGTGCTTTTCCCCTTGTCCCAGCTGCCATCTATTGGCAATGGCTGGGGTGGATGGGAATTGGAGTCCAAATACACCTGGAAGGCTACAGGTTCCCCATCCCTGGCCAACACCGACTGGCAGCAGATGTCCAGAGTTCTAGACAGAGGCTTCTCCCATCTCTCCCTGATGACATTGGGGGATTGAAACTTGGACCCTCTACATGAAAAAGCATGTGCTCTGCCACTGAATGACAGCCCTTGCCCAAATCTCTTCATCTGGGCCTCTTGAGTCTGTGTGGGTTTAGTCCTTCCAGTCCTCTTTATGCATGTAAAGGAGAATGGATATGCAGCATCAGTCCTTGTGACTGGCAGGCACTGTGGAACCTCTGGGCTGGCTAATCCCTGGCATAATTCTGTGATGCTAGGAAAGGCCATGGTTCCAAAGAACAATCAGAACCTTAAAGTCAGTTTTCATAAGTACTACCTAATAATGAATAGGGATACTTATGAATTAGTTCTTTGCAAACTAACCTTATCCACTAACCTTATCCTTAAGTTTATCTCTTGGATTAATGTTTGAATCAGAAGGGAGTCATCGTGCAGATTTGGGAGTTCTCTGAACTTTGTATTTCTTTGTGCAGATTTATTTTGTTTTTTCCCTTGACACAACTGGGAGAATTAAGGCTGGGAAAATATGTCAATTTCAGTTTCTCCTTTTCCAGTCTGAAATTCAGTTCTCCACATTTCCACATCAGCTGATGATTGCAACTTTTTAAAAAGTCTTCCTGAAAATTCACTTGCATTTTAGCACAAATTTGTCCTAATGTACACATCCCCGTATGCAGTTTTCCGTAACACACCCACACCCACCATGGGGGGCATGAGGGACGCATGGGGGGAGGAGAGGAGGGAAGAACCCCATCGTGCTAGTGGGAGCCCTTGTACTGATTCCTTTGACTACTTTCTTGAATCTGACACAAAGTGCTTGGAGTGGATCAACCTGAATCCCTTTTTTTCCTAATCAGGTTCACCAGCAATGGTGGGAGCCAAAGGAAATGTACTTCCCATGGTCTCCGCCACTGCTCACTAATGCTGTGCAAGCTTGAAGCATCATACCAGGATGAAGAGGGATCACCTGTTCATCCCCATCACTGACACTCTGTTGGTTAAGGGAAATGAGGGTGATGGGGAAATTCCATATGGGCCCCCCGGTTGGATCTCCCCGGTGGAAGAAATCGTGGCAAAAAGGTTAAACATGGATAGGACTTGGGGAAAGTATTAAGACCTTGAATACCAAGAGGGTAATATAAAACTAAGAGAGAGACAGGAGGTCTCTAACTGGATACCTGATTGGTTTCAATATTTTCAAATAAATGAGATGTTCAAAAAAGATAAAGAAAGTGGATTTATTCAAGAAGGCTCAGAATTTGAGAAAGTGATTTTGGGGCTATATATATATATCAAATATTGCTAGAATGGGAGACTAAAGACAAACTCATAAAAGGAAACAATGATAAAATGGACCATTGATATTGGGCATAATATTGAAATTGATGAATGGGAAAAACTACGGAACCAAACAATGAACTTCTTCTCTGTATGTTATCAAATAAGAAAAAAAAATGCAAAAAAATCAAATACAGGTGGTATTTGACCCTGGTCAAATTGCCCAAAAAGTATAAAAAAGATTCAGAATGTTGTTGGAAATGTCTAGAAGCTGAGGGTACACTTATTCACTTATGGTGGAAATGCAACCGGGCAAAGAAATTTTGGGGAATGGTCTGTTGCGAGTTTTTTAAAAAAATCTTTAAATTCACATTCCCTAAGAAACCGGAAGCATTCCTTCTTGGTATAATTGGGAATGAGTTACCAAAAAAAGCCCATAACCTATTTTTATATGCAACAACAGTGGCAAGGACAGTATACTCAAGACATTGGAAACAAACAGAGATCCCAGGGAAAGAACAATGGTTAAATAAACTAATGGAAAATGCAGAGCTTTCAAGTTTGACATCTAAAATAAGAAATATAGTTAATAAATGAGGAGTGAGTGGGAGTATCTAGGGGAATATTGACAAAAATTTGATCTCAAAGATAAATTTCAGGTAGAGGATACTTCTTGACCAACAGCTGATAATGTAAAAGATACGAGAAGGTTGAAAATAAGGTGAAGGAATTACTGTATATGCAGCTAAATAAGATGTACAAAGGACTGTCATGGAATGCTGGGTGAATAGTCCAAAATAATTACTGTATAAATATGGGAAATGATATGAGTGTATGGGTGAAAACTTAAAAATACATACATGCATGCATGCATGCATACATACATACATACATACATACATACGGAGAAGGGGAGCAGTTTTAGCTAGGCATTGACCCACTCTCCGGAGGACTCCAGACCTGAGCCTCAACTAAGGAGATGGGGCAGATACCAAGGATCCAGATTTTTAATCAGACTAGCAGGTGGGGTTTGGTTTGGATACCCCAACAGCACCTGCTCACCTGGAATCATCAGTTACACTCTCATAACCTCCATAGCTGTTGAGGGCCCTGTGGAAAGATCTGAATACTTTCCAAAGTTTGTGAAGGATGGTCACAAGAAGCAAACAGAGAACAACATCATGACTGTATTTTGAAAGGCATCAGAAGGAAATGAGGGGGGTGGGGAAGAGTAGCTGGTCTATTGATTTCGAAGCAAGACAATTAACAGAAAAATAGACTTCTGATTTCTGGAGCAGACAAGAGATATACCGGAGAAAGTAAGGAGTTGGGACCTCTTCTAGCAGCTGAACATTCTTCCTAGGCAGACCACCCTCCCCCTTCGCTCCCACCCCAAGACCTCTGCTATAGGATAAAGGCGATTGACATCAATAGCCATTTTCCATTTGATGACTGGTAGAAATGCAAATTGACACTATTAAAAAAAGAAGATGAAAAGCAGGGGGAGGGGAGATGTTCTAAATCTATTTGGGAGGAGGGGGGGAATAGTGGCAGTTAAAACCAATAAAGTCTTTTATTTGAATGCCATTAGTGGGGTTTGGCAGCCATCCGCGCCATCTACTTCAGAGAAGCACAGCACAGATTAAGAGCCTGCGTGGTAATTTGCACATATGGAAATGCTTTTTCTCGCCGTTCTGATGGCTCTGTTGTGGACAGATGGAATTAGCGAGCACTCCAAAGCCGTGAAGGCAAACACATTTTTTTCAGAGAGAGAGAGAGAGAGAGAGAGAGAGAGAGAGAGAGAGAGAGAGAGAGAAGATGACAAAAGAAACAACCCCTTCTCTTCTTTTCTCCCTCTCGTGTGAGAAACTCCAGCCTGATATAAATAAATAAGTGGCATTAACCACAGAGCAATATCACTGACTCCTTTTTCCCAACTTGGCATGAATAGCTTGACTTTCTCTTCTTTGAGGTTGCAAATAATCATAATCTTTGTCATCGTTTTTGAGAAAGGAGAAGACTATGATACATAACCAAGGAGTGGCACATCAAAGACAGTGTTCAGATGCCAGTTGTATGGAGAACCCCTTTCGCTCTCAACAGCGGGCCTCATAACACCAGCTTCCCACCCTGACACTGTTTGCTGTTAACAGTGAGCCACATTTCTCTCTCCCTCTTTCCTTGCATGCCTTGTGCTGGTGACACTCAGTCTCGCTGCTGAGCAGATTTTTCTCCCACCAATTTCCCTGCAAAGGGATAGGGAGATGGCATCCCTGTTATGACTCTGTTGCAGAAGGCAGATCATATTTACAATTACAGCAACAGAGGAAACCAACTGCTCCTTGGAATGGGGAAGAGGGGCAACTCAAGGAAGGCACAAGCATCCGTCTGCCTATAGAGATGACCCTTTAGGCTCCTTCCAAATCAACAGTTCTGTGATTCTATGGCTCCCATGGCCCATAACTGTTTCTGGGGCTCCCGCAACCCTCAATTTCAAATGTGGGGACAGCGAGTGCAAGGCGCATGCAGAGGGAGGAGAGGGAAGCCCTGTTGTTGTACTAGTGTAATCATTAAGTTGAATACTGGATTCTCCATCTCCATTTCTCTCTGACTTCCCTAACTGTAGTCTAGATACTTTGGACTACACATCCCATCATCCCTACTCAGTGGGTGGTGTACCATTTGTCTCTGTGGGTGCAACCCTCTTTTCAATCTCCTACTGGTCTCTCGTCTATTTCCTCCCTTCTTGCCACACTCAGGAAATTGCGTCAATGGCCACATGTGGCTGGAATTATGGGAGTTGTAGTCCCAGGCTGGGAAAGATTGATCTATTGAATGCTTGCCAAATCCTCCCCAACTCAGTCTCCAACACCATGGCAAATTTGGGAGTTCTGTCTTTCCAAAGCTGATCCAGTTTTGTACAGTTAGTGTAGTTGATACTGAGCTAGCTAGACCAATGGACTGACAGTGCAAGGCAGCCTCCGATGTTCATATTAGGGCTGGGCACAGCCCACTCCCAAACCCAATTTAATGTCCGAATCTGAGCCTTTGGACTGAGCCAACCCAACCCTGATCCAATTTAAATGTATAGGTGGTAAGGGGGAATGCTGTTGTTTAGTCGTTTAGTCATGTCTGACTCTTCGTGACCCCATGGACCAGAGCACGCCAGGCACTCCTGTCTTCCACTGCCTCCCGCAGTTTGGTCAAACTTATGTTAGTAGCTTCGAGAACACTGTCCAACCATCTTGTCCTCTGTCGTCCTCTTCTGCTTGTGTCCTCAATCTTTCCCAACATCATGGTCTTTTCCAGGGAGTCTTCTCTTCTCATGAGATGACCAAAGTATTGGAGCCTCAGCTTCAGGATCTATCCTTCCAGTGAGCACTCAGGGCTGATTTCCTTCAAAATGGATAGGTTTGATCTTCTTGCAGTCCATGGGACTCTCAAGAGTCTCTTCCAGCGCCATAATTCAAAAGCATAAATTCTTCGGCAATTCTTGGTCCAGCTCTCACTTCCATACATCACTACTGGGAAAACCATAGCTTTAACTATATGGACCTTTGTCGGCAAGGTGATGTCTCTGCTTTTTAGTTGCTGCCTAGGTTTGTCATCGCTTTTTCTCCTAAGAAGCAGGTGTCTTTTAATTTCGTGACTGCTGTCGCCATCTGCAGTGATCATGGAGCCCAAGAAAGTAAAATCTCTCACTGCCTCCATTTCTTCTCCTTCTATTTCCCAGGAAATAGGAAATAGGACCAGTGGCCATGATCTTCATTTTTTTGATATTGAGCTTCAGACCATATTTTGCGCTCTCCTCTTTCACCCTCATTAAGAGGTTCTTTAATTCCTCCTCACTTTCTGCCATGGATATATTTGTCTCCTTCCCTCCCTTCTTGAGCCAGGGTGGTTCACTCCTTCACATGCAACTTCTCTGTAGGGGAATGAACTTTCAAATGAGCAACCTGCAGATTGCATTCAGTATTCTGGGGTGTAGCTCCAGGGGTGGGATGTTAGGCAGGAATGAGAAGCATGTAGGAAAACCACTTAAGAACTAGCACCCTGCTCCCGATGTCCAAAATCATGCAGTCCACCACTACCTCCTCCTGGAAGCAATTCAGCCAGGAGTTGCATCTCTTCTCCTCCAATACCTTTTTGCTGTTTCTCCCTTCTTCCTGCCCGACGCCAGCTTCTCCTGCCGGCCTGACAACCACGGATCATATTGGGTTTCCTGAGTCAACCTGCGGCAACCTGGGACAGTCTCTACCTGACTTGGGCAAAGGAGCCAAAGCAGCCGATTGGGTTTGGGTGTCAGTCAAATCCAATGCACAGCCCTATGCCCGATGTTCCTACATGCCACTGAGAACTGCAGTGAAAAATGGGAGGATTTCTGTGATGTTTGAGAGGTATGCACAGACAGGAGGGGTTTCACAATCAATCCCTCTTCCCATGGAACTCTGGGAACTGTAGTTCTGTGAGAGGAAAGAAGGTCTCCTAAGAGCTCTTGGCATCCTCAGCAAACTACAGCTCCCAAGATTCTTTGGGAGAATCCATGTGGTATGATATTGCTTTAAATATACAGCACATCTTTCTCCTTTCCCTCTTCCTGGGCTTTCTATTCCCCCACCCACCATACTGTTCTTCACTACTTCAGACAGCTTCAACCTCCACCCCACCACCTGAGTTTCAGGATGGCGCCTGCTCTGCCAGGAGCAGGTTTTGGACCTCAAGACAAAGACTGGAGATTTGACACCCCACTGTGTTCATCTGTTTGTTTGTATCTTGCAATTTTCATTACAGGTAGTTTTGAAGATTTCAGAAATAACACTTGTTTACACATATATTTTCTTGGGAACGGTTTGCAGTTTTTGCCACACACAGATTTTCTGTCTATTTAAACATTGTTTTATAGTATTGTAATTATCAGGGATGGGTTTTTTATTATTCTATCACAGTAAGTCCTAACATGGTGAATGATACACTGATTATTTGTTAAATTAAATGTCATGTAGGTGCACCCTGTCAAGATGTGCTAAAAGAGAGCTTTTGCATTTCAGTTTCATTTTGCAAAAACTGTCTCTCATCCTGTGCTGTAAGCCACCCCAACCTCTGCCTTTGGAAGCCTTAAAGAAGCTTTTGCAAGAAAGGGGCTCTGAGTGTTTCCACACATTCCATCTTCTGCCATTTCTGACCAGTGGTGCACATATGTGTGTACTTGCAGTGCTGTTTTTCTAGAAAAAGAGGTGCCAGAACTCACCATGAATCCTCCCTTGTTCTCTTATAATGGCAATGGCACCCAGTTGAGAGGTGCCAGAACTGAGTTCTGGTGAGTTCCAGCTGGGGAAAAAAGCCCTGGTTGCTTGGATAGGGTACCTGTCAATGCAGGTATCCTGGATCAGATGCTACTATGTGGAATTTTAGTGAACTGGAGGAGGTCTGGGGCCATCAGCTCTATAACTTGAGCTGCTTTTTTAATTGGATCAAATCTAGGGCCTCCTGCATGCAAAATATGAGCTGTGGCCTCATGCTTTGCAATTGACCATTAAGCCTAGATCTGGGTCTATGGTACAGCAGCTACTGCACAAACATTGCATCAAATATTGGGAGGTGGGGAGGAGCGAATTCATTTTTTTATATTCTCAAATGAATTTCACCACCCACAAATAACCATGTGAAGTGGCCTCTGCACCTAAGCTTAAAGCCAATTAAAGTAATATCTAAAAATCATGCGTTCTTTAAAACACACATTCATACATATATCCCACCCAGCCCTCCCTCTCCCTTCAAGCTTAAAGCCTAGGAACCTTCTGTTAAAATTGCCTTCGTTAGATGAGGTAACTCCAGGCTTCTTCTTCCTGGAATCTGGTCTCTCTCTCTAAAAAGAAGAGCCGTTTCCATTCGGAGGCCCAATATTGAAAAAATATTTGACATACTGAGTGCCTACTAAGAGGGAGGGGGGATACACTTTTGCATCATTTAAAGAGTGCCAATTAAATGGCTACATAAAAGAGATATGGAAATCACAAGTCAGGAACTCTGCATTACAGAAACAGCACTGGCTTTCTGGAGCTCCACTGCCTCTAATCTCCTGTAAGCTTCTATTTCAACTCAAGAGTTTTAACTAAATTCCCTTTCCAACTTTTCTTGTCCCACATGAAAGAAGGGCTGACTTGAATGCAGCAGGCTGGAGTGCTTAAAAGACAGAAAAAAGAGGAATGTTTACTCTAAGTGGAACATCATGGGGCTCTTCGCAGCAGTTCTAATGGCATTTCTCCTCCAGCTGTATTTATTTATCTTTACATTTCCCAATAAAAATTACATTTTCTTTTCAGAAGCCATCTATAATTAACTTCTCCTTTTCAGCTGATGGCGGTAGGCATTGACAGCATAGCTTAAAACGCACACAGAGGCACAATACGAAACGCCTGAAGCATGGCAAGTAGGGTGAATGGGACAACTCCCCAGATCTGGAAATGAAGCTGAGCCTAGACATAAGCAGCAATGCTTATGAATTTTCCCTTTTTGAAAGGCTCGTTTTTTATTACAAGCGGAGAGCCGTTCGGGATAAATAATGAGGCAATGCCCCGCTTTGTCCCTGCGCTGTTGGCAGCCATTTTGTGTGCGTGCTCAGAATGTGATTATTTTAACCCGGGAGTTGGAATCTTTGCGGCCCCCAAACCTCTCCGTCTGGCCCTCAGAGCTCTCCCCAGGCCACACCCCTCACTGGCCCTGCTTCACACCCTGAGTGTTGTTGCCGACTGGAATTCTTATACAGTGCTACCTCGGGTTAAGTACTTAATTCGTTCCGGTGGTCCGTTCTTAACCTGAAAGTGTTCTTAACCTGAAGCACCACTTTAGCTAATGGGGCCTCCTGCTGCCGCCGCGCCACCGGAGCACAATTTCTGTTCTCATCCTGAAGCAAAGTTCTTAACCTGAAGCACTATTTCTAGGTTAGCGGAGTCTGTAACCTGAAGCATATGTAACCTGAGGTACCACTGTAATGCTTCCTGCTTGTCCTGATGGTGGATACAGGAGTGTATTATTGCACCCACTTTTGTCTCTGGTCCTGCCCATCTCTGGTATGTGGCCAACCATGGTGTATTGTGGGTCATGTGGGAAGACTGCTACCACGGGTAACAGGATGGACCTTTTACAGTTTTGTGTTGAGGCAAATGATTCCTGCCCCCCAATGGAAACTAGAGAAGACAATGCTAAGTACAAACCTGCAAGAATGCGGAATGAATTAAGTTGTGTGCCCAGATTTTGAGGGAAGATATTGCTCTGTAAGATAAAGCTTCCATGAGATTCTCAGTTTTAGCAGATAAAACAGCAGATATTTTTGGCACAGAACAATTACCTCTAGGTGCAAGCTTTGTGAAAGTGATGGCAATGCATTTGTACATGAGGAATTCTTTGCGTTCATGTCAATCTTGCAGAAGATATAGTCAACATTATTTACTTTTATTTTGTACAGTGGTACCTCGGATTACATACGATTCAGGTTACATACGTTTCAGGTTACACACTCCGCTAACCCAGAAATAGTGCTCCAGGTTAAGAACTTTGCTTCAGGATAAGAACAGAAATCGGGCTCCGGTGGCGCGGCGGCAGCAGGAGGTCCCATTAGCTAAAGTGGTGCTTCAGGTTAAGAACAGTTTCAGATTAAGAACGGACCTCCGGAATGAATTAAGTACTTAACCCGAGGTACCACTGTACTTGATTGCAATAAGGGCTCATTCAAACTTACATTTCTTGGCATTGGTTCATGCTTTTCTGGTCTGTGTCTGAGTGCTTTTGTATATACATACATACCTTGACTGGATCTAGACACATCAAAGAAGCGTTTCAATTAAACATGTTGTAAACTTTGAGAAATTGGGTTGGCAAAAACGGAACTCCACATCGCCATCTGATGTCAGTGTTAGAATGTATACACAACACATATAAGGCACTTTTTCTTTGCTAATGTAGCTGAGTCCCTTGCCACTTTCCCCAGGAAAACCTGATCTTTACCACTGAATTTGAGCAAAATGTGGTTTTCTGCAAATTGCCATTTGGTCCAATTCAGCGGTAAAAAATGACTTTTTATAGGGAAAGCCTGGACCTTTGCCTAGAAATGCAGAGCAAAGATAAGTGTGGTTGAATCCTAAGTTAGTTATCATAGACTATCATAGAATTGTAGAGTTGGAAGGGACTATGAGGGTCATCTAGTCCAAGCCCCTACAGTGCAGGTATCATTTGCCCAACATGGGACTCAAACCCAAGTCCTTGAGGTTAAAAGTTTAATTCTCTACCAACTGAGCTACATGGCTGACTGACTCAAAGATACAGAAATTACACAAGTATTGTCTCACAACTCAAGCAATTAGTAGGATCAAGACAAGACAAGATGGCCAGTTGTGGTTTTGCATCAGCTTTGATTGTCTGGTGATCACATGCCAGTCACTTAAGCTTTGCAGTCTGTGAAGTTTCTTGGAATAATAGAATAAACAAGGAAGCTGGTGAGGAAACCTTTAGCAAAACAATAGGGAGGTGCCAGAAACTGACAGATGATGTAGATGGAGAAGTTAGAGCACTTAGACAAGTCATACAACAGGAAAACCATGTCAATTATCCCAACAAATCCACAGAAGATCCCTACTTACCGCCTCACTGAGGACTCGTTTCAGTGATGAAATCAACCTGCCTCCAATTTGTTGAAACTACACCCACGTCAGATTTGCCACAGTGAAGAAAGAGACTTTGTTACTTGCCTTGGTGTGAGCTGTGGTCAAATGGGCATAAAAAAAGAAATCCACAGCAATCCACATAAAACGCACAAAAAAAACCTCTTGCCTGCTATCATAATGGCCATCCTTACAGCACTTTCCCTCCCAGTTACAACTGAGCGATCCTTCAGCACTTTGCATAGGGTGAAGACATGGCTACAATGAGTGAAAAAATTGATTGTCTGGCTTGTGTTTGTTGAGTGTCCATAGAGAAAAGTTGAAGGGGAAATGTATAAAAGAAGTTATTGACCGTTTTGGCCAAGACTCTCAAAGACTCCAGGTTTTTTTGTTTAAATAATGATCCATTTTGTATTGCATTCCCCTTTCTGTTAAGGACAGACAGGCATTAACAAAAATAAGTCAGAATGGTTCAGACCTCACTTTTTGTGGGGCAGAAGTTGTTGTTCATATCACTTCTGTATTGGTGAAATGCTTGATAGTTGCAGATACTCATGTACTTTTAAATTATATTTCTGTAGTGTGGGGATTCACAGCAGGACAGCAAAAGTGGATTTTGTGAGCCCTAAGAAACACATATTTCAAGCCTGGAAGGATAAATACCGGCTGTCTATCACACAATGGCATGAGGACCTCACTGCCCTGGCTACATTGGAATATATTTCATATAGCCATCAATTTTGCATGGATTCCGATTTGGACAACTGGAGGGCTTGTATTACTTTATATGCTTAACTTAAGATGCCAGTATTGATGGTTAAAAGGGTAAAGATACCCCTGACCGTTAGGTCCAGTCTCAGACGACTCTGGGGTTGCGCGCTCATTCTATAGGCCAAGGGAGCTGGTGTTTGTCTGCAGACAGTTTTTCCAGGTCATGTGGCCAGCAGTTTTTTCCAGGTCATGTGGCCAGCAGTTTTTCCAGGTCATGTGGCCAACTGCTTTTGGCAGTGAAGGAAATGCCGTTTACCTTCCCGCCAGAGCGGGACCTATTTATCTACTTCCACTTGACGTGTTTTTGAAGTGCTAGGTGGGTAGGAGTTGGGACCGAACAATGGGAGCTCACCCCATTGCGGGGATTTGAACTGCCGACCTTCCGATCGGCAAGCCCTAGGCTCTGTGGTTTAGACCAGTGTTTCCCAACCTTTTTTGGGCAAAGGCACACTTGTTTCATGAAAAAAATCTCGAGGCACACCACCATTACAGCCCCGTGACGTCAGCGCACAGCGTCACGCCGGGAGGGACGCACGAAAGTGTAAGTTTCAATTTTTTCCCTCCCCCTTGCCTTCCTTCTGTGCCAACCGCCAAAAAGCCAAGAATCGCGGGACCGCTGGCGGAGGGGGGGAGGGCGAGCGGAGGCAGCGGCGAGCCCCGTTCCTCCCAATCCGCCCCATTCCGTGCAAGGAGCGCGAACAGGTGTGAGAAGGGGGTCAAACCTGCGGGTCGGTGCCGGGGAACCTCCAAGCTTTGGGGGTGGGGCGGGAGGAGGCAGCAAAGCGAGGCAGGAAGGAGAGCGCGGCTTGGCTGGGTGAGCTTTGGCAGGGGCAGGGAATGAGAGCCGCGAGGCGGGCGCTGCGGACGGAGGCGCTGCCCGCCGAGCTCGCAGGCAGCCAGGTAGGCAGACGGCGAGAGCCCCACGCTGGGCGGCCTCTCCTCGCCGCCGCCGCCCCGCCTCTCACCGCCCGACTCGCCCGCCTCCCTCCGGGGACGGCGCCCCAATCGAAAATTTGACTTTTTAAAAAAAAAAAATCTTTCGAATTTTTTAATTTTTCCCGCGGCACACCAGGCAACATCTCTACAACAACACTAGTGTGCCGCGGAACAGTGGTTGAAAAACACTGGTTTAGACCACAGCGCCACCCGCGTCCCTTGTATTCATGGTTACTGTATCCTAAATGTGAGCTGATGGTGGTTTTTATTGTGCTGTTACTGTTATTCATATATGGTTTCTTTCCCTTTATGATGCTGCAAAACCTATCATTTTACTTTATTTCCTTTGTAAAATTTGCAAAAGGAGGAGCAAAAGGCAGAGGAAGGCAGCAAAGGCATGAAATGGGGGAAATTCTCTCATCCCTATCCTAGTTTTAATGCCCCACCTCCAAACAACAACAGCAAACCATACGCATGTAGTGGCACACAGTCCAACAGCAAGGGAATTATTTGTTTTTAATTAAACTCCTCTTCTATACCCATGTTCCCACGTAAAAGTTCGATAGCCCAAATGCCGTTTACTCTGCATTACTGGTTTATTCAGCTGAATGAGTCTCTAGGAGTGCATTTCCCCCCCTATTAACAGCGGAGTTTAGTATTAGTCCGAGCGCTGCTTAAATGAATTTGCTGATCACAGCTCCAAGTCACATCGCCTTTATTCACACCATCAACTAAACACACATAATTTGGCACATGGCGTGGCGCCCACTTAAAGGATGCCGAACATTAAAGCCGTACCGGGAGACTGTGTAACTTCTTCACTCTTTCTGAGAGAATTCGCTTTCTACCTTGAGGCTAGGTTTAAGGTAAATATATATTGGGCGAGAGAAAGAGGAAAGTGAACCTCCTCTCCCAGCTCATTATTAGCAAAGATTCTGGTCTTATTAACAGCAGTATTATTTATTAAATTTATGTACCACCCTTCATCCTAAGATCTCATGGCGGTTTGCAGTATAAAATGCAAGATAAAAACACAAGTAAGAACTTAAATCAAAGCAGGAGAACAATAACACACACATCCCTTTCCCACAGATATATTTAAAAGGCTGTGGAATATTAATCGGCCAAAGGCCTGATTGAAGAGGAACGTTTTGGCCTAGCGCCTAAAAATATATGATCAAGTCTTCAACTTTTTATTGTCCTACATTCATTAGGAAAATTATCCCTTTACAAGAATGGGATTTTTTGCCGTTCAGGAGAATGCGCAACAAACAATGGCAACAATAACTTTATTAAAATAACACAATGCCCAGTCCCACAACTTCTGGAGGGGACAACATTGGCTGTCTCTGGTCTAAAGGAAACACCAAACCCAACAGATTCTGGTATAATTTCTGATGTAAGGGTATTCCAGATGCTATGGATAATACTAGTTACCATCATTTCACCATGTTGGGTCTACGTGATTGGCGCTGGCTGCCAATAGGCTTCCAGGCTCAATTTGAGGTGCCGGCCTTGAGGTAGTGCTTCTCAAACTTGGGTCCTCAGCTGTTGTTGGATTACAATTCCCACTATCCCTAGCTAGTGTGATTCAACATCTGCCCAGGACTTTTTGTGCAGAGGTCTGCCTCCTCACATGTAGGGCCTTTCGCTGGATCAGAATGACTGTTGGGGAAGGGCCTTAGCTCAGTGGTAGAGCACCTGTTTTGCATGCAGAAGGTCCCAGGTTCAGTTCCCGGCATCTCCCGGCAAGGCTGGAAGTCAGCCTTGTTTGAAATGCCAAAAAAACTGCTGCCAGTCAGTGTAGGAAATACTGAACTTAACGGGCCAGTGATCTGACTGTTTCCTGTATTTCTATAGGGTCTAAATATATATTGCTGTATTCCCAATTAGATTTCTTCTCAGTTCTCCTAGTTGCATTTTAGGGTTTTGGGGGAGTGGGCGAATTCTTGAAAGACACCATCTTGATTTGTTGATTTTTCAGCATCGGGAGAAGTTTACTGCTTCATATACTACAAAGCGGGAGAGATTATCCCTTCATTAAGTGACTTTTATCCTTGTGACATCTTCAAGCGCGCTGGCTCTTCATTAAATTATTTTTCTGCAACTTTCTTGGCTCTGCTTTCATGTTACTTAACTCTTTTCCCTTGTGAGCTGTTAATCCAGGGACCAGTCAAATTAGCCATACAGCTAGTTATGGAGCCTAATAACAGTGAATATTTTTAAATGCACTTTGGTTCATTATTCAGAGTTTCTGCACTGGAAAATGCTGGGATTCAAAACTATGAGAATTAAATGACTACCCGGTCCATTCAATGCATGGCCGAAATTATCCTTGACATGGAATAATAATAATAATAATAATAATAATCCAAAGGACTTTAAAATCAACTTAACCTTTGCTTTTTGTCTGAATCAGCAATTAATTTGTTCATTAACATAGTCATTAATCTGAACTACTTGCAGGGTAACTCTGCAAGTTCAACTATTTTGGAAATTCATTTCAGTTGATTTGCATCATAATAGCTAACCTTCATAATAAAGTTGCTGGCATTTGCTTTAATCTAGAGATCTGTCAGGCCACAATCCAGAGACATTTAGGAATGATGACTTTCCATATTCCAGGTAGCTATAACCAGTGATTTTTTTCTTTAAAAAAGTTTAGGGGTACTCTAATTTTGGCCAAACTGACCAAACTGTGGGAGGCCGTGGAAGACAGAAGTGCCTGGCATGCTCTGGTCCATGGGGTCACGAAGAGTCGGACACGACTAAACAACTAAACAACTAAACAACAACAATTTTGGCTGCTCCCCCTTGTCCCCTTCTCCTTCCTCCCCCCCCCCACCCTCGGACGAGGAACTCGAGGCGGCGCTGAGACGATGGGAAGGCTCCTGGCGATGGCAAAGGTGGGGTTGCACTCGTTGGCTGACTCTAGCCCGGCAAGAGGAGGAACAGCAGTGCCATCGCCTCCACCGTGCCCGCCCAATTCCCCTCACCAGGCACCAGCAGGGAGAATGAAGGAGCTCCACTCTGTACTGCTACTGCGGAAACAGCTGGCGTGTCAGTCCGTCCATCAGTCAGTCAGGGCAACACAAAATGTTTATGGGAATGCGTATCCCTGCATACCCCAGGAAAAAAGCACTGACTATAACTAGGCATCTGTTACCAAGTAGATTTGCTATGATGAGTCTGCTGATGAGTCAGGCCAATGGCCCATCTAATCCCCAACCCGGTTTCCACAGTTGCCAACCAGATGCCTCTATGATTCATAGAATCATAGATTTGGAAGGGACCCTGAGGATCATATCGTCCCACCCCCTGCAATACAGGAATATGCAGCTGTTGAACTTGCAACCTTGGCATTATCAGCACCACACTCTAACTGGCTAAACTATCCAGGCAGCAACTGGTTTCCAGATGCATTGTGCCTCTGACAGTGAAAGCAGAACATAGCTCTTGTGGCAAGTAGCCCTCCTTCTCCATGAATTTGTCTTGTCCCTTTTTAAAGCCATCAAAATTGGTGACTGTCATTACGTCTTGGGGGAGCGAATTCTATACTTTGGCTCTGCACTGCGTGAATAAGTCATAGAATCATAGAATCATAGAGTTGGAAGAGACCACAAGGGCCATTGAGTCCAACCCCCTGCCAAGCAGGAAACACCATCAGAGCACTCCTGACATATGGTTGTCAAGCCTCTGCTTAAAGACCTTCAAAGAAGGAGACTCCACCACACTCCTTGGCAGCAAATTCCACTGTCGAACAGCTCTTACTGTCAGGAAGTTCTTCCTAATGTTTAGGTGGAATCTTCTTTCTTGTAGTTTGGATCCATTGCTCCGTGTCCGCTTCTCTGGAGCAGCAGAAAACAACCTTTCTCCCTCCTCTATGTGACATCCTTTTATATATTTGAACATGGCAATCATATCACCCCTTAACCTCCTCTTCTCCAAGCTAAATATGCCCAGCTCCCTTAGCCGTTCCTCATAAGGCATCGTTTCCAGGCCTTTGACCATTTTGGTGGCCCTCCTCTGGACACGTTCCAGTTTGTCAGTGTCCTTCTTGAATTGTGGTGCCCAGAACTGGACACAGTACTCCAGGTGAGGTCTGACCAGAGCAGAATACAGTGGCACTATTACTTCCCTTGATCTAGATGCTATACTCCTATTGTTGCAGCCCAGAATTGCATTGGCTTTTTTAGCTGCCGCGTCACACTGTTGGCTCATGTCAAGTTTGTGGTCAACCAAGACTCCTAGATCCTTTTCACATGTACTGCTCTCAAGCCAGGTGTCACCCATCTTGTATTTGTGCCTCTCATTTTTTTTGCTCAAGTGCAATACTTTACATTTCTCCCTGTTAAAATTCATCTTGTTTGTTTTTTCCCAGTTCTCTAATCTGTCAAGGTCGTTTTGAAGTGTGATCCTGTCCTCTGGGGTGTTAGCCACCCCTCCCAGTTTGGTGTCATCTGCAAATTTGATCAGGATGCCCTTGAGTCCATCATCCAAGTCGTTGATAAAGATGTTGAATAAGACCGGGCCCAAGACAGAACCCTGTGGCACCCCACTCTTCTCCAGGATGAAGAGGAACCATTGATGAGCACCCTTTGGGTTCGGTCAGTCAGCCAGTTACAAATCCACTGTCCTTTCTTGCATCTGTCCTAAATCTGCCAGCATTCTGTTTCCTTGGATGCCCATAAGTTGTAGAGTTATGAGAGAGGGAGGAAAACTTTTCTCTATCTGCTCTCTCCATAGCATTCATAATTTTATATAGGAACATAAGAATAGCCTGCTAGAACTGGCCAATGACCCCTCCTGGTCCAGATTCTGATTCTCACAGTGGCCAACCACAGTGGCTCTTGTCCCTAAACTAATAGAGCTTGAAGTGTTGTGACCTTTCCTCATTGGAATAGAGAATTGCTTTTCATTTCTTCTTTGCTCCTTATTTGGAACTGCCTATGTATCTCAGCTCCCTAACTGCAATTCACAATGGGAGAAGAATTCAGCCGATCCACTTTTCTCAGTGGATTGACCCTGTTCATTGCTCCCAAAGTTGACTCTGTGGATCGCAATGCAACTCCCAGTTGGCTTATTGTGATGCAGTTGGGATATGCAAGAAGAGTTCCTACAAAAGTATGCATTTTACGTAGAAGATACAAACAAAGCACATGTATTACGGCTGAATAAGCTGAGAAGCATTTTAAATTTAAAAATACATATTTTGTATAAAAAGTGCATACAACATGAGGACAATTTACATGTGGACTTTTCGCACAGTATTTCAAAAAGTCTGCATGAAACAGAACTTTATGTGCCTTTCATAAACCGAGCACCAGCAAACCTGATATGAGACAGAATTAGACCACTGAGCCCAGTCCTAAGAACAATGTGAGCATAATATTACTGACCTATCATGCAGAGATGTTGAAAGGTTTACTGGGACTGTGCCCATGAAGCTCGCTGAGCATTCAAAAGCACGAAGCAAGCACTTGTGTTAAAGAAGTTAAAAATAATGTGATATGTACTTTCCATTTAGGGCAATCTAGTCATTTGCTGCAGTATGCCTATATTTTAAATGCATTGAGAAGACCTCATAGTTAAGATATTCTATTACTCAAACTTTTAATTAATAACACACCAGCTGTCAAAGTGAACATCAAGAGTCACACCATATTGTTTCCATTATATTTTGAAATTGTTACAGTGATTTGGCAATTCAAAATATACTCTTTTGAACAGAGAGATGTCAATGATGCTTGTCTTCAACCAGCTCTAGTCCATGCAGAAGAGTGTCGTTAGGGCTTCTATGACATGAGGGCTTTGAGTGGGCTGTAGCTCAGTGGTAGAGTATTTGCCTTGTATGCAGAAGGACCCAGGTTCAATTCCTGGCATCTCCAGTTACGGCTGGGACTCACTCTCTTCCTAAAACCCTGGAGAGCCAGTGCTAAGAAATGTAGGCAATACTGACCTAGCTGGACCAAGGCTCTGACAACGGTCCCTGTGCTTCTAGTGGTGATCTATGTGGGAGAAACTGGACATGGAGGAAGGGGTTAATTTCTTCCATATACGAGATAAGCCAACAGGTGCAGGGTCAGCCAAGCCAGTTGCTACGGCAACAACTCAGTGCCATCTATAGCAGTGATTAAGGCACGTCAACTCAGCAGTCAGTCAGTGAGTCTGTCTGTCTGTCTGTGTGTGTGTAGTGTAACAATCAAAGACAATGGACAGCTTCAGCAGGGTAGAAGTGATGAGCAACACTAGCACAAAAATGCCACCTCTGCCATTTCTCTGCGCACAGCCCTACATTGCCTCCCATCCAACATCCCTGATCCATCAAGTGATGCACATAGAGAAGCCTTCTTCTATGCATGGCTACATGGGTCTCCTTAATCGGACTGGGCTAGGATGTCTACAGATATATTTTCCCCCTTTTCCGCTTCCCTATCCAACTTCCCTAAGCTTTAAAACTCCATCACATTCTTATGGCCTAGATGTGTTTTGATATCTCAGTAGACTAGACAGAAATGGTGAAAGAACTGTCCACAGAACGCTTGTTTGGGAGTGATAGTGAAAAGAAGCACACTTGCCAGCAGTTCTAGTGTATCCACAGTGCTTTTTTTTTGGGGGGGGGACTCAGGGGTACGCATACCCCTAAACATTTCGTGAATCTAATGGGAGAAGATACTGAAAAAATATATATCTGGTATCTGAAGAAGTGTGCATACCAAAAAGCTCATACCAATAACAAACTTAGTTGGTCTCTAAGGTGCTACTGGAAGGAATGTTTTATTTTGTTAAAATTTTTGTCTTCTGTAGCATGGTGAATTGTCAGTTTTGTTGCTACCACCAATGGCGTCCTCATTTCCTGTCACAGTGTTTCCTGAGTCTCAGGCGGAATGAGAGTACCCCTAAACATTTTTTTTTTAGAAAAGAAAAGCACTGCCTCTCTGTCAGAAGCTAGTTCTCACACACCAATCTTTGTGCCATTCTGTTTTTCTAGAACTTAACACTTCCTCAAGCAATGCAATTCTCTGTTCAGTTCAGTAGCTGGGCAGCTTCATGCATTCCTTTTGTAACATGGATCCGCTTCTTGTATTGAAAGGGGAAATACAAGGATGACCTAGATTTCCATGGTAATTTCTCAGGCCTGAACGAAATTATGGAATCAAACTGACAATGTATAACAGGGTGAGTTGATGTGGTGCCCTCCATATTGTGGTTGTTGGACTACAACTCCCATCTTCTCTAACTATGGGCCATGCTAGCAGGGGCTGATGGGAGTTGAAGTCAACATCTGGAGGGCACAGTGTTCATTAACCCTGGTATATGACACCTTTTTTTGCCTTTAGTTACCACAAATGTCCTTATAAGGTCAGTGCTGATAGATGATAGAGGACTCCTGTACACAGTTGACATGAACAAAGCCTGCCAGCCATGCTTTGTGACTTGCCAAGTCCCTATTATGGCCAAACAATGAGACTTACCAAATCTCTGGTGGGCTGCTCTACCACATTGGGCTTGGCAGATCACAAAGGCAAACAAGCCTGCAGCGGATACGAAGACCATCTCCACTATATCACCAAGCTAAATACTGGGATAAAGTAAGTGAGATATATTAGCTGCAATGAAAAGGAAACATGGTGACAGCAACGCAATAGTGGTGCAAAATCAAAAATAAACCATCTCTTATTACAGACTTTTAAATGGGGACATAGATTAAGTTTTGTAAATTGCATGTATGATTAAAAATTAATAATGTAATCATTTCCTCTGTCTTATTAGGAGGCATTAACTGCAATAGCAATTTGCATGCAAACACACTAATAAGACTGGGAGGGGGAAAATCTAATAAAGCAATATTTTAGAACTCTACACATCCAACGGGATGCATTCCTAGTATGGGGAAATTAGCTATAAGTCTGATACAGAATATGTTAATATTTTATGGTGTGTTTTAAATCACGCTCTAATGGTGCCATTTCTTGCAGAAGAGCTGCCCTCAGTTAGGCTGCCATTTGTGACTTCCAGATCTTTTACAGAGAGCCTCTTTGCTTGATGCTTCCCATAATTTCTCACCAATTCTCAGGCTCATATAAACACTGCAATTTAAAGACAGGAGCAGAGGCCAAAAGCAGTGAAGGTGCCTTAATAAGTGGGAAACCCAATAGTCCTGGACTGAGAGAAGTCTGCCCAGTTCCTGTATATTCCAGCCGACATCGTGGGTTTGATTTTCATTCCCCTCCGTACTATTCAGCTCCAACAGCTGTCAAAAGATACTCGATCTGCCAGTTTGGGGAATCAAAGTTGCCCATTGTGCTGAGCACATCACTTCTTTGCAGGCCAAAGTGGACAGAAATGTTGATGCCGCACCCATGTGCAAAGGATGGTTTTCGATTTCTAAAAACCCCCCAATAACCCTCAAACTGCCATACGTCTTCCCTTCATCGACCATATTTAGGCATTCAGCCTAACCACAGAAGGGCCATACATGTTTAGAGGACAGTGTGCATCAGCTATAAAAGTAAAGAGACCCCTGACCTGACCATTAGGTCCAGTCGTGACCGACTCTGGGGTTGCGGCGCTCATCTCGCTTTATTGGCCAAGGGAGCCGGCATACAGCTTCTGGGTCATGTTACCAGCATGACTAAGCTGCTTCTGGTGAACCAGAGCAGCACACAGAAATGCCGTTTACCTACCCGCCGGAGTGGTACCTATTTATCTACTTGCACTTTGACGTGCTTTCGAACTGCTAGGTGGGCAGGGGCAGGGGCAGGGACCGAGCAATGGGAGCTCACCCCGTCGCAGGGATTCGAACCGCCGACCTTCTGATCGGCAAGTCCTAGGCTCTATTTGCATTAGCAGCAAGAAAGATAAGGGCAACCTTTCTGGCTAGTGCAAATGCCAAACCCTAGGGATGCCGACTAGAAGGAAAGTTCCTAAATTTTGTGCATTGTAGATTTGTCCTGGTTTGGTGCACGTGATGTCCTTTGTTTTGCAGCTGTGAGATTTGTGCTCATACTGTATTGCGAAGGCCATTGGCCATAAACAATAAAATTTATTGAACTGAACAGAGAGCAGCGCACCCCAACCCCAATGTCCCCTGCAAGACCCCTAATCCCACAGGCTCCCAAATAAGTATCACAATGGTGTGAAGGTTGGCTTCCAATTATGTTTAGTTGGATGCAATTGATGCCTCGTCTAGGTTGAGACCCCTGATAGCACCCTGGGCTCCTGATCACACATTAGTTTGTATTCCACTGAATGTAGCCAGAAGCCCCTTCAGACATTTGCTCTAAGCAGGCAGGGGAAGACTTGGTACATGAATACCTAACTCACTATACATTATAGGGTTGCCATACGCCTGGAATTTTCCAGATATAGCCAGTGTATACCACAGTCGGAAGCAGTCTCCAGGCGGAAATTGCTTAAATGTCTGGGAAAATCTGGGCATATGGCAAACCGATGCCGGAAGTCTAAAACTCAGTCTACAGCTAAACAACTTTGCCAAAAAAAGTTCAAGAATTTTTGTGTCTAGATTTTCACTTTTTGAAACATGGCAACCCTACTATGCAAGTTTCATTCTTGCATAATCAGGTTGAATGCCAGAATAGGGTTTGTGTCTGAACATATGTTTAGGAATGTCCTGTACAACTTGCTCAGAAAGATTGCTGGGCGAGACCTAAGCAAACCCCCAAAGTTCCCTAGATCTGTAAAAGTGCATTCAGAGCTCCACAGAAGTGAGGACTGCGCAAAGTTGTTTACTCTGAGAATCAACTGTGTCCGTTCATTCCTATTGTGCACATTGAACCTATTGTGGTGGTGAATGCGCAAATCCTGCCTGGACCTCTGCCTGTACAGAGCAACCATTTGTGTGTTTGGTTCTGTAAGCAATCCTCCTGACTCTAGGTAGATGCTCATATGTGAGAGTCTATGATGGGAAGAAAAATAAGCAAAAAGCAAACCTTCCCTTCCATTGAGGCTCTTGGGATCCTGGTCCATATTAGTGGTCACCCAATTTGTTCATTTGTCCATGTGCTTGTAGAGTTGGAGGGGATCCCAAGAATCATCTAGTTCAACCCTCTGCAATTCAGGAATCTCAGCTAAAAGCATCCATGACAGATGGCCATTCAACCTTTGCTTAAAAACCTCCAAGGAAGGAGAGTCTACAACCCCCCCAAGGGAGACTGTTCCACTGTCAAGCAGCTCTTACTGTCAGAAAGTTTTTCTGAATGTTTTATCGGAATCTCCTTTCTTGTAACTTGAAGCCATTGGTTCGAGTCCTACCTTCCAGAGCAGGAGAAAACAACCTTGCGTTGTCGCATTCTATCAATGCTTAATTACTTCCATCTTCAGGTATTTTCTGTGTACAAGGCAACTGACAGTTCTTAACACATTTCTTTATTTTCCTGGTTTGTTCTTGGTGTATGTGTTTCTCCCCACAACAATCTTGTGATGTAGGTTAGGCTGAGAGGCAGTGACTGGCCCCAAATCACCCATTGAGCTTCCATGGCTGAACGGAAATCTGAGCCCTACACTTTAACCACTACATAACACCAGCATTTAGATTTGGGAGGAGAGAGAGGGGGGGTGGAGGGAGGGAGGGAGGAAGGGAGAGAGAGAGAGAGAGAGAGAGAGAGAGAGAGAGAGACAGAGAGAGAGACAGAGAGAGAGAGAGAGAGAGAGATCTTATTTTTATGGGATTTTCTTCCATTTGTGTGAATGCTTAGGATTTATTGGGGATATTAATGACCTAATCCTCTATCCAGGTTCATATAGTGTTGATCTTGTATTTGCACAGGCAACAAAATTTGGTCAGAATTCATTAGCAATTGCCACAGAGACAACAGAAACAACGGGAGTAACTTGCCCCAAAATGTGTTTAAAATTGAGGTAGAAATTATGAACTGGAACAATATATGCTATATTCTTTATAAGGTCTTATATTTGTTGTCTGATCACCATTAACTCCAATCCCAGCAAATCATCTGATAATGTTTATCTTTGGGTGCGCATGACTTGACCTACGAAGGGTTGTCTAGCCATTACAAAATAATGAGTGGTTTTTTTCTTGCACATGCCACAGCCATTTTTTTTTATTAAAAAATCTCCCACACCCTTCCTTCTGCTTCTGAAGAGAGAGAGAGAGAGAGTGTTGTGACCTCTCAGCTGCACCCGCATTCTTTGCTCAGGGCTAGGAACCTGAGTCCCTTGCCAACTCAGTCTCTAAGCTTACAATGCAAGGTACGGCTGTGGCTGCTCCGTCACTGTAGATCAAACTAGCAAGGCTCCTGCATGGAAACAAACATATCATAAATCTCCCCAGTGCCCATCTTTTCTTTTCTTTTTTTACATCCTCCGAGGTTAAGTAATACTATTTTCTTTACCAGGGACAGTACACGTCGGTGCAACTTTTGGGTTATACTTGAGGGATGGCCTAATTTGTCTTTTCCAGCTTCTCTCAGTTTCTCATATCTCCAATTTTAAGTTCAGCTTTCCATGATCCAGCATCAGTTTGCGATTTTTGAAAATTCATGGAAATTCACCGGCCCTTTTTTGGAAATTTCTCCAAATTTGCAGATTTTTACATAGTTTTGCCTAATGTATACCCTCAGTGTACAAAATAGCATGTATGTTATTTTGACTAATATCTACACACTTTACCATAGTATATATACATTTTTGTACATGCTAACTTGGCTGGGGATCTGCTCTGCAAAATTCAGAAGAGTGCGAATTTTGAGGAATGGCTGTGCTTCAGTTCTCATATTGCTGTGGAGAGTATGAATTAGGTAAGCTCACCTTGCAATGCAAACCAAAATGAATTTATCCTTATCTATATATATAAAACATTGACAAATGGGGTGATAGCAAATTCTTGACCTCATTATCCAGAAAGTATTGTAGAATTTGTCTCCTTTCTGAGGGAAAATAGTGCTGTTAGGGAGAAATAGGGCTAAGAAGAAATGTCTCCCCCAAATTCATCCTATATGAGGGAGAAATGAGGAGGATATATATATATATTATCATCAAGAAGCTGTGGGCTCTTAAAATCTCCAAAAGCTTGTTTGTTTAATTGTTTGTTTGTTTGATTGTTTAATGTATCATTTCCAGTTTCAACAGAAATCTCTTACCCTCATGAGGAGCCCCCAAAAGCTCCCGCCCCATGTCACAGAAAATAAATTTCATCAATAATACAGGGCAGTTTAGGCATGGGCATCCAGTGTGTGTCCTGTATGTTATTCATAGTAATTCTTGCTACTTCAGAAGAGAAAAGACTGATAATAAAAGGGCCCCACACAAGCAGATAACAACACATGGTATACTTAATGCAATGGACCAGATGTCCTAATAAATTTCTGTGCAATAAATGGCATTTGTTTCTAATTCATTGCACACTATGTCTTCCTTGAAGATAATGCTTTTGTTGTGAGGATATTGCATCTTCTGATTATTCAGTATAGTGATGTTGGGGGAATCTGTTGATAACAGACTATCAAGCCAGTTTCATTCCATCTGCCCATCTGATCCCCATTGTGACATGGACTCTAGCTTCAGCTTAGTTCTCTATAATGATTTTTAAAAAACCAAAAAACCCATGCACACATTATACATAAATATATACATAAATTGCTTTTCATTGATGTATTCAAATTCCTATTCACTTTCCTTGTTTCTGAAGTGCTTTTTGTTGCAGCCTATAAATTCCAAAACTGAAAGTCTGACCATGTCAACTCAGAAATATTTGCCATTGAATTCTGTACAGCTTACTGAAGGTAAATAGGTCTAGGATTTCAGCCTAAAACTGTTTCCTATTGTGAATTCAAAAAACCGTTTGAATGCATAACTCTTTTTTTCCAAATAGAAATAAATGACCTCCTTTGTTACCTGATTATTTGATCTGTGCTCTTCAATTAAAGTCCTAGTCGCTTTGTTGAAGTGGGGAGAGCCATATGGACTTGACTGCTCATTTTTGACTGCTGCAAATCTTTGTTTTAAAAAATAAAAAATAATTTTAAATTCCTTTCCCTTACTTAATGCCTGAGTGAGAGAAGTGAGAAAGGATGACAAGTTTATACTGAACTGTGAAATCAACATAGCAAGAGAGGCTGCACTCTTAAGAGCTTGATAGGAGATATGAGGAAATTCACGATGGGTTAGTAGGCCCTAACTGAGATGTTCCTCCCATCCTACTTTCTCCTTTACTGTACGTTTCTTCAGTTCCATATCTCTACCACCCACTAGGCTAGGCTACCATGAAAGGCTTTTGATCCAACAGAAAAATCTCATGGTTGGAAAAGGGAGGTGTCCCCACCACCTACAACCCCAGTGGCATTCCCCACAGCTTTCTGGAGAATTAGAGCAGCTCCAGGAAGATCGAGGTTCAAATCTGTCATGAATATGACGGGATAATTTTGTGCTGATCACCATCTTTCAACCTAGCCGGCTGGCATGGGAGGCTGCCTGGTTGGTGTTGACTCAGGACCGGGCCTTCTCAGTGGTGGCTCCCCATTTTTGGAATTCTCGTCCTGGTGAGGTGCATCCATCTCCCTCATTACTACTTTCCAAAAGGACTTAACAAGGCTTTTGAGGACTGAAATATACTGTTTCTGGCGACTTGAAATAATGAGCTATGAAAGTATGTTATTGTTTTAGATGTTTGTAGATGTCTTTCATATCTTGCTGGAATTTTCATTTTATTTTCAATTATGTTGCTGATCGCCGCTGATAAAACAGTGAACTCCTTTGAGAGGAAGGGCAGGATAAAATTTAAGCAAGCCAACAAATATATGTAGTCCTACTGTACTGGTTTTCTTGTTAGGATAGAAATGGGAGGTGGGAGAGAAGCCTATACACATTTTGAATTTCTTGAAGGAAAGGTGAGTGCAAATGTATCAGACTTGTTTGCCTAATCAAGTGGCAGCTCTATTATTAATATTTTTAAAAAGATGCATACCACATTGACTCTCACCAAAGTGGCACATGTACCATATTATATTCTCCTAGCTGGCTGGCACAGTTCTGGAAGAGCTGGCATTTGGATGGCCTGCAGCCAAGTTGGGGACTGTGACCTAGTCTGGCCTTTCCTTTATCCTTCTTCCCCGTCCCTTAAAAAATAATAATCCATGTTTATTTCAGAGAGTTCAGAGCTTCTTTGCTACATAGTTTTCATAAAGGCAAGCTTCCCAGTGGATGCGTTAATCATGTGCTTTACATCTTGTCATATCACATAACATTTTGAGTTTGACTTAACCTGGTGTGATATGTCACAATCCTACACTATATGTGCCCCAGGGAACTTTAAATCAGTTTGCTGAAAAACACAATTAAAGAATCCACAGCGGGGTTGCTTTTTCTTTACGTCTTCAGATATGGAGTTTTAATAACTTGCACTACCTGGGAAAAGATTTTTAGATCATGCTCCCTGTATTCTGATATTTATACATACAGTTGGGAAGTAAAATTAGATACAAGCAGAATGTTTTTTCTGGTGGTTTTTTTTAAAAAAGAGAACTAGCTGAGTCCATTGACAGAGATCTGCTTTTAATATTGCATTTAAATCTGGAAAGCTCCTTCATACATGCTTAGCATTCTCAGCTTCTATAAAAAAACTATTTTTAAAAGATAAAAAGTGTCCTCCTTGTTACCAGCTGGGATGAAAGGTATATCTTAGATGAAGACTGATAAAGGGATACTCCACACTCCATGGAGCTATTATATTTGCTATGGGAACACTGTGTAGACTAGTGTTTAGGGGACACACTTTTCACGTGTTTGCTGTGGGAAGCACTGGTGGAGCATCAAGGTAACTGAAGCAAATGCAGCTGTCAGGTAAAACGTGTAGAAGCAAGAGGAATGGGATCAGAATCCAGCATATGTGGTAGTGGGAAGAATGTTGAGCACATTCTCAGCAGATCTTGGAACTAATGGTGTGCATTCATTTCATCATAAATGAATCCACAGTGTTAAGTTTTCAAAAACAAACAAACGCCCCGTATATAAATTGTCGAAATAAATAAATAAAATGAGTCATTGCCACCCCCACTCTGCAGTAACTGACCTTGAGTGGAATATTGCCTCTGAACTTGGAGATTCTATAAATGTAATAGATAACAGCCATTTGCAGACCAGTGCTTTGTGAATTTATCTAGTGAGCACATCTGAAGACCAAGTCTTCAGACTGAAAGCAACAAGCTATTAAAATAACAAGCTGTTCCATCTTGGTATGTAAGCAGGTGAGAGATGGGACCATGGAGCCTTTCCATTGGCTCTACCATAAGGCTCCTCCCTTAGGCTCCTCCCATCAGCAGTCCTACCGTCAGGCTAGAGGAGGAGGAACGTGGACAGCTTTGGCAGCTTTGGCTTCCTCTTCTCCTCGTACTCTTCCCATTCCTGACAGTTGTTTAGAAGAACTCTGTAAAAACTTGTTCCTGGGTTTGCTTTCCCCCTCCTGCCTACCAGTTTCTTTTCCTTTCGTGTCATGTCTTTTAAATTGTAACTCTGAGGCCAAGGGCTGTTTGGTGTTTGTAAGCTTGCTCTAAGCGCCTTCCCCCAGTCTCAAGACTGGGATTTTATTTTATTTTAAACAACTTTCAATACGTAAATAATAAGCAAACAAGACTTTCATCTATGGTAAACCTTTAGTCTACGGGTGTGCACAGTAACTATCTGTTCAGCACGGAGCTTTTGCAGGTTTACAAAAAGATGCAGGCAAGCCTGGTGACCAATCGCCATTTTTGATGTCACTCTTTCTGTTTCTGTTTGTTTTCAAGAAAGAGAGAGAGAGAGAGAGGGAAAAAGACCAATCAAGGAGCATACTGCATTAGCATGTGTTCTGGCTTAGCAGTACCTCCTTTGACACACGTGTAAATGTGGGCAAAAAGAAAACAAGCGTGCCTTTTCACTGTTGGTGGTGTGCAGGCAAATTCTAAAGGGAAATGACACATTCAGCTCAATGATCCATTCACGCAGCACCCTAGAGGCTGAAGGCAGTGACAGCACAGAAAGGTATACACCCACCCATACTTGTAACAATCTGCTTGGTTTCTGATGCCGAGAGAATGGGAATGTCTCTTCCAGTGATCTGTCTCCCAAATTTCTTGGGTGGAGGATCAAGGGTGCTGGACCATCAAACCAAAGACAATTTGGTGACATGAATCAGATATACCTTAGAGCTGTCCTTTGGATCAACTCATGCTTCTGAGGTGTCACTAGGGACCCAAGATGCTGATAATCAGCAACGCTTGAGGAATCTGATACATACTGGCCCTGATCCGGACCTTCCAAACTAATCCGCAGTCATGAACAGAGCTACCCTATCAGATTTTGCACTTTTCTGAGTGTTGCAACACAGTGCTTAGCACATGCACCAACACGCAAAAGTATAAAAACCCTTTGAAATATAATATATTTAGAAATGTGTACTTTAATACAATTAATGTTAAAACTGTATATAAAATATGTTTAACTTCAAAATTGCACAAGATTTTTAGAAATTGCTCCCCCTCCTTCCTACCTGTCTCTTTTCCTTTTCTGTCATGTCTTCTAAATTCTAAAGCTGAGGCCTTTGAAAGTGACAAGAATTGGAAAAGGACTGATCCATCTGTACTACAGAGTCAGGGCAATCCTATGTCAAAGATGCAGGCCAGAACTGAGACTGTTTGGGGCAAGGGGCTGGGATGGGATCCAGCATGCTTCCAAATCCCAGGTCATCATTGCAAGGAGGACGAGGATATGATGCAGTCATAGTAGTAGTAGTAATAAACAGCTGAGGTGGGAATGGAGTCAAAGACAGGAGAAGCAATGGCAGTAAATTGGACAAAAAAGATGCTTGTTCTTAAATCCCAGTGTAACACCCCCTCACAGAAATCTAGTAACCCATTATTCTCTTCTTTGAATGAGAATAAAGCAAAATCAACACAAGTCAAGTCTCCAGTGCCAACACAACCGTTGCCCATTTTCCTATTGCAGCCATGCATTCCGTATTACTGTTAAAATGAGCCTCTGCATGTACAGATTTACAAGCATATAGCTACTCTCTGCAAGTAGGAATTCTGAGAGCTGACTCATACTTCAACACTGGCAACAGGATACCAGCATCCCCAAACACACCAGTGGGTTGCTGGATGGCTTAGGGGGTGCAGGGCACTATGCCCCTGCCCTCCAACAGAGGGGAACAGCCACAGAGGTGGTGGTGCCACTGCCCTTCAGCTTCTGCCACCTAAGGTGCTTGCCTCCGTCTGCCCAATGGTTGCACCGGGCTTTGGCACCTGCTCGAGTGGAACAGGCCTAGAATGCATGGTTGCCAGGTAGCATGCCCATATTGGCACTGGGCAAGCGGCATGTCTAAAAGTACAATCTGGTTATCCCATTCATGTATTTACAAAATGCACGTGTGTCGTGACTTGTGCATATCCCTTACATCTGTTTGATTTGGGGAGCTGTGAAAACCTCTGGCTAGAGAAGCCTGTTTCAAGGTCATTATCAAAGGGGCCTGACAGCTGAATTGCAACAAATACCTCCACCGCTCATTAATCCATGCAGTCTCAGCTCACACTTGCACCCCCTTCCTAGGAACTGCCCAATGATGGTTGCAATCAGGTATCCTGATTGGCAGTTCAGAGCGCTTCTTGGGTTAGCTGCAGCTGGTAGAGCCTGGTGGAATCCACAGATTTCGTCGGACTAATGCATTTTAATTCTTAAAACAAACCCACACCCAAAGAGCACAAGGGGTTAGTCAACTTTCCTGACAATGATGATCACCATCAACCTAACATTCGAGCTGAGTTTTCATGGCACTGTTTCAGCACGCTTACTCTTTTCTTTGCTGCCTCCAACATAAACAAGTTTGATTTAATAGCCATGCTTTAGGCTTCTTACTCACAGATCTTCCCCAGGGCTACCTGCAGGGAAATGTCATGGTCCCAGCAAATTTTCTTATCCCCAAATGTACCACTAAGGACCAGCCAAAAATAGCTACCCTGGAAGAAGAGAATGCATACAAAACTACTGAAGCTTATTCTGTAATGTCCTCCTCCATTTCTAGCCTTCCTGGAAATTGTTGCTAATGAACAAACTGCCACTTGTTTGACTTGAGTCATCAAAACCTTTCTGTATTATTTTTGAAGGTGTGTAATCTGTGGCCCTCATTTGCTTTTTTACCTCATAACAGCAGGCTGTTTGCATGCTGTATAACACTAAACCATAATTTAGTGCTACAAGAACAAGCCTTAAATGTGTTTTAAACAAACTACAGTAGTACCTTGGTTCTTGAACTTAATCCGTTCCGGGAGCCACTTCTGAAAAACGTTTGCAAACCAGAACACTCACTTCCAGGTTTGCAGTGTTCAGGAACTGATTTGTTTGGGAACCAAGCCTTTTGACTACCAAGGTGCAACTGTAGTTTGGCATTTCATCCAAACTTGGACTAACTTTGGATACATTAATTCCAGACAAGGCAAGTCCAGACAATGGTTTCTGAACCTGGCTTTTGGGGATAAACCGTAGTTAAAATCTAGTTGAGAGTTCCCAGTTCAGCTGAAATGACAAACTGCATTTAGTTGGAAGAGGAAAGAGGAGGCTTATACTATGATTTAATTTTATACCCAAACCAGGCGATTGTGATTAAACTATGGTTTGTGATCATGACTTACTTCAACAAACCAGAGTTTAGAATAAACCAGAGTCCCCAAAGTGGATGGAATGATAAATTACAGTTGTTTTAAAACAGGAATTGGATGTTTCCAATCTCCTCTTTTCAGCTGCAACTTGATCAAAGGGGCACAAATAGGATTCCGCCCATTATTTTTAACTCATTGTTAAAAATTGTTATCCACACAAAGTAACAATTTACTACAGGAATGAGGAATCTGCAGATCTCCAGAGTTGGATTCCAACTCCCATCTGCTGCAGTCAGTGTAGTCGATGGTTAGGAATGATGGGAGTTATAGTCCAACAACATCCAGAAGGCCACATTATTATTATTGATTTTGTATATTGCCCTTCATTTGAAGATCCCAAGTGGTTCACAACAGAAAAATTCTCCATCCCTTGTTTACTGTGTTACTCAAAGGAAATTAGAGAAGCGGTGCACATTTAAGAAACAGCTTAGCTTCTCCCCAAAACGTAGTCTTGCTGCTGCCAAATTGTGCAAAGGAATTTGCATTGAACCGTATGAATAGTGGATGCTGCTAACAAAACAATAGGAAATCCTTTCTTTTTGCCCATTTATGAAGGAGCCCTTTCAGATGCTTCGCACAGACAGATGTTTGTGTCCCCCTGCAGGATATGTCATTTTTTGCGAGTGAATTCCGTGCTAATAGTGGGCTGCCCTTCTGGAGCCAAGCTCTGTTTAAAGTGGGGGGGGGGGGTGCTTTCACTTAAGTATTATTATGAGGGAGGAGGGAGAGACGGAGAGAGAGAAATATCCCTGAAAGGGATTGATGAACCCCGACCATTGTCAATCAAGGATGACATCATTTGTGTAATATTTTGAAGATTAGTAACATCTGCTTTTTCAAATATGGTTAGTAGCAACCCCTCCAGCTCACTTCAGCCATATGGGATGTTTTGTATGCACAGCGATGCACTGGATGTAGCAAAGGCAGCAGTTAAAGAAGGAATGTCTTCTTCAAATCACAGATCCTTCCTCTTCTTCGGAGTAAAGAAACAAATTGGTGCTTCATGTTATCACAATAAAGAGCAAGCTCATCGATAAATAAACTGCTCAATGATGTCACAATGCCAAAGTGCTTCAATTTCTCTAAAATGATAGGGTGTTTTTTTCAGAACAGGGTCCTGTTAAATGACAAGGGAAGGCAGATTGCAGGCCGATTTTTTCATAACATATTCAGTATATTTTATATGTGATTTTGCATTTTTGTGTTATATCCCAGCTTCTATTTTGCAATGGAATTCAGGGCAGAAGTTCACAGCAAAATGTGAATTTCCCTGGGAATCCCATCCAAAGAGAATCTGAATGGGGGAACCATCGAATAGGAGGTATAAACTCCTGGATTTCTCTTGCTGAGCAAATTCAGGATGTGCAAAGTCTAGAAGAGAAGTTCATGGTCAACTCCAATTTCCCAACAGGCAAATATATTTGAGAGGGAAACCTGACCTTATATTCAGATCACCGGTGAGTTTATTTCATTTACGTAATTGTTTGTTTATTTTATTTAAACCATCACAAATGTCACTATTTATCAGTGATTTCATGGTAGTTTATTCTCACGACCATGCTTTTGGCATGCTTTGAAATCATTTCCAAATGTCATTTATTTTGGTTATAATAATGTTTACATGTTTTATGAGGAAAGCTTCATTCATATTGTTGTGGGCATCTGTTTGCCCTGTGAGACTTTGTAGGAGTGTGGCATTGGGGGTGAAATCAAACTGTTGGAAGGTTGCAAGCGCCTGTCATGGCTGTAGAGACCGATATGAAAAAGACATGTTTTGTTGCAGCTGGGGCAGATGAAGGCGTCCAGTTGTGCTGCTGCAGATGCACCATGGTGCTTCTTCTCTTGGCACACCTCCCAATGGTCATTCCTCCTCTGGTCACTGCTGTGGATACATGACTTGACTGTCTCTCTCCAGGCACTGCAATCATCTGCAAGCTATTCCCACATTGCAGGGTTCATGCTACCAGCCTTCATGAGACGTCTATAGACATCTTTGTAACACAGAGCTGGTCTGCCAACGGGCCTGGTGCCTGAAGCCAGCTCCCCATAGAGCACGTCCTTGGAGATCCTACCATCTTCCATTCTGTGGACATGATGTCACTGTGACAGGAGTGTGAACATGCTGAGAATGTGGGCACATCTTTCTGTGAGACTCTGCCCTAACATGTGAGGCCCAAAATTTTCCTGATGCAGCGCACGCGGTCATTTTTAGGTATGAACAGTAATTGAGTCTTCTGTGTTTTGTTTTATTCTGATGTGGTCCATGGATTAAAGCAGTCCAACTTTATTGTGTAAAAAAAAAAATGAGCATAATCATGCAGCAGACATCTGCCAATGAACTACTGACAGTAGGGATGGGGAATTTCAGTCCTAGGGGTTTAATGAAGCATACCAGGCCTCAGAGGTTTCTCCAGACCCTCGCTGACTCTGTTCTTAACCATGAGTGTTTTTGCCCTTGGAACACCCCTACCACAACTTCAAGTTTCCATCACATGTAGTTTTGCATGAAGCAAAACTCAGCTTGTATGATGCAGCTGCTGAAGACTGCAAATGTCCTGGGCCAACCTTGTCTCAGTTCCACTGGCAGGAACCCTGTGGATCTCGGCTGAACATCAGTTGACAGTCATCCCAGTGCTTTGAAATGATAATAAGAACAAACACTTCTATTTTGAACACGTCTGATTATTATTTTTTTAAGTTGGAAAAATTGGCAAGCTGCTCTCATTCCTTTAAGTGGCTATGAATACAAATTGTGTGTGTGTGTGTGTGTGTGTGTGTGTGAGAGAGAGAGAGAGAGAGAGAGAGAGAGAGAGAGAGAGAGAGAGAGAGAGAGAGAACACTGAAGAACAAGAAAATGGAGCATTCATATTTTGGAAAACATTTCCCCCCAATCACAATAGCTGTTAAGGCTTTCTCCAGGCTCAATTCATGGTAAGTGGTCTTTCCCATCAAACCCAAAATGCCCTAAGAGACAGGACTTTGGAAAGTTGGATGACCCTACTGACCGGGTCTGACTCTATTTCCTCTTCCTTGGGGAGACTGATGGCTACATGAAAAACAGATGTAGCTACAATAGCAAGGAAATAGGTGGAAGCACCTGGGCAGTTGTTTTAAATGGGGCATGCTGTTCTGTTCCCATACCCTTGCCAGCTAAGGAAGATGCAGACAACGTCAACATCACCATCTTGGGAAAGAGCTGCAACTCGCAGGCCGAACACACGCAGTTGCAGATTTAAGTTTTGAGCAACCTGCAGGAACTGCTATGGGGAAGAGCGACAGCTCAGTGGTAGAGCATTTGTTTTGCATGCAGAAAGTCACAGGTTCAATCCTCGGTATCTCTATGTAGGCCTGGGAGTGTCCCCTTTGTGATATTCTGGAGAGCCACTGCCAATCAGTGTAGACATTATTAAGCTAGATGCACCATGGCCAAACTCAGGACAAAGGAGCTTTCTACATTCCTATGACCTCAGAGTGGCCTTCAAATTTCACCTTACATTCCTGCTTCTTTCCTGTGCCCCAGTTTCAACCAAGTATAACAGACCCACCTGAGCACTGAATATTTACCAATGAGCGATGGCCATTCCTTCCTCCAGGCTCCAGCCAGACCTCCCCTTTCATGGATGCTACATTAGCTGAGATATTTCATGGCATCAAAGACACATAACAAGAAATTGCCCGTACATGCAGGCTGCGTTCTGCACTGCTAATTGCCTCTTTTCCAGCCCTCGCTTTCAACCAAGCAGGCTGCTTCCTTGATACCTATTACACTTTTGATAAATTAACAGCAATTATGTCTGCTAAAAACGGGCAGGCTTCCAAAACATCTGGTCCGAGTAGGTCAGGACTGTCCCCTTCCTCTCCTCTGAGGAACAGTTGGGGCTGATGCAGTTTTAAGCATTAGCATTCCCAAGGGGATGTTACTTTACCTAATGTACTGGCTGAATAGCACGCTTCACTTCCACAACACCTGCTTACAGACTCCTAGCTGCCACTCAAATCCAAGCCAGTAGAGCATGGGAAATTGGGAACGGTGGAGAAAGCACACACCAAGTAACTGGGCAAGGGAGAAAAAAACCACACAGCACAATGAAAGGGAATGTGAGACATGAGGAAATGATGGCACGTGGAAGGCGGGGAGCAGGAGAGGGATGAAAGAGGAAAATATTTTCTGACTGAATGATTGCAGAGGGTGCTTATTTATGAATAACCAGATTGGTGATTTACTCTTCCACCTACAAAACTGAATTTTGTTGGTCTATTCTTTCCTGTGCTACAGAAGGTACAGCGTGCACTTTTGATATATATGCCTAGATTTTGTTGTTTAGGAGGCTATGGGGAGTCACGATTTGGCTAGAGGTGGGGAGAGTCGGGGAATAGGGCTTGTGGGTTTTCATTAAGGGCCCAGCTAACTTTCTCGCCCACATTTTCAGCTCTGGTTCCTTCATGTAAGTTTCATCCCCTGAGAAAAGATGTGCAAGGAAGTGGGTTCAGACAACCCCCTCTGTGCATTAAGGAAGAGTGAATGAGGGTTTGCAAGGTCACATGAGCTTTCTCTGCCATGCCACTGCATGCTGTGATTGGTTCAGCGTCTCCCTTTGCATGGCATGTGGATCCTCTCTGGTTTTTTCATGTTGAGTCCCTCCAGAAGCTGGATGAAGAGACAGCTAGGGAACAAAACTGCAGTGCACAACAGAGGTGCATCTACCCATGAGGCTTCACAACTCCCTTCACACTTCTCTTTTGGGAGGTGGGGTGGTGGCAGGTCATCTGAAGCCCACTAGAAACAAGCTTTTAAAGGTTTGCACATAGAAGGTCCTAGGTTCAATCCCCAACATTTCCAAGAAAGGAAGGATAATAATAATAATAATAATAATAATAATAATAATAATAATAATAATAATAATAATAATTTATTACTTATACCCCACCCATCTGGCCGGACTTCCCCAGCCACTCTGTGAAGAAGAAGAGAGCCAGTGTGGAGAAGAGAGCCAGTGTGGTGTAGTGGTTAAGAGCGGTAGTTTCATAATCTGGTGAACCGGGTTCACGTCTCCGCTCCTCCAAATGCAGCTGCTGGGTGACCTTGGGCCAGTCACACTTCTCTGAAGTCTCTCAGCCACACTCACCTCACAGAGTGTTTGTTGTGGGGGAGGAAGGGAAAGGAGAATGTTAGCCGCTTTGAGACTCCTTAAAGGGAGTGAAAGGCGGGATATCAAATCCAAACTACTCCTCCTCCTCCTCCTCCTCCTCCTCCTCCTCCTCCTCCTCCTCTTCTTCTTCTTCTTCTTCTTCTTCTTCTTCTTCTTCTTCTTCTTCTTCTTCTTCTTCTTCTTCTTCTGTGTCCAACAGGATGTTAAAAACATAATAAAAGATCAAACATTAAAAACTTCCCCACACAGGGCTGCCTTCAGATGTCTTCTAAAAGTCAGATACAGTGGTACCTCCGGTTAAGAACTTAATTCATTCCAGAGGTTCGTTCTTAACCTGAAACTGTTCTTAACCTGAAGCAGCAATTTAGCTAATGGGGCTCTCCTGCTGCTGCCGCGCCACCGGAGCCCGATTTCTGTTCTCATCCTGAAGCAAAGTTCTTAACCTGAGGTACTATTTCTGGGTTAGCGGAGTCCGTAACCTGAAGCGTCTGTAACCTGAAGCGTATGTAACCCAAGGTACCACTGTAGTTGTTTATTTCCTTGACATCTGGTGGGAGGGCGCTCCACAGGGCGGGCGCCACCTTATCCAAAACACTGAGGAAAGTCAACATGGATGGTTGACGAACCAATGGTCTGACTCAGGATAAGGCTTCTTCCTAAGTTCCAAGTGAATGTTTGCACAAACAGGATGTCCACATTCAATTCGAAACTTTCCTCCAGGCAAAATAGCTGTTCGACAGTGGAGCTGTCTCCCTCAGGAGGTTGTGGACACTGCTTCCTGGAGGTTTTTAAGCAGAGGTTGGATGGTCACCTGTCATGGATGCTTTAGCAAGATTCCTGCATTGCAGGGGGTTGGACCAGATGACGCTTGGTATCCCTTCCAATTATATGATACCTTGAAAAGTTGGTGATGAATTCACCTACCTTTCACCTCTCTGACATGGTTGCTCCTGGGAGGCATCTCTTACAGGTGCCTAAGCTTCTTGATAAAGAGGCAACCATATATTGCTATGTGCAAGAGAAAAACTCATATGTAGGGATGGGCGAGGAATTAGATTTGCTTTGCACGTAAAGGGAGACCTATCCATTTTGCACTTTCTGTAACAATATGCAAACCAAAATGCAGTCCTCTTTTGAAATTTTCACTTCTCCGAATGTTGAAACGTTCGCCCGCTGAGCAATATGTATAAAAATGCATGCACTGGGATAAAGTGGTCAGGAGTAGATCATGGTTGTGGTATTTGGTTGCAATATTAATTTTGCAGTGAGTTGTGGGGTTTTCATCATCATATCTACTACTTTACATTTGTCGAGATTATTGTTTTAGTTGCTGCTGTAACCAAACCTCAGTCTTTAATGGTCCTGCTGAATAATTAATTGGAGCTGAAACTGAAATCCCATTTACAGGTAGCCTAAGAGCTCTTACCCTAGTTCAGCCCCGTGTCAAGGCTTTTGCTCATGTGAGTTCCTTGAACAGAATAGTTTCATTTGTCAGAGCAAGGTTGGGGGTCCTGGGGTCCTTGCTCAGATTTAGTCCTAGAGGTTCTGTCAGCTTTCAACACCCTTGTGCCCTTCAGATGTTTTGTGGAGAGGGCTGTTGTACTCTGTTATGTACTCAGTTGAATAGGATCCAAAAAGCAGCAGTCTGATTGGTCCTAGAACAATAGGATTCAGAATGCAGCAGCCTGATTGGTCCTAGAACAATAGGGTCCAGAATGCAGCAGTCTGATTGGTCCGCAGGAGCCACCCAATCCAGCTCCAGGTGGAAGTGAATCCGCAACCTGATTGGCTTACAGGAGAATCCTAGAATTAGCCAATCACGTGTGACCCATTGTGTAAATAATGTATATAAAGCAGATATTTGGGGGGAACTTTCATTCCTCACTACTATGAGCTGAATAAAGAGCATGAAATCCACACTCGACTCCAAGTATATTTCATACTCATAACCCTTCTTGTGGGCTTCTTGTAGGCATCATTGTGAGAACAGAATGCTGGACTAGATAGGCCTTTGTCCTGACCAGCAAAGATATTTTTAAGTCCTTGTAGTTGAATTTTGCGTTTGTCAGTGTGGACATACCATTAACAACAAGCCTTCTGTATGTAATTCCAACAGGAACATTTAACTGATTTCAGTCTTTTTCTTTGCCATCAGTTGGTGCATCAACTCTTATGTTGTTAATAACATCAATATACTGTTGGACGGAATTGATTAATTGTTCAGAGGCTCATCATTTTTCTTTGGAAAAGTAAGATTTCTTCTCTCTCTCTTTCGCTCTTTGGTCACCTCTCACCCCTCACCATCCAGTTGCACAGAAGTCAAAACCACCTTCTTCTTTCTCATCTCAACTACAATGGAGACCTCTGGGTATTATTGAAGGAGACCTTTTTGATTGTCCTGTTAATTGCTCCATAAACCTGCTGCCCAGATGGAAGTAAGGCAGTTTCATAAAAGTCATAATGACAAGGATATAAATTAAACGAAGAGAGGGATGAGTATGAGGAAACTATCTACAAAGAGCAGCTTTTGTTCTCTGCCTCATCCCGCTCGCCTCCTAATTTCGACAGACCCTGCTGCTGGCAGTTTGATTGACTACCTTTGAAGTTGCCACTACAAGCTTTACAGTATATCATCCAGAGCAAGGAAGTTGTTATGTCCAGAATGATTGGGCAGTTTATTTTCCATATACCCTCCCTGTGTCAGCCCAGTGCATCAATCTGGTTTATACACTGAGCACCCACTGAGCCCTAATGGTGTCACAGCTTCTCTTTCACCCAGCCACTACTGCAGTAAAAGAGGTTCATGCCTTGAGTCCATTTTCACATATATCAAATTTTACAATGATGCAATAGCTAGATCGACCATATCTTTGTCAGCTTAATCCAGGTGTGGGGAGCTTCAGGCCTATGGATCAAATGTGGCGCTCCATAACTCTTTGTCGGGCCTTTGGAATTCCCCCCAGACCACACCTCTCACTGGCCCTGCCTCACACCCAGGGCTGTCTTAAGCATATGCGGTGTTGGGGTGCAAAGATCCGCCTGGCACCCTCCCCCCAGGTTGCCCAGTCCCACGCGCACAGGAAGGCAGAGCCGCCGGCTTCCTCAGCATCTTGCTGGCTCGGTCGCCCCCAAACTCGCGGCACAGAGCCACCCACAGCAGAAGAGCCCACAGAGGCACTCCGAACTGATGGGTGAGCTCAACTCTCGGGCCCTGGACTCTTGGCCTGGCACCCCTTAGAGCCTGGCGCCCGGGTGCCCTCCACCCCTAGTGCCTATGGGTAAGATGATCCTGCTCACACTTCATTTTTTTTGCTGACTGGAATGTATCCACAATGCATCTTTCTTGTCTGGATGGAAGATACAAAGGGAATTGTGAGTGTTTGTAGAAACTAGCCTACTGTACAGTGGGTGGCAGTTGCAGCGCTCCATGGCTAGACGCCAGTGCCAGGCCATTTTGGACCCTCTCAAAGAACACCAGGAGATGTTCTCCTCTCCCCTCGGCCATTAAGAATCCAAATCTCCCACCCACGATAGCAAACAATTACGGGCTGTTTTCAGGAGGCATGGGGGGGGGCAGAGCCGGGTCAAAGCCTCATGTGGTTCCCACTTGGGTCCTCTCCACTGAAATAAAAGAGAACTACCTCCTCGCCTGGCACCACAGTTGGCATTTCTGTAATCCCCCCAATCCTCAGTTCCATAGTTTCCTTGTTATGCTTCAGTCATGACCTTGCTGTGGAATGTTTCAGTGACTCTATCTGGGGCCAGGAAAGAATTTTATCTCCAGGCAGATTGGCTGGTCTCAAGGTTTTTGCCTCCCTCATAGCAATCGTCATAACTTGAGCAGTTAGGAATTGGGTATGAGTCGTAGTAAGTAATTAGGAGGTGGAGTTGTATGGCTTGCCTTCTCCCTCCTATATTTGGGGGATCCTGTTAAAAGGATCCGAGGGGATGTGCTTCGTCCATAATCCCAGACGGCAGCTGAGGGCCATAGCACTCCCCAGGGCAGAGATGCCGGTGGGCTGCATCTATTTGATGTAAGTCATAGGGCAACCCTTTCCTGGAATTGACCACCTGGAAAGCAATCGGTGCCAGATTACTTACATTTGTAATAAACAAAGTCATGGCCTGTTTTGATCCAAGAACATAATCCTGTGTACCTGCAGAACACTATGCGGCACCAGATGGTGGGTTCACTTTGCATGAGTATGCAAGGTAAAATTTGCACCCATTACTTTACCTGCTCCGCCCACCACTGTCAAGCAGCTCTTGGAAGATCTCCCAGAAGGAAATCCAGCCTTTGGGCTTAAAAATGTTCCCCAGCCCTGGAGAAGATTAATTAACTAATCTTTGTATGCGGTTGAGCCTAATATTCTTATTTTTACAAAGATATTTCCTCTTATGTATGCTATTTTTTACTAATATATGCATTTAAACATACTTAGTCTATGCATTTTTGTACGCCTTCACTCGGCGGGAGAACTGCAAAATTCAGAGAAGTGCAAATTTCAGAAGATGGCTGTGTTTCAGTTCACGTATTGTTTCAGAAAGTGTGAATTAGATAGTTTTATATTTAAATGCGAACTGAATCGAATTTCCCATCCCTAATATACACTACTGTTTTACTCACACAGGAACCATGACGATCTTCCACCATGAAGGTTTTCATCCCTTGGTGGTTTTGTATCCATCAGATGCAGACCGTAGTTGTCAAATTAGAGGAGCCCTCCCATGGGACGATGGTACACATGAATGAATTGTTAATTGGCAATTTGAGTAGGCTTTTAGAAATGGCCCAGAAAGATAAATTCACATTTCTGCTGTTGTAAAAGAAATATTATTTGCACTTTTGTAAGTCTTTGATTAATGGTTTACTAATTGCCCAGCAATAATAATTATTCACAGCACAGATGGATTTCCTTAAAGGCCTAAGAATGATGCTGGATATATTATTCTCATTGACCATTAAAACTGAGAAGAAACTCTCCCATAAAACTTGTCTTGCCCACATTCATGGCAGCAGTCCCTTTTAATTTCCCTGAGTGGAAGTACAGTAGTTACCTAACTTTAGCCTTTTTTGAATTAGTTGAATTAACTCAAGTGAGATATATAGTGAGCCTGTATCTTTAAGAGGAAGTTGTCACAGCTCACTTCCTATTTATCACTCTCACCTTTCTCAGCCCATTCTAATTGTTGAAGAGTGGTTTGGGTTTTTTAGCACAGCCGCTTAACCCACTTCTGGAGTAATGTAATAATGGGTGACACTTGATTGGGCATGAACCACAGTGTAGGCTTCTATCATGTAGACCATTTCCTACCTTTGATGGCACAGGAAGGAAGCTGTGCTGCTCCTGTGCCAAAAAGATTGAATTCTGTGTGTTTTTATCCACTCTTGCACATAGTTCATTATGGTGCTAGTATTTGCTTAGTTTGTTATCAGCCACATTCTCATTGTCTTCATCTTGTGTATATGTAGCCTGTATATGTAGCCTAGTATATGTAGAACTTCAGCTGTTTAACTAACTGCAGGTGGTGGTCAACCCAGGTCTTGTGGTGGTTGTGGGGGTCTTTTTTGGCATCTATTGTGTCGTAACATGATGTAAGACAATAATTTGGGTGATGATGAGACCCTTGCAATCTTTGGGAATTTGGAAAGCCAAATTAGCTTGAAAGCAGAACAAAGCCAACTCTAAAGCACTGAATCGTGATGGCATGATGGCATAACTGAGAAATTTTTAAATGGCCATCAAGTTCCTTACCTTATATGATTTCCCTTTCCCTCTCTTTGCCTTGAGCATCCCATCTCTCCTCTCCCTCCTCCTAAATTGCACAAACCCACTTTCTACTTAGGATAACCATATACTAGCTTCTCAACCCTCCAAGTTGGTATCTAGGATATGTAGCATATACCCTTCAATATTTCTTCAGTGGAAATAGGAACATCCTTTTCCATAATAATTATTTTATTATTTAGACCCCGCCCATCTGACTGGGTTGCCCCAGCCACTCTGAGCTGCTTCCAACATATATAATAAAACATTAAACATTGAAAACTTCCCTATACAGGGCTGCCTTCAGATGCCTTCTAAAGGTTGTGTCATTACTTATCTCCTTGGCTCAGGGGTCACACAACTCCATACTCTCCCATTTCTCTGATGAAAATAGGGACATCCTAGGGAAAAGCAGGGCATTCTGGGATCAAATCAGAAACCGGGATGGCTTCCTAACAGGGATTGTCCTCACTCATTTGTTCTCACAATGGTGAGAAGGGAGATGGAGAATTATAGGGACAACTGACTGACCAGTCTTGCTCTCCTACGTCTAGTCCTTGCACTCCCAAGAGCTCCAAATGTGCCACTCCAGCAGACCTTTTCCTCCCTTGTTATACATAGTATATATCTCTATATTCCATGGGTGAGGATTGTTGGACTGCAGCCTGCACCACCCCTGCTCATTGACCATACTGCTTGATGGGAGCTGTGGTCCATATAGCAGATAAGTGCATTCTATAAACCAGGAGTGGACAGACCTCTTTAAGCTGGAACCCATAGATCTTCCAACCAGATGTAAAAGACATACAGTTGGAATGAAAGAAGAGGATGCCTCTGAGCACATTCTGAGCCAAGGAATTTGTTCTCTGTTCCAGGAAAGGGCTGAGCTCACCATCCTGTCACAGAAAATTCCACTCCAACACTCTTCGTTGGAGCAGCCTCATAAAGGTGGGAAAGGTCATTTTGTTGTTGTTGCTTTTGTAGACAAGATTCACCAGTAGGTCCTGGTGTCCCTTCTGCCCACCTCTGCCACAAACTATTTCACAATTCAGGTATTTAAATCAGCTTTGTTGTGAGTCACATGCCTAAAGTTTGGGTATACAATTTTCTCTTTTCTTCCAGTTCCGAGTGGTGTGTTGCGGCTTTACCTGTTGCAGGGAGATGTGATTAACATTGTGTGGACCCTATGGCATTTTTTTAAAGGCTCCCTAATCCCTGCTTAATTTTATGAACTGTCAAAATGATTCTAAATATCTCTCCTGTTTGCATTTTCACCTCAGGACAGGAGTCCAGAGGTATGGATTTGTTGTACAACAGTGGACTTTAGGCAATTTTCATCTTTTAATGCCTGCAGCGTCCGAGGTTGAATTTGTAATAATCACCAGATTATCTCTGAAGGATCTCTCGCTTATACTTGCAAATGGTTCTGCAGGAAAATGCAAAAGATAGGGAAGGAAAAAAATAATTGATTAGAGGCAGGAGATCATTTTGTCACATAATCCCAGATGGAAAAGAAAACAAATGCTGATATGCTTTTCACCCTCCTTCCTCCCTCGCCTCCCCTTCCCTCCCCCTCTTTTTTAATGACAGTTGAAGATAGTGTAATAGGAAAGACCAGTTCTTGAGACAACCTGATGAAAAAAGAAGGAAAAAAGGAGGAAAAAAACTTGGTCTGAGCCTCTGATTATGATGGATTTAGACTGGGGCTTCTTTCTTGCCATCAGTAGGAATTTAGCAAATGTGATATGGGCGATAACTGGGTGGAAAGGGATGTCCATTGTGGGCCATTTTGCCAGGGCAGCAAACAGGGTTATGGGTCTCAAACAGCCACATGGTGCAATAACTGCAGCTTATAAGAAGGAACAGTCAGAAAGCTGTTCCTCAAGATGATTAGATTGGGCTGAAAGGTGGGTTGAGAGTGTGTAGAAGACGTGGGTGGTCAATGGTGTCCACACTATTCAAGATGAAGAGCGCTGATAGATCAGACCAATGACCTCTCTTGCCCAGCATCTTGTTTTCCAAAGTGGCCAACCAGATACCTTTTAGGAAGCCCACAACCCAAACACTCAGTGTTGTTACTCATCAACTGGTATTCAGAAGCACACTTAATCTGAACCTGAATTTAGCCTTGATCAGCAGTAGCCAGTGACGTGCGGGTGGGGCTGTGCTGCTCCCCCAGCTTCCCAATGCTGACTCTCTCTGCCCCTTACTGGGAAGGGGAGGTACAAAGGAGCTTGGCACGACAGCCGGAGAATCAGATTAGGGAGCCAGGAGAGCAGCACAACTCCAATGCTGCCCCCCTTACTGCTACTGGCCATGATGACTTGCAACCATTGATAGTGTTATTCTCCAACTTCCTTTATAAGCCACCTATGCTAGAAGCCCCTGGCAATCTTCTGGCAGCAGATTCCATGAGTGAACTATCATGGAATCATAGAATCACAAAATTGTAGACCTGGAAGTTCATCTAGTTCAGTTTCCAGGTGTCTCAACATGTGGTCCTCCATCCAGTTTGAAGCCAGTTTGAAGCTGACCTTTACAAATGTGCTAGCAGTTTTATTGCTTCACCACTAGGAGAACTGTTTGAATAAGTGCTTCCTATTTGGCTGACCTGAATTTCCTACCAGTTGGCTTCATGGAATGACCCTGGGTTCTAGTGTTTTCAGAGAGGGAGCAAGACTCTCAAACCATGCTTCCCACACCACTCATCAGATTACAGACCTCTGTTTATGTCACTTTGCATTATTCACTTCACTTAGCAGACCCAACATCTGGCAACTGGATCTAGAGCAGGGAGGGGGAATCTGTGGCCCTTCAGATGTTGTTGCACTCCGGCTCCCATCATCCCCAGCCTGCTTGGTCCATGGTCAAGAGTGCTGGGATCTGTGGTCCAGCAACCATCCCTGAACTTTCTCACTTTTGCAATAGCCACATTTTCTCGGTGCAATGCTTTGCCTAGAGCAGGCATCCCCAAGCTCAGCCCTCCAGATGTTTAGGGTCTACAATTCTCATCATCCCTGACCACTGGTCCTGTTAGCTAGGGATGATGGGAGTTGTAGTCCCAAAACATCTGGAGGGCCGAGTTTGGGGATGCCTGGCCTAGAGGAACCATCCTGGCCATCTCATTTCTCGTTTTTAGGAACCCAGTTAAATGCCCTTCCCATTTAGGAAAACATTTTTTTCCTGCTTGCAGATGGTGGCAGGCTGGTTTTAGTTGGGCTCCTTTTTTAAGGGCTTCTGTTTCATTGTTTTCTTACGGCTGTAATTGCTAATTTTAATTCTGCATTCTTTTCTTTTCTTTTTTCTTCTCATCTTGCTATTTTTATAAGATGGTGAGTTACTGTGAGAGACCTTGTGGGCTGGGAAGTGGGATATGAAGTTAAATAAAGCCTTCTTCAGACATTCACAAGAAGGTGTGTGGGCTTAAAAGTGGGGAGGGGGTTTGCGTGAAGGGATGGGTGAATCTGTCAGTTTTGCTTTCTCTCAGTTTCTCTCATTTTGGTTTCCCTCATTTTTCCACTCTCCAGTTTAGTTCTCCATATTCCCACATGCATTTCCAATTTATTTTTTAACCAAAAAAAAGAGTCCTTGTGTAAATTCATCAGGATTTTACTGCTCGCCCTAATATACACATTTCAATACAATTTTGTCTCATATACACATTTTTCCAAAGCAGTTTTCCCCAATTTCTCTTGGCCTTTGACATATGAGATGTACATTTTCAGGATCCCCCAATCTTCTGTGATTGTATTTTTTTATTGTAAGTTTTTTAACTATTTGAAACGGCATTTTAAATTGTTGTAAATTGTCCTGGGACCTTAGGGTAAAAAGCAGGTAAATAATAATAATAATAATATGAATTTGTATGCTATTTAAATACTATATACACTTTATGCATTCTTTACCCCAGTATATGCAATTTTGTTCCCCTTACGTGGCAAAATTCAAAGAAGTGCAAATTTCCATGTGTGGCTGCGCTTTGGTTCTTAGGTCATTTTCAAAAGTGTGTATTTGGCTGATTAGCCTTTAAATGCAAGCTGAAATGAATCCCCCCCCAGTCCCCATGTACGTGCAAGCCGGGCCCCCAATCTGCCCCCCCCAATCCCTGCAAACACTGGCTCCTTTCTCAAGCAATTCTGTGTCTAGCTCCAAGGTGGGGAGGTGGATTCTAACTGTGTTCAGATCTTACCTGCAACTAGTATCCCTGCACAATCAGGGTTCCTGATCTAACCAAGGATTGTTGTGCTCAATTCCTGCTTGTGGATTTACCACAGGCATGTGGTTGGCCACTGTGAGAACAGGATAGTGGACTGCATGGACTGATCCAGGAGGGCTCTCCTTAATGTTCTAACCCTGCTCAGCCTTCAGCCACCCGAACTTGACGAGAGCAAAAGGAAAACTCACCAAATACAATAAGATAATCTTTATTGTCATTGTCCCATACAGAACAACAAAATTGAAAAATCTACATCAGACATTCAAAACCAAGAATCCTGCTATCCCAGCTATCCCGGCCTGTTTAGCCCCCCAAAAACTCTGATAGCCCATAATTAAATACAATATACTCCCATAGAGACTACCTTACACTGTGTTTAAAACCAAAATCGCATTTGGATAAAAACTGTTTCTCAGGCGGCTAGTCCTAGTCTTTATAACCATGTACTGTACCTTCTTCCAGAAGGCAGAAGCTGAAAGAGATCATTTCCAGGGTGCACACTATCCTGCACTATCTCTGCAGCTTTCTTATGACACCTGGAAGCATAGATTTGATCCAAGGTAGGAAGAGTGCACCCAATTATTTTCTCCGCAGTCTTTACAACTGAATGCAGTGCAAAAGATATTCTGCAGCAGGTTGCAAAGACAAATGTAGTCAAATTTATTTCACCCCAGCTCTTCCTTAGACATGTTTTAAGCTGCCCATGGTAGTCCTCCAAGGGCTTTCTGACGCTGTTCTGTATTTTGCTGGGCAAAAAACAGCATAACTGTATTACACATGCTGCTCTCTCCTACCTCATTTCTCTACAGGATCCTACTGGCTCACTGAAAGAAATTACTTGGTAGGAAAGAGTGTTATCATTTGCTGGGGGGGTCAGATTAAATGACCAGCTCCCCCTTTTCTGCCCCAGAGTGCAGTCTATAAATATTTAGTGACATCCAAATAAAAAGTCAGGGAACCTGGATGCTGAATTGGTCATCCCTTCCCCGCTCTTTGGACAAGAGGGACCCAGATAACAGGGGAAATATTGGTGTCAGAAAGACAGATGATCAAAACACATATCTATATCTAGATACAGAGAAACATTAGGTACTCATCAATCATTAATGGAATCTGGAATAGATGAGATTGAGGAAGATTATTCTCTGTGTGCGTGCACGTTGTTTGGACAATGTGTTAAGTGGAATAACTCATGAGGTATGTTAGCATTCATCCCTTATACTCCTTTTGTTAACAGGTTAGCACTCAACCAATTCACATATCCGAGGCTTTATTCATTATTAATCAAAAGAGTTAAAAAGTCGATCCAATCTGGTTATATACAGTAGTTCTTGTGGTTTTCAAACCTTTAAATATTTGATGGTGTCATTGCTTTCCCAGTGGATGTCAGCCAAGCAGAATGCCTGGTATCAGAATCCCACTGGATTTAAAAAAGAAAGGAAGGAAGAAAAAATAATAATAAAAACCAAAAAAAACCACAGTATATTTTTTTTAAAAAATAACACACGCTATTGTATTTTTTGCTATCATTTTCCACAGAGAATATTTCAAAATCTAAAATGGGCATTGCTCTGGAATAAAATATATATCTATATATAAAGTTTTACACATATATTAAACAAATATATGCATATGTATATGGCATTAACTTGACCATTGTTTGCAAACATTTGCACAAAAGATATTCCAATGCAGTTCAGTCTGGCTATTAGCACACTGCAATGAGAAAAAGTGTTATCCTTCGTACATCTGATGAAGTGAACTCTACTTCCATGAAAGACTATGCAATAATAAATCTGTTAGTCTTTATGGTGCTAAAAGTTTCCTTGCTGCTTTTGCTGCAGCAGGCTAACAAGCATATCTCTCTGGAAACTGTAAGGAAACAAAAGCAATGTTAATGAATGAAGAATGAAATGAATGGAGTTTTGGAAAACAACAATGAATGTAACAACACACACACACACACACATGCATCTTTCACTTCCCGAGGTTCTGGACCTCTTCAGAATAAGCCTCCATTAATTTCATGCAAGATGGTCAACCTAGATGCAGTGTTCTTTTGAGGCCAGGGTCTGAGCTGAGGGATATTTGCAAAGGAAACTGAGACAGGTGACAAGAGGGAAACAGCAGACAGATTTGGAAAAGGGAAACAGACAGGCATGTAGAAAAAGGAAAAAGCAAAGCAGACAAATGAACATAGATGGAGGCAATGAAGTGGGAATAACGTTGGGATCTTACTGTGCCCCAGATGTCACCTGGAAACATTTATATCCAAGGCAGGTCAGAGAGAACAAGTAAGCGATTTGGAGGCAGATCTCGAGCTGGAAAGGATATGATCATGGTGGGTTTCTGTTAAAGTTCACCTACAGAGAAATTTCAAGGCATAATGTACACATCTACGAGGGCTAAGTGGCAATGGCCTTCCAAAGTTCACAAGACTATTTGTGGATGGTGAAATGAGAGAGAGAGAGAGATATGGGTGGGGACATATCTTACCAATTATTCTCCAGAGCCGGGGAGCACTAACATCCCCCAACAGTTCAGAAGGAGTTCAATCAACAACATTCTCCAAAATTTGTCAGAAAACCACTTTCTAAGAATTTCAACTCACTTTGTTGAATGAAACTCTGTGATGATGGATCAAGGGATACTCATGAGGATAGATAAAGGAAGTAGTGAACTAAAAGAGCAATACACTGTTGAGTTGGAGCAAGGAACATTGTTTCCTTCAACAATGTTAAAGCAGTGCAATATTAAAATTGGATCTATAGTTGCACCCGAAAGTCACGGGTGAGAAAACTGGTTCATTTTGCCAAATGTTCTTCACAGAAGTATGGAAATTCTCCAACAGTTCAGGAGGAGAATGAAATATAAAACATTCAAACATTTGTTGGAAATGTCGTAGAATGGATGAAACATTTAAGAAATATTGAAGTCGATAATTTTGACAAAATCAGCAAAGGTTCTTTCTTGGCTCACCCTCAAGGAGCATCAAAGCCCCGGGTTCAAGGCATTTGTGAACATCGAACCACAACCTGGGGTTTGGGCAGAATCCCTACCAATTTTCAAGGATGTAAAAAGGAGGTATATAAAAAATGGTGTGGAGAAACACTGCCTTTGTGCTACTAAAAAGTGTACAGTCAAAGAATAACAGCCCTGCTCCAGAATAGACCATTTAAATGTGATTAGCCTCTTCAGAATTGGGGCTAATTTGCATTACAGAAAGACTAAACATATGGGGAATTTCTATAGTTATAATATAATTCAGGAAAGTGAGTGAGTTCTGCTTCTTAGAGATTTCTAAGGAAAACAATCTGAACAGTCACTTTTGGATATGCTTTTTCCATATGTTCTTCCCCACATGGTCCATTCATCATATAAATTGCTGTTCCACATTCTTCAGCCACCTGAGGCCTGAGTAATCTAATCAAGCAGTAGGACCTTTTTAGTGGTTGTACCAGCACTGCAGAAACCCCTTCTGGCCACCTAGCCCTAACACTTTAGCACTTTTGACATTTGAACAAAAATTGGTTGCTTAGGAAGGCTTTCAGCTGAAAAAATGAATTGCTGTGAATCTGTTAGGATCATTTTCCTTTCTTTGAGCCTTCACTTAGTTTGTTTGTTTGTTTGTTTGTTTGTTTGTTTGTTTGTTTGCTTGTTTTATGAGTTTCTGTTTTTGTTGATTTTGGATTTTTTGTTTCCTTGATTTTCTAATGCATTTTGTGGATCTGGTTTTATTTTGTCTATGTTTTGTCTATGTTTTTTACTGCAAGCCATACTAAGCGGGGAATCAGGATACAAGTTTTTAAAGTGAAGCAAACAAGAAATAGACAACCTGTGCTGAGGGAAGGACATCATTGTTTTTGCCGCTGTTCCCCGCCCCTTTCCTGGGCTCCTTTGGGAAGAATGATTGTATGAAAAATTTATAATAATATACGGTAGATATAGCTATAGGAGTAGACCCACGGAAATTATGAACATTACTAAGTTAGCTGCATTCATTTCAATGGGTCTACTCTGAGAAACACTTAGCTGCACCCCCACTGATTGCAGTCACATTTTATTGCAATTGCCATTTTTAAAAATATATATAGCAATTATCTAATTGAAAATAAATAATAGCACTAATGCTTGAGCGGGTTCAGAAGACTGGGCAGTCCAGATAAGAGCCAATCTGTCAAGGAGACAAAGAAAGATGTTCTCTTTTCTTTAGCCAGCCAGCTAGCATGGTGGGCTATCTTTCCATTGTACTGCTGACCGGGAGACCTGGGATTAAGGGATAACTTGGGTTCCCAGGCCGGACCCAACGGAAACTTGAGTTTATGTATTTAGTCTTTGAACAGCAGACAAGGTCACAGTTCAGTACCACTGAAGAGCTGATCTACTGAAGAGCACTAGTTGTGGCTCCAGAGGACGGATGCTCGTCTGCCCATCTGGTCAAAGGTGAAGTGCCCTAATCATGCCTCCAGCAAGGTAGAAAAAGATGAAAAGGCTTGCAGAGCAAAGTGGAGGTAGAAGAAGGGCACCCTTTCAAGTCACTGTGAAAAGGAGCGCAGTCCTGATGAAATGCAGCTTTCTGAAAGCAGCTCAACGAACTAGCATCAAACAGTGCAGAATATTCTCCCATGTATGTTTTAGCTCTGATTAGTTTGTTCCTAAAGGAGGGCAGGGCAGACAAAAGTTTCATAAATAAGGGTACATAATTGGGGAGGGGCCTATTTTTATTTTTTTTAAAAAAAGGGACATATTGTTTCAGGAACATTGCAGAACAAGGGGCATTCCTTTAGAGTAAAAACAAACTTCTTTGGTTCTTTTCAACCACAGGATCATACAAAACCTGAATGTCTAAAAGGAAGCTAAGCTAATGTAAGAAAACAACAACTATTAGTCTGCATGGTTTGGGTTTTATTCTTCGTTTTGGCTTCTTCAGTTTTTTGTTTTTTTTTAAATACAGGTTAACCATTACACAAAAATTAAGTTATGCAATAAGTGTACACAGGATTGCAGCTCTTGGCATAACAAGAGGTGCTGCATCATTTTCCTTTCACCCTGAGATAAGCAGCCATGTCTGCAGCCTTAGGAACACAAAGTGCAATGTTGAATTCCTCCCACAACATCTACTCTGCATGCAGAAGATCCCATGTTTCTGAGGATTATAGGGACAGAAGTCTCAAAAAAGATGGTTACATTGTTTACCTATGCAACTACAGCAGCTAGGATTCTTTGTGCACAAAAAAATGGAAAGACAAAGAAGTTCCCACCAAAGAAGAATGGATAAGTAACGTTTTGGATTTTGTGGAATCTGCAAAATTAACAGCTAAAATAAGAGAACTTAGCGACGGCTGTTTTACGCAAGGATGGAAGCCTTTTTCAGGTTATTTAAAGAAATATTATAGTATGATGACTTCACGAGCAGGATTTGAACTGTGAGCCACAGAAAGCTTTAGAGATTATTGTATTGTATTATTGTTACTGTTAGGTTGTGGGTGAACATATCAGACGACACAGCGATTCGTCAAACAGCTCTTGTTTATTCACAGGCCAGAACAGAACTGAATTGAAGGGTTCAGCCAGCCTGCTTATATAGAGCTCCAGAACGTAATTGTAACAACTTTATGTAAATATCCAATCACTGAACGTTACTTTCGATCCCTTATTTGCATATGTGGACCTGAACTATCTACAGTATCCCCCTGCTGGCCCAGGGTGAGAACTTTAGTACATAACAGTTACTTCTGGGTTTGTGGTGTCCAGGAGCCAAAATGTTCAAGTCACAAGGCATTCAAGAACCAAGATATGACTGTATTTCTAAAAACAAACAAACAGAAGGTCCCATGTTTAATCTCTGGCATCTCCAGGTAGGGCTGGGAAGGACCCCTATCTATAACCCTTGAGATCTGCCATCAGGCAATGTAGACAATCCTGAGGTTGATGGACAGAAGAAGTCAGACCATTCCTCCATCTAGCTCAGTAGTGTCAATGCAGCCTGGCAGTGGCTCTCCAGGGTTTTCAGGACCTTCTGCAAGTTCTACCACTGAGCTTTGTCCCTTCCGTGATGGTCTAATGCAGCATAAAGCATTTTCTTATCTTCTGTATACCTGAAGGAGCATCTCCACCCCCACCGTTCTGCCTGGACACTGAGGTCCAGCTCTGAGGGTCTTCTGGTGGTTCTCACTGTGAGAAGCGAAGATACAGGAAATCAGGCCGAGGGCCTTCTCGGTGGTTGCACCCTTCCTGTGGAACACCCTCCCATCAGATCTCAAAGAAATAAACAACTATCTGACTTTTAGAAGATATCTGAAGGCAGCCCTGTTTAGGGAAGTTTTTTAATGACTGATGTTTTAATGTATTTTTAATCTCTTGTTGGAAGCCGCCCAGAGTGGCTGGAGAAACCCAGCCAGATGGGTCTGGTATAAGTAAATAATAATAATAATAATAATAATAATAATAATAATAATAATAATAATTTTCTGTGTTCATTCACCGGGGTGAGAAAACACAATGCCTGTAACTCCAACTGGCCCCCTCCGACTGGATTGGTTCAGTATTGAATTGAAGCATAAATGCAAATAAAAATGAAATGAAATGAAATGGCACCAGTTCCTAAAGTGTATGGAGAAAAGGCTCTCCGCCCCCCCCCTCCACCAACCCCCGCTTTTGGTTTTAACTGTGTACCTCACGCTTGCTTAGAATCCCACCTCCCTCAAGTGTCGGCTCTCACACGCCGTTCTTCTGATTCACATCTGCCCCATGACTTCTGTTGCTCGCCTGGCTGTTCCCTCCTCCCTCCCTCCTCTCAGACCACAGGGGCTGCGAGGCTCCACTCTGATCACCACTTTCTCAGTGTGGCACTTCCTCTGGCGTGCCGCTCTCGCAGGGTGTTTATCTCTCTGAAGGATTGCGACTATAGATAGAATCAGTGAAACTGTATCTGTCTAGGAGCAGATGTGTACCTTTGCTGCAGCGTCTTAATTGCCCTGCTGTGGCTCACCTACCAGAAGTCTTCCTGCTTTCTCCCTCCCTCCCCCCACCTTTCTTTCTTCCTTTCTTTTTCTTTTTTCAATTTTGCAAATGATTAGTTGAAAAACAGCAGGACCTGTAGGACTGTAGGCACAAAACTCATCTGGGATCATTTAAACTTGCCAGCTGAGAGACGCTACTCAGTCCCTCCCCAACTGGACGTTTCCATCGATGGTCTTTACAATTGCGTCTCAGATCTTCGTTTTGCCTCGAATTAGGGAAGCACGGCAGGACACGGAATCTATCAAGGTTCCGGATGATTGCTCTGAACCAGGGGGAATAAACAAAAGCACCAATTAGCATATCTTAGGCAACAATCCTGGGCTCACTTACTTGGAAGTAAGCCCCACAGAACATGGCAAGATGCACTTCCAAGTAAAAAGGCATAGGGTTAGGGGTGAATAGACAGCAGCACGTTCTCCCTTAATTGGAAACGGTGTTGCTTGCTTGTTTTATAGCCCATGTGGGTGTCTTGTGATAAATAATGAAGCTTTCTGAGGAAGTTCTTCAAAAATATTGCTGTACACAGAGTTGGCATGAACGGCCTCTGGAATTGTGTTCAGATGTTCACGGGCCGAGGTGGTACATCCCTCAAACATAACACACGGCCTCATGTGGAGAGTCACTTGCTTGAAAGCTGCTTATACAAAATAAATGTTCTGCACTTCACTAATCCCCCTGATATACAGAGATTCTAGGATGACCCAAGCATTCATGAGTCCCATCCTCACGTGTGACTATATTGTTGTTGTTTAGTCATTTAGTCGTGTACGATTCTTCGTGACCCCATGGACCAGAGCACGCCAGGCACTCCTGTCTTCCACTGCCTCCCGCAGTTTGGTCAAATTCATGCTGGTAGCTTCGAGAACACTGTCCAACCATCTCGTCCTCTGTCATCCCCTTCTCCTTGTGCCCTCCATCTTTCCCAGCATCAGGGTCTTTTCTAGGGAGTCTTCTCTTCTCATGGGGTGGCCAAAGTATTGGAGTCTCAGCTTCAGGATTTGTCCTTCCAGTGAGCACTCAGGGCTGATTTCCTTCAGAATGGATAGGTTTGATCTTCTTGCAGCCCATGGGACTCTCAAGAGTCTCCTCCAGCACCATTCTTCGGTGATCAGCCTTCTTTATGGTCCAGCTCTCACTTCCATACATCACTACTGTGAAAACCATAGCGTTAACTATATGGACCTTTGTTGGCAAGGTGATGTCTCTGCTTTTTAAGATGCTGTCTACGTTTGTCATTGCTTTTCTCCCAAGAAGCAGGCGTCTTTTAATTTCGTGACTGCTGTCACCATCTGCAGTGATCATGGAGCCCAAGAAAGTAAAATCTCTCACTGCCTCCATTTCTTCCCCTTCTATTTGCCAGGTGGTGAGGGGCCCAGTGGCCACGATCTTCGTTTTTTTGATGTTGACTATATTATCTCGGTTTTATTGTGGAGAGATACTTGTTTGAAAGCACTGCATCAGAACACTGACGTGGTAGTTTAGAACCTCGTGTGTGTTCTGCACCCCATCTGCCAGATGCGCTGAGACTTCCAACACTCTTGTGGAGCCCCAATCTTACCGCCCCTCCCAGCCCTGTCCTGGTAAGCTGCCAGGAGACTAGTGCAAAGAGGTCCACTCTGTCCCCCCTCATATGTCACTACTGTTATGGGGCAGGGGGCGGGAACAGTGGTATCACTACTGCCTCCATGGGTGACATGAGTTGGTCTGCCTCTGCTGGCCAAATGTCTTGGGGACAGTCCTGTCCTATTTGCAGCAGAAACTTTGCAGCAGGAAGCTATTGTGGAGAATACTCCGTGCTGGCAAGTCGTAAGCCATAGGCTGCTATTAACGAAGCCATAGCCAGGGCTACAGGGATGAAGAGCTTAGATTAAACTGAAAGAAGAGTGAAAGGACAAAAAGCTAATGAATGCATTTTTTTGCAGATTGGAGAGCTCTGATAGTGGTTCATTTAAACCTGAATATCTAATGCAAGCCTAGGCAATCCCTCATAGAAGTGACTTCTAGAAGCTGTAAAAAAGGATCATGCTAGAGTCCTGCTATTACTTTACAGCGATTATAGGAGGTGAAAATATGAATGCTGTTTGAAAGATAGTACCATTTCTTTGATGCATCAAAAAGCACTCTGCAGTAGACTACTACTTTAGTAGGACACTTAGAGTCAAAGCTAGTGTTTGACTATCTTCCTAATGTCATATTACAATGACAGAAGCGCTAGATATATCAATTTAATCTTACTTCAGGGGAAAAAAAATCTGTTTTAGCAAAGTGAAATGGACTTTTATAGTTTTCCAGCTAGAAATTGGACAACGAACAACTTTTACGGAATTTTTTTATTATTATTAAAAAAAAGAGAAAGAAACCTGAAATGTAGAATATAGTTGAAAGGGTAATCATATTCTTCCGAGTTAAAAAATAAAGAACTCGCTAGTTATTTGGCAGTACAGATTTCGGGTAGGAAAACTAGGCTAACAAGAAAGATATTATACAATTAAGCTCTTCCTCTACAACTTGGAGAGAGTCAATGCCTTCTCGCTTTACTACTATTGACTTTCTATTACCAGACTCTGATTTACACTAACCAAAGTTGAACTAGTTTTGTTTTATCAGGGTTGGGGGGACATCAGTTGGATTATAGTATTTCATATTGCACAAAGGAGAACTTGGCACTACTTATTACCTGACAGCAAGAATTTAGAGGACATTTCTTACTGGATCAGAGTATTTTCATCTTGCATTTGGTCTCTGGGAGCAGCCAAAGACGTTTGCAAGATTCACTGAAATGAACAAGAGTTGCACAGAGCCAACGCAGAGTGGCTTTTTGCTGCGTGCGAACCACATCCTAGGCTTATAAATGAAGTTGTGGCACTCTAGGCCTAGGGCAGCAGTGGAGAATCTATTGGTCAGATGTCCCATCATCCATGATGGCTGGAGGGATGAGAAAAACTTAGGTATGTGGTTAGATGTTCTACTGCTGCTGCCACATTCCAGAGAAACTGCTTGAGAACTTTTCCCCCCAGTGGAAACAATCAATGAAATGGTGCCCTACTCGCAAACAAGGCGTATTTTTGAAAAGCGACTTTAAGTGCTGGGCTGTCTGTGACATGACTCAATGCCTACTGTGACCTCCTCCGTGGGCTTCCCTGCCCCACAGAAGGTGGGATCTGATGCTGGCATGGGCATGCCTCACCCCACCCCACCCCACCCTGGGCATCCCTGAGGAGGTGGTATGGGTGTGGTGGCATAGCATACCTGCAAAGGAGGAGATGCGAGGGGCAGGGGGCACCTGCAGCAAGGAAGAAGAAGAAGAAGAAGAAGAAGAAGAAGAAGAAGAAGAAGAAGAAGAAGAAGAGGAGGAGGAGGAGGAGGAGTAGTAGTTTGGATTTGATATCCTGCCTTTCACTCCCCTTCAGGAGTCTCAAAGCGGCTAACATTCTCCTTTCCCTTCCTCCCCCACAACAAACACTCTGTGAGGTGAGTGGGGCTGAGAGACTTCACAGAAGTGTGACTAGCCCAAGGTCACCCAGCAGCTGCATGTGGAGGAGCGGAGACGCGAACCCGGTTCCCCAGATTACGAGACTACCGCTCTTAACCACTACACCACACTGGCCCTCAGTGGCAAAACGTCCCAGGCCGCCACTGGTTCTACCTACATCAAGAGAACCACAATTTCATCTTTTGCCCAGTTATGTTTTCATAGGATATACCGTATTTTTCGTCCATAGTTTTTTTCATTTATTTCCCCCCCAAAACCAGGTTGGGGAATCCAAACCAGGTCGGGGAACAGCAGGATGGCGGTGCTCCGCCTCCCCGCTGTCCCCCGAGCTTGTGGGGCTGGCGCTGGGGAGAAGCGCACTTCTCCCCAGCACCGCCTCCAAACCAGGTCGAGGAACAGAGGGATGGCGGCGCTGCGCCTTACCGCTGTCCCCCGAGCTTGTGGGGCTGCCTGATGTCTGCCCGAAGTGCGGGGCACTCTGCTTCAGCGCGCCCTGCGCTCCGTGCAACAGGCTGCTATCCGCAGCCTAGGGAGCCCTGCGGGAACTCCCACGGGCTCCCCAGGGTTGCTGATAGCTTCCTGAAGCCTGGAGAGCAAGAGGGGTCGGTGCACACCGACCCCTCTCACTCTCCAAGCTTCAGCGAAAGCCTGCATTCGCCCCATAGGACACACACAGATTTCCCCTTCATTTTTGGAGGGGGAAAAGTGCGTCCTATAGAGCGAAAAATATGGTAAGTCACTCAGTCTTCCTTGGTGCCAAGTTAATAATATTGACTGTTCCCTGTGAGTTCCACCACTTAGCCATCTTCTCTATAAGTGTTTATCTTTATGCCTGTTGTTTCTCAATTAAAACAAGTGAATTGTAGCAGGATATGGCCAGCAGGACTTCCGTAAGTAGGTGTGGCTAGGATTCCACCCTGAGTGCCTTCCCTCTTTATGTAAAGCTGAGATGTGATATGTTAGAATTTGTAGGCGCTTCACTCTTCATTTTAAGTCTGAGCCATGTGTTCAGTCAAGTAGGTGGGGCTTTGAGGTCCTGTCCAACTTTATGATTCTTCCCAGGGATTTGTCTCATCAGAAGCTCTTCTGTAGCACCTTCTGCCATCTAAAGTGAGACAGATGGTGAAAGGGCCTCTCCTCTTGTGGCATCCTGCCTCTAGAACACTGTCCACCAAGGAGACTCACCTGTTGCCAGGTGAAGACCTTTTTATTTGCTCAGGCCTTCTATTGGGATGCAGTGTTTCCTTTTGCTTTTGAAAAGTGTGATTTACAAGTCCTGCCACTGTGCAAAGGGTCCAACTACATGCTACACACAAATGTGTGTGATGCAGCCTTAAATTGCTGAATTTTTTCCAAGGAGCATAGCATCTTCAGAAGCGATTAAAGAAGCTTTGGATGGAGGAATGGTTCTCATTTCAGGAGGCCCATTTCACAGCATCCAATACTTTCTCCCCCAAACAATATTTGCAACACATGTTTGCCTGCATTTACAACTCTACTAAGAGCACGGGGTGAGCTCCCGTTGCTCAGTCCCTGCTCCTGCCAACCTAGCAGTTCGAAAGCACGTCAAACTGCAAGTAGATAAATAGGTACCGCTCCGGCGGGAAGGTAAACGGCATTTCTGTGCGCTGCTCTGGTTCGCCAGAAGCAGCTTAGTCATGCTGGCCACATGACGAGCTGTACGCCGGCTTCCTCAGCCAATAAAGCGAGATGAGCGCCGCAACTCCAGAGTCGGTCACGACTGGACCTAATGGTCAGGGGTCCCTTTACCTTTAAGAGCAGTGATGAGAGTCAACTCAGGGAAGCATTTCGAGCGAGAAGCAGGTTGGCAGGGAAAGGGTTAAACACCCTATCCTTGCCTATCTGCTCAAATACATTTTTATCCCTGAATTATTTCCCACTGCGTTTTTCTTACTTTGTGGTTTTACTTTTTTTTAAAAAAAATCTTCAATATTTTTTTCTTTACAAAAGAGATGCAAGCCGCAACTCAGAAATTATTTGTTGTCGTCGAATGCATCACCCTGTTGTATACATCCTTGAACACCTGGAACCAAGAACAGTTGTTGCTGGTGGTTGGTTTCTACCACAAGAGAAGACCCCTAACACAAAGCCACTTTTCGAATCCCTTGATGAGTGAGCCATGTAATGGTGCTGGCACAGGATGTTGCGGTGAAAGAGTTATTATTGGATATTATGTACATACATTATCTCGCCTCCCATAAATTGTCTTAACAGGCATGCCTGAGTGGCAAAAAAAAAAAAAAAAAAAAAAAAAACTCTAAGGCCAGATATCATCTAATTCAGGAATGAAATTATGTAATATAAATTATCTGTCCTAAATACTAAAAAATGATCTCACCTAGATATTAAATTTTAAGTGGCTAGCACTATCTTTCTGTGCGTCTTTGTTTAACCAGCATCTCAGCTATATGCAGAATTGATCATCACCACTATCCTCCTCCTTTATCCTCCTCCTCCTCTTAGCAATTATTTTGTGATTTAGAGTGATCCACTTCAAATACATTCTACTACAACAATCCTGTGAGGTAAGTCTGTGCTAGTATTCCCTTTTGGAACTGCCTTCCATTTGCATGATCAGACAGGCGCCTTCTCTGTTGTCTTTTTTTGGCACCTGCTAAAGATGGTTCCTCTTTCATCTGGCCCTCATAAAATCTGTAACGTAGTCGACATTTCATTTCATGGAATCGTGGAATTGCTGGAAGGGTACCCCATCCAACCCCCTGCAATGCAGGAATCTTAGCTAAAGCATCCATGACAGATGACCATCCAACCTCTACTTTAAAACCTCCAAGGAAGGCGACTACATGGAATTGGCAGAAATGACTGGCAGAATCCGAGACCAGGGAGAAGAGTTGGTGAAAGAAGACTGGAAGAAATTTAAAGACTTTTTACAGAAATATTGTAAAATTAATGAATGTTAGAAGGATGTTGGATAGAAACTAAGGGGTTTCCAGCTGTAATGCTTTAGGAGATACGAAAAAAAGGTTTACAAATGGGTAAAAGCTTAATGGTAAGGATTTGCTGAACTAACAAATTGAAGTGGAATACAAAGAAGGAGGTCTGGGGAAATAAGCGTAAGGAAGATATATTATGGAAAAGTATTTGTTTTTTAACTGTTTTTATGTTGTATTTTGTTTCTTTTTATTTTTTTTCTGTTATATTTTAAAAAACTTTAATAAATATCTTTTTTAAAAAATATAAAACCTCCAAGGAAGGACAGTTCACAACCTCCCGAGGGATTTGAATTAATTTTATTATTTATTTATCTAATTCATAGCACACCTTTCCTGCAAGGTGTGCTCAAAGTGGCGCACATAGTTCTCCCCTCCCCCATTTTATCCCCTCAACAAACCTGCAAGGTGGGCTAGGCTGAGAGTGAGTGACGGGCTCAAGGTTACCCTGGTGAGCTTCATGGCAGAGCGGGGATATCAACCCTGACCTCCCAGATCCTAGTCCAACATTGCGACAGATGGGAGCACCTTTGGGCAGCAACTCCAAATACCGTAGATTCTGGCGTATTAGGTGACTGGGCGTATTAGACGACCCCCCAAATCGGCAGCTGCAATTTGGGGCTTCGTCTTATAAGCCCAATCGCCTAATACGCTGGGCAGAAAGCCACCCGGCGTGGAGCAGAGCCCGCCGCCAACTGCTGCTTCGGAGCCGCCGCCGCTGCTGCAGTGGGCGGGCTCCGCTTCGCGCCGCCCATACCCGGCGTATAAGATGACCGCAACTTTTTAACCTCTTTTCCGGGGTTAGAAAGTCGTCTTATACGCCGGAATCTACAGTATCAACCGAGCTGATTTCAGATTTAAATAAGAGCAGCACTTTATTAGCTACAAAAAAAGGGGGGGGGGGACAAGAAGACCTTCAATGGCTGGGAGTCAACTAACACCTTGATTTATTTTATTTTATTTTATTTTTACGTTGGGTTCTTTTAAACCAGAATTCTGGACTACGAAACCTGACACAATAATTGGATTTTTTTTCTTAATAATCACAAAACTGGGACATTCCTGTCATGGCCAATGCAGGACCCTTGAGCATATGAGGGGCCTGTCTGAGACCTGGCTGGCCAATAGTGCCGGAGCTGGCTCTCAGTTTGAATGCTGTCTAGTCTGAGTCTGCTTCACACTTCTCACTAGTCTGAGTCACACTTCAAAACGACCTTGACAGATTAGAGAACTGGGCAAAAACAAACAAGATGAATTTTAACAGGGAGAAATGTAAAGTATTGCACTTGGGCAAAAAAAATGAGAGGCACAAATACAAGATGGGTGACACCTGGCTTGAGAGCAGTACATGTGAAAAGGATCTAGGAGTCTTGGTTGACCACAAACTTGACATGAGCCAACAGTGTGACGCGGCAGCTAAAAAAGCCAATGCAATTCTGGGCTGCATCAATAGGAGTATAGCATCTAGATCAAGGCAAGTAATAGTGCCACTGTATTCTGCTCTGGTCAGACCTCACCTGGAGTACTGTGTCCAGTTCTGGGCACCACAGTTCAAGAAGGACACTGACAAACTGGAACGTGTCCAGAGGAGGGCAACCAAAATGGTCAAAGGCCTGGAAACGATGCCTTATGAGGAACGGCTAAGGGAGCTGGGCATGTTTAGCCTGGAGAAGAGGAGGTTAAGGGGTGATATGATAGCCATGTTCAAATATATAAAAGGATGTCACATAGAGGAGGGAGAAATGTTGTTTTCTGCTGCTCCAGAGAAGTGGACACGGAGCAATGGATCCAAACTACAAGAAAGAAGATTCCACCTAAACATTAGGAAGAACTTCGTGACAGTAAGAGCTGTTCGACAGTGGAATTTGCTGCCAAGGAGTGTGGTGGAGTCTCCTACTTTGGAGGTATTTAAGCAGAGGCTTGACAACCATATGTCAGGAGTGCTCTGATGGTGTTTCCTGCTTGGCAGGGGGTTGGACTCGATGGCCCTTGTGGTCGCTTCCAACTCTATGATTCTGTGATTCTATGATTCTAAATACAAAAAACTGTAAGAAAGGAGTACAGTGGCCTTGAAGTTGCAAGTCAGCAGCTAGCATCCAGAGAGCAAACACATAGGTCACCTAGTCCCATGCTTCCCGACCATGGCTAGATCAATTATTATTTTCTAGTTACATGACAGTTATTATTCATTTTTGGTTAGGGCTGGATTTTCCTGGACATTACTGGGATTTCAAGACGGAATTGACATCCAGGGGAAGTTTCTGAAAATTGGTGCTTTGTCCTGGATCTTAAGCTCAACAACTTTGGAGCTTGTCTAAAAAACAAAATAACTTTTGTCCTTTGCATCAAAAAAAAAAAAAAAAAGCACAAAAATTTGGGTGGTTTCCTAAAGAAAAGCTCAACAGTTTTTACTTTTTGAAATACGGCAACCTATTCTTGCTTAACCATGTGGCTTGGCTGACCTCATCTTTCTATCTCGACCTTCAGTTGAGCCCCTTTAGCTCAGCTCTGCTAAACAGCTGCCAAGCAACTTTCTATGTGAAACGCCAAGAAAGTAGTTCATCAAACCGTTTGGGTGACCACAAAGCGAACACACCAGCGAACGAAAGTCACACTAAGAGGAAAGGCAGCTTGGAGAGAGAGATAAACGAAAAAGATGACCATGCATTTTGTGTGTGTGTGTGTCAAAAGGTAAGCGTGTTCTTTCAGCTTAACTGCTGGGGAAACAAACTTTGAAGCTGAAAACAGGAAAGGGCTTAGCAAAAAAGAAAAAAAGGTTTTATCCTATGCTGCCCACCCACCCTGCTCAAAAAGTTCACAAGCACTTGGGTATAATTTAAAACATTTTAAAGACATCAAGTTCCCATAAACAGAGACTGAAGATTAACATATGCAACAGATATTGGTGGAATGAAGACAAAAGACAGTAATTGGATTAAAGTGCCACAACTGATAAGGATCTGCAGTGGCATCAATGCACCTAATGATCTCAAAATTCCCTTGTAGGCATCATACACTGTGAGGAGAAAGTCGGGGAAGCCTGCGACATTGCAAACCGATAGGTCCAGGGGCAGGGATGTGTCTCTCGGTCTTTATCATATTAAAATAATTAAGACTTGACCAAGAGGTGAGTACTTTTGCTTGCACATTTTTTAAAAAACCTGCAGCTCTCCAGTTCTTGTTTATATGATCCCATAGGCCCTATAAACCCCCAGTAGGAAGGTAAGCATGGGGATTTCTCAAATGCTGTCTTCTGAAATACTGAAGAACTCCGTTCTTTTAAGCTGAACAACCCACTTTTAAAAAAACACAAAAACTTAAATGAAGCTTTGAACTTTTAAAATACATCTTCTGCTGCTGTGCTTTAACAAAAAATAGCAGTAGTCCTGAGCTCTCCAAGGCTCTGCAGGCAACAGTTTGGACAACCTTGCTTCTTGCAAAGCCTATGAAACTGGAGACACATGGAGATTAAGGAAAAGATTAAGCTACATTGTACAGAAAGGTACAGGAGGGGGAAAAACAAGTGGCAGACTGACACAAGCTTTGTGGGGACCTGATCTGTCTCAGGGAGTAGTTGGTATTGAAATTGTGCTTCAATTCAGGACGGGGGAAAGGCCCTCTATGTGCACATCCTAGAACAGAATCCATTTGCTTCATCATTCAGCTCCTGCCCCCTGAACTGATACACACTATCAACCATCAGTACTGTCCAGTACTAATCATAGTGAAACACAACTACTATCAAATATTGCAAATTATCAGTTGTACGATATCAAATACCGAAATCATATATCATTTGGGAATCAAATGCAAATGGAAAGTACTCTGTGCATAGTACCTGAGCTTTAAAAACCCCCAAACAAACTAGAGAATGACTTCAACATTAATAAAGGAGAGAGGATATAGAGGGGATTTGTTTCAGCACTACGTATGCTTACTGAATGAAGGATGTGAGTGGCGCTGTGGTCTAAACCACTGAGCCTCTTGGGCTTGCCGATTGGAAGGTCAGCAGTTCGAATACCCACAATGGAGTGAGCTCCCGTTGCTCTGTCCCAGGTCTTGCCAACCTAGCAGTTTGAAAGCACACCAGTGCAAGTAGATAAATAGGTACCGCTATGCCGGAAAGGTGAAGGATGTTTCTGTGTGCTCTAGCTTCTTTCACGGTGTCCCATTGCACCAGAAGTGGTTTAGTCATGTTGGTCACATGACCCAGAAAGCTGTCTGTGGACAAACGCCAGCTCCCTTGGCCTGAAAGTGAGATGAGCGCTGCAACCCCATAGTCACCTTTGACTGGACTTAAGCATCCAGGGGTCCTTTACTTTTACCTTTTTATGCTCACTGAAGAACCTCTGTTTGCTCTTATGAACCAACGCAGGTCAATATCCCAAAATGGGATTCCTGCCGCTTCACGTCACAACATGTCACATCCAACGATAGCGTAAGAACACCAGAAGAGCCTGCTGGGTCCTGTCTCTGGCCCATCTAGTCCAGGATCCAGTGGCTGCCAAGATACCTATAGGAAGCCTACAATAGGATCTGAACAAACAGCACTTGTGATTCCAAACAACTGGTATTCAGAAGCATTGCTTGCCTCCAACCATGGAGGCACAGCTTAGCTGTCATGGCTAGTACTCTCAAACACTACCAAATGAAAGGGAAGGGAATCAACACATTCTTCCAACTATCAACTGGGGAAAGAGCCAGCACTGCTCACCACTGTGTGAACCATGTCTACCTCCATGATCCATTGGCACGCTCACTATATTTCATCAAAATGCAGACATACCTGGAGAACATCAGAACTGCTCACATGGAGCAAGAGAGTGTATTGTGAACCACAAAATGCATTACTAGAGGCTTATTGCCATTGTTTGTAACATGAAATGAAGTAAGGGGAGGGAATGAGGCTGCTTTTCCTTATTCTTTAGCTCCTTTCATAACCTACGGAGACAACCCAGGACCATGCTGTGAGATATTGTGTGCCAGCACAGTAAAATAAAAATTGAATTAGAAGTCTTACAGCACATGATGAAAGCCATTACTGTCTTGATATCTACATTATCTCCAGCAGCAATGAACAGTGGTAGTCCCGGCCTGTTCACCAAAAGAAAGAAAAAAATGATTTTGCATGATAAAGTAGAACCTCTTAAGAGGAGGGAAAATCAGATATGAGGTTTGTAGCATTCCGACACAGTAGGGTATTCAGATCTGTCCATTTCAACAAGTTTGTTTAAGAAAAGCCACGGCGTTCTGTGCACACGCACACGCACACACACTTATGCTGTTTGTTCATCAGCTATTTTCTGATAAAACTCCAATAAACTTCAAAGGAAACCCCCATCTTTGCTGTGCCTGGGATCTGTCAGCTGGATTCCTTAGTCTAGGATGAGACAACAGAAGTTTTTGAAACAGAATATTTGTTTTCAGTAATAGCAGCCAGTTTGGGCTGCAACCCCAGGTAAGTATTGCATTGTGAAAGAACATCTCAATTCAGTTTCACTAAGTTTCTCATGCATCTAGCCTTAACTTTGCCTCATTTCTTCTTCATGTTTATGAATTGCACACGAAAGTGTGTGCCCATTTCATATGTGAAATTTTGTACTAGCAATTTCCCCCCAATATATTTTTGCATTTTGTGTGTTATTCTCACTAATATATGCACTTTGTACTAGTATACACATTTTCATTATATATTATCATAATATCAATATCTATATATCTATCTCTAGAATCTGTATCAACATTACTTATCAAGGCTGCTCTGTTTTGCCTAGTCTTTTGTTCCTTTGTTTGTCCTTCTGTACTGTTTCACATTCACTGGGTAATTTTGCATCTTTTATTCACCCTGCAACTCATGGGCTGAAGAACAACACATTTCCTCTAGCCTTGTTATGGCTTCCCTCTACAACTGGCATACGTTGTTTGAAGGACGGTTGAATCTGTCATTTTCATTTTCTCTCTGGTTCTCGTTTTTCCAGGCTTACAATCAATTCACCCCATTTCCTCATCAGATTGCAATTACAAAAATGTATTCATGAAAATTTGTCAGCATTCTAGTGCTCATTTCTTCTAATCTATGCGCTTATTTTGTAGAATATTCCACTTAATGTACACTTTTTTTGCAAGCATTATGATGCATTTTTCTATGCATTTTTTTTACTAATGTATGTTTTTTTTAAATGCACCTTTTCCTATAAAACACATTTTCTGTACATATTTTTTGGTTGGAGAACTGCGTCACAAAATTTGAAGAAGTGTGGATTTTGAAGGATAGTTGTGTTTTGCTTTCCTCGGTGCTTTGGGAAGTGCAAATTTAGGTAGGCACACATTAAAATGCACACCAAACCAAACTTCTTGTGATTCCATCCTTGCCTGGGGAAATCCTCTCCTTGCAGGTGACAATGTATGCAACTGAGTTGCTTCCAAGCCCGGCGTTTTGCTCTGGCTGACCTTTAGATGCTGCACATTTAGCAGCTCCTACAAGTGACCAAAGGCCCAGTTTCTGCTCCTTTGTCAAATGTTCCTCTTACCATTTCTGCACCTCAGCCTCACTTCCTGCCTTCAGCATGTAGGGGCGGCCCAGATCTCTCTTTACCGGGGCCCTGCCTGTACAGTCTGCTGCAAGGCTTGGGTGGAAGCCTTACAGCAGAGCTGGGTATACAGAGAATTCACACTTCAGCTCAGGTCCCATCAGAGCTACTGAAATAGCTCCTCCAGAGTTTCTTTTTACCTGCCACATCTCTTTATCTTTTCTTTTCATATTTGGAGAAGATGTGTGGCTTTTCTGTGGGCTTTGGTCACACCTGCTGTCAGGTGCCCCTGCTTAAGAAATATGTGGTAGCCTTTATTTACTTGGATTGGACTCTCTTTTCCTACCCTTTACACCTTTGCTTCAATATTAAGAAGCACACAAACACCTGAAGGTGTGTCTTCACCCCCATCGTTCTGCCAGGACGCTGAGGTCCAGCACCGAGGGCCTTCTGGTGGTTCCCTCATTGCAACAAGCAAAGCCACAGGGAACCAGGCAGAGGGTCTTCTCAGTAGTGGCGCCCACCCTGTGGAATGCCCTCCCATCAGATGTCAAAGAGATAAACAACTACCTAACATTTAGCAGACATCTGAAGGCGGTCCTATTCTGAGAAGTTTTTAATGTGTGACATTTTAATGTATTTTTAATCTTTGTTGGAAGCTGCCCAGAGTGGCTGGGGAAACCCAGCCAGATGGGCGGGGTACAAATAATAAATTATTATTGTTGTTGTTGTTGTTGTTGTTGTTGTTGTTATTATTAACACACAAACATTTACCATCAGCAAACTCTGAAGTCTATCTGTGGCTCTGTCTGTTCCATCCATCTTGAGAGAAGAGCCAGGAATCAGGAGTGGTTGCACTGCCTCACCAATGACTAGTTATGTTGTAATACCTTTACATGGATTTTAATCTTAAGAGACTTGGGGAGTCCATAATTTCTGTATCTTGCCTAGCATGCCGTAGAGGTTGATGAGTTCATCACTTATAGTAGGCAATCATTAGGACGAATGGTAAGTAATAGCAACCACAGTAATACACCCATACCTCGGAAGTTGAACACCTTGCAAGTCAAACGTTTTAACTCCTGAACAGCGCAAACCCGGAAGTCAGTGTTCCAGTTTGCAAACATTTTTTGGAACCCGAACATCAGGCACGGCTTCCGTGGCTTCCGATTAGCTGCAGGAGCTTCCTGAAGCCAGTTGGAAGCCATGCCTTGGTTTCTGAACATTTTGGAAGTCGAATGGACTTCTAGAATGGAGTCCACTCAACTTCCAAGGTGTGACTGTAATTCAGAATCTAAATTGAAGCAATGGGTTAAAAAGAAGAAATGAGAGAGGAAGTCCTACATATTAGCAGTAGCACCTGGAAATAAAACTTGCAGCAACAGGGCACAGAGATGTATATACACTATTTACATTTGATCACTAGTTTTAGTAAAACAAAAACAAAAAAGCACCATCTGCCTAGCCACACGTACCTTCCAGGAAATCAAAATGAGAGCGGATGTTGTCTTGTGCTGCTTATTGCTGCTCTTTTTTGTTGTGTTTTTTTAAGTTTGATTCTTAGCAGAGTAAGCAGATACAAAAAGAAGAAAGATCAAGCATGAATCGGCTTTTCACTTTACCTCAAGGTAGACATCCTCAACTGTGCATGCCCATATCTAGCTGGTGGCTGCATGGCGGCACTGATGAGGAGGAGATAGGGGCATTATCTGGGGAGGGTCCTGAGGACCAGGCAGAGAAGCCTGTAGGATCACATTTGGACTTGGGGCTCAAGGTTCCCCACTCCCGGGCTACAGCATAAGCACAAGTAAATAAATAGGCCAATGGATTTGATAAGTAGTTCTGAACAAAATCTGGCAACCCAACACTGGGGAAGGCTGGACTAGAATATACATTCGACTCTTCCATGTGCCACAGTGTGGATTTGCATCTATTCTACTGAGCTGGAAGCAGCTGGGCAGGGATGGAGAGGCAGGCAAGAGTATAAGACTGACATTATGTGTTATATTATTCTTGCCTAGGCATGCTATGAATTCCTGTTTCAGGAGGTACAGGCTGGGCAGTCATGGAATAGATAATGTGTGAATCAGAAGATGAAGTGAAGGTGAAAGATGGTGAAGAAATTCAGGAGAAGCCAGATTTTCTTGATTCACATTCTCGGTTCCCTTCTGTGACTGAAGAGAGCACGGAAAAACAACAATTCATGATTGGCAAGGCCCCTGGCTTTAGGGTGCAACTATGGCCTTGATCCATATCTCTACTGTGCAGAGCTGAAAATACTTGTGGCTAATTTATGTGCACAGAAAATCTAGGTCTCTGAGCAAGTTAATATGGTGGCTGTCTGGTGCTCTCAACACTGCAAGCAAAGCAAAACATGCACAAAATGTGGAGAAACACAGAGGGATGGGTGAACCTGTCCAGTTTTATTCTCTTACATTTCTTGTTTTTTACCATCTTAAATTCGGTTCTGCCCATTTCTGCAGAAATCTGCAATTTTTACAAAATCTTCATGAAAATTCACCAGCATTTTAGTTTAATTTCTCCTATTAATTTCTCCTGTTTTAGTTTAATTTCTCATATGCTGTTTTGATGGATATTTGCATTTTTGCAAGCAATTTCCCATAATACAGCACAGTTTTGCATGTTATTTTCATTAATATATGTATATATATGGATGCCAAGAAAGGTGCTCAAAAAAGCGCATACTAGTGTATACTACTTTAGACCAGTATTTGCCTCTTTGTACATCTTCCTTGGCTGTAGAACCACATTGCAAGATTTGGAGCGCAAATTTCAAGGGATGGCTGTGTCTCAGTTCACATCCCCCCCCCCCCGCCCCAGAAAGGGCAGATTAAGCAAATTTGCCTGTGATTGTGTGATTGTGAACTGAAATTTCTCTTCGATTCCTTCTCAGGGCCCAGCCCAATCCCAAAGACTCAGGACTTGACCCCACTGAGCCACCCCTTAACTATGTCCCTGCACAAACATGCTTGTTTATGTGCCACCCCTTTTGTTGTCTTTGGCCAGTCGGTGAGTTCTTTTCAGCATGCTGGACAACAATTTTCGGTCTGAAAGATCAAGCATGAATTGGCTTTTCACTTTACCTCAAGGTAGACATCCTCAACTGTGCATGCTGATATCTAGCTGGTGGCTCCATGGCGGCACTGATGAGGAGGAGATAGGGGCATTATCTGGGGAGGGTCCTGAGGACCAGGCAGAGAAGCCTGTAGGATCACATTTGGACCTGGGGCTCAAGGTTCCCCACTCCTGGGCTACAGCATAAGCACAAGTAAATAAATAGGCCAATGGATTAATGGGGTCATTGCGAAACCCACCTCTCACCTTTTTTTTCAGGGTCAGGCAAGATGTACGTTTGCTGGTACAGGAGCCTAAAAAAACCTACATCTGCACTCCAGTTCTAAATGTCAGCTCCAGGCAGCTATGGATTTTAAAAGCCCCAGCTTGAAAACCCATAAGGAAGCCAAGTTTTAAACAGGGAACAGTGACAAGAAGCCTTTTTTCACTCTGCTAGCATGCCTGGGTACTGCTTTAACAAAGGAATTCTAGCAGCACTAGGAAGCGAGAGCTAGGCAGGGTAACTGTGATATCACAGTTCTGTGAATCAGCTGTCCCAGTACGACAGGGCTGGCTCTGTACTGTTCACCAAGATGCATCAATATTGCATACAGGTGTATGAGCAACACTGAAAGGACAACTCTGTTTTTATGGATTTTTTACTCTACCAGTGGGGTTTTGCTGTTGCTAGCTTTCTTTTAAAAAAGGCAAATGTGTGATCACACACATACGCCCATTCACTATGAAATGTTACATATTCTTATAAGTGTTTGTTGGTCATCCCAGTAATGGAAGCACTAATGCCATTATTTGGAGACTTGCTAATGTTTTGATGGTCAAGGTTGCTTTCCTGCCTCTGAAAAGCATGTGCTTTGTAAGAGAGATGGTAGTAGATTTGCAGAACACCCCTGTACTGGCAAATGGTAACATTTACCGGGCAATTACAGAAATCTGCTGTAATGGAAAATGCTCATATTTACCAGTAAATTGTAGAAATGAGGAGGGTGAAACTGGATCAATGTTGGAAAACAGCAACAAGCCTAATGTTATTTTTTGAGATGTATCAGCAAAAGTCAGAAAAGATTGCACTACTGACTAGTTTTTGACTTTTATATGTGTGTCACATGGGAGTGGTTGGTGGGTGGAATCTGTCCTCCTGGCAGCAACACTGGTGCTGCGTACCAGGAGGGTGCAGAATGAGGCACAAGTAGAACCCATCCAGTTTACACACCAGTGTGTCCAAACCGTCTTAATATCACCACCAACCTGCCTGACCCACTGTTGCTGGGAGACCCAGTCCACAGTGGCGTCCCTCCCTCTTAGCCACTCCTGGCGTCATGGGAAATTGATTCCATTTGTGGCCCAATGCTACTATGAAGCTTAGAGCAAGGCATGATGGGAGCAAGCCTTCTCTGTTGTTTGTTCCCTACACTAAGCAGCTCTATGTGAACATGCTGGTTCCATTAACCAATGTCTTCCTTTATCAATATCTGATGGGAATATGGTATTTGATCACTCTGTTGGCCCCCTGAGTTATTGCTAAAGGTCAGGAAAGCTTATGCCAGGAGGTTTATTTTAGCCATTTACAAAAGATAGAAAAAATTACCTAAATTTATAAATTTACTTGATTGCAAATAAAACCTCTTAGCAGTTTACAACAGTACCTCCAAGTGGTTTGCAATGGTGAGGATAGCAATGGTAAATCCCATCCTTTGCCAGTAAAGGATGGAAATACAAATGGTATTTGGTGATTTTACTATCCGTAACTGTTTTGCTTTGGGATTCACTGGTAAATGTCCAAAATTAACTGGTATTTCCCATTTGCACCATAAAATCTCAGGAATTGCCAGCAAATCTCACTTTTCTGACCCTTGTCTGCATGTGTATACAATTACAGTAGTGATTTTCAATAACACCAATGACATTCCATGATATATATCGAGCTTTGCTTAAAACACAGAGCATTTCCCCAAGGAGGTTGTCATTTACTTAGCTGATTAGATGATTGTTTGCTTGATATTTCCTCGCTTACCTGCAGTTGCCGGAGATCCACTGTGGTGAACGGAATCCCCTTTACAGGTATTTGTATAAAAGGGGTGGGTGGGTGGTAAATCTTTGGGCAGCCACCCCAAGTACAAAATGACTACGGCAGAAACTCAGTGACCCTTTTAAGGCTTAAAATAATATTTTCTAGTACCAACATGATTTACATTTTCATGAACAAATAAGCTGTTTCACACAGTGGAGAAGAGTAATAAGCTAGGATGAGAACTGGGACCAGTCTGGGACCTCTCAGAGACCCCCCTGGACCTGGCAGGAGTCTGCTGTCTCCATTCAGGAGAGAGCCTCCTGCGCTGGTCTAATTACCTTTTAAAATTCATATCTAGGACCACAGGCTGCCACATGGGATTAAGCACAGTATGCTTTGCAAATTGAAAATAAGATAGCTGTTAGAAGCATATACTTGCCTCTATGATTACAGCAACAAACAATGGCAAAACATTAATTTACATCTATTATAATGCAGGAGCAAAACCTGGGATATTGGGGTGTGGGGGGGTTGGATATTATAGGTAAGGGATGAATTTGCAAAGGTGATGTTCTTAAAAGAATCGTGGGCTCTGGAGGAAGGTGATTCTCAGCAGGGCAGATAACTAGCAGCAACCAGAGCTGTGGCAAGTTATCAGGATTTAGAGGGGGAAATCGTTAATTTTATTTGCAGAATGATGGGAGATTTTTTTCCCTTTTCTTTTTTGGTAGCAGAATTATTCAAACGTGAGCCTAAAGTTTGTGCAGGTGATAAGAAGAGGGTGAGGAATGAGGACTGAGCAAAGTGTGGTTATAACAGCAATCCATGCTCCGGCCTGGTGTAGGGTTTTTTAAAAAAGGTGTTTTATCTGCTAGAAATGAATACAGCATTTACAAATTGGAAATGACTCTGTAAACTCAGATAAGATTGTCTTGGTAATATTTTACGGAGGAAACTGCTCACCACTGCTTACTTTCAATTAGCCATCTAAATCATTCCCTATACAAAAAGCAATCCCTGCAGCTTTGGGGCAGAAGGAGTTGTGGGAGCGGGGAGTAAGTTAGACTAGTTCCTAAGAGTTTTCATTCATGTTGTTGAATACGGAAGATCTGTAATCTTCTCCTTAGAGTCCATAGTTTAATGTAACTCCCTGAAAGTACTTTCCTTCAGCTGCTGTGAAAGGTATTCCCCCCCCCTTCCTTTCCTCCCCAGGAATAAATAGTGATTCATTATAGATAACCCTTCCTGATTAATTTTGTTTTGACTTTAACTATGGAACAAGAACGTTAGTGCCAACCCCAAGCCCCAGGCCCCAGATAGCAGCTATTTTTAGACAAAAACGTAGACTTTGTGCAAGGAAAAGCCTAAATTTAGAGGTGGTGGGGGGAAAAATTAAATCCTTGATTGTCATCAGAGTCTTGGCTGTCAGATAAAAAGTGGCAACTTTTTTTTTATTGGTGTGTGTGATGAATTATAAATAAGTGGCTTTCTTGGAATTTATATTCAAGTTGTCTGGCTTCTGTCAACAAGATCCATCAGCAGAAGGATGTGAAGGACTGGGTAGTCAAAACCCAACTCATTAATTTTATTGAGATGCACACATTTCCCTTGCAAAAAGTTGCAGAGGTCTACAGGCATTTTCTTTAGCCTTTCCAGCCAAGGTGGTGGTAAGACGAGGGATTCCTCAGAACATGGGACGGAAGGGTTTGGCTCAGATGCACATAGTCACTCCTTTTCTCTAGGCTTGAATGAATGAATGAAATCTTTATTGCCAAAAGCTATAAGCCGTCACAATTGGTCACAATATGTAGAATACAAATAATTGATTTAAAACTGAACAACAGCAACAGCAAACTGACGGACAGCAGAATTTATGAACTGTGCCCACTGATAAGCATGATGGTGATTAAATTTATTTATATACTGCTTCCCCACCCCGCCCCAGCCAGACCAAGACTGAATGTTTTTTGTTGTTGTGAAATCAAACAATATAGATTTTTTAAAATATGTAAATAAAACAGCTGAAATGCAGCTTTTGAATTTTTGAAAATTCTGTGTATTAGCAAACACAAATCCAGAGCAGTTGAGTGTTGCGAAGGTAAGCTGATGCCTCTGTCCTTGCTTAGCCCGCCGAGCTAGAGAAACATAGATATATATGAAAAAATAGAGCCATAAACCATGAAAAAGAGATAGGGGAAAAATGGTGGCGAAAGGCCCTGATTGGACTCCAGGGGACAGGGGTTTGTTGTTGTTTTTCCAGCTGGAACTCGCTGGAACTCAGTTCCGGCACCTCTCATGTGGGCTCCATTGCCATTAAAAGAAAACAAGGGAGACGTTCATGGTGAGTTCCGGCACCATTTCCCCCCTAGAAAAATAGCACTGCCAGGGGGTTTACTGACATTGCACTTTGAGTCAGGGAGGGGGAAAGCACCTCACATCTCCCTCATTTATCGCATCATCCCACCCACCCACTCAAAGAACTGCTGCACTTCCTAGCAGTACTAATACCTTGCTCACTTGTTATGGTAGGATAAGTCTAGACTGTCAGAGCACATGGCCTTCTGCATTGTTGTTGTTGTTATCGTTATTTATTGAATTTATACACTGCACTATACCCCAACCTTAATCGGACAAGTATTCTCTCCTTAGCGCTAGAGTGGTGTACAACCACTTTGTAATAACGTTACAGTGGTGCCCCGCAAGACGAATGCCTCGCAAGACGAAAAACCCGCTAGACGAAAGGGTTTTCCGTTTTTCGATGCGCTTCGCAAGACGAATTTCCCTATGGGCTTGCTTCGCAAGACGAAAACGTCTTGCAAGTCTTGCGATTTTTTTCACTCCCCCCCTTTTTCTAAGCCACTAAGCCGCTAATAGCCTTTTAGCCGCTAAGCCGCTAAGCCTTTAATAGCCACTAAACCGCTAATAGCGCTAATCCGCTAAGCCGCTAATAGGGTTGCTTCGCAAGACGAAAAAACCGCTAGATGAAGAGACTCGCGGAATAGATTATTTTCGTCTTGCGAGGCACCACTGTACAAGAAAGGCAGTACTGCAGTGGGATTCTACAGTGTTGTCTAAGGTTCAGAAGGGGCTTGTCTATGCTCCCAGGCAAGCCCTGGTCTGACACCTAAGCCCCCAGGTGCTCACTCACTTGCCATTCTTCTCAAGCAAGACTAGCACATCCCAGTCCTATTTTGCTGGCGATATTTTGAAGTGAGCCTTGCCAGGAATTCTGCTCGTAAGGAGAGGAGAGCCTTCAGGGGAGTAGGCCAGAGAGCTCAGCTAGAGCAAATGATGGACCTCAACTAGGAGAAGATAAGAACATAAAAGAGTTCTGCTGGATCACCCCAAAGACCTATCTATCAGTATCCTATTCTCACAGTGGCCTACCAGAATCCTATGGGAAACCCACAAGACATATAACTTCCAAAGTATAGACTGCACATATTTGAACTTCATTTTATTCCATTTGACCTGCGATTTTTGTGGGCAGCAGTGAGGTGGGGACAGTACACACATACACACACAATTTTGACCTTTAGCATATTCTCTCATTTTTGACCCTTTCTGAAGCTGAGTAATGTCTGTAGCCATAATTCCTTAGCCCCTCCCCACATCAAAGCATTGTACACACACTGCATTGTTACACTTGACTTGCTCTTTTTTTTAATTATGTAAAAAAAAAAAAATCACATTAAGCCCAATCTAATTACTGCAATGTATATTAGAAGCAGGGCACCATCAAAATTTTATTTAAATTAATCAGGTTTTGATTTAAGATATTAAATTCAAATTAATCATGTAAAAATGGAAATGATCCTTGACGTGCTTCCAGCTGTGACTTCCTTCTGTTTTCTCGTGTGAGTCACTTTCGGGATGTCTTGGGGGGAACATTACAAAAATTCACGCCGGTGCTATTTCAATTAGAGTTATTTAGCAGGACAGATGTAAAGAATATGGTATAATTAAAAAAGGGACTGGTGACACGGCTACAGATTTTCAGGATCAAAATGGGAGGGGGGGAAATGTCGCTGTTTTGTAAATTGAATATTGGTCCGATTGCCCAAGTTCAAATGGGTCAAGGTGATGTACTCATTAATTGAAGAACGAGCTCTTCAGATATTCCACTAGATCCCGCCCTCCCCCCGAAGCATTCTGCAAAATTCAGGCAGGGTATAACTTTGAAGTATCATTAAGAACCAGATGATACCTGATAATATAATTAGGATATCCTTAAAATAATTTCTCTTCCCTAGTTGGCTTTTCCTGTTTTCACTAAATGGTTTCAAAGGCCTTTCAGAAATCCCCAGAAGCGTTAGAGTTTCCATTGGACTACAAATGAGATGAGGACGAGCTCTACGGTAAAGCAGAGTCGGCAGCTGCCTGGGATGATACAATTCAAAGAGGAACCCATCATGCAAATCAGTGTTAGGGAAAAAGCTGTAGCTCAGCAGTAGAGCGCATGCTTGGCATGTCAAAGGTCTCAGGTTCAATCCCTGGCATCTCCAGATAGGCCTGGCAATGACTCCCCTCTGAAACCCCCAAATAGCTGCTACCAGTCAGTGTAGACAATACTAAGACAGGTAGACCAATGGTCTGATTCAGTATAAGACAACTTCCTTTGTTCCTATGTGCTTTCTCAAATTGAGAGCATGCGCCAGAATCTGATGTCACAGCACAGGGTGTCCTGGGGTGCAATTTCAATTCCTGTAGGTGCCAACTAGGGGTAGGAGAGAGAATCATTTATGCTGGCATTTAAAAGTGAACCAACCTAATTTACACTATTGGAAACAACATGCAAACTGAAAACCAACCATCCTTTGAAATCCACCCTTCTCTGAATTTTGCAATGTAATTTTGCAATGTTCTTCAGCCTAGTAATGTCTATACGTTTGCATGTGTATGTTTATCTATTTATATACATACATATACATAGTTATATATTGGGGGAAAGGTGCATAGCAATGCATACATTCATGCAAATTAACATATAAATATGCACTACACCAGGGGAAATTTTCTTGCAAAAAGGTGTAGGTCAGCAGAAATTTGTGCTGAAATGCTGGTGAATTTTCACAAGGACTTTTTAAAAAGAATTGAGAACTTATTTGGAAATGTGAAGAACTAAATTTAAGACTAGGAAAAATGAGACACTGAGAGAAACTGAAACTGACTGATTTGCCCATTCCCAGTCCCAAATTATCTGGGATTCCCAAAGGTTTTAAGGTGGTCCTAAGCATAGAATTTGGAACTTTGTCACTCACTGATGTCCTGTTAAGCACAAGAGTAGACTTTGGAGATCCCCATAATGGATAGTTATGAGAACTATATATAATAATAAGCATTATACTCACTTTCTCCCTTCCCAAAGTGCACCCTTGATGTGAAGTTCTCCTTCATTGTACCTGCCTCTTGGGGGTGAATATCTTTCAGTTTGGCACCAGCCCACCACTCCCATAAATTCCCATGCAACTGCATTCATCGATGCCGGCACAGAAAAGGTGCTTAGCTGTTGGAGGTTTAATTGGGGAAGACAGCATGAAAGGCAATCATTCTGTTTTGTTATGTTATTACTGCAGTTGTCTGTACCTTTGTTACAGTTGCAGGAAGAATATGAAACATTGACAGATTTGGCTTCCCACTCACATGAAATAAATGTACACAACGATTGTTCTTTAATAGTATTTAAAGATATTTTTAAAACAAACCATGTGGGAGTAGAACTTCTTTTCTTTCTTAAGGGTTCGTTTTTTCGATTATTATTACAGGAAACACTTTGTTGTGTGTGACTGCTTAAGTGAAAATACAGACTCTTCGCATATAAGATGAGTCTAATTACAACTCATTTGTTTAAAAGGATGTGGTAATGATCTTTAAAATGCATATATGGTGAGTCATGGATTGGATTCCTTGCATAAGAGGCAGCGGGGGAAAGTACTATCTCCCAGTTTGGCTGAGCATTCGTACTGGAAATCTTGAGGACTAGTATAATATCCAGGCTATGGTGAGGTTAAAAACGCAGCGCTGAGTGTAGTGCACATTGACACCTGTCCCTGGAAACTGTAGTTTCATAGACTCAAAGAATTGTAGAGTTGGAAGGGACCCCAAAGGGCGTTGAGTCATCTAGTCCAACCTCCTGCAATGCAGGAATCTCAGCCAAAGCATCCATGACAGATGACTATCCAACCTCTGCTTAAAAACTTCCAAGGAAGGAGTATCCACAGCCTCCAGAGGGAGACCGTTTTTTAAGGGAATTGGGAATTCTAGCTGTATAAAAGGTAAACTACAGCTGCCAGGATTCTTTGGCGTAAGCCATGCTCCTTACATGTGCTACATTTGAATGGTGAGGATGTGACCGTTCCTGATCCAGTCCCTCTTTAATAATAAAATAATAATAATAATAAATTTTCTATTGTGCAATAAATTTTCTATCGTGCAATAAATTTTCTATCGTTCAATAAATTTTTCTGTCGTGCAATAAATTTGTCTATCGTGCATAGCACGATAGACAAAAGCCCCTGAATTACTGTTGTTGTTGACATCCATCTGTCTTGGAAGACAGTGGAAGAGCACACCTTTGTGGGTAAAGTCAAGCAGTGCCTTCTGTGGCTGTAGAGATCTGTTTTATTGCAGGTGGAGCAGATGAAGGTGTCCGGTTTTGCTGCTACAGGTGCACCGCGGCGTTTCTTCTCTCTGTGCTCCTCCCAGCGGATGTTCCATAAGAGCAGGCTGCAAAAATCCTGTCCATTCAGAAGCAGCAATTCCGTGGGCGTTTAAAAAGCCATGACGACACGCTCTAGAAACTGCCTCTTCTTCCAGGTGACCCTTCCGTCACATTACAGTTCTCCTGCTTAACGGAAGACCAAATGCCCAACTACTTGAGTACTTTGCACAGTTTAATAAGCCTTCAGAGTTGCTTTTAACCTTGGACACTAGACTCATTTTCATTATACAACAAGTACAGCCTCACCAAAGAGCTTTTATTAGCCCTTCAGCATCACTTTTGACCTTACATTAGATGTCTTGTTATTTGAGGCGTCGGGGATTTAAGAACAGGCAACGAGCAGAAAATATTTACTTGGGGGCAGAAAAAACCAGATTATTTTTAGCCATTTATCTGAAAGGGCAAACTCTTTTCCCTCGCTCTATTGTTAAAAAAGCATGATTTCTCAGCAGAGCCTACAGGTTTCCTTTTAGCTGGTAGTTTTCAAATTGGAACCCATTTCCTCCCCACTTCTGAAACAGCTACGAGGACTGTCACCGGCAAAAACGAAAGAGGTAGGAGGATGCAGAACTAAAATAGTCTGGAATGTTCAAAAAACAAAAACCTGTGTTTCCTTTTTAAACTATATGATTATATAATGATGTGTGGCATATGTCATTTCAAAAAAACACACCCCCAAAACAGACTACGGCATCACAGTTAGCTTCACACACTCAAGAGCTTTCACCTATCTGATTTAGGAACATGGGGCATTACATAGAGTAGACCACTGACCCATCTAGCTGAGTATTGTCTACACTGACTGGCAGCAGCTCTCCAGTTTCAAGCAGGAATGGAAGCAAACCCACTGGCTTATACATACGGTGAAATGCCCTTATCGATGGCTACGAGCCGTGATGACTATGTTTGGAGGCAATAAAACTTCTCAATACCAGTTGCTGGAAACCACGGGAAGGGAGAGTGCCTCTGCACTCAGTCCTGCTTGCAGGTTTTCCTCAGGCATCATCATCATCATCACCATCATCATTAGCTGTATACCTCCCTATACCCACAGGTTTCAGGGTGGTTCATAAGATAAAACCACAAGATAAAACAGCAAAATACATAATAAAAACAAAACCAAGAAGAACCCAACAACCCCCCTCTCAAACACATTTTAAAGGGGTGTTGGATATCAATCAGCCAAAGACCTGGTTAAAGAGGAACATTCATTGCCTAGTGCCTAAAGGTGTATAATGAAGGTGCCAGGAGGACCTCTCTGGGGAGAGCATTCCACAGACGGGGAGCCAATGCAGAAAAGGCCTGGACCTCTGGACCTCTTGTGGAGAAGCCACATGAAGAGGAGCCTCAGATGATGATCTCAGGGTCCAGGTAGGTTTGTATGGAGAGAGGCGTTCCTTGAGGTATTGTGGTCCTGAGCCTGGCTGGTCACTGCAGGAGTAGGATACTGGACAGGATCCGCAACATTTGGCACACAAGAGAATTCTGTGAATTGACGCTTGGGACACGAACAATAGCAACTTTGATTTAAAGTATGGGGGGAAGCTTTGCAGAGAAATTAAAATAAGGTATTTAAAGACCCCTTTTGACATAGGAACATTTGGAATGGGGAGGGGAGCCAGCCAATGCTGCCCATGAATCATAGGTGTTAATCGACAGTATCAACGTACTGTAAGTGACTCCATTGGGTACCTTTTGCATTCATTGAGCTCAATGACACTTACTCTCAAGTAAGTACGCAGGCTTAGCTGCTCCTGTACATAATTAGTTTTCCCTCAGATAACAACCCCATGAAACCACTTCAGCTGACGATGTCATGTTTACATGCTCGAGGAAAGAGTAACAGGTCAAAATGAGCATATACACAACAACCACTTGAGAGTGTAATAATGCTCACCACACTTTTGATAAACAGGCATTTCAACAGGTGCAAGGTGACTTTTTGTAAAAGAAAACGAGACGTGGATCATCCATGTCTTGCTTACATTTGCAGGGGTTGCAAATCTGGTGCCCAATGGTACTTACACTGATAATGTAAGACCCCCAAGATAAGAATCTGTGAAGCTCTGTTGTGTAACCACGTTCTTTTAAGTACTCTTTTGCCTCCCAGTCATGAAATGAATTCAGCGTATGGTTTTAGTTCCTGTATCAAGGTGGAGAACCTCTGGGTGGACCTCCGGGCCCTTCTGCTTGGCCCTAGGATCTCTCCCTAGGCCACACCCCTATCTTCAGGCTACCCCCCATCACTGCCCCCCCAAGTGCTTTTGACTGGCTCAAATGCGTCCTTGAACTCTGACTTGCTTGTCTGGATGGAGGACCCAGAAGGCTGTGTCAAAACCAGTCTGCATAGGAAGGTAAAGCCTGCATATCTTGATTCCCCTCCATTTGCCTGTGTCCGCACCCACCCCTGGCATGTGACCTTTGGCAATGCAGCCTTTAGACTCGAACAGCTTCCTCACTCCACCTTAGCCTAAGGATAGTGACAACGAAGGCAAGCTTCGAACTTTGAAGCACTGAGATCAGCAGCAGCTGCACACCCATATTCTCTTCATCCTGCATCTATTGAGTGGACACAACTGTGTTCTTAGCACGGGGGTGGTTTGGGTGGCATGTCTGTGGGTGCACTGGGGACAGAGAGATGTGACCATGCATTGTACTTTTACAGACGCTGCCTTCGTTGCTTGCAATTATTAATTTGCTATCACTGGTGGAGACAGGGGTTTTGTTTTATTGTTTCTGGATACTGTGTTGATATTCTCTTGTGATACCAAGTACAAAACAGATTCTTCCATTTCCTTGATTTTTTGTAAATTTGTATTTTGAATGGTTGTAGGGTGGCAGTTTGACTTTTCTTCTGTAGGAACATAGAAAGCTGCCTTATGCTGAGTCAAGCCATTCACCCATCTAGCTCAGCATTGCCTACACAGACTGGCAGCATCTCTTCAGGTTTTCAGGTTCTCCTGCCTGGAGATGCCAGGGATTGGGTCTGTCTGCATGCAAAACAAACCAGTGAGCTACAGCCCTTCCCTTTATAGCCTGTCGTTTCTCTGTGTTATACACTTCCTTGAGTCAGTAAGGAAGAAAAACAATATACACATTAAAAATGAAATGAAGGTTCCTTTTTTATTTTATTGCAAATAAAACAAATATTTCTGCACTGGCTAGAACATCTATGTAAGTGGGAGATGTTCTGCACTGGGGTGGGGGCATACAGCAGGATGCAGAATGACTAGGGTGGGGCCAGTGGAGTCTGTGGTCCCACTCTCTTCTCCCCTTTTGAGTCTGTGCCTGGAGAGCTGATGGGTGTTATTCATTCATTCATTCATTCATTCATTTACTCAGGGCCGGATTTCGGTTTGATGAGACCCTAAGCTACTGAAGGTAATGGGGCCCTTTATATGTCCAGCTGTCTGTTGTCAACAACAAATTGCCGCTGTTTTTTTTATGTTGAATATATGCTGTGTGGTAATTTATGGACCTAATAGGTATCTCAAGCCATTAACAAAATATGTATTTTTTCAAAGTAATTGTTGAACTGAAATACAATTAAGAAGAAGTATATTAATAGTGAAATAATTATTAAGCTCTAACTTAAAATGATTGGGGGCCCATTACTTACATCATAGGAGCCTACACAACACAAAACACTGTTGCTGTATGTAGGTTTTATTTTATTTGTTTTTTAATCTTATATTTTGGAAATGTACATCCAGGTTTTTTTTTCCCTTTAATTTTTTTTGGGGGGCCCCCAAGAGAGTGGGGCCCTAAGCTATAGCTTGTTTAGCTTATACGTAAATCCAGCACTGCATTTACTCTTACCAAACTTTTATACTGCGTAATCATGAAATCTTTAAGGGTTTCCCATGGCTCTCCTATTTTTCCCTTTCTTGCTTTGTGTCCTCCTTCACGCAGAATTGCAGCTGTCCTTCACCCAACCACCTTGGGAACATGGTGGGGATTCTGCTTGGCTTGCCACCAGTTCAGCTCACCTGGCTCCTCCAGGTGAGGAATATAACTACAGGTGCACAATTTCTCTTAGGTTGGTGGCTGACAAAAATAAAAGGAGAGCATGGAATGCAATGGATGCAATACAGAGCCTGGTCCATTAGGGCAACAGGAGGGGTGCCCAGTGCCTCACTAAGCTCGGCTTGACCTCAGCTATTCCCCATCAGCCTGCCTTTTTTTAACTTGTTGTTGTTTAGTCGTTTAGTCATGTCCGACTCTTCGTGACCCCATGGACTAGAGCAGGCCAGGAACTCCTGTCTTCCACTGCCTCCCACAGTTTGGTCAAACTGATGCTGGTGGCTTCGAGAACACTGTCCAACCATCTCGTCCTCTGTCGTTCCCTTCTCCTTGTGCCCTCCATCTTTCCCAACATCAGGGTCTTTTCCAGGGAGTCTTCTCTTCTCATGAGGTGGCCAAAGTATTGGAGCCTCAGCTTCACAATCTCTCCTTCCAGTGAGCACTCAGGGCTGATTTCCTTAAGAATGGATACGTTTGATCTTCTTGCAGTCCATGGGACTCTCAAAAGTCTCCACCAGCACCATAATTCAAAAGCATCAATTCTTCGGCAGTCAGCCTTCTTTATGGTCCAGCTCTATTTTTTACTTACAAGCAGCCGCTGTCAGCTTCCTCTTCCCTCACCTCAGCATTGTCATTGTAGAAGGCAGCAGAGAGGAGGATGGGGACAAAACTGCAATGAATTGGCTCTGGCTGTCACTGGCCCTGGCTCCACCTACTGTTGGCCTTTCTGCCTTCTGCCCTGCCAGCCCCCAAAGGCACTAGCCACCCACCCAAGGAAAGGTGTTTTGGTAATCTTTCAGTAACTCACGAGTCCAGTTCTGTGCATTTGGCAAAAAGCAAGTGGTAAAGGTGTTCCAGGACTAAACCATTTGGGACTGCAGATGTAGTACCACATAGTAAAGGGATGCAGGTCACGCTGTGGTCTAAACAGCCTCTTGGGCTTGCTGATCAGAAAGCTGGTGGTTTGAATCCGCACAGCAGAGTGAGCTCCCATTGCTCTGTCCCAGCTCCTGCCAACCTAGCAGTTTGAAAGCACACCAGTGCAAGTAGATAAATAGGTACCACTCCAGCGGGAAGGTAAACAGCATTTCTGTGTGCTCTGGCAGTCAGCATGGTGTCTGCCATGCACCAGAAGCGGTTTAGTCATGCTGGTCACATAACCCGGAAAGCTGTCTATGGACAAACGCCGGCTCCCTTGACCTGAAAAGCGAGATGAGCACTGCAATCCCAAAGTCGCCTTTGACCATCCAGGGGTCCTTTACCCTTACCTTACTTTAACCTTTACCTTACCTTTACCACATAGTCCATTAATCCCTTTTGTACAAAACAGAAACACAACTAAAAACAAAGCAAAACTATAATTATGGTATGATGGGGTGGAGTGGGGATTGCTTCTTTAGAAGAGGAACAGTGCATTTGCCCATGTGAAGACTTATGGTAGTGTCCAGGATAAGCTGCACCTCTCGCCTCTGCTAACCCTTAGTGAATACATGAAAGAAAATTGCCGGCTGCTACAATCTGCCAGCAATATTAGCAACAGGTTTCCCTGTGTGGGGGGAGAGTGCGGTGTCCAGAGCAAAGCAGCCAGCCTGAATACACCTAAGGATAAATTAAGGCTGTGTTGTTGATACAAAAAGGTAACACGGAAAGGCTGAGGTCAGTCTTGTTAAACAAAACGAGCCTTATATTGTTCCTTTCCAATGGCGTTTGTATCGCCCCCAAGGGGGAATGGTGCTCGGCGGTTGTTTATCTGTATTCTGTGATGCTGTTGTCCTGCAGGGCATATTAAAGCCCATGAAATAATGATGAATCCGAGGGGTAATTAAAAGCCACAGTGACATTGATCTGCTGAAATTTCAGAGGGAGATCAGGGCTCACAGGGAGACTCTCCACCTTACCTCACGCAGGGCCAGCTTGATTGGCCTACTGTGTATTGAAGATGGCTATGTTCCTCACCTGTGGCCAAGAGGGCTCCCAGTGCAGCAGACCTACTGGTTTGAGAGCTTTGCAAAACAGGAGGTTTAGGGAGCTGGTGTGGCCACAGCTGTTGCTCTCTTGTCCTTGAAGATCAGGTGGAACAATTTAAAGGCACAGAACTCTTTGTGTTTGTACAAAACGAGGCAGAAGGAAATGCTGCAGCCTGGCCAGATACCTGCCTATCCCTCCGTCCAATTCTTTCGGCCACGTGCAGCAATTAGTCCCTGTGTGCGGCACTCGCTGGACCTACATCAGCAAATGGATGCGCTGCCCTTAGGGGAAGGGTAACAGCTCGCTAAGAGGGCACATGTGTTTTGCAAGCACAGGGCCCCGAGTTCAATTCCTGGCATCTCCAGGGAAGGCAGCAAAATGCTCCTGTCTGAAACATTGAAAATGCAAGGGGTGAGAGTGCTGCTGTTCTCAGGTCCTGCTCCCATAGGCATCTGGTTGGCCACTGTGAGAACAGGATGCTAGATGGGTCATTGGCCTCATCCAGCAGGCTCTTCCATATCTCTGTACAGAATGTGCTGTAGAAAATATTGTTCATATCTATTTGACATTTCTAAGGGACTTAATATTCAGGTGTCCAAAGGACTACAGTGGTACCCCGGGTTAAGAACTTAATTCGTTCTGGAGGTCTGTTCTTAACCTGAAACTGTTCTTAACCTGAAGCACCACTTTAACTAATGGGGCCTCCTGCTGCCGCTGCACGATTTTTGTTCTCATCCTGAAGCAAAGTTCTTAACCTGAAGCACTATTTCTGGGTTAGCGGAGTCTGTAACCTGAAGCGTCTGTAACCAGAAGCGTATGTAACCCGAGGTACCACTGTATTCTGTTCTTGACATCAGAAATCAACCAGTCAGTGTTGGTGTTGTCTTTACTAAGTTAGATGTTCAGAACAGCTACAGAGCAGCAGCAACCACAGCAGTAGGAACACCTGCTCGTTGGTGGAGGTCCTGCCACCTCACTTTGTAGGCGAGAGACAGCATAAGCTCCAGTGCTTAAGATCTGGGAAATATACACTGGGAGATGTGCCACCATCAGCTGGACCAACATTGGCAAGCAGACATGCTCTGTCCCCTTCAGTGACAGCAGCTGGCCAAAAGGCCTGGATGTTGGGGAGTATAATTGCCAGGCTGAGGTGGCCCCACATCAGATGGAGATGTCTGGTGCTGCGTTGGATTCCACCCAGAGGTCTTCAAGGAGAGACTGGATAGCCATCATCTGAGGTTGCTTTCACTCTGGATTTTCCATACTGAACTAGAAGCTGGGCTACACGGCCTACAAGACTCCTTGCAATTCTATGATTCCGTTGCCCACAAACCCAAAAGAAGACACAACAGATGGAACACATGGTTATATAATGAAACACTAAGATCATTGAACATGGGAAGTGCAGATAGGTGGAAACTGCTCAGCCAAGAGAGAACATCCCCCATTCCACTATGGAAAAACCACAACTTCTGAACTCCATTACCCTGTTGGTTGATGTGAGGTCACAACTCCTCCCCAAATAGAGAAGCAGGGGCTATCGGTATCCAGATTGTGCACTTGACTCCTGCTGCAGGTCATTCTGCAAAGTGTACAGGCCAGGCCCCGAGAGGACCAACCCAAGCACCTGCCAGGCTAGTAAGCAATGGAAGGTGGTTGGAAAAGTGTCCTTCACCCCCTATTAAATCAGGGAGTTTACCATCGGCATTTCTCAAATTCCTATGCACTTTGAATGCCAAGCAAACACCAGCCAATTTGTAGCACCCACTACTCAGAAGTCAGTTTAATGCAGGTGCCCCCAAAACAGGTTTAGGACACACATAAAATTCCTATTCAGCCTCCCATAGGGTGACTAGCAGAACCCACTATGACGCAGAGATGGCAGGTTGGGTGCTTCAATATGAGAAGGTGGTGGTGCCAGATGAAGTTTGACATGGTTGGCCCAATGGGATCTTTGAAATCTCATTCTCCCCTTCCCTTGATTACCCCATCGCATTGACAGAAATCGCCTTATTCTTCCTGACCGGACACATGAATGGTAATGTTAGACAGAGTTTTCTTTGTCAGTGTTGGAAAGTATGAGGAGATGTACAGCTGGAGAGGACCTAACCATATCTCTTAGGCATATCTGCTCTTGGGCCCAAATGGGTGTTCGAAAGGCACCTAGTACAGATTCTGGAACACTATGTTCCTGGTGGCCCATCTTGCGTAAGAACACAGGAAGCTGCCTTAGACTGAGTCAGATCACTGCTCCTTCTAGTTCAGTATGGTCTAAATTGATTGGTAGGGACTTTCCAGGGTTTCAGTCAGTGGACTTTCCCAGCCCTAGTTGAACCTCAGGTCTGTATAGTTAAAGCTATGGTTTTCCCATTAGTGATGTATGCAAGTGAGGCTGGTCGCCGAAGAATTGATGCTTTTGAATTATGGTGCTAGAGGAGAGAGACTCTTGAAGAAGATCAAACCTATCTATTCTTAAGGAAATCAGCAGCCCTGAGTGCTCACTGGAAGGACAGATCCTGAAGCTGAGGCTCCACTACTTTGGCCACCTCATGGGAAGAGAAGACTCCCTGGAAAAGACCCTGATGTTGGGAAAGATTAAGGGCACAAGGAGAAGGGGATGACAGAGGACTGTCATGGCAGAGGGTTGGACTCGATGGCCCTTGTGGTCTCTTCCAACTCTATGATTCTATGATTCTATGATTCTAGGACGAGATGGTTGGACAGTGTTCTCGAAGCTACCAGCATGAGTTTGACCAAACTGCGGGAGGTAGTGGAAGACAGGAGTGCCTGGCATGCTCTGGTCCATGGGGTCATGAAGAGTCGGACATGACTAAATGACTAAACAACAACTCTCTCTCTCTCTCTCTCTCTCTCTCTCTCTCTCTCTCTCTCTCTCTCAATATGTGCATCTCTCTCTCTATATATATATAAAATATGAAATTGGGAGGTTCGGATGAGGTTATGCTTTGCTTGCATCAGTCTGCAGAGGCCAGAGACCATCTTGGCTGTGAGTCCTGGAAGACCTGCTCCCTGCCTTGCAAGCCATTTCCCACCTGACTTGGGAGTCTGGGTTCCTGACTGACTCCAACTAGAAAACATGAGGCTGCTGAACTCTTGGCTTGGGGTGTTCTGTTGCCATTGGGGTTTTTTTATATATATATTATAGATCTTATTGTGATTTATATGGATTTTTCAAGTTTGGTTGTGTATTTTTTAATGCTTTATTGTTTGTGACTACTTTTGCTATGTTGTAGTTTTGTACTTTCATATTGTAACCCACCTTGAGCATGGTTTGAACTGTGGAAATGCAGCACATGTATAAGATTATGTATCATGTAGTGAACACCTGAACTGGTTGTTCATTGCCTTTTCCTTCATTGCAAACATTTTATGCAAAAAAGAACATGTACATGCAACATGTGAGTCAAGCCCCATGTTATATTTCTAAAACATAACTTTATAAATATGACAATATCAACGTTTCCCTTTTTTTAAAGGGAAATTCCCTTATTCCGAATAGGATTCCTCGCAAGAAAAGGGAAAAGTTAACAGCTATGCAATATACACAGCTATTATTTAAACGTGCTTTTATTTTATGGTACGTTTTCAGCCCTTCTTGACACTTGTCTCCCATGCGCTGTGGTCTAAACCACTGAGCCTCTTGGGCTTGCTGATCGGAAGGTCGGCAGTTCGAATCCCCACAATGGGGTCAAGCTCCCGTTGCTCTATCCCAGTTCCTGTCAACTTAGCAGTTTGAAAGCACGCCAGTGCAAGTAGATAAATAGGTACTGCTGCGGCAGGAAGGTAAACAGCATTTCCGTGCGCTCTGGCTTCTGTCACGGTGTTCTGTTGCACCAGTAGCTGTTTAGTCATGCTGGCCACATGACCCAGAAAGCTGTCTGCGGACAAACGCCAGCTCCCTTGGCCTGAAAGCAAGATGGGCGCTGCAACCCCATAGTTGCCTTTGACTGGACTTAACTGTCCAGGGGTTCTTTACCTCCCCACCTCCATGTGCTTAATTTGCTCACAGCTCTGTATAGAGAGCTATCTAGTAAACTGAGCACTATGGACTATGGACTAGCTGGGACAAACTAAAAGTTTGAAAACTAAAAAGTTCCAGTTGCTCCACCCCCTTCTTTCCCCACTCTCCTGTCTTTCTGACATTGTTAATCCATTGATGGAGTTAGCAGCCCTCCTTCCTTCCTTCCTTCCTTCCTTTTTTTTGGGGGGGGGAGGGCCTTCCATTTTCAAAACTTTGCATCCTGTCAGTCAGAACTGCTGTTATGTGGCAACCCATATTTACGCTGACAACTTTGGGCCTGCCAGGCTGACTGTGTTTCAGAAACCAGAAACGCTGCCTTATTTCCTTCCATTCGGGTTGACAATGAATATTGATGGGGATGCTGGGTGGTTCTGTATATTATTTTATTATTTTGGTGGCAGGGTGGGATAGCACACAAGACAAATGCAAGTAAAAGCAATACCCTGTAACCTATTTAATCTTTGCAGGTAATAGCCAGTCCTGATCAAGAGGAAGGGAAGATGGAGAACGATTCCCCCCCCAACCCCAATGCTGTTGTGCCTCAGTCTCCTCAATTCTTCTCAGGCTTTCTTTGTATTTAAATAATGCAAATTTGACAGGGAAAGAATTCCCCCTTCCTGACTCCCCTCCACCCCCCACCCCCACTGTGATGCCATTGCATAATTATCTGGGCTGGTTGAAAGAATGAAACCTAGTTCAAAATGTATGAGTTCATTTTTATGTTCTACTGAGAAAATTTATTCAGTGTGACTGCTCAGTAGCGACTGCAGTAAAACACCTTAATCCCTGGTTGAAGAAAGGTAATACCTTGACAGATGTGTGCCTCCTACTTTCCTTGCGGCCATGTTTCAACAACAAACCTTTATTTCTGCTTCTTGGCTGTAGCAGGAGAAAAAAAATGAGAGGAGCAATAAAGCAGTCAGACAAATCTCTGGAGCCAGGCAGCAATGCAATAGTAATGACAGATTTTTAATGTGGCGGGAGAGATTGACAGGAAAATGTCTTCAGAGCAAACGCACGCCAGATGGAATGAAAACGGTTTATTGGAGTATGGAGGTGCTACTGAACCGAATAGAGGGTGGGTTTAAGGTGGGTGTTTTACCCCCTTCAAGTAAACAACAACAGTTACCCCAAATCCCCTCATTTGGCTACTGCAGAGACCCCATCTTTCTTTCTTTCTTTTTAAAAAATAAAAATAAAAATGGAAAACAAGGTTTTGTTTCCACAAACTTGCGCAAACTTTGCAAACAAAAGTTTTGAGTTTACCTGTGCTAGGCAAAATGGACTAGGGAAATGGGAAACATTTTTCCTTCTCCCAACTGGCAAGGGATTCAATATTGTTTCATGTGAGTTTGAGTTTATTATCTTTTATAATCAAAGGCGAGTGAGCAAAAAAAGAGATAGAGAATAAAAAGGCAATTATTATTTTTCAAAACTAGGAAAAGTCAGGTGGTGGTGGTTGTTTTTAATCCAGTCAGAAGTCTAGTTAACGCTTTCAGTGCCAGGTTTAAAAACAAAACAGAATTGCTGTGCTTCCTTCCCACTAAAGGAAAGCAACGTTTGGATGTTCTGCAGAATGTTCTCCTAGCAACTCAAATAAAGGTAAAGTGCTATAATATTTTATATGCCATAAAACACGAAGCCACTGAGAACTGAGATAAAAAATGAGCACAAATGAGATGGGTGGGTGGGTGGGGGTAATGTATATCATATGTAATATTAACACTATAATGAACATTAAGCCAGTAAATGGTGAGAGAGAGAGAAAGGGGGAAAGATAAACAAAACACAATTGGGGAAGGGGTGTTTTCTGGAAGGTGCCTTATTTTATTTTAATTTTACAATCTACTATGCTTTCATAATCGCGACAGCTGATTACATACATTCAGTTTATAAGCAATCAGATCGGTTGTGACATAAAACACACACACACCCTATACCATAGGCATTCTTATTTTGAAGATTACCAGGACACATTTGAAAATGAGAAAATGTAGAGGATGCAAAAAGAAATGAAACAGAAAAGGGGGAGGAGAGGAATAAGTCTGGCGTATGCCTTTCCCTAATTTGAACAGTAATTGGATCACAAAGTTCTCTCTTCTCCCAAGTGCTGCTTTTGTTTTGCCTGAAATTCCTGCAGAGTAAAGTTAGGATTTTCCTCATTCCATGCTTGTTATATATGGCCTGCAAAGGGCTCAGTGCAGTTTGTGGGAAGGTAAGGGATGGGGAGGGGAGGCGGCGAAGAGGGGAAGGCGGAGGCTGGAAGCTGGAAGGAAAAAGTCTGCAGTTTTTTCATGTCATTTCATCTGATATCTACAGCACTAGGATAACAAAGCTTTAGGCAAAATGGTTAACACTGACAGGAAAAGTAATTGGCATGGCCTGGTGACAATCACTTTTTTATTTTAAAGATTTACTGATTGTTTCTTTAAATAAAATATATATGAAGGGTTTCACAATTTTATTATCGGGGCCTCTCCTTGCTGTAATATTCTATTTAACCCTCTCTCTGTGTTTGTGTGTGTTTCTGTATTTAGTCTCATGTTTGAGCAAATAAAGTTTGTTTCCTATTTTTTCTCTGCTGATCTCGTTCTCTCGCTTCACAGCAAGTGCGGGGCGTTCTGCATTTTCACTCACCGTTATTTGCCAAAACACTGACACGCAAGCTGATACATGAGACACAAGATTGAAGAAAAGAAATTAAAAACCACCTTAAATGAACGTGCATCCTATTCCAACACAGAGAAACACACACACATGCACGTTGCAGGAAAGAATGGCAGTTTGCTTTTGCCTTTAAAAAAACAAAACTTGCATTCTTTATTTGTTCAGTGAAGGTTGTTCACTGAAATCAGAATTCATCTGTGGCTTAGATTTGTGCAGATTCTTCTGACATGGGTGAGTAGTTAATATATATATATTTGGGGCTGTTGTTTGTAGGTGGTGTTCAAATGTGGGGGTGGTGCCATTGCCTTCTTGGAAAGTTATATCAGTTTATTTCTATGAAATCTCTGAAAAACCCATGTCTCAAGAAACCCAATGCAAGATGTGCATACAAATTAACTTAATCGTTTAATTTCAAAAACTGTCCAAGGCAGTGTGTTACTTACCAGGCTGTCCTCAAACAATTTTACTGTAGCTAGCATGTAATGGAATATTAATCTCTGTTCAGAGACCTGAGCAATATCCAGAGACATTCTGACAAGTTTCGACGGCTGCCTTCATGTAGAATGCCTTCGCCGCTGCTCCTTTTTCTTAAAAAAAAACACAGTTTTGCCAAAGAATTTAGTCTCTCCTATACTTCATTCCTGAAACGCTGCTTTGACAGTGCACAGAATCTATAACATTATTTGAATATCAAATGCTTACACTGATCTTCCCCCCTGAAATTAACTAGCCTAATAGTTTGTGTTTTCAGTCCAGAAGATGCTAAATACAGACTTTCAACCTCAGAGTGTGTTCATTAGTCACTTGCAAATTATTTTTTATTCCTTAAAACCACCAAGTAGATCAGCACGCTCTCATGCACCCCCACACTGTGGAATTTTGATAATGTATGTCCTAACCGCTTAATTGATTGATTAGCTTACTGCCGCTTTCTGAGACACCAAATTTATCTTTAATAGCCGGAGTCAGGCACGGCAGGCAATCGGGAGGGGGGGGGTGTCCCTTGACGTCGATTTGCTCTTAACTGGAAAGTCATTACCACTTAATACATGTAGATTGTGTTGAAAGAAAATTATGTGTAATGAAATGAGGGAAAAATTAGTGGAGTGTTATGGGCGAAAGCAGATGTTACAGAGGAATTATGCTAGCAGAGATAATCACCTTTGCTAGCATTGTGTGTGCTGGGGTGTTAACTCAGAGAGAAAGAGTTGGTGAGTGAGCTAAATAAATGTATTGATTTACACAGATTTGCTCCTCCATCAGTGGCACACACTCAAGCTCAAGGTTTATATTTCAAACACTCAAGCTCACCGCTTTGCCATTTCCCCCTCTCCTCCCCAGTCCTTTCTGCTGCATGCAAATACCCCTGTTGATTTTCTTAGTACCGTGAAGTGAAGAAGTAGCCAAGGCGCGCAGAACACGGTGCTAAGATGTGGACGCTGAGCCCTTCCAGCTGAACGTTAGCCCTTGAGACGTAAGCCACTGAGTATGGTGTCGGGTGTACCTGACAGCCTGGGAAGCTGCAAAATATATAAGGGGAAAACAGAGTGGTGTTGCGAAGGTAGGTTTGGGAACAGTGAGAAATTACAACACAAGATTAAGTCATTAAAAAAGCAGAGACGTCCCCATTTTATTGGAAGAAATTAAGGAACTCCTCTGTTACAGCGCAAGGAAACAGTGATTTATAACAATATCAAAATTAGCAAATAAAATTTATTTTTGAGCATCTAGGATATTATTTATTCTTGTAAGTGCCATCATTTTCAGTGCTGAAAATAGCAAGGTTTGAATTCCTCTGGAATTTATTATTTTTAGGGTGAAGGCTCTGTATTCTACAGAAGGGTTATTTGCATTGAGAATCTCTTCTTCATTGCTCATTCTCTAATAAAATAAAGTTGTGTCTGGAAGATATTACCTTGTAGATATGATTATAAAAGCCGCTGATAATTGGGCTTTTCTGACATATTATTATGTACCTTTGACTTTTAATGAAGCTTTTGCCACTAGGTTTTGTTGGCTAATTACAATAATACACACCTCCTTTCAAGATTCCAAGTCTCCTATTCCCAGTATTCTTGTAGGTTAGCAAGAAGGCTGTCAATTCACTTGTCACTATATTAATGAGTCAAAGAAAAGCAGCCAGCCAGCCAGCAATGAATCAGTTGGAAAACTATGATGAATGCTTCAATAATTAAGGGAATAATTAAATTGCTGAATGTAGGATGGTTCTAAATGAAACAGCTTTTGTGACGGTGTCATATTGTTGTTTATAAAATACAAAAAGGAGCTGCCATTTAAACAATACGGTGGGCAACCCACTTAAACGTATCTGTCTTATCTTCAGTGACTGTGGCTCAATTCCTGCACTCGGACTCAACAACTCGAAGATCCCTTTGCACTGGGCACCTGATGGCAAGCTGCGGGTAGTAACATTTCTGAAAACATGGCTGAACTTCCTACTTGGCATTGCGCCCAATGTTAAGCACACATATCGTGAGAGCTGCCCCTTTGTTGACAATGGTGATTGTATTCGCTGAGGATACACTGGCGTCCTCTTAATACATGTTGTCAACTGTGGACAACACCCAGCGGCGGAGCATATGCTCGCGCTGCCCAGGGTGTGTGTGCTCCCGAGGGGCACGTGGCACGGAGGGTGCCCTCCCAGGCATGGGATAACTGCTCGGGTGCACAGAGTGGCTTGTGCGCCCAGCAGCTGGGGGCACAGAGCGCTGCCAACAGTGGACATTTGGCATGCCGCCCACCAGCAACTCCCAAGCCTCCATTGAGCTGTCAAAACGGCTCGGGGTAGGCTTGGGAGTCGCGGGCAGGCAGTGTGCCAAATCCCCCCCCAGCGAAGACACCCGGGGCAGTTTGCCCCCACCGCACCCCCTTCCTCCACCCCTGACAACAGCCTGCATTCTTAAACACTTGCATGCATGCACTGGGGAGCCCTGACTGTCCTGCAGCTCCCGAACATGCGCCCAAGTCTACCCGAGGTTTCACAACTCCTTACCCTATTGCTGCGGAAAATCCTCATGCAAACCCGGACAGGAAAAGGTGGACTTGCTTTGAGTTCTGAAAGCATCTTGCAAATACATCTTTTCATCTCCCTGAGACTTGGAAACGCAATCCTATTTGTTTGTTTGTTTTTGCACTGTTATTATCTGATTTGTTCGATGCCTTGGGTTCCTTTGGGAAATTAGGCGAAGTAGGAATGCTTAAGATAAATAAAGTCCTATAAACCGACGTTCGTTCGACAGAACACTCTCGGCACAGAGGCCCTGCTGCTAGTATGGCTCCATGTGCTGGACGGACAGATCTGCACCTTGGCAGCATTGCACATGGGTTGCACTGGCAGAATATTCAGATTGGGACTGGCTGCTCACCGGTATGCAACTGGTGTGTTGAATACTGAATAAGGGGTGGAATATGGGGGCACAAAAACACCTTCTCATGGCAATTGGAAGCACCAGCAGCACCCCAAGGGTGAAAGCAGCATGGATTCTAATCTTTCTTCAGAACCCTGTTTGTTTGTTCATATCCTTGCACTTAGTCAATTAGGTAATATTTTTGCAGCTCACCTTTCTCCCAAGGTGGGATTCAAGGCGCCTTACAACATTTAAAAATATCAATTATAAAATACAGAATTATAAAAGCAAACTAGGTAGTTAAAACCTTTTTTTTAAAAAAAAAAGCATCACAACAGATCTGAAACAAGCAAATAAAATATAATTTGCCCTGACAACAGCCCAGTGATAAGCACAATCTATACCAGGCTTCCTCAACCTTGGCCCTCCAGATATTTTTTGCCTACAACTCCCATGATCCCTAGCTAGTCAGGGATGATGGGAGTTGTAGTCCCAAAACATCTGGAGGGCTGAGTTTGAGGAAGCCTGATCTACAGCATAGTTTCCATCAGGTTGTCTGAACAGAATGGTCTTAGCCTGCCAGTGGAAAAAATAACAGAGGGAACCAATACCGCCTCTCTTTGGTGGAATTTCACAATATGGGCAGAGTCACAGGAAAAAAAAAATATCTCTCATGTCTCTGGTCAAAAGAGAGATTGCTTTTGGTCCTGAATTTTAAAGGTGACATGTAAGCCCTATGTAAATCCTCTGGCCCCACCTTGTTATGTATTTCTTGGCTATTTGCACAATGAAATTGCTGATCTAAAAAAGTAAACAATGTGCACACTTCTAGGATAGACTGGCTTGCTGCACAGAACTAGTGTTGTGCCAAAACTTGCCCTGCAAATTTTGAAAGGCTTTCTTCCCATGCACAAGAGCCTTGGATTTCCCCATGTCATTTACAGAATGCTTTAGAATTCCTTTACAATTTCAAAGGGTAGGGACCTTACCAAGAGCTGGGTGTATGTGTGTGTGTGTGTGTGTGTGTGTGTGTGTGTGTGTGGTTCCTCCCCAGGTGCCCACACTTCCCAATCTGAAAAAAAGCATCCTGGTAGCAGTTGCCTCATGACCTCTTCCTCTGGGCTTCAACTGAAATTATGTAAGTCAAGGAGGTGAGCTGCCAAACGCCTGAGATTGGCTCACTGATTGCATTCCTTCTTTTACCTTAAAAATCTCTCCCCACTGATTTCCTTAAAAGTAAGGAGGCTTCATCTTTAAAAGAGCAACAACAGCAACAAGCAATGGTCTGGAGCATGGTAGACAGCCTCCTCAGCTTCCCACACTTATAGGAAAGCCTAGGTGAAAGCACTCAGGAGATGGGAGCACCCAGGAGGGCTGCAGAAGGAAGGCCACTAGAGAGGTAATTTATAGAATGAAAGAAAGGGTGCCTACAAAACTCATTGGCTACCTCAAAAGTAAAGTAAACAGAATAAGATCCTAGCATCCCACCCATGAGCTTTTCACCGAAATCTTCCCTCCTCCTTTGATAGTTTTTGAATGCACTTTCTTTTCTCATTAATTGATGGAGAATGGTATTGGGTGGGAGGGGGAATGGCGAAGAATTTTTCATCACAGCACTGCTGAGGGCTAATTACCGGTACTTAGAAATATACAGTTTTCCATCTTTGTTTTCTTGGAAGACGTCCCTATCATCCCTACTGTTACATCCTGAGGAATAAGAAACCACAGAAGGAAATAACAGCATTGACCAGAAGACAGAACATTTCTCCTACATTCCAATTCTCCCCCCCCCCAAAAAAAAGGTTTCTACTAGACTTTAAATAAATAAAATAAACAACAAAACTACCTTAAATATTTCCTGGACATTTGTGATCCATTCTATTTGCTCAGACCTTTTCAATGTGCTTCCTTTCTGTGTAAGTGCAGACAACCCATTTAGTGTCAGAAAAGTTTATAAGATATCGCTTTCGATCAAGGATGGGGAACCTGTGGCTGTCATGGACTGGTTGAGTGCAAAGAAATGGTGAGAGGAACCAGCTAGGGAACCACCAAGGGTAGAAGACTCTGAGCCTAGGGAGTGGGGTTGAGACAACAAGGAGTGGTCACAGGGAAAAGAGGGAGAATACTGGGAAGAGGAGTTGTTGGAAGCTGAAGGGGCACAAGGCTCAGTGAGTTGTGTGAGCCTGTGGAAGAGAAGTCCAGAATCAGAGGCAGAAGCTGAAGCAGGTATGCAGGAAGAGGGAGGTCACAAGGCAGAAATGAGTCAGGCTAGTGAAGAGTCACACGTATCTCCTCCCCTTGCTATGACAAGCTGCTCTTCCTCTGACTCCCAGAAGCAAGAGAGGTATGAAACAGGAGGAGCAAAGACTGGCTGAATGCAGGCATAGTCTCTGATTGCTTGCAATAAGCCCTGGAGAGAAGAGACATAGACAGCTGTGGGGAGATGGGAACTTTTAGTCTCGGCAACTGTTTTCATCTAACTTTTGAATATATATCAATATAAATAACATGGCCTTCTAAATGCCTGCATGGGAATCCGTTGCCAGACACCGAGGTGCAGAAGCTGCCTGAAAAGCTGACAACTCCATGTACAGCTCCGAGCCTGTCAATCTCAGCCCATCAGTCAATCAGGAGATGCATATGAATAAAGCTTTAATCTATTAACAAATTCAAGCCTTCGGGCTCCTTATTTCTTTATCTGAAGGCTATGTGCTGTCTTTCTTCAATGTCACAATGTACATCTCCCCACACCACAGTGTAACAAACAACACAGTGCAGTTTTGTACCTCCCAAACGCATGCAAACAGCATCCTCCTCCTGGGATATGGTACGATTGGCGAGGGTTGCATTCAGGTTTATTCCATTTCCCCGACGTATCCTTAGTGATGCTTTGGTTTGTTTTACGTGATCTTCCACACAACAGCAAAATCTCTTCTGGAAAATCTAAGGTAGATGCCTTAGTCCACCTCATGGACAGGCTGGCCCTGATGGAAGCAACCATTTCCCCCAGTTATGTTCCATAATGCAAGATCTGGGGGGAAACAAAATGGCGGCCACTAAAAGACAGCAACCCAAATCAACTTGACTGCTAGTAGCAGAAAGCAGGAGTAAAAGTAAGGAAGGCAAAGTTCTAAAATGATTTTTTAAAAACACACACACACACACACAAACCCTAATCTAACCATAAATGAATGTGATGTTAACCCATAGATTTGAAATGTGAATGAAAAGTTTTGATGGATGCAAAACATAGGGAATAATGAATTGAAAAACAATATTTGTCCAGAGGCAATACGCCAGATATGCTCATCCCTTGAGAGTGCATCCTTAGGTCTCTAAAATGGAACTTTCCACATAGATGAGGGAGAAATCATCAGGCTTGAGAGCCAGCGTGGTGTAGTGGTTAAAAGCGGTGGACTTGTAATCTGGTGAAACGGGTTCGCTTCCCCACTCTTCCACATGCAGCTGCTGGGTGACCTTGGGCCAGTCACACTTCTCTGAAGTCTCTCAGCCCCACTCACCTCACAGAGTGTTTGTTGTGGGGGAGGAAGGGAAAGGAGAATGTTAGCCGCTTTGAGACTCCTTAAGGGGAGTGGAAGGCGGGATATCAAGTCCTAACTCTTCCTCTTAAAAAAATAAATTGTCAGGCTTGGAGAAAGCTTAATGCAGAGGTATGAAAAACATCTTGGGGCAGGTGGAGGTGTCTAAGGTGGCAGGTGTGTGAACAAAAGAAGGCCTGAGAATGCCCAGTGAGGGCTGGGCGTAGAACGTTGACTGACCATTGACCTAGGAATTAGAAAACCAGTGCTGGAGTCAATGGAATGGAGTAGCCTGAAAGCAGGCATGACTGGCTGGCTAGAATCCTGAAGAGGACCACTCCACAGTGCAGATTTTTTGTAATGCTAATAATAATAATAATAATAATAATAATAATAATAATAATAATAATATATTTTTTATTTATATCATGCCCTCCGTGGCCAAAGCCAGGCTCAGAGCGGCTAACAAAATAGTGTACATAAAACCACAAAGTCAATTAATTAAAATACATTCTAAAATCAATTCAGAATCAAATTAATGGCAACCATTGGGCTAGAGTTCTATGAGGATTACAGAAGGAGGGGGGGGGGGTCAGACTGTGCCTTGGCCAAAGGCCTGGTGGAACAGCTCTGTCTTGCAGGCCCTGTGGAAAGATGTCAAGTCTTGCAGGGCCCTAGTCTCTTGTGACAGAGCATTCCACCAGATCAGGGCCACGGCTGAAAAAGTCCTGGCTCTGGTCGAGGCCAATCGAACCTCCCTGTGGCCCGGGATCTCCAAGATGTTTTTATTTGAAGACCATAAGGTCCTCTGTGGGACATGCCAGAAGAGGCGGTCCCATAGGTGCGAGGGCCCTAGGCTGTATAGGGCTTTAAAGGTTAAAACCAGCACCTTAAACCTGATCCTGTACTCCACCGGGAGCCAGTGCAGCTGGTATAGCACCGGGCGAATGTGATCCTGCGGTGAGGACCCCGTAAGGAGTCTCTCTGCGGCATTCTGCACCCGCTGGAGTTTCTGGGTCAGTCTCAAGGGCAGCCCCACGTAAGTTTAGGCTTACAGGGTGTTGGAGCCAAGTAAAAGACTGACGGCTTTCTCCATTACACTCTACTTGTGATCTTCCCAGAGAAATCTACCTGGTCACGGCTGTGGGATAAATAATAATAATGGTAGGAAGTCACAGGAAGCCGCCTTAAACTGGATGAGACCACCAGTCTACTTAGCTCAGTGTTGCAAAGCATATGCTCTACTGCTGAGTGACTTCTTTATCTGATCCAGAAAGACAATTAGAAAGTTCCTATGTCATTTCCATTTTTGCTTTGCAACATGGCTTTAAAAACTTTAATAGTTTGATTCATGCCACTCTTCTTAAATTCTGCTACCCTTTCACAGCCTCTGGGGAAAAGAACAAGTAAAAAACAAACAAAAAAACCCCCTCAAATCAACAAAATATCAGGTTACACACTGCTTGGTATATACCATGTAGAATCTAACCACTTACCCATAGCATTGACACGTTACAATAGTTGACAGTTTTTCACCACTGAATGGTTATAATAATAAACTATTCCACAGGCCTATAATTTTGAATCACAAAATTTACCACAAACATAAAGTGCATATGCTACGGAGAAACCATTATGCTCTCCTGGAGATAATAATGATTATCTTGAAACTGAATACAACGTATTAATACAAGGGTTGAAATAAAAAAAGGTTTGACCCATGCATTACACACTGTAAAGTAAGCATTGTATTCATGAGCAATCAGGGCAGCAGTTTACCCTTGGTTTGCTGCTTCAACTGCCACTGATCAGGCCTATGTTGTGGCAGGATTGGCACCTGACCAAGCAATGCCTTGCCTCTCCGAGGATTCATAAGAAGCTGCCTTCGAGCAGGTCAGAGGGTTTGTCAGTCTAACCTAATATTCCCTACTGTGATTGGCAGATGCTTTCCAGGGTTCCAGGCAGAAGGGCTTTCATGCCACTTTCTACGCAACCTTTTGCAAGGGGAGAAGCCAAAGGCTAGGGTTGCCAGAGTCCCCTGGGCTGACCTGAAGTCTCCAGGTTTGCCTGCCCCCCACCCATGTGGCAAGAGGAGAGCTTGACTGTGCAGGTGGTCAAGAGCACCTCACTTTACTTATTTAGTATTGCTGTGTATGCAGCTTGCTGGAGCTTGAGACCGGCAGGAGAGGACCGCCAATTATTGCACAGAATTTCTGGGATTTCTGGCATGCTCTGGGTGACTGGCACATGCTTAAAGTGCTTGGCTTGGCAACATCACCCACCCCTAGATCTCAAGTTTGAGCCCTGAAATCTTAGCATTTGGGATGCTCCTGACCGGGCGTGGGAACTGAACATGGGGCCTTCTGTATGGGAAATCCACTGTTAAACCAAGGTCTCCCTGCACAGGGCTGGGAGGCTTCAGATTTGAGAAGGTCTTGAGAGGCCCAGTCCTTTATAAGTGAACCCTTATATCCCCAGATGCTGACAAATGCATGAAGCCAACACTATAGTCACCCTTTAAATTTCTCACACTGCACTAGAGCAGGGGTCGGCAACCTAGAAGAAGAAGCGGAAGAGTTTGGATTTGATATCCCGCTTTATCACTACCCGAAGGAGTCTCAAAGCAGCTAACATTCTCCTTTCCCTTCCTCCCTCAAACAAACACTCTGTGAGGTGAGTGAGGCTGAGAGACTTCAGAGAAGTGTGACTAGCCCAAGGTCACCCAGCAGCCGCATGTGGAGGAGCGGACATGTGTAGCTGGTTCACCAGATTACGAGTCTACCACTCTTAACCACTACACCACACTGGCTCATGGGCCACAAGCGACCCATGGGGGTCGTTTAACTGGCCCGTGGACCCCCACCACCCACTCGGGGACTCCCACCCCCCGCTCAGTCAGCTCCCATGCACTACACTAAACTGGCGTGGAGTGGAGTGGGGACCGCCTTCCATGACGCTGGGTGGCTTCCCATTGGCTGCAGGAAGTTCCGCGCCATGTTCGTGTGTGTGTTTGTGCTTTAGCCCACCGTGGCGTCTGCAGGACCGTGAACCAGCCCAAGCCGCAAAAACTTTGCCAACCCCTGCACTAGAGTGACGCTACATCGCTGGCTATCTGTGAGATTAACAGGACTGCTAGATCCAACTGCCTGGAGTGACTCAGAAGGCTAGAACTTGGGCAGCAGTGGAATGCTAAGGGGAGCTGAGAGCATGCGGCAACTGCAGCTCCTGCTAGGGTGCTTGGCACCTGACAGCCGAAGGCCAGTTTCTGATGATGCGCCTGTTCATAGAGGCAACAGCTTCAGGGTGGCCACCATGGACTGCCCACAAAGAAAATGAAATACATCACCGAACAAGACAAAAGAACAGTGAGTTTTCATTTGTTAATTTACATCTGTTGATGCACATTTTTTAAAAATAAAAAATTGCTATAATTTAAACAGAAATCCAATACATTTCACTAGAGTGGGGGGGGGTGATCATCTGGTGACCTATGTTCCTATTCCGTCTACTGCTAAACTGTTGGTGGGTAATTTCATACCTTCCTGCTCTCCTTTCTGAAGGTGCTTCATCTTTAAACCAGACTTAGACCAGACTGACCATCAAACAGAAGACTGTACTCAGTGAACAGGGCACTCTAAACAACTGCTCCAGGAGGCTCAGTGAAGATGTTGGGAAATGGAGCGTCGACTGGCAATCGTTGGGTGAGCTGCTCTCTCCAGTCCCTTGTAGTCATTGAATTCCTTTCAAGAAACCATGTCCTACAGTCCTTGCCATGATTTCTTTCTTTGAACCAAGGGGCAAAACACAAAGGAACTCATATTCATTTAGCCCTCATGGTCCCAGGGCTGCATCTGAAAAAATGTCGGCAGGGGACTTATCCACACTTCTCATTTCTCAATTCTTTCCTGGTAGAGGTCTGCATTTTAACACTCAGTGTCCAAGCATTCCAACCCCACAAGCTTTCCCCACAAAAACCCGCTCTTTAAAACTATCAAAGCAAACGTCGATTCAGGCTTTCTGTGGACTGGTATTTCTTCCAATGGAGCTTTAAAAAGAGGGTTCTTGTGGGGAAAGCTTTGGGAGGGTGAGTGGGTGGGTGGAAGCTCTCAGAAAACCATGCCTGGAAACTGCAGAGGAAAGGTCAGTGTAGATAAGCCTGGTGTCTTTTGTAGGCCCCAAAGTGACAAAAAAACCAAAGACCAGATAGTGCTAAGGACCCTGCAAACTGAATATTTCGTGTCTGCATTTTGTCACTTCCATTGGGCAAGGCTTCAAGTCGTGCCTTGCCAAGAAGACTCCAAGAGAGACATCTCCAGCTCCTTAAGCTGCTCTTTATTTCTAGTCACTAGAAAACTTCCCATCATTAGGATTGGCAGCATCTTGTTTCTTCCGCAGAAATCAATGGGAGCTATTAGCTACTGTGGGTGAAAGTCAATAGGCTGCAAATGAGAAGGCAGTTGATGTGGGAGCAGAAGCAGCTCCTTCCCTTCCACCCTGGTGTTAGCAGCGGCAGCATCTCAGCCAGGAAGAAATTTGGTTCAGCTTGCATCTCCGGTGCGAACTTCCCCAAACAACGCACAAACTGAAACACCGCTCTCCTTCCAAACGTGCCCTTCTCTGAATTTTGTGATTCAGCAACTCCTGATGAAAAATGTGTGTGCAAATGTGCATCTTAGGAGGAAGTCTGTATAAAAATGCACGTACAGGAACTCAATACAGTGGAACCTCGGGTTGTGGACATAATCCGTGACGGAGGCACGTCCGCAACCCGCAGCATTCGCATCCTGAATCACCGTGTCTGCACCGGCACTGGCACGATTTGGTGCTTCTGCACATGCGCAAAGCGTGATTTGGTGCTTCTGCACATGCAAGAGCAACGAAACCCAGAAGTAACCCGTTCCGGTACTTCCGGGTTTCCCACAGTCCGTAACCCAAAAACACGTAACCTGAAACGTCCGTAACACGAGGTATGACTGTATTTCAAGAGCTGACACAAAATCAAAATTGAATATTGCAAATAAATGCACATTAGTTAGGAACATACTTTGCAATGCTGGTGAATAGTTATGGAGACTATTTTTAAAGGAAATTGGCAAAGTGAAGCAGAAATGTGGCAAACTGAACTTAAAATTGGGGCAGAGGATCATAAAACAAAAGAAACCGAAATGGACCCATCTACAGCACAGATAGGGTGGAAGGTTTGACACCCATCTTAACTGCACCCCATATAATTAGTATTATTTATGTCACCTTTCCTCCGGCAGAAACTCATGGCAGGCCCTCCACTTTCTCCAAAGAACAGGAGGACATGGATGTGAAATCAGGATATTTGTACTGCTATTCTTTAAAAGTTAAATAGTAGGTGTATGCAGTGCTTTTCTTTAAGGAGGGGCGAGTGCTGGTACTCCATCCCTTGAGTAACCTGGGGGGGGGAGGTACTGTGTGTGTGTGTGTGTGTGTACACATGTATATTCTCTGGGATCATAGCACTGGGGGTCAGGGAAGTGTGAACCTTTCCTCTGACACACAAACACACACAGAAACACATATTGATGTCTCAGTCTGATTTGGATGGCATAATCAGTTTGGTTCTTAGTGGGAACCACTGGCTGGGTCAACATTTTGAGAGGTTCGAAATTAAAAAGGCTAGGAGGGCAGCAAAATGCCAGAGGCTGGGATCAGAAGTGCTTGCTGCAACTTACTTGTATTTATTTAGCATTTTCACTTATAGCCCACCCTTTGCTAGATGATCCAGGGAGATCACAATTCAAATTAGGATCACAAAATAAAACTACAAAAACAACCAATATCAGAAGGACAAAACAGCAACAGGGCACAGCAGGAGGAGAGAAGGTACCCACGCATCCAAAGGCCTGGGCAAAGAGGTGCCTCTTGTCCAATCCTCGAAACGCATACAGTGAAGCTCCTTGGAAGTGAGGTCATTTCCCCACCTGGGGACCACCACAGAGAAGTCCCTGTCCTACACTGCTACCCCTCAAATCACAGAGGGTGGTAGCCAGGCAGGTCCTTCCCTACTGTTCCCTAAAGAACAACCATGTGCTTTCACTCTCTGGGGCACGACAGTGGGTGTGAACCATGAGTACGTACCACAGGTTTCTGTGTACATGAGTAGCTAAATGGTTGTCATTCTGATTGATGTGCTGTAGAGAGTGGGAGGCAGGATCCAGAAAGTGGTGCCGATTCTCACATAAGGGAGAAACGCTAAAAGAATCAGGACACTTCTGAAGGCTGTGTAAAGTAAGGCTGCACATGACATTTACGATATTGAGACTGACATCCCTGGCCAAGCTTCTTAACAGCTTCCCCAGTCGAACCACCAGGGCGTTAGCAGTTCCAGAGTAAAAAACGAGCATCACTCCTGGGGAACATCAGCCGAGACTGCTACCAGGAGGACCACCAATATTATTACTAGCTGCAATAAAAAAAGCACTTCTTAAAATGTTTTTTTCCTCCACCTAATTGTCAAAACTGAATAATATTATCAGCTTTTTCATCCTTTGAGTATTTCTCTAATAAGAAAGCAGAGAGATGCACAGCAAATAAAAGCAGAAGATTTGAGGATGCAAAGCAATCATGCAAAATGACTTTCATATCAGTTCGATAAGCAGCTGAAATTTAATAACTACATCTCTCCTATGGTGCCAGATGAAAGTTTAATACTTTATGCTTTGCTTCCTTCCCCCCCCCCCTTCCCTTGCATGATGCTCATTCAGAACCATAACTTTTCCTTTTATAGTCTATGGTGTATGTTTTTTTGAGGGGGGAGGTGGTTGACAGGGTGGAGGGAGGTTAGGTGTTGTGGATTAATCAAGGCTCTGGAGACACAAGTCAAATTCTAGTCTAGCTTAGAGAATAATGTTTCCCCCTCCCCAGCAAAAGAACATTGTCAGTCAAAAGGAAAATGATGGGATGTATCCAACGTATATATTAAATATGGATTAATCCCAACACCAACGCTCAGGGAATACCTTCATTAGGACTAATAAACATGTTACAAAGGAGTATCTACGTCAGGCTAGATCAGGAGTGTGGAATCTTTTGCTAACCAAATGTTCACAGAATCATAGCATTGTGGCATTTTGAGTCATCCAGCCCAACCCCCTTGCAATGCAGGGATCTCAACTAAAGCATCCATGACAGATGGCCATCCAACCTCTGCTTAAAAACCTCCAAGAACTGAGAGTCCACCACCTCTTGAGGAAGACCATTCCACTGTCAAACAGCTCTTACCATCAGAAAGTTATTATTGGTGTTTAGTTGACATCTTCTTTCTTGTAACTGGAATCCATTGGTACAGGTCCAACTCTCCAGAGCAGGAGAAAACAGGCTTGCTCCATCTTCCGTGTGAAAGCCCTTGAGATATTGGAAGATAGCTGCCATATCTCCTCGTTCCCAGGCTAAACATGTCCAACTCTCTCAACTGTTCCTCACAAGGCTTGGTTTCCAGACCACAGATCATCTTGGTCATTCATGCAGATGAACTACAAATCCCATCAGCCCTAGCATGCATAGCCAATGGGAAGAGCAGATGGGAGTTCTATAGCTCAGCAATATTTGGAGGGCCAGATGTCCCCCACTCCTGGGCTAGGAAGATCTTTTTGACGTTGCTTCTATCTTAAAGGCACAGTGCTAGCAGAGGACTAAAAAAAATTATACAAGTTGCAAGATTGTCAACATTATAGTTTTGAAAGCTATATATATATGTACATTTTTATAGGTGCACAACTCTACACCCCGAATGGTGTTTATTACACTTTCCCCGAAATCTGAAACATCTACAATTTTTGAAACCTCTAAAATTGTTTTGCTCTGCTTTTTAAGGATACTGATATGCCTTTTTATTGATGCTTTACCTCAGTTCTACACACTACTTGGCTGGAGAAGTGAGAAATTTGAAGGATGGCTGTGGTTCAAGAGTTGACTTCAGCCAACTGCTGCCACCAGACCAAGGCCAGCTCACAACCAGCCTGCCTGCCCACCTAGTGAAAAACAGAGATTATTGTATGGACCACCACTCAACCAGCCAGTGGAGGAGTAGCAATAGTCACTCCTAGCCAGGATCACAGTTCCTTGCCTTTGTCTCCATGTAAAATGACTTCTGAAAGTGAATGCTATTTACATGCATAATTGCATGATTATGTTTCTCACTTGCTTAATTCATGCCTATGTGTGACTGGAGGTGAACTTTGCAGCTTGGCTCACTCACTTGAGCCATCTGATTTGCATATAGGTGATTTCTGGTTGCTGTACGGTTGGGAGTCTGGCATGGCTTGACCTTTGGTGTACTGATACCATTGTGGTTTTTCTTTTGTCTCCACCTCTGGGTGTGTATAGTAAGGTATCAGATACTAGGGCGGGTTTCATCAAAAACCCTTTGATTCTTCCTCAGAATTCCTCTGACGTCTCACACAAGGAGGAATCTCCGAATTCACCTTTGTATTTCTCGGAGTCAGAGGTGATACTTGCAGATATGTGATTTTGGCTGAGCCCAGCTAGTCAAGTCAAAAGGATGGTTTCTTTCCATCCAAACAGAAAAGAGAAGGCGACCTCTATATTTTGGAGGTGACTGATTTGTTTCCAAGGAAGGAGGCCTCTGAAGGTACCGGCCTCTTTAACAGTGCCCCCTGCTGACACTATCCGTGTAGCTTGTCTTCCTACTAAGGAGCCGATGTGATTTGTGGATACAATATTGAGTGGGGGGTGGAAGGGATAAAAATGGGGTTTATATTCAAGAATCCACTTGTGAATGTTATGGGGAAAGGCTGTGGGCTAGAGATATAGCTTTAATCCCTCCCAGCCACCCAGGATTTTACAAACACAATTAGTTCTGAAAAATAAAAAAATGAAGATGCAAAGGTGTCGTTTGAAGAGGCAATACTAACCTAGAGAGGGATGAACCAGTTAAGCAAATGAGAGACACCTTTACAAGTCATAAACAAGAGAAGTTTAAGTCCAGCTGATTACATAGGGTGATGGTGGATTTTTTGGAGATGTCTTCACATCTCTCACCTTTCCTGGGAACTTGAGGACCATTTTCTTTATTTTACTGAATGCTGTTTTGATTTGGGGAACGTGTGCTGACTGCTCCAGTCCCTTTGGCCTGAAGATAATAATCCATCAGCCTTTTTAAGCTGGTAAAGCCAACAGAAACTGGTGTCACTATTCATAAAATAATTGAGTTTACACAAAAAAAGTGATGTTGGTAATAGCCTGAATCTCCCCCCCCCTCTCTCTCTCTCTCTCTCTCTCTCTCTCTCTCTCTCTCTCTCTCACACACACACACACACACACACACTTTTTTTTACAAGTATGTGCATTTTATTTAAAATTACTGACTCAAAAGGCAAGGTAGAGAGAGAAAAAAAATCACCTCCAACAACTTCCTGTAATTGCAAATTATTGTGAGGGAAACAGAAGGGAAAGATTTTGAAATTATGAGCCATTATGCGAGTGAGAGAGTGAGAGAGAGAGAAGGGGGGAGAGAGAGAGAGAGAGAGAGGCAATGGGGGAAAAAAGACATCTCGGCTTCATGAAACACAGCTGACAAGCTCGACTAAATTACCCCCGGACCATTACAAAAATCACTTAATTGCCAACCATTTTGTTAGGTCAATTGACTCTAATTGAAAAAATAACAAAAAGCTTATTATGCTGCAAATGCGGCCGCGGAAAATGAGTCTTCTGTTACGAGGAAACAATAATTCTAAATTTCAGCTGCTGCTAACGCTACAAAGTTCAATGTTTTCTTCCGATAGAAATCTACTGTGTGGCAGAAAGCAGAATATGCTTCTGTTGATTGATAGTTCTTTTAATTCCACGTTCCCCGGTGCCTCTCATATGAAGCCTCCTTTCCTACTCTACATATACTATTTTGTTTTCTCACATAGTTTATTCACATTTCCCTCCCTTCATAAGCCGAGATGCAGGCTAGATTTTTTTCCTAGGGGTTGCTGATGGCTGGTGAGCGTGCATTGCCGCCTCAGACTACCCTCCTCCACCATCGCTTTTCACAAATTGCTTCCAGTTTTCTGGAAATCAAATTCCACCACTGGTCATCCCCTCTCACACCTATTCCCAAAACGCTGTGGGAAATAACTGTTGACACCTAGATGTTTACTTTCTTTATTCCTGCACCTTTAACTTCCAGGCAGTGGAGTTCTGCAAAACACATCAGGCATAATAAAATATCGGGGCTGGGGGGGTTGCAGAGAGGGCTATAATTAAAATTCCCGTCCGTGAATATAGGTGAAGAATTATTTCACAAGGGTATCTTTTCTTTTCCAGGATGGTTTACAGGAGTTCGTACCGTTCCACCAAGATAACCCACCCGGAGCGCTCTTTATTGTCCGATTTACAGAACTGAGCAGTGGAGATTTACAATGGGCCCGAGTTGAGAATTACTTAGAGAAGTAATTATTTTTCGTCCATAGAGCCAGAAGGCAGCCAGGGATGGCTGTAGCCTTTTGTTCTGCCGCCTTGCTATGAAGAGATAGGGCAAAATGGCACAAAGTGCTAAGTAGCGCCGGCTTGTGAATAGAGAGTTGTGTAAAGCTCGAATTTTGCATACGCTGTTTGCCTCTTGAATGGCCCTCTGTCCATTCTTCTGTTTCCTCTTCCCTTTATGGCGACAGAAGTTTGCGAAGGCCCTTTCACGTGAAATGGGTCTTCTAACCAGTAGCAATGCCTCTACCCCGCATGCCAACAATGGTGAAGGGTATATGAAGGACCAGCAACATGTAGCACTATGCACAGTGCAAACTTGATGTGCCAATAAGATCTGCTGTGGGTATGTTGTGTTTGCACATTGCACGCCCATTTTATGCTCACTGTATGGTTTGCATTGTCCGTCATGTGATCCTTGCATCACTTGCCCTGGAAAAATACTAAATTCACCGGACTTCTGCATTTTTTCTTTTGGGATATTCCCAGCTGTGTATAATCAATGGAACGTTCTCTTGGCATGCACCATCACGGTTTGCAAATACCATAACGTGTTGCAGGATTTATGAGTAATTGCATTGTTTGAAAAGTGCATCATTTTGATGTCTACAGGTGTTTGGGAGAAAAAGCAGGGAGGGAGGGTACAAAGTGCCGTGAATCAAATCTTGGAGATTTTCAAAAAACTATTTCAGAGACTAAAAGTTGTTTGTGTAACATTACACAATCCAGATAGACTTGAAAAGGGAATGTACGATAAATACAGTGAAATCAAGATTTGAGAAGAAAAACATCTGAAAAAAAATGAGTGCTTTTGTGTGGTGGGGCATTTAAAACGGAACGTCTTAAAATCCTGCAAGATAGAAGGGCTTTGCAAAACAGTAACTATGTTTTCACCCTTGAAAAGAACAGGCTAGTTTCAGCTCAAAACAAGGAGCGAACGTCGAGAGTGGGAACAGTATTGTGAGGGGCGGGGGGGGGGGTTGAGCTGGAGAGAACTAAACAAAACACTATCTTCCCAAACCCGCTTCTTTTCTCTCTTTTTTGTCAAAATGTTTTTTTTAAAGATAATTAATTTCTTCAACGGCCCCAAAAGACAGAATATTAAGTTGATAGCATCTTGAAAGGAAAAGCAAAATCCAGTACTATCAGTGGGAAGAAAAAAGAGGCTTCACATACCGGAATAGAACCAATTTCTTTCAAATGAAGGAGGAAAACCCTACAGAGAGGAATAAAAGTGAGGAATGGTGAATTCTGTAACACTTGCCAGACCAATGAGCTTCATCAATTAATCACAGCAAAATAATCACCACCTACATTAAAGAATAATACATGAAAAGGACAGGGCATAGCTTTAACTTATTCAGAAAGGGCTGACTCCCTAATCCCTCTGAGTCTTGACATGTTAACTGGGTAGCGACTAATTAGATGTCAAAAATTCATAAGCACTCTTTAATATTGCATATATCTGCAGCAGACATTTCAATATGAGAGCTGTATACACAGAGAAGTCACTATAGCATTAAAACGCAGCAGGGTGGGAGGAATAAAAGGAAAACAATAAAAACAATGGCCCCTAAAAACCCCAGAGAATGCCTCCTTTGGAAGTGTGTGCTTTCTTATTCAGAAAAGGTATCACCTTAATAAGAATTATAGGCAAAAGGGAGGGGGGGGGAGTCCATGCTGTGTGGACGAAAAGAGGGAGAAGAGACTGACTTATCAAAGGAGCTGCCAGGTAAATAGGAATTTACTATGCATGCACAATGAATATTACACAGTGCCTTGACACGGGGCGATAATGAAAGACATGCTATTGTGGTATCCATCGGGGGAATTCCCCCCCCCCTTCATTCTTCCTTTCCTCTTCTCTCTTGAGCAAAGAAGCAGTGATATTCCTTGGCAGCTGCCTCCTGTTTCAAGCCATTTCACATAATACAGGGAGACCTGAAGTTTAGTGCATTAAGTAGCCAAGTTAGTTTTCTCTCAGTTTGGCAATCTGTACGTTGCTTCTGCATATACTGTAAGCTCTCTCTCTCTCTCTCTCTCAAATAGAGGGTGCTATATTTTATATGAAAAAAACAAATAAAGGAAGGAAAGAAAGAAAGAAAGAAAGAAAGAAAGAAAGAAAGAAAGAAAGAAAGAAAGAAAGAAAGATCTGTCAGGGCTAAAATGACAGGTGCATGACTCAAAGGCTGCCAGGTTAAAAATAATGCATCATATAATGTACGATATTGCAACTCAAATCCTTTAATTGTCGCTCTTAGGAATGAAAGTTGGCTCTCTGGTTGACAGGATTGTCATTTTCTCTTTTTATTAATTGTATGGGCCCGATACACACATACACATCTCTGGTTTTTTGTTTTTTAAAATGTTTAGCCTGATCTTACAATTCAAATTCTGTAAACAGGTTTTCCATTCTCCGAGCACCCAAAATAAATGCACGCTTTAGGGAATCCTAACAGATAAATCTTATCATTCTACACTCAGAACTACGAACCACTGACTTTTACAGGAATTTCTTCTTCCTTTAACATTTTAAAGCAAGGGATGGCCATCTGTCATGGGTGCCTTATCTGAGATTTCTGCATTGCAGAGGATTCGACTAGTTGACCCTCAGGGTCCCTTCCAACTCTACAATTCTATGATTCTAAGTAAGGTTGAGGATTGGAGCCTTAATTCTGATAGTTTAAACGTGACGTTATTGAAAATTAAACATTGTCGACTTGAAAATGTTGCCTCTTACGACAATATCTGGCGATTGACCTCTTGTATGAAAATGGTGTTTGGTACATTTCTGTGGAGTAGCATCTTATAGAGACAATGGGGCTCTAATTGTGGTGTCTGTGTAATAATGAGGTGTGCACATATGAGCTGATTAGTGCCTTCATATACAGACATTCCTCCATGTGATGTCAAATCACTAAATGATGAATGACGGGAATGGCAATGAGGTATGGCTTAATGATCCCCGACTGCATTAAGCCAATGGCCAATCTTGAACCGGTTATCTGAGACCATTGATTTGCAAATTCACCCGCATTAACTCTCCCACTTTATGACCGATACTGAAATCAGAATAAACTGAATGTACTTATTCGCATCTTTTCTTCCATTAATAAACACGTTTGGGACCATTTCTGTTTGTCCCCTTCTGCTTTGCAAGCCAGTCTGCAATGGAGTCCTTTGAGAACATGATTCAGAAAGGTAAACAGATTATTAAGAGTTCCCTAGCATTTCCTTCCCCTCCTCCCCACTGCAAAAGCTTTTAAACTATACTCTTTATGACTGTTTAATAGTAATGCGAGTATTAATGTCGTATTACTAAACTCTCCCCACAAAGGGGCTTGCTTTGCAAATTAGAAAGCATTTATGAAGACATTCTCTATGTGCTTTTGCTACAATTGCATTGGAGGGTTCTGAATAATTTTGATCCAAGTTTAATTTGTTCTTGACAAATGTGCAAGACTGCATGATGTATATACTTCTATGTCTTTGCCCATTCCATTCCCCCCCTCTCAATTTATGAGTATAACGGTTTTGAGTAGGAGTGGCAAAACATCTCATATTTACGTACAGGTTTTCTTAAGATTAGCTGCTTTCCACATTACATAAAATTTGTTTTTTTTCTTTAGAAGAAGAAGAAGAAGAAGAAGAAGAAGAAGAAGAAGAAGAAGAAGAAAGAGAGAGAGAGAGAGAGAGAGAGAGAGAGAGAGAGAGAGAGAGAGAGAGAGAAACCCAAAGACTCATAAATATTTCAAAGTTTTTTAAAAGAGTTTCTTTAAAATTGGCCCTGGCTGATTTTGTAATTTTGTTAAAAAAAATTATAAACACATACCATATCTACATTGCAATGTGCTTCATGAATTATTCTTAAACCCCAATATTTATAAAATGAAAGATTTGCTTTTAAATAGCGTTGGCAAATAAGTTCATGTTAAGGACACATTGCATTATATTTTTTCCTGCATATTCAGAGAACATTGTATCTTTGTGAAAATATCTCTCTCTCTCTCTCTCTCTCTCTCTGTGTGTGTGTGTGTGTGTTATTTGACATGAACGATAGTCATTGAGTATATGATATTTTTATTTTTAAAAAGACAGTTGGTTCTTAAGTTAACAATTAATTTGTGCTATTCCCTGCAAGTATTTTCATCACAGTCTCCTTGCTTCCACCATGTGTACATATGAAATTGGAAGGCTTCATGTTCATAAACAGCAGGTTTCTTATCTCCCTCTGCTTTCCTCCCAGTAAATAATCCAGGAATCATGTTGGGGCAAAAAAAAGCATAGAGAAATTAATATTTTCTTGGGGCTTCCCCGGAGAGCTTTCGCAATGCATGTCCCAAATACACTCCCACCTGTGGCTTACTTTCAGGCAGGTCTCTGCCATCCAGTCTCAGTCCTGGAATCGGAGATGTAATAATATAGAATTAATTATAGAAGAATAATTACTCCAAACATGCCCTACACACCTGGGCTGAGATCCGGGGCTTCCAGGTCAGCTTCTGCAGCTTCCACATAAGCTTCACCCTGGCACCTCTCCTTTTAGCAATAAATCAGTGCTTGCAACAGATTTTTCTCGGTTGCATTTTGTCCATCACACACCACCCATTGTATCTCAGCGTGCCTTGCAGCAAATGCTGGCTCATTCATTTTAAATATTCATTCACTTTATCTTGCATCCTGCTCTTTCCAAGAGACTCGCGCTGGAGAACACCGTATTATTCAAAACACACACACACAATGCTTTAAAATAATTCCTCTACGTAAAGGTAAAGGGACCCCTGACCATTAGGTCCAGTCGTGACCGACTCTGGGGTTGCAGCGCTCATCTCGCTTTATTGGCTGAGGGAGCCGGCGTACAGCTTCTGGGTCATGTGGCCAGCATGACTAAGCCACTTCTGGCGAACCAGAGCAGCGCACAGAAACGCCGTTTACCTTCCTGCCGGAGCAGTACCTATTTATCTACTTGCACTTTGATGTGCTTTCGAACTGCTAGGTTGGCAGGAGCTGGGACCGAGCAATGGGAGCTCGCGCCATCACGGGGATTCGAACCGCCGACCTTCTGATTGGCAAGTCCTAAGCTCTGTGGTTTAACCCACAGCGCCACCCGCGTCCCATCAATTCCTTTACATACCTTGCTTAAATTAACCCTGTGCACATTTCTTAGCTGTTGTTGTTGGACTACAACTTTCGACATCTTTAACCATCAGTCATGCTGGCTGGAGCTGTTGGGAACTGGAGTCCAGCAGCTGGAAGGCCACAGTTTTGGAACAGGTTAAAAAATGGTCTTATACTGGCTACCTAGCTGAATATTGTCTATGCTCACAGGCCAAAATTCTCCAGGATTCCAGGCAGGGTTCTTTGCCAGCCCTACTTGGAGATCCTGGCATTTGAACCTGGAACAGTCTGCATGCAAAGCAGGCGTACTAAAACACTGACCTGTGGCTCTTCCTGGGTTCGCCAGCTCTGTTCTCCTTGCTTTGCCAGTTCTATGCAGTGCCAGATTTACGTATTAGCTAAACAAGCTAGAGCTTTAGGGCCCCACTCTCTTGGGGGCCCCCAAAAAAATTTAAAGAAAAAAAACCTCGATGCACATTTCCAAAATATAAGATAAAAAAACAATAAAATAGAACCTACATACAGCAACAGTGTTTTGTGTTGTGTAGGCTCCTATGATGTAAGTAATGGGCCCCGCCTGCTAGCCTGCTCCCTAAAATATCACTGGTTAGATACCTGTTAGGTCCATAAATGATCATATAGCATATAGAAGAGTTTGGATTTGATATCCCGCCTTTCACTCCCCTTCAGGAGTCTCAAGCGGCTAACATTCTCCTTTCCCTTCCTCCCCCCCAACAAACACTCTGTGAGGTGAGTGGGGCTGAGAGACTTCACAGAAGTGTGACTAGCCCAAGGTCACCCAGCAGCTGCATGTGGAGGAGCGGAGACGCGAACCCGGTTCCCCAGATTACGAGACTACTGCTCTTAACCACTACACCACACTGGCTCCCTTAATATATTCAACACAAAAAAGAGCGACAATTTGTTGTTGACATATAAAGGACCCCATTACCTTCAGTAGCTTAGGGCCTCATCAAACCTAAATCCATTCCTGGTTCCATGATGAAATTATATTCCCTAGTTGCCCACATTGCTTTGTTGGCATTTCTATCTCCCTCTACAACAGAAGTTCCCAAACTTATTTGCCCCCTTTTCAGGAAAAAAAAAATTACTGGAGGAGGTGAACTAGACCCCAGGATTAAAAACCCATAGGGCGGACTGGAATGAAACCTGCCGGCTCAGTCCAATCCGCCCAAGGGGCGGTTCTGGTGCCACAGCCCACCTGCCATTGGCCAAATCAGTTGCCTGCAGCATGACCCCCCCCCCAGATCGAGGGAAGGCATTGTCACCGTCCCACAATGCTGTCCGACCTGGCAGTATCCATCATTACACAACAGATGGAACATGTACAAATGGTTTTTCAAAATTTTCTTCTCCTTTTCTTTATGGTTGCACCACCCCCTTATTTTTATTCAACATCCCCCAATTGCACCTGAGGCAACTACTGCCCCCTGGACCATCCCAGCAACCCCAGAGGGCAATATTGCCATCTTTGGGAAACACTGATCTGCGTCCTTGAGCACCACCCTTGGACCAACTTTATCCCTCCCTAACTGATGTTCTTGACAGTACTGAGAGGGGACCATTGACAAGTTGGGTTTCTTCCCCTCAGAACCTGGCAAAAGGTTGCGGATAATGTGAAATGCACAGTTAAATGATGGAACTTGTTCCCACAGGAGGCAGTGATGGCCAACAACGCAGTTGGCTTCAAAAGATGATTAGATAAAGTCACGGAGAAGAGAGTTATCAAAGGCTACCAGCCAGGATGGCTGTATTCTGCCTCCACAGCCAGTGTGGTTAAGAGTGGTAGTAACGTAATCTAGGGAACCAGGTTCGCGTCTCCGCTCCTCCACATGCAGCTGCTGGGTGACCCTGGGCTAGTCACACTTCTCTGAAGTCTCTCAGCCCCACTCACCTCACAGAGGGTTTGTTGTGGGGGAGGAAGGGAAAGGAGAATGTGAGCCGCTTTGAGACTCCTTCAGGTAGTGATAAAGCGGGATATCAAATCCAAACTCCTCCTCCTCCTCCTCCTCCTCCTCTTGTTCTTCCGCTTCCTCTTCCACAGTGGGAGACGACAATGCATCCAAAAACCAGTTTCTGGAAGCCATGGGAGGAGAGAGTGCTCTTGTGCCCAGATCCTGCTTGCTGGCGTCCCACAGGCATCTGACTGGCCACGGTGAGAGCAGGAAGCAGCACTAGATGCTCTTCTTATGTTCTTAAGTCTGAGTTTTCTGCGAAAGGTATGCTTGAGAAAGTTGCGCTGAAATCAGCACCTCCTTCAATTGCACAGTTAAGTCCTGTCATCCTTCATGCAAATGCCGTGGGGGCACTTGTAGCTTCTCATTGTTGCAGAGGGTTAGCTGCAGAGAGGGGGAGATGAGGAGATCAAGGCACTAAGGTCCAATTTCTGACAGTGGATTTTAGCTGAATTGGGAATCAGTTGCAGACTTGCTCCTGCTCTCTCAGCTTCCTTGTCCCATGTACACACCCTTCCATTGCCCCAGGTGACCTGCCCCACCTTCAGTCACCCAAGGACACATGAAGGTGCAGGTGAATCATATTCCCTCAACTGAGAGCTGCAGGCTAGACCTGAAAAGATAGGAAATGAAAGTAAAACAGAAATACCGGTAGAATTTTCGGTGCTGGTGTGGTAGAAAATGTAACTGGTTCTTTTTTTAAAAAAAAAAAGAAAAAAACCGAAGAAGAACAAACGGAACGGGCAGAATGCACCACGAAAAGGACAAATAACAGATGGACAAGCATAATTCAAAAGCAAATGCCAAATATTAGAAGGAACAACAGAGTTGGCTAACATATTGGCACAAAAGCAAAATAGATTCGGAAGACCAGCACAGTTATATAAAGTCCCTCTGGAGGGAAGAGAAGACAGTAGGTTGGCCATTTAGACATCGTCAAAAAAGAGGACAAAAGTGGGTGCTGATTTGCATCAAAGTCGCATGAGTAAATTTATATGTAGCGACGCAATGTCAGAAATAACTAGTGCAACTAGAAATACAATACCTCCCACTCTGTGTTCGGGGTGGTGGTGGTGGTTGTGACATGGTGTCCTATGTTCCTGCTCAGTCTGCTGTAGTTTTGATGGGCAATTTCAAGACCCCCGCTCCTCTTATGGGGGGCGGGGGTTCTTGATCTTTAAACTGGACTTGGACCAGGCAGCCTCTTCAAAGAGTCTTCTGTAAAGTAGGACCACCCTAGAAGTTATGCGTTTTGATGTAGGTTAAATAAGGAAGTAAGTTATCTGATATGTATAATATTAAGTAAGTGTTCCCTGATGGAGGGAGCTAAATGGCTTTGCCCCAGTTTTCAGGGCACATCCAGTGCTATTTTTCTAGAAAAAGTGGTGCCAGAACTCACTATGAACTTCTCCCTCTTTTTCTTAGGATGGCAATGGCATCTGCCTGAGAGGTGCCTGAGCTGAGGTCTAGTGAGCTCTGTTTATATATATAAAAAAGCCCTGGACATCTCTCTCTCTCTTTTCTTAGTAGTATTCGTTTGCTAAGTTATGCTTGAACAAGCCCAAAAGTGGGGTGACTAGTACAAGGACTGTGGGCTCTGAACATTTAGTATACAACACCAAAGATGGAAGCACGATAGCTTACATCATGGCGTAGCTCTGGCACTAGTATACCCCGCAAGTGTCCCGTGATCTCATGTGATTTCACAGTGCGATTTTCCTCTGAAAGAAAGCAACCAATATGGCTGCCATGTTCTTGCGGTAAGAAAAGAGCAGATGGAATCCAGGAAGATGGCGTCCCAGATTTTGGCTTCAAGGTGTTGAAGGGTATGCACTAGGACCCTGGTTTGGTTCCTACAGCTGGATGTGGGTCCTCTCCCCAGCCCACAGCCCTTCCCAGGTTGCAAATTTCCCTGGTTTTGTTCCACCCCCTCAAGTGTTTTTGCCTGACCGGGATGTGTCCTCGAACCTTAAATATAAATCTACATAGCCATTATAAAACAGGGAAAGGGTATATGTCCTGTCACCCTTTTATGTTTATTCCAAAGATCCATAATGCTTTGTTCAGTTTTCCTTGTATAACCCCAAGATAGGATGTTATCTGGCTCAAAGTTGCCAGAACCCATAATTTATTGAACCACACTTTCTCCATTTATAGGATCTGTTCCTAATTCATAATGGGCTCAGTGAGGAGGAAGTCGTGAGCATCTTCAATTCCACCTTCCCTTCCAAGTTTCAGCACCTTAAGCTGCTCTTGCTCTCATCTTGTTCTCATTTTTTGAAGAAGCAACACACAGTTGAATAACCTTATTAGGTGCAGGGAGGTTTTTTGTGGCGGGGGGAAGGATATCGTCACAAAGAGCAGCTGGTACAATCTTTACATTGTGGCATCACAAATTTGTTTGCACTTCATACAAGCGGTTATACAAAGAATAGCGCAAATACCCGGGGTCTCCTTTTCTTCCTACTCCACTCCTGAGGATTTCTGAATGTCATCGGAGATTATGAAGACTGAATGCAGCAAGTGAGTAATAATATTCAGTACCTAAGAGATCAGTTCGTTTTTGTTGTTGTTGAAAACGCCACAGATTTTCTGCTGACCCTGTCAACAACTACGAGAAGCTAATTTGCTAGCTCAATGACTCATCATTGGTTCAGTTTACACGGAGCTGACAAAGGTCAGCCGTGTAAAGGAAAGTATTTGGTTTTGATACTTACATCAAGGAGCTGCGATACTTCCTATGATTCCATGATTGATTTAATGTAAATTCGCCTAATTGCATAACTAAAGTGAACAGTGCTAGATGCTGCTGTCATTCGCTTTCAGTTATACTGGAGAGTTGTTAACGGTGGGTTTAATAAAAGCAGACCTGACCCACTTGGGCTGTTTGCAGTATAAACACAACTCTGGACGTGCTGTTGCAAGTTACACAGTCCCATTCGGATTGTGCCGGCCATGGTAAGATATGCTCCTTCTGGAGGGTTTCAGGCCTCAGCTGCACTGCCAGAGGTTAGCGGCTTCTGTTTTGTTTTGGTCTGGTTGCCATGGGGACAGGAGGAAGGGGGAGGAAAGGTGGGCATTAGGTGTCTTTCCATTCCACTGCACACCTGTGCTGCGTAAGAGAGAGAGCAGCTTGACAGGAAGTGGCTATGTGGAAGCCCATGCTCATTCCAGTTCACCTCCTGCAACTTAAGGGATGTAGGAATGTTAAAGGCTCAAAAGCTGAGCACGCACAATGGTTGGCAGTGTGGACAAAAACAACAGCAACACAACACCGTATAAATACATTGTTAAGTAAGAACAGAGTTAAGTGCTTGGCTGTTTGCTGTGGGTCCAATCCTAGGCTGGGTGCAAGATTCAGGCTGTGAAGCTCACAAACAGAGCAGGAAGGCAGAAATACGAACCCTGAATGTGGTGGCTCCATTAGCGATTAGTAGTGGTACTATTAGCAGGACCTGAAGCAAAACATTATGGTGTGAGAGCTGTTTGGGGTTCAAACCAAGCTGATATGTCCTTTTCCGTGACAGTCCACTTCCCAGATTTCCATTTTCTCCCTACAGTCTGGAGACAACATTCTGTGCCCACTGATTGTGCCCAATGCATATTAAGCTTCTTCTTCTTCTTCTTTGCAGGGGGTGTGTGTCCTCGCTGCCCTTCATCCTACCATACACGCTTAAGCCTTCAGACGTGGTGTTTCTATGTGGCCACCGTGAATGATAGGAAGAGATTTATGGAAAATGCCTGTTAACGGAGCTTTGGGTATGTTAAGCCGAAATTGCAATTTTATGATGTGAACCGCCCCGAGACCCACGGATGAATGATGGTGTACAGATTTAATAAATATCAATAAAAATAATAATTCATATTAATTACATTATTTATTTATTTATTTGTTTGTTTATTTGTTTGTTTGTTTATTATGAATGTATCCTACCTTCTGCCATGGAAACTGAGTTGGTGTGGATGTGGTTCTTGAGCAGTCATCTATCTGAACACCAACCAGACCCAGAATTAGGAATGGATGAAAGTTCAGGATTCTTGACCTGGTTTATGTTCCTTGCACATAAAGTGGCCAGTCTGTGCAGATTTTTTAAGGATTTTGGTTTTTTTTTTAATAGTCATGCTTTCAACTGGCTTAATTTTTGGGGGGAGAATTTCCATGCTGGTCCATGGCTTTCCTGGAGCTTTCCTTCTTTTAAACAACCGTTCTGGCTCACTTGGAGAAGTGCTGAGGTTCCCACTCTTATACTGTGACTAGAAAGTCACCTGGAAGGAGCAGTACGTTATAAGATGTTGCCCCTTCTTGGTAATTCTACCGGGGGGGGGGGGAGAGATGGCTACCATCATGCACTTAGGGGACAGCCATCTTTTGTCCCCCCTACAATATGTAAGGTGGTCTTTGTCTGGCAGGAAAGAAAATCATAGCCAGCTTTCCACAGGGGAAGGAAGAAAGGAAAATCCTTTGTCAGACAAGAGATGCAGATATTATATATCTATCTCCAGTCTATCTCAACTTCAGAAAAAGACATTTCTTAACAGAGAACAGGCGGATAGCTTTAGTGTGGAAAGAGTTAAAGCCTTGTTGAGAATTCCAAGCATACCTATATTCATTTCTTTTTGAATAAAGTGACAAATTCCCATTCTTGGTCACTGGAGCACAAAATTAGCCTGGTGCTGCAGTGAAAGGTCAACATGGAAAGAAATAAACAAGAGGTGAGAGGTCTTGACCCAAGTATAGAACAATAGAGATGGCTAAATAAAAAATTAATTCTACTGTATGCTATGGTCCCGTCCCCCCCTTCTACCTTCCCTATAGAATAGCCACAGAGCACAGAATGGCTGCTTCAGAGCTTAAACCCAGGCTGCAGCCACACCATATATTTGAAGTATTATGCCACCTTGGATAGTCATGGCTTACCCCAAAGAATCCTGGGAATGTAGTTAGTTTCAAGGTGCTAAAGTTGTTAGGAGACCCTTATTCCCCTCACAAAGTTATTATTCCCAGAATGGTTTTACAATAAATTATTCTTCCCCAGGAACCAGTGGCATAGGCTGGGGGCCAGAGGGTTGGTTGCCCTGGGCACAAAATTGTTGTTGCTGTTGTTGTTGTTTAGTCATTTAGTCGTGTTCGACTCTTCGTGACCCCATGGACCAGAGCACGCCAGGCACTCCTGTCTTCCACTGCCGCCCACAGTTTGGTCAAACTCATGCTGGTAGCTTTGAGAACACTGTCCAGCCATCTCGTCCTCTGTCGTCCCCTTCTCCTTGTGCCCTCCATCTTTCCCAACATCAGGGTCTTTTCCAGGGAGTCTTCTCTTCTCATGAGGTGGCCAAAGTATTGGAGCCTCAGCTTCATGATCTGTCCTTCCAGTGAGCACTCAGGGCTGATTTCCTTAAGAATGGATCGGTTTGATCTTCTTGCAGTCCATGGGACTCTCAAGAGTCTCCTCCAGCACCATAATTCAAAAGCATCAATTCTTCGGCGATCAGCCTTCTTTATGGTCCAGCTCTCACTTCCATACATCACTACTGGGAAAACCATAGCTTTAACTATACGGACCTTTGTTGTTTTGCACCCCCTAACAAAATTGTTAGGGGGTGCAAAATTTCAATGCCTGGTGCTGCCTCAATACACCTGCACTTTCCATTGTTGGGCTCCATTGAAAACAGCTTCTCCATGCGAACCAGGAAGTGGCCTCTCCAGACAACGCCAACAACTCTTCTTATTTCTGTGGCTGCAGTTTCCTGGGTGAAGCAGACACCGTTAGGAAGTTGAAATGCACATGCATACTCTGTATGTTTCCATCCCTCCCACCCACCACCTCCATGCGGCCCCGGGCATTGGCAACCCATGCAATGCCACTGCCAGGAACCCTAGGTAATTGTAGCTCCATGAGGAGAATAGGAGGTCTCCTAATAACCCTCAGCAGCCTTAACAAAGTACACTTCTCAGCATTTTTTTGGGTGGGGGCCATGACTGTTTAAAAATGGCTTGCATATGGGAAGCAACTTGAATATAGAGTCATTGCATGGTCAACATTTTGATAGATGGTTTATGCTTCAAGGGTTCTGTCATAATTAAGTGGGACATCTTTCTTTCTTTCTTTCTTTCTTTCTTTCTTTCTTTCTTTCTTTCTTTCTTTCTTTCTTTCTTGTGAGATGCAATTTATAAAAAAAGAGTCACGAATCCCACTGGATAACATTGGGCCATCCGCATTTTCTGCCTAACGTACCTCACAGCGTGGTTTGTGAGGATAGTATTGAGCAACCCTCATGCATGATGCCCTAAGCTCTTTAAAGAAATGGTAGGTTAGCACAAGACAACCAAACAGAACCCATTCAGCGGATCGAATTGCACATATCGTAAAGCAGCTTTTCCTCACCTGGTGCCCTCAAGGTGCTGCTGAACTACAACTCCCATCAGCCCCTGCCAGCATCTGTACTAGTAAAGAAAACGCCAGCTTTGCCAAATGTGGTTGTCCTTTAATGGAAGAAGGACAATGAACCAGATAATATCCCCATAGAAGACACTGTGTTGATTTATACAATATTTGACTTTATATGAAAATGCACTCATTTCCGGCAGATTCACAGTTGTTTTCTGTCTGGTGTAGGAAGTCATGGCTCGGATACCAGCTGCAACTGGGTGAAGGCAGCACTGCCTTTAACATCAAAGTGCGTTGCCTTCATTCTAGCGCAAGTCTTCTGGAGAGAGACTTGCGTTGCCCCATGATAAATATGATCCCCAACAGCAAGTCAACTACGTTTAATTTAATGGCACCAGCAGATTAAACCAGAGGCTCTTTATTTCTGTTCGTCGTGTTTTGGGTCCTAGTGTGTTAACTTTGCTTCACTGGTTGAGTCGTGTTGTTTTATTCTGAAAGGAACACTTGCCTGCTGCTAGCCTCCTTCCCCCTCATAGGATTCGCTCCTGCTCTTGGCTTCAGATGCTTCACATTAGCGGCAAAAGCAGAGCTGTACAGCTTTTTGCCAATTGGCACGGTGCATTTCAGCAGGTTGAAAAGGGCTGTATTAGGCCAACAGTAGAAAACAGTTGCCCAGATGACTTAACTGTAAAACCTCAGATTTACAAACAGTACCAGGAATACACCCAGGCCACATGAAGACTCTATCGGATGTGTCTGGAGGGCTCTGGGCACGCATGAAGAGAACTCTGCACAGCCGAATTCCAATACAAAAATATGGAGTGGATTATGGAGACCACTCTGTGTTTTTTTCTGCAAAGCAGGCTGGAGGTTTGCTGGGGCAGAACAAAATCTACTGACGTTCCACCAAAACTTTTTAGAGCAGTGGAAACAACTAGTTTCTCTTAGGGATGAATGCATGAGTTTATTTGCAGCCCATGTCAATTTCGCAGTCCATGTCAATTTCATGAATCTCCATTCTGTTTACATATCAATCTGTGCTTTTTTGGGGGGGGGTAGGGGCTGCATTTAAATACATATTTTACCCCAAAAATGATAATTTTGATCTGGATATGCATTTGTATTTTAGCATAAAACATAAATTTGTTTCTGAGTTTTGGTTTGCTGCTTGAGTTGAGAACTAAAATTGAGATAAGTGCAAAATCCCCCCCCCCCAAAAAAAAACTGTATTAGTTTAGGAGCACAATTTGTTGTTGTTGTTTGAATTTGAGGACCGTTTGTGTGTGTGTGTGTGTCATAGTATAAAACCACAATATTCACAATGCAGTAGCAAACAAAAACCATACCCTGGAAGTTTCATAGAATCATAGAATCATAGAGTTGGAAGAGACCACAAGGGCCATCGAGTCCAACCCCCTGCCAAGCAGGAAACACCATCAGAGCACTCCTGACATATGGTTGTCAAGCCTCTGTTTAAAGACCTCCAAAGTAGGAGACTCCACCACACTCCTTGGCAGCAAATTCCACTGTCGAACAGCTCTTACTGTCAGGAAGTTCTTCCTAATGTTTAGGTGGAATCTTCTTTCTTGTAGTTTGGCTCCATTGCTCCGTGTCCGCTTCTCTGGAGCAGCAGAAAACAACCTTTCTCCCTCCTCTATATGACATCCTTTTATATATTTGAACATGGCTATCATATCACCCCTTAACCTCCTCTTCTCCAGGCTAAACATGCCCAGCTCCCTTAGCCGTTCCTCATAAGGCATCGTTTCCAGGCCTTTGACCATTTTGGTTGCCCTCCTCTGGACACGTTCCAGTTTGTCAGTGTCCTTCTTGAATTGTGGTGCCCAGAACTGGACACAGTACTCCAGGTGAGGTCTGACCAGAGCAGAATACAGTGGCACTATTACTTTAAAAGTTTAAAAGGCCACAGATTGTTGGGAGAAGAGGAATATTTTTGCCTGGCACCTAAAGATATGTAAGGATGGGGTCAGAGGAGCAGCCCTGGGGAGAGCATCCCACAAACAAGGAGCCACCACAGAAAAGGCAAATTCAACTGGTTCCCTTATAAATGAGGACCAAATGAAATTCTCCTCCATCTCTAGCTCCCAATCATCTACTTTCTCCTTCATAGGGATGTGGGAGAATTTTGAATCATTTCACATTTGAAGGCAAGGGGGGGGGTGAGAGGGAAATGCAAACCAAAACGCAGCCCCCTTTCTGCATTTGCACGTTTTTGAATTTTGCAATGCAGCAGACTCTACGTTCCTTCGTTCCTCTTCCCTCCAGGAGCACCAGGAAAGGATTATAAAGTACTGAGTCTACACATCTCAGACTGGGCACACCAGTGTAACAATGACATGGTACATTCATTAGGCTGGATCATGGTGAAGGACCATCAGAGGTGACCTGAGCACAAGGATTGCGGTAGGTGGATACAGTGGCGTAGCGTGGGTTGTCAGCACCCGGGGCAAGGCAAGTAATTTGCGCCCCCTAACCCGTGGATTTTAGCAGGGGGCAGAGAGCTGTGAGTGCGAGCGCGCCCCCCCCCCCAGATGTTGCGCCCGGTGCGGACGGCCCCCCCTGCACCCCCACGCTACGCCACTGGGTGGATACAATCCCAATCTTGTGCTATGTCAGTGCTGGTGCCAGATCTCAGCATAGTTGAACACCTGCCAAGGGTCCAAATCCCAACAAGAGCTGCCTGGGCCTGTTGCGCCTCCTTCTCAAGAAGGGAGCCCAGAGAAAGTAAGGAACTGAATTTGGGCAGCCATGAGAAAACAACTGCCACTTCCTCCTTGAGCTTTGGCTTCAGAACTGTAGTTATCAGGCACCTCATACTCAAAGGTTTTCATTCCGTTTATGGAGAATGTTTGAAACGTGTAGGCCTAGCATCTACACGCCACAAACAATGCACAACAACTACCACTTATGCTCAGGGCTGCCAATTTGTGTGCACATTTAGGAGATACACATAAATCAGGCCCCACAGACCCTTAGCTGTAAATTTATTTTTTAAAATAAGCCAATCATTGAAAGGCAGGTATGAAACATTATAAATTAACAAATTCACAAGAACAAGCACATTTGAGGCGAATTGAGGTTCTTACATTTCTTTATGTTTTATATTCTGCTGGAAGCTGCCCAGAGTGGCTGGGGAAACCCAGTTAGATGGGTGGGGTATAAATGATACAATTATGATGATGATGATGATGATGATCAATGATGAGGTGTGGAGTTGGCAATGGCAATCAAGAGGACCTGTAGGGGAAGGTGCCTTGTCCAATTGTCTCCCCCAAAAGCCTGGAGGTGGCATTGCAACTTACTTTAATACAGGCATAGACAAACTCGGCCCTCCAGATATTTTGGGACTACAACTCCCATCATCCTTAGCTAACAGGACCAGTGGTTAGGGATGATGGGAGTTGTTGTAGTCCCAAAACATCTGGAGGGCCGAGTTTGCCTATGTCTGCTTTAAGACAAGGGTGGGGCAGCCTTGACACTCCTGACTTCGTTGGATTGCAGCTCCCTTCATTTCTGACCTTTGGCTATGCTGGCTGGGACAGGATGTGAGTTTCATCATCCCTGCTTTAAGGTAACTGGAAATATAACTCAGGCATTGCACTGCAATGAGCTGACCTGTGATCTTGTGCCAGTTGGCTTGGCTTCTATACAGCCCATGGCCTGTGGTGGCTGATGATGTTGAAAAATTGAGAATTATATTACAGTGGTGCCTCGCAAGACGAAATTAATTCGTTCCGCAAGTTTTTTCTTCTTGCGAGTTTTTCGTCTTTCGATGCACGGTTTCCCATAGGAATGCATTGAAAATCAATTAATGCGTTCCTAGGGAAACCGACTTCAGACCAGGTCCGGGGACAGTCTGTCCCCCGACCTCTTCTGAAGGCTGGGGGGGGGACAAGGGCTTTTCTTCCCACCCCCAGCATTTTAAAATCGCCCCAGGACAGCGGAGGACTTCTCCGCTGTCGGGGCGATTTAAAAGCCCCTGGGAAGGCAGGCAGGGGGGACAAAGACTTTTGCCCCCCGCCAGCCTTCAGAAGAGGTCCTGGACCTCTTCTGAAGGCTGGCGGGGGCGAAAGTCTTTGCTCCCCCTGCCTGCCTTCAAAAGCTGTCCGGCCAAGGCTTCGCGGACCTGTCCGCCAGCAGCGGCAGCGCTGCCGCTGCTGGCGGAGACTTGCCGGCATGCCGAAGCCTGCGCGCAGCGCGCCCAGGCTTCGCGGACCTCTCCGCCAGCAGCGGCAGCGCTGCCGCTGCTTGCGGAGACTTGCCGGCATGCCGAAGCCTGCGCGCGCTGACATCAGCGCGCCCAGGCTTCGCGGATCTCTCCTGCCTTCAAAAGCCGTCCGGGATAGCGGGAAGCGCTTCCCTGCTATCCCGGACTGCTTTTAAAATGCTGGCGCTGGGGAGCAAAGCCTTTCGGCCCCCGCCAGCCTTCCTGGACCTCTTCTGAAGGCCGGAGGGGGGGGGGAAGGCTTTGCTCCCCACCGCTAGCATTTAAAAGAGGTCCCCGGAGATTTCCCTATGGGCTTTCGTCTTGCGAAGCAAGCCCATAGGGAAATTCGTTTTGCGAAGCGCCTCCAAAACGGAAAACCCTTTCGTCTAGCGGGTTTTCCGTCTTGCGAGGCGTTCGTCTTGCGGGGTACCACTGTATATGGATATAATCCTTATTTATGACAGAGATGTCTGGCTGCAGGAAAGGCAGAAAGTAGTTAAAAGGACCATAAACAAGATGCAAAAAGTAAATGGAATGTAAAAATTCCCCTTGCAAATTCCTCTTTTTAAATTATTGCTGTTATTATTAATTTTATGCATTATCGGCCCTCATTGTAAACTGTATTGATTGTAGCAAGTGGGAAGTGTTGATATACCCGCAGCTACTGTTAACAAAGATAAAGGTATCAATTATCAATTAGCAAATTGCTGCAAATAAGAAAAAGGGAAGGGAAGAAAGTTCCTTACAGGGAATATCTGACACCTTTGTAGTGTTTTGTAAATTACCCCCCCCCCTTTTTATAAAGGAATATTTTTCTGCGTTTTATACCATTTTCATTTATACATTTTATGTATATATTATAAAAAAGGTGTCTGGGACGTAATTACCAAATATGTTAGAGATAAGTTGCTGTTCTTTTAATCATTTGCGGAACAAATATTAATTGCTTCCCCAAAAATATATTTTTGCCCTTTTCTGCAGATAACAAGTAAAATTAACTAACAGTTCAATTATTCTATTAATGAGGTAGCTCCCTTCCCCACTGGCATGAATTCTAAGTGGTGTCTGTATGAGTGTGTGTGTGTGTGTTTTATTCTTCAAATGCCTCTTATTCTGCAAGCAATCAAATATCTTTTTTCTTTTTTGCTGCATAATCAAAAAATCCTACTCCAGAAAAACACACACCAGACTACCACTGATACAAAAATGACGGCCATGTTCCTTCCGTTAACTAGTTTTCATGAATTCAGGAATACAGGAGAATGACTAGAGAAGGGTTGAGGTGAACCCCTTCACACTTTCAAGCACAGGCTAGCCCCACTGTCTGTCACTAACTTGCTCTGTGACCATGCTCTCAATGTGCTTGGTGAGTAGAGCATGAGTAGGAACTCTGTGTGCATACTCATTAAGGCAGAAGTCCTCCATACAAAGTGGGGATCTTGAAAATGTAGATGAAATCTGTGAGTTGCCCCCAGAGAGATCCATTTCATGCATCAAACACACAACTGGTGTGGGACACAGGAGGTGTTTGTGTGAACACCAGGGGTGCCAACTATAGGGGGCTATGGCTGCCCCCTTTCTTGTGGGCCACACCACAGAGCCTCCAAAACAACTTCCAGTGCCTCACGAAGCACTGGAAGTTATGTCCAAGGCCTTGTGAGACATCAGACGTGGTGTCCGAGGTCTTGTGAGATCTTGGAACCTGACTTCAGTTGGCACTGGAAGTCAGGTTCCAAGGTCTCACAAGAGGCCTCTCTGAGGCCTCACAAGATCTCGGAGATGCTTTCCGAGGTCTTGTGAGGTCTTGTGAGGTGCCACTAGAAGTCAGGTTCTGAGGTCAGGGGCACAGATGACGTCATGACATCATGTGACATCTTGATGTTATGCACTTTGGGCACCCATAACTTGGGGCTCAAATTGGCTCCCCTGGTGAACACCTCTAAAAGGAGAGGCAAGAAGAGAACAATGAGGGAGAAACATTAATGAGTGGCTGGTTTTCTCTCAGAGGCCTAAGTACCTCCATTCTACCAGAGCAAGAGTGGGGAACCTCAGGTCATGGGACAAAATGTGACCTTCCAGACCTCTCCTTCTGACACTTGGGACCGCCTTTTGAGCCACACCCCCTGCTTTGCTGGGCTTCAGAGTTTCTGTGCGGCTGAACTTTGATAATGCTTTTTTCTTCCCTACATGCAGGATAGAGGAGGATGTGCAACTGCAAAGAAACCAGTTTACTGACTGGGACAGCAGCATATTTCTGCATTGCGGCAGATTGGGCTAGATGACCCTCGTGGCCCCTTGCAGCTCTCCCATTCTATGATTTTATGATTCTTTGAATGAAGGTAAAATTCATATTGGATGCTCTTGCTCTGGAACTTTCCTCAAGCCACACCCCTCACTGGCCTTGTTTCACCCCGCAGGTGTTATTGACCGGCTGCAAGAGATGCAGCTCAGCTGGCAGAGCATGAGACTGTTAATTTCAGAGTTGTGGGGTCGAGCCCCACACCTGGCTAAAGGTTTCTGCATTGCAGGCACCCTCATGGGTCCCTTCCACCTCTACAATCCTATGACTATATGAATTTGTCATTGGAATCTAAGAATACCACTTCCTTGTTTGGCTGGAGGATAGGCAGGGTGTGTGAGAGAGACTGTTTTTAAAGTACCCTGCTGTATAAAAGGGAATTACAGTGGTACCTTTGGACGTTCACATCCTGAGTAGAATGCCCCGTTCACATCCTGAGTAGAATGCAACCCGCGACCGCATGTCTGCGTGTGCGCGGGTCGTGTTTCGCCGCTTCTACGCATGCGTGCGACGTCATTTTGAGCGTCTGCGCATGCGCGAGCAACGAAACCCGGAAGTAACGTGTTCCGTTACTTCCGGCTCACCACGGAGAATAACCTGAAAACGCTCTACCTGAAGCATATTTAACCCGAGGTATACATTTACTGTTCCACCCACTTTCGCCTCTGATCCCTGCTTCCTACTGGCCCCCTCTGAAAGTTGCTCAGAAGGGAATGTGTCCCTTGGGCAGAAAAGGTTTTTCTATCCCTGACTCCAAGCATCTTTTGAACAAGCCAGCAGGCAGTCGCTGCAGGCCAAGCCACCTCCTGGCCTGGCAGCTAACTGTCTTTAGTGAGAGCCAGTGTGGTGTAGTGGTTAAGAGTGGTAGTCTCGTAATCTGGGGAACCGGGTTCGCGTCTCCGCTCCTCCACATGCAGCTGCTGGGTGACCTTGGGCCAGTCACACTTCTTTGAAGTCTCTCAGCCCCACTCACAGAGTGTTTGTTGTGGGGGAGGAAGGGAAAGGAGAATGTTAGCCGCTTTGAGACTCCTTAAAGGGAGTGAAAGGCGGGATATCAAATCCAAACTCTTTTCTTCTTCTTCTCTGATTCCTACATTGCAGGGGGTTGGACCAGGTGACCCTATGAGTCACTTCCATCTCTACAATTCTGTGATTCTATGATTTACAGCAGATTGACCTTTCTTCGCACCCATGGGCATGGAAAGGATGCCGATATGGTAGAGTCATTTTGCCATAGTACATAACCACAGGTTGTTGTTTTGTAAGTGCAGGCGTCCCCACCCCACCCCAAAGGAAATGCCATACGTTTTCACTTGCCACACCGCCCCCCCCATCAAAAAACAGAGGAGAAGAGTTCTCTTCCGCCCACCACCCCCACGCCCTGATTCAAAAGTTCGTTGTGCTGGGTAACAGCCCTAATGCACACAGGGTCCCCTTTGAGTTCTAGCGTCCTACAGCCGCGTGCCAACTAGACCACAGCAATATTCCTATCAATGTATATTTGTGGATGCAATTCCCCCCACATGCACAATTCACTGGTAATGCAAAACAATATGTTAAAAATAGCATGAATTACAATTATTTCGTATGATTCAGTAACCACAAATAAGCCATTATTGCAAGGGAAATGAATCAGCCAGCCCCTGGCAACAAATTCGAAGCGGCAAAGCAGCAGGTAAAATCCATCCCGGCTAAAATTATTACATATGTTTTTTTCGGAGTAATGAAGCACATTTGACATGAACATAAAGTAGCTGTTGAACTTAATCCTATAACTGAAACCTACAACTGTGGAAGCTACCAGGGGGTGAGGGTGGGGTTGGCGAAGGGGGGGATACCATGGCAGTTTCTGGGAGTGGGCTTGTCAGGAGGCATCTATTTATGGCTCCCGTTCCTGCTTTAGAGACAGTCTGGGTATTCGGATCTGGTATCTGCATGACTGCCAAGGTCGAAGAAACCTCTCTTGGTGGTAGTTCTGGACCTGAGGTGTGTGTGTGTGTGTGTGTGTGTGTGTGTGTGTGTGTATTATCTCACAAGCAAAATATCCCTTGCTGGGAATCGCAGGTGGAGAGAATGATATTGAGCTTGGATCCTATTTATTGCCGATCAGAAGGTCGGGAGTGTGAATCCCCACAACGGGGTGGGCTCCCATTGCTCTGTCCCAGCTCCTGCCAACCTAGCAGTTTGAAAGCACACCAGTGCAAGTAGATAAATAGGTACCACTGTGGCAGGGAGGTAAACGGTGTTTCCATGTGCCAGAAGCGGTTTAGTCATACTGGCCCCATGACCTGGAAAGCTGTCTGTGGACAAACGCCAGCTCCCTTGGCCTGAAAGCGAGATGAGCATTGCACCCCATAGTTGCCTTTGACTGGACTTAACAGTCCAGGGGTCCTTTACCTTTTCCCTGTTGCCATCCCACAGGAATCTGTTTGGCCACTGTGAGAACAGGATGCTAGACTAGATGGGTCATTGGCCTGATCCAGCAGGCTCTTCTTATGCTCTTATGCTCACTGTGGTTTCCAACACAGCAAAATGCCCAGACTTGCACTTTTTGTATCCATTTTTGAGATTTGTAAGTTTAGTCACAGTGAGTCAAGGATGGCTACATGAGTCACATGGTTTCGCTGATGAATCACTGCATGCCTCACTTCTTCGAGGATCTTTTCTCCTTCTTTTGCCCTGATTATTGTGTGATGAAATGTATCAGGGGAAGTCAAGTAAAATGCAACAGTGTCACCTCTCATTCTTCTTCCATCCTGCCAGTCACCCTATACAGTGATGAGCACTCGTGTCTGGCTAAAAAGATAATGATAGCCCTGACTTAATTGCACTTCGGAAGTAGTTTGGGGTTTCTGTATTATGCATACCCTCCAATATTTCTCTAATGAAAATGGGACGTCCTAAATAATAATAATAATAATAATAATAATAATAATAATAATAATAATAATAAATACCTCACCCATCAGACTCAGCCCCAGGCATTTTGGGTGGCTTCTAACATATATAAAAACATAATAAAGCATTAAACATTAAAAACTTCCAAATACAGGGCTGACTTCAGATATCTTCTATAGGCTGTCTCCTTGGCTGGCTGGGTGTGTGTGTGTGTCTGTGTGTGTGTGTGTGTCACATATCTCCATTCCCTCTAACATCTCTCCAATGACAATAGGGACATCCTAAGGAAAAGCACTCCTTCATGGATCGCTGCCTTGTCGTGGCGAAGGGGCTTGAATAACTCAGAGAAGCTATGAGCTATGCAATGCAGGGCCACCCAAGACGGACAGGTCCTAGTGGAGAGTCTCAGATATGCAGATGACACAACCTTGATGGCAGAAAGTAAGGAACAATTAAAGTACCTTTTAATGGGGGTGAATATGGTCTGAAGCTCAACATAAAAAACCACCTACTGGCAAATAGAAGGGGACGAAATGGAGGCAGTGAGAGATTTTACTTTCTTGGGTTCCATGATTACTGCAGATGGTGACAGCAGTCATGAAATTAAAAGACGCCTGCTTCTTGGGAGAAAAGCAATGACAAACCTAGACAGCTTCTTAAAAAGCAGAGACATCACCTTGCCAATAAAGGTCCGTATAGTTAAAGCTATAGTTGAAGTGGCTGGGCCAAAGCTGAAGATCAAACCTATCCATTCTTAAGGAAATCAGCCCTGAGTGCTCACTGGAAGGACAGGTCGTGAAGCTGAGGCTCCAATACTTTGGCCACCTCATGAGAAAAGAAGACTCACTGGAAAAGACCCTGATGTTGGGAAAGACTGAAGGCACAAGGAGAAGGGGATGGCAGAGGACGAGATGGTTGGACAGTGTTCTCAAAGCTCCCAACATGAGTTTGACCAAACTGCAGGAGGCAGTGGAAGACAGGAGTGCCTGGCGTGCTCTGGTCCATGGGGTCATGAAGAGTCAGACACGACTAAACAACTAAACAACAACAAGGAAAAGCAGGGCATTCCGGGATCAAATCAGAAACTGGGACGGCTTCTGTAAATCTGGATCTGCTCTGGAAAATAGGGAAACTTGGAGCGTCTGATAGTGCACTTTGGGCCTCAGTAAAATGTGAGCATCTCTCTTCATTGACTAGTGGATTCAATAATTACTGAAGGGTTTTTGACATCCCACCCCTTCACTGATTTTACATAGGAAGAACCTCCATACCATTAAGAGGAATCAGGGCTGCACTGGAGGGGGTTGTTGCTATTTAATACTTATTACTTGCTTTACTCAGGGAAAGTGACTTACAGACACAAAAGTTGACGAGGCTACATTTTAATATTTTAATGTTCCATTATTTTAATGTTGTATTTTATTTTTGTTTTTAAGTTGTAATCATTCATCTTGTTTTTATTATTGCTTGTAAGCTGCTCTGAGCCCGGCCTTGGCTGGGGAGGGCGGGGTATAAATTAAAAATATTATTATTATTATTATTAAAAATCAATTACAATAAATACAGCCAATAAAAATCTAGTTGCAACGGTTGCTTTAATCAGCCCCCACAATGGCAATTTTAGCATGGGAAGATGGCAGAAGGTCCCCGTTTTTATCCTTGGCATTTCTGGGAAAGACACCCATCTGAAACCCTGGCACAGCTCCTGAGCTAGACAGATCAATAATTTGATTTGGTAAAATGCAGCTTTCCACATTTTGAGAGCAGTCCTAAAAGTGCCATCCTAAACACTCTTACCGGGGATTCAACCTAACGGAACTCAATGGTGAGGCAAACTTTTGAACAAAAATTCTGTGGGTCATACTTTGGAACAATTGCAGGATTTAGTGGAAAGAGTCAATTAACAGCTGCCCATTTGGGAACAGATAATCTCTAAGCACTAACTCTGCAGGAGATGTGCCCCCTATTTCACTTACCCTGGATCAGGGGTCAGCAAACTTTTTCAGCAGGGGGCCGGTCCACTATCCCTCAGACCTTGTGGGGGGCCGGACTATATTTTGGAAAAAATTGAATGAATGAATTCCTATGCCCCACAAATAACCCAGAGATGCATTTTATTTTTATTTTTTTAAAATAGTTTTTATTGCATTTTTTCAGACACAGACAGAAAACAGAAAAAGGAAAAAAGAAAGAAAAATGTAAAAGAAGATACAAAAGATCATAACCCTTCAACAGCTTATTCCAACTTTCCATCGAACTTCCCCACATCTCCCGCACAATGCATTCTTAATAATAAATTTATCAGCAAATTGTAACCTTGTTTCATGTGTTTCTTTGGTACTTTCAATTGCAATTTAAGTTTAAATCCCTTATTGTCTATTTACTCTAAGAACAAAATGTATTATCCTTTTTAACATTTAAACTTTGATCCCTTCAATATTGTTATCCAATTTCATAAATATTACACTCTCATTGCTGGGGCTAGCGTTTCAAATTATGCGTCATTTTATAGTTCATATAACTTATAAAGTTTTTGCAAATAATTCTTAAATTTTTTCCAGTCCTCCTCCATTGCTTCTTCTCCCAGGTCTCGGATTCGCCTTTTACCAGAGATGCATTTTAAATAAAAGCACACATTCTGCTCATATAAAAACACCAGGCAGGCCCCACAAATAACCCAGAGATGCATTTTAAATAAAAGCACACATTCTACTCATGTAAAAACACACTGATTCCCAGACTGTCCGCAGGCCGGATTTAGAAGGCGATTGGGCCGGATCTGGCCCCTGGGCCTTAGTTTGCCTACCCATGCCCTGGATCATCATATCTCTGTCCCTAAACAGGCTTGAGATGATTAAAAGAAACTGGAGAAATGTAGATTTCCTTCTCTCTTGAAAGGTTTTTTTTTTTTGGTCATTCACTGAGCTGACATTCCTTGGCTCCCAGTACATTAAATAAATCTAATTATGACACTTTAATAAAATATGTTAAAGGAGATTATTTGAGGCCAAAGTCTGAAAGCAATGCAGAACATGTTCCAGCAGCACATTCCTTGCACCTGGATATTAACCTCTTCAATGCCCTCTGGACATATGGCACAAATCCAGAATCACAGCACCTGTAGTTCCCGGTGGATGTCTGCCATAAGCACTCACTTCATAGGAAAGTTTAATATGACACATTCAGCATAGCTGGGCGGATTGTGACCCCAAGTTTACTGATGTTTCAGGAGCCAGTGGGACAAGCAAAAACCTGCACATTTCCCAGTTTGCCTCAGTGGAGCCGAGTGCCAATTTGGCCTGTCCGTATCCCTTATTAGCTGCTGTTCACAAAACATTCAGATCGCTGAATTCCACATTCGTACAAGCAATTCGCAGCAAATTGTTGGGCTGGTGCCAAGACGAGATTAATCACAAAACCAAATGTGTTTCCTGATGAAATGAAAATCATTCTGGGAGGGAAACCAAGAGGTTTATGAAAGAACGTAAGCATATCTCAGAGTACAACACCTACCTACATACCTTTTGCACACACACAGAGACAGTAATTAGGGCATGCAGCTATAAATTTATACTGGTTTCACTCTCATGGAATGGTGGTGTTGCGACATTGCTAAGACTCCTTTGTTAGAGACCCAGGTGTTCTGATTAGCGCAAGAGATAGAACTGAGCATCGGGGTGGTAGTGTTTACTATTGTCAAATGGAAAGCAGCCATGGCGAACTGTCTCCGTTGACTTGGGTGGGACTTGAGATCTTTTCCCACCAAATGCAACCTAACTCTGTGGCATGAAGGCTTGGTAAGCTGGTAAGAAGTTGGTTTTTTAATATTGTTGTTGTTGCTGTTGTTGTTGTTGTTTCTCTATCACTTTATTTAAAACAAAAACAAAAACAAGACACCTCAAAGCAGTTTAAGGTAAAGGTAAAGGGACCCCTGACCATTAGGTCCAGTCGTGACTGACTCTGGGGTTGCGGCGCTCATCTCGCTTTATTGGCCGAGGGAGCTGGCGTACAGCTTCCGGGTCATGTGGCCAGCATGACTAAGCCGCTTCTGGTGAACCAGAGCAGTGCACAGAAACGCCGTTTACCTTCCCTCCGGAGCGGTACCTATTTATCTACTTGCACTTTTCACATGCTTTCAAACTGCTATGTTGGCAGGAGCAGGGACCGAGCAACGGGAGCTCACCCCGTCGTGGGGATTTGAACCGCTGACCTTCTGATCAGCAAATCCTAGGCTCTGTGGTTTAACCCACAGCGCCACCCGTGCCAAAGCAGTTTACAATCTGCATTAAAACATCATATAAAACAGTCCAGACCCAAACGTTACTAAAGAAAGTCAAACATAAAGGATACATTCAAAGCAACGTAATTAACAGGAAACCAGGATATTATCTTAAAAGATTTCAAAACAAAACATTGCAAAGGAGGCCGGCTACAGAATGCACACTGAAGGCAGCAAAGTTATCTTAAACCTTTCAAAAGAAAACACGACTAAAGGAAGTCAGTTATAAAACACACGTTTAAAACAGCATAATTAGCAAGAGAATAAAATATTATCCTGAGCATAGAAGGCTTATGAGTGGGTTGCAGCTAGGCTGCAGAATATGCATGTTGGTTATAGGAGCACCCAGGTCCTGTCTCCAGATTCTGCAGGTAGGGCTGGGAAGAGCCTTGTCTGAAACCCTGGAGTGCTGCCGCCTGGCAGTGTAGACACTCCTGAGCAAGAAGGATCAATGGTTTGAATCAGTATAAGACACCTTCCAGTTATGTACATACACTATTTGATTCAGCATCAGGTTTGGGGGGGATTTTCTGTATTGTGTAGCGATTCACTCTTTTCCAAGCTCCCTGTCTGGCAGGATTCCAGTTGCGATTTTTTGGACATCCATTTTAGATTAGGGATTCTTCTAGTGAACCATGCCACCTAACCGCTTCCTTCTCTTTATCTTATTTTGGTGACATGGAGGTTTAATCTGAAAAAATCAGTGTGGATTTGTTGGTGTCTCTGGTATCTTCTCTCTCTTGCATCAGGGAAGTCTGCTTATATTATGGATGGATGTTCTGCGTTGTTTTATTAATACAGCTGCTACAAGTTTGGCTAGAACAATAAGCTTATGAAATGAACAGTGTGGAACATGCTGGACCAAGAGGGTTCTTTGATCTGATCCAGCAGAGCTTTCAGTGTATTTTATCATCCTTTCTACTACTCTGTTCATACATTGCCAAAGTGGCAAGATTACAACTTTTGCATGGCTCAGTTTCTCTCTGGCAATGTGGATAACTGAATCACGTGCAGTCAGTGGGATGATATAGAGGGGATATATAAAGGATGTAGGTGGCGCTGTGGTCTAAACCACTGAGCCTCTTGGGCTTGCCAATCAGAAGGTTGGCAGTCTGAATCCCCGTGATGAACTCCCATTGCTCTGCCCCAGCTCCTGCCAACCTAGCAGTTCAAAAGCATGCCAGTGCAAGTAGATAAATAGGTACCGCTGAGGCAGGAAGGTAAATGGCGTTTCCATGCGCTCATGGTGTTCTGTTGCACCAAAAGTGGTTTAGTCATGCTGGCCACATGACCCAGAAAGCTGTCTGCGGACAAATGCTAGCTCCCTTGGCCTGAAAGCGAGATGAGCGCCGGAACCCCATAGTCGCCTTTAGCTATCCAGGGGTCCTTTACCTTTTTTTTCTTTACTTTTATAGAGGTGTTACCATGCAAGCACCCCTCTAATCCATACTGCTGATTTTAGCATGGAAGAAGAGTTTGGATTTGATATCCCACTTTATCACTACCCTAAGGAGTCTCAAAGCGGCTAACAATCTCCTTTTCCTTCCTCCCCACAACAAATACTCTGTGAGGTGAGTGAGGCTGAGAGACTTCAGAGAAGTGTGACTAGTCCAAGGTCACCCAGCAGCTGCATGTGGAGGAGCAGGGACGCGAACCCGGTTCACCAGATTATGAGTCCACTGATCTTAACCACTACACCACACTGGCTCTCACTGGATGGTACCCATGTGATCATAGGGGCTCCACGTGGTCTAGGCTGTGAGAGCCAGGTATGGATCACAAGCAATCTCTGCATTCTGAGAACATTGTTTTATTGGTTTGTTTATTTTACTGCTACATCCCACCTTTCCTCCTTAGAGCTCAAGGTGGCGTACATGGTTCTCCCCCTCCTCATTTCATCCTCACAGCAACCCTGTGAGGTAGGTTAGGCTGAGAGACTGTGACTGGCCCAACGTCATCCAGTGAGTTTCATGAGGGAGCAGGGATTCGAACCCTGGTCTCCCAGGTTCTTGTCCAACACTCTAACCCCTACCCTGCACTTTCATCCTGAGAACACGCAAATCAAGCTTACGACGAATTGAATATGGTTGGTTCCTTTTGCTTTTCCTGTTATGGTATAGGTTCCAAGAACTTTGTCACCTTTTGTTAGCTGTCAATTTTTCTGACTACAAGTGAAGCCTTGTAGTATCTCAAAAAGCCTTGTGAACAATTACAGCCTGGAGTCAGGAGGATGCATTTATGTGTGAATATATTTGGACAGTTTACTGAGCTCTGTTGAAATATCTACAAAACCCAACGCATGGATGATCTGAATGAGTGACAACCACTTTCTCATCCTTCAGCCAGGTTGAATAAGGATTCACCCCTTTCACATGTGAAAACGTAGTGGAATCCATGCCCATCATGGGACTGCCTGAACGATTAATTGAGGATGGTGAATAACAATGATTGTGCCACTGCTTCACACAACACAACCTTCAGCCTCCAGTACTATGCATTACCTTTTTATAAATGATTGGAAGCAGTGGGACTAACTTCAAAGTAACCATGCTAATGACTGACCTGTAAATTGGTAAGTGGACAAACTGTGTACTTTATTATCAAGTTGTATGTGAAGGCCTAGCGTAGCCTTCGTCAGCCTCGTACAATCTCAATATTTTGGACTACAACTCCCAACAACCCCCTGTGCTGACTGAGGCTGAAGGGACATGGAGTTCAAAAATGTGGAGGGCACCAGTTTGGAAAAGTCTGATCCAGGGCAGATTGTTGTGGGGGGTTTTGGGGGACGTATTAGAAGCCACCCATAACTGAACTGATTCCATAGGAGCAGCATAATTACAAAACAAACTCAACAACCATAATGAGAAAAGATGACTTTTGTAACAATGGGTGAAACTGTTCTTTATTTCTCTCTCTCCCCCCCCCCCTTTAAGCTGGACATTCCTGTCCCTTTAAGTGCAAATGGCTACATTAATATTCTCTTTTTTAAAATAAAAAAAAACCATGAAGCCTTGTTTGCAATCAATGCATATTCCCCCTTTGTGTAAGAATAACAGATGTTGATAGAAATAGCCATTGGGTTTGTAAAGAACCCATTTCATGTGTCAGAATAGTTGTGCCTCTTCTAGATGAAATGTCAAAAGCAGGCAGATATCTCAATGTGAAATGACCTTAAGAAAAACCCGACCTCGCCAAAGATGACCTTTTTCCAGCAAGAAACATTAAAATTACAACCATATTCATGCTTCAGCTTCAAAAACAATATGTATTTCTTTTCCTTTTTTGTACTTTTCCATCTCGGCATCCTGTGTATTTTAAATAAAGATGTACACTGGCCCTTCTATATGCCATGTTACGCTGAGCATATTTATTTCTCTGTGGGAGTAAAATGGGGGTGCATGAATATTTATATACATATATATTATGTACATACACAGATCTATATACTCCGAGCGAATCAAGCCAAATCCTCCTAATTTCTCAAGAGCCCTCGTGTTTTCTCTCTCTTCATTTTGCACTAGCAGGATGCATTACTTATTGTAACAGAGTGTCTTTTCCCCCTGAATTTTTCACAAATCCCCACAGCCTTGCTTTCTGCAAGTAAAATGCATGTCTTAACAATGACTTAATCAGCTTGAAGTGTCCAAGGTTCTTATAAAGCAGCGATAGAGGGGAATTCACATATAATAGTGTACGTGTGCCATTGCTCATTAGTACCATAGAGAGGAAGACTGGGGAGCGTTTTTCAGTTTGAGAGCTACATTACCATATGGGGGACATTCTGGGGGCTAAATGCTAGTGGAGGGTCACAGCCACACACACACACTTAGAGAATCATAGAATGGGAAGGGACCCTGTTGTTGTGGTTGTTGTTTAGTCGTGTCTGACTCTTCATGACCCCATGGACCAGAGCACGCCAGGCACTCCTGTCTTCCACTGCCTCCCGCAGTTTGGTCAAACTCATGTTGGTAGCTTCAAGAACACTGTCCAACCATCTCGTCCTCTGCTGTCCCCTTCTCCTTGTGCCCTCAATCTTTCCCAACGCCAGGGTCTTTTCCAGGGAGTCTTCTCTTCTCATGAGGTGGCCAAAGTACTGGAGCCTCAGCTTCAGGATCTGTCCTTCCAGTGAGCACTCAGGGCTGATTTCCTTAAGAATGGATAGGTTTGATCTTTGGCTTTGGCCCAGCTGCTTCATCAGCTGTGATGTACTTGTACTTGTCCTCCGCTCTTCCCCAGTAGCATGTTGGATGCCTTCTGACCTGAGGGGCTCATCTTCCAGCATCATAACTTTTATATGCATGTTGTTTTTGTCCATGGAGTTTTCTTGGCAGGGATACTGGAGTGGCTTGCCGGTTCCTGCTCCAGGTGGATCACGTTGAGTCAAAACTCTCCACTATGACCTGTCCATCTTGGGTGGCCATGAACAGAATAGCTCATAGCTTCTCTGAGTTATTCAAGCCCCTTTGCCATGACCAGGCAGTGATCCATGAAGGAGGAAGGGACCATGAGGGTCATCTAATCCAAGCCCCTCGCATTGCAGGAATCTCAACTGAAGCATCCAGGACAGATGTCCATCCAACCTCTGCTTAAAAGGTTCAATTGAAGGAGAGTCCACAACCTCCCACGGGAGTCTGTTCCACTGTCAAAGAGCTCTTCCTGTCAGAAAGTACTTCCTGATGTTTACTCGGAATCGCCTTTCTTCTAACTTGAAGCCATTGGTTTGGGTCCTACCCTCCAGAGCAGGAGGAAACAAACTTGATCCATCTTCCATGTGACAGCCCTTGAGATATCATATCTCCTCATTTCCAGGCTGAACATACTCAACTCCCTCAACCATTCCTCGTAAGGCTTGCTTTCCAGACCTTTGGTCATCTTGATCACCCTCCTCTTAATATTAAGCCTGTAAGTTTACTGTTGGGGTGCAAGGTAGGGATGTGGGAAAAATTTGATTAGGTTTGCCTGTAAGAGCAAACCTACCACATCCACACAATTTGAATTTCTCTGAATTTTGCAAAGCAGTTCTCCAGCCAAGTAATGTGTACAGAAATGCATATTCGTGGGCAAAGTGTGCATATATATATATATATATATATATATATATATATATATATATATATATGCATATGTCAGTGAAGAGTACATAAAAATGCATTATATTAGGGGAAACTGGAAAATGGATATATTAGGCAAAATATATACAATAAAGTTTTTATTAGGAGAAATTTGCACTAAAATGCTGACATATTTCCATGAGGACTTCTTTTTAAAGAAAGAATCACAAATAGCTGAAGAAATGTGGAGAATTAAATTTAAGGTTGGAAACGGAGAACTAACAGATCTATCTGTCCCTAGTGGGGACACTCACACTTTACACTTCCTTTTCAGAATTTGTGCTGCTGTTTTAATCAGATTCCTTGGCGTCCCTTATCTTGGCAGATCTCTTCTGAGGAGGGTGGGACCAGATGACTCATTGCTTCCCCACCATCCATTTGCAGAAGTACTTGAGAGTCCCAATATTTGATGAAGTTGGGTTAACATGGTGTTTAGAAACTCTCTCTCTCTCTTACCTTCCCCACCTGGCTTTTATCAAACACTTCTCCAATTTGCTGCATTAGCCTTGAGCCATCACTAACCCAAATTAAGGCAGGAAGCAAAAGAGCCTGATGCTGTCAAGCCTTTAGTATCAGGTTTGTAAATGCCCCAAAGGGATGGTGTTTTGTATGGTTTTGCTATTTGGATAAAAAGATCTGAATTTGGAGTTAACTGCATTCACTGCTATATTTAAGGCTCTCTTGTATTTGGTCAACAGAAGTTGATAAATCAGTGTCAACAGAAGCAGCAGAAATATTAACTGGGTTCTCTATACTTTAACAAATCCAAAAAAATATATAAAAGGGGTCACTAGTTCATAACGAAGCAAGAAAGCGCACTACATAGAAATGAAAGTATACTTTTTACACAGAACAAGAAAATCCGACTTCCATTTTAACAGGCATGTTAAAATATCCTAGGTATGAGAAAAAATAGACAAAAAACACCATCAATGTTTCAAAATCCATATATTTGGCTGTCATATAGCTTTTTAAAAATCCTGATTGATTGTATGTGGATGTACTTCTCTTCATTCTGCAACATACCGAACGACCTGAGAATAGTTCAGTTGGTAGAGCATGAGACTCATTATCTATGCTTCCTCTTAAATCTTTAACCCATAATTCAATTGTCCTCTTTGGAACAAAATGTAATAAGCTTGCCTCAAGCCTGGAATGACGCGGGTGGCACTGTGGTCTAAACCACAGAGCCTAGGGCTTGCCGATCAGAAGGTCAGTGGTTCGAATTCCCGCGACAGGGTGAGCTCCTGTTGCTCGCTCCCTGCTCCTGCCAACCTAGCAGTTCGAAAGCACGAAGTGCAAGTAGATAAATAGGTACCGCTCCAGCAAGAAGGTAAACAGCATTTCCGTGCGCTGCTCTGGTTCGCCAGAAGCAGCTTAGACATGCTGGTAACATGTCTGTCTGCAGACAAACGGCGGCTCCCTTGGCCAGTAAAGCGAGATGAGCACCGCAACCCTGGAGTTGTCCACGACTGGACTTAATGGTCAGGGGTCCCTTTACCTTTACCTTTAAGCCAGGAATGCAGTGTCATAATGCCCTCCATTTAATCTTCTTCAGTAACACAGTTGTGTGCATACAAAAGTTTTCCACCAACAGCCCACATGTGGTGCAATCAAATAAACCAAAACCATAAATGTAAACAGTGAGGTTGCAAGGATGGGTATCTGAAGAAAGGAAGTGATGTCCTAAAATGACCTGACCTCTGCAATGATGTTCACTTGAAGTGGTCTTTCAGGTTTGTTATCTGCTGCTGGCAACATACTTTTTCGGGGCCTGCTTTGAGTGCATTCAAAATGCCAGATCAATGTGGGGAGCGGCCGAAGCTCAGGGACATGTTTTCCATACACAAGATTCCCAGTTCAATCCTGACCTGCACTCAAGGGTTGAAATGCACAGCTAAGGTCACATATAGTTTCACCTTCAGTGGAGGACTCCCCCCTCAAGGGTTAGATACTCCTACTGAGTGGGATCATCACCTTGCTGACAGAGGTCCATATAGTTAAAACTATGGTTTTCCCAGTAGTGGTGTATGGAAGGGAGAGCTGGACCATAAAGAAGGCTGATCGCCGAAGAATTGATGCTTTTGAATTACGGTGCTGGAGGAGACTGTTGAGAGTCCCATGGACTGCAAGAAGATCAAACCTATCCATTCTTAAGGAAATCAGCCCTGAGTGCTCACTGGAAGGACAGATCCTGAAGCTGAGGCTCCAATACTTTGGCCACCTCATGAGAATAGAAGGCTCCCTGGAAAAGACCCTGATGTTGGGAAAGATTGAGGGCACAAGGAGAAGGGGACGACAGAGGACGAGATGGTTGGACTGTGTTCTTGAAGCTACTAATGTGAGTTTGACCAAACTGCGGGAGGCAGTGGAAGACAGGAGTGCCTGGCGTGCTCTGGTCCATGGGGTCATGAAGAGTCGGACACGACTAAACGACTAAACAACAACACTGAGAGCCAGTGTGGTGTAGTGGTTAAGAGCGGTAGTCTCGTAATCTGGGTAACCGGGTTCGCGTCTCCGCTCCTCCACATGCAGCTGCTGGGTGACCTTGGGCCAGTCACACTTCTTTGAAGTCTCTCAGCCCCACTCACCTCACAGAGTGTTTGTTGTGGGGGAGGAAGGGAAAGGAGATTGTTAGCCGCTTTGAGACTCCTGAAGGGGAGTGAAAGGCGGGATATCAAATCCAAACTCTTCTCTTCTTCTTCTTCAACAACTGTGTGGGATGGGCAATGAGAAGAAGGGGGAAATTTTGGAAAACCGGTCACCTTTATTTTTATTTATCTTTATTTTAAAAGATTCATAGTTCACCCTTTACTCCAAAAGAGCAGGGAACAATAAAAGCTTCATTTAAAACAAAAATCCATTAATCAATGTGAACAGCTAAAATTCCCATTACAATCCATTCTAAAACAGCAGAATGTATCTAAAAATTTTGCACAGACTGCTACTGCAATTGCATTTCAGTTGTCCCTGCCACCACCACCACTGAAACGCCAATACCCACAAACCAGACCTTTAAGAAAGACAGGCGGTCAATGTGGGAAACACTGGAATGCAGCGGTTTGGCAGCAATGCCATCCACATCTCCGGAACAACGGAGTGAATGAATGATGCCAGTTCCAGAGGAAAAGGGTGGGGTAGAAGCCATTGACTTCTCTGCAGCTATTCAGTAGTACAGAGGCAACTCTGATCCACAAACGCAGATGCTCTTGCTGCATGTCTGGGACAGCTTTTGGGGGTTCAGCAGAAAATCCTAAAACTGGTGTGTGTGCACGTGCGTGTGTGCATGTGTGCAAGGGGATTGAACACATTGAATGACAAAGAATAGCCAGGCCATTGGTTTTCTGCACTGTGTGCATGTGTCTAAAGTGAAGGAACCCTTAAGCAGTCTTCGGCTGCCATTTCCATTTTCTCCTCTTTTCTCTTCTAGTATTTTAAATTTCTCCATAATCCTTTTATGTGGCTCAGAAAGCATTTCTCCTTTTCCACCTTAACAGGCCAATGCATATCTCTGTGTAGTTTTATTCTTCCCCCTACTTTTCTTTCTTTCTTTCTTTCTTTCTTTCTTTCTTTCTTTCTTTCTTTCTTTCTTTCTTTCTTTCTTTTGGTGCTCAGTGATACACAAACCATCTGTGCTTCTAACACAATGTTCTTGAATAGCCTCCAGGCTGAGTCTGTGGTTTGAAAGTTTTTAACTCTGCCCTTCAGCCTGCTGTTAACCATTTTCCTCATAGTTTTAAAATGTGCCATTTTAAAGTTTTACGGTCACCCCCCCGGGGGAGGCGTTTCCCCCTCTATTAAGATATCAAAAGTAATTACGCGTCAGTTGCTGTTACCCTGTGGAGCTCAGCTGGGGAACCCTTCGCTAGATATAGAGCCGTGGCTTAAACCTTGCCACTCCACAAAATACGTCACACTATTAAAGGTGTTTGAACCCCCCTCCCCCTTGTCACACATAACTCTATTGAAACTCATAGTCAATCTCTCCCTAGTTCCAGCTTTGCTATTCTTTCCAACCCCAATGACGTACGGTGCATATACCTTCAAAAAGAGACCATATAACACCGGTTCTGAAAGACCTACATTGGCTCCCTATACATTTCTGAGCACAATTCAAAGTGTTGGTGCTGACCTTTAAAGCCCTAAATGGCCTCGGCCCAGTATACCTGAAGGAGCATCTCCACCCCCATTGTTCAGCCCGGATACTGAGGTCCAGCGCCGAGGGCCTTCTGGCGGTTCCCTCGCTGCGAGAAGCCAAGTTACAGGGAACCAGGCAGAGGGCCTTCTTGGTAGTGGCACCCACCCTGTGGAACGCCCTCCCACCACATGTCAAGGAAATAAACAACTATCTGACTTTTAGAAGACATCTGAAGGCAGCCCTGTTTAGGGAAGTTTTTAATGTTTGATGTTTTATCGTGTTTTTAATATTCTGCTGGGAGCTGCCCAGAGTGGCTGGGGAAACCCAGCCAGGTAGGCAGGGTATAAATAAGTTGTTGTTGTTGTTGTTGTTGTTGTTGTTTTACTATTATGATTATTATTATTGCTATATTTTATTGCCATCATTGCACATGGTTGGCATCCATCTGTCTTGGGAGACACTGAAGGCATGTGGCATTGAGGGCACAGTCACACTGTTGAAAGGTAGAAGCACCTGCTGTGGCTATAGAAACCAATATAGGATGGGGACATGTTTTGTTGGGTCTGGGGCGGATGAAGGCATCCGGTTATGCTGCTGCAGATGCACCATGACATTTCTTCTCTTGCTGCTCCTCCCAGCAGTTAATGCTCCACTGGTCACTGTTATGGATACACGAGTATACTGCCTGTCTCAAGACACTGTGGTCATCTGTATGGCTTCCTATCTCATGCAGACATCTTTGTAATGCAGGGGACGCGGGTAGCACTGTGGGTTAAACCACAGAGCCTAGGACTTGCCAATCAGAAGGTTGGCAGTTCGAATCCCCGAGACGGGGTGAGCTCCCGTTGCTCGGTCCCTGCTCCTGCCAACCTAGCAGTTCGAAAGCATGTCAAAGTGCAAGTAGATAAATAGGTACCGCTCCGGCGGGAAGGTAAACAGCTTTCCATGCGCTACTCTGGTTCGCCAGCAGTGGCTTAGTCATGCTGGCCACATGACCTGAAAGCTGTACACCAGCTCCCTTAGCCAATAAAGCGAGATGAGCGCCGCAACCCCAGAGTCATCCGTGACTGGACCTAATTGTCAGGGGTCCCTTTACCTTTACCTTTGTAATGCAGAGTTGGCCTCTGCCTGAAGCCAGCTCCCCATAGAACATGTCCTTGAGGATGCTGTCATCTTCCATTCTTTCAACATGGCCAAGCCAACAGAGATATCACTGAGACAGGAGTGCAAATGTGCTGGGAATGTGAGCTTGGGAGAACACATCTTTGTTTGAGACTCTGTCCTGCCAAGTGATGCCCAAAATCTTCCTTGATGCAGCACATGTGGAACGCGTTGATGTATCCCTCCTGGCGGTTGCACGTGGAGTTTCCCCAGTGTGTACACATTCACACAAAAACATACACACCCCAGTGTGGTGTGGTCTAATGCTAACTAGGTAGAATTGACTGCACCACTTCATATGGTAGGATGGTTGGCTGGCGGGTTTGTGTGTGCCACATTTTTTTCAAATGCTCCTCTGTGAATAGCCAGTCTTGCTAGCAAAACGTCAATCAGGAACTTTTCTTTTTCTAGGGATTTAAAAAATAATAATAATAGAGAGGTGGAGGGAGCTCTGCTGTCCTGCCCCACCCAATTGTGTCCCAGCACTGCTGCCCCCCAGCATCCCTCACTGGTGTCTACTAGGTTGAAACCCTCAAGGAAGACATGAAAAAAGTGTCAGTCAGAGACATGGCTTTGAGGGAGGCATTGTGGTCGGAGGAAGATGGATGTCCAGGCAAGAGTCTTAAAGTCGAGGTGGAGGAGTCTGGGAGGGACTCATCTGACCCCTTGGCTCTGAGGCAGGGGCGGAGGAAGGGGGGGTGGGCTGCCCTGGGCATCGCCACTGAGGGGGGTGACAAAATGGCGGGCGGCACTCACCATGGGGGCTGCAGCACGCTCGAGCCACGTGTCTCTCCTGGGAGTAACACGGTGGCTTAGGTGCCCGCAGGTTATGCGCTGCCCCAAACGGTTTGCTCACCGCCTCCCCCTAAGCTGTAGGGTGGCTGAGTGGGAGAAGGCAGGCAGACTTCTCTGAGGCCCTATGGAGTGTCCTGCCCAGGCTCGCTCGCCCCACGGGTGGCTGGCCCTGCCCCAGGGGGGAGGGCATGCAAGCTGCCTCAGGCGCCCGATCGACTTGCTCCGCCGCTGCTCTGAGGTTCACCAGCACAATCCAGTCATGGACGACTCTGGGGTTGCGGCGCTCATCTCGCTTTATTGGCCAAGGGAGCCGGTGTACAGCTTCCAGGTCATGTGGCCAGCATGACTAAGCTGCTTCTGCAGAACCAGAGCAGCGCACGGAAACGCTGTTTACCTTCCCACTGGAGTGGTACAGTGGTGCCCCGCAAGACGAATGCCTCGCAAGACGGAAAACTCGCTAGACAAAAGGGTTTTCCGTTTTTGAGCTGCTTCGAAAGACAAATTTCCCTATGGGCTTGCTTCGCAAGACGAAAACGTCTTGCAAGTTTGTTTCCTTTTTCTTAACACCGTTAATACAGTTGCAACTTGACTTCGAGGAGCAACTCATATAATGCAGTGTACATAGTAGCCTTTTTTGAGGTTTTTAAAGACTTTGGTGATTTTTGAAGCTTTTCCAAAACTTCTTTTGCAGCCATTTGGTAAGTTAAGCTTTTAAAACTTTTTTGGGGGGTTTTGGATTTTGGGTTGGAGTGTTTGGAATTCAAGGACTTGGTTTGGGAAGGGGTTTGCAAGAATCTGGAAGCTTGTGTGTTTTTTTCTGCATTTTTATGATTTTCTGTGACCATTGGGCCACTCTGCTGTTTTTTAAAAAAGTTTCTGGATTTGAATTTCTGTGTGCTGGGTGGCTGGGGGAACAGTTGGGAAGGGGTTTGCAAGAATCTGGAAGCTTGTGTGTTTTTTTCTGCATTTTTATGATTTTCTGTGATCATTGGGCCACTCTGCTGTTTTTTAAAAAAAATTCTGGGTTTGAATTTTGAAATGCTCTTTACAGTATGTGTGACTTTAAAGAGCACTTAATAAACTCTTGTTGTACCAAATTTGGCTTTGTTTGGACTTTTTTTTACCATAGGAACGCATTAATTGATTTTCAATGCATTCCTATGGGAAACCGTGCTTTGCAAGATGAAAAATTCGCTAGACGAAAAAATTCGTGTAATGAATTAATTTCGTCTTGCGAGGCACCACTGTACCTATTTATCTACTTGCACAGGTGTGTTTTTGAACTGCTAGCTTTGCAGGAGCAGGGACCGAGCAACGGGAGCTCACCCCGTTGCGGGGATTCGAACCACCAACCTTCTGATCGGCAAGCCCTAGGCTCTGTGGTTTTAATTGAAAAACACCATTCAGGTTTTTTTGTTTTTTTTCAGGGGCAGGAAATCCCAAGGTTGGGATCAGACATCTAAACAAATTATCAAGTGGCTACTGTGTAGCATCAGCTTTTCTGATGTAGCTGGTCTTTCCAATTATTATCCTGGGGTTTTTTTTTAAGAAAAAAAGCAAAGAAATCCTAAACGGGGCAATGGGAATGAAGGTGACTTGGGAATTATGAAGATAATGATTACTTTAAAGAGCCAAGAAGGGAAGGGGAAATAAGTAGAATCTTTGGCTCTTTAAAATTCTAAAATGTATACTTAGGAACCATATATATATATATATATATATATATATATATATATATATATATATATATATATGCTTTCGTAGATTTTCACGGGTACAGGAATGCAGGTTTTGGTGTCTTCGGGTATCTTCCCGTGTAAGAGTTGGGGTGTCTAGGCGACGTTTCGACGAGGTCTCACTCGTCATCTTCAGGCTGGTGCTTTCGGCTTCTTGTTACTAGAACAGAGCAGGATCTCAGTGTTTGAGTTCCTATAAATACTGTTGAGGGGGTGTGGTGTATAGCCTCCAACGTTCTGGGCAGAGAGGAAGTTCCCAGGTTATTGTGCCTTTTCTTCTTTTGTTCATTAATTACTTGAGGGATATCTTGAGTGATTTCTTGGGTGATATTCTGAGTACCACTTAGGAGGGTCATTAGGTGTGGATTAGTTGCTAAAGCTTTCGTGTCTTGACCTCTTGAGCTTGTGAAGAGTTTTTCTGAGAAGATGGCTGTACTGCATTTAGTTGTGCTCTGGCTTGGCTTCGTGTATAGGGGCGAGCTGTGGTTTTGTGCCCTGTGCCAGCCAGATCTGTGTAGGGTTTGCAGGGGGGTGCAGCATCCGGAGGTGCCACTATGGTTTGGCTACTGGATGGTGTCTGTAATTTATCTGTGGAGAGGGTCTGGGTTTGGGTCTGGTGTGGTTGATTGGAGATGGCGTTCTGTGTGCCTCTGGTTCTGGTGTCGGTTTTTGTGGGGAGGGCTAATTTCCAGATGTCTGGCAGGCGGGACGTGTCGTCACGCTTGTTCATGTTGTGAGGGTGTTTCTCTATCTCGATGGCTTCCATGATTATTCTCTTGTGGTGATGTTCCATGTTAAAGAGCAATTTGGAATCTGCAAAATTAATTTCGTGTCCTGTTTCTTTCATGTGTTGGTAAAGAGAGGAAGTTTTTTCTTCTTTTTTGACGGCATTCTTGTGTTCTGCGATACGTGCATTTATTCGTCTGTTTGTTTGTCCAATGTACGTGGCTGGGCAGACTTTGCAGGGTATTTCATAGACCCCTTGGTTTTCTAACTGGATTTTATCTTTTGGGTTTCTGAGGATATTGGCTATTTTTTGGTTGGTGCAAAAGGCTGTTTTGATATTGTGTTTATGGAGGATTTTGCTAATTTTATCTGTAGTGCCCTTGATATAAGGAAGGAGTGCCATGCCATTGTTTTCTTCTGTGTCTTGGTTTTTGGGGGGTGTTTCCCCAAAAACCAAGACACAGAAGAAAACAATGGCATGGCACTCCTTCCTTATATCAAGGGCACTACAGATAAAATTAGCAAAATCCTCCATAAACACAATATCAAAACAGCCTTTTGCACCAACCAAAAAATAGCCAATATCCTCAGAAACCCAAAAGATAAAATCCAGTTAGAAAACCAAGGGGTCTATGAAATACCCTGCAAAGTCTGCCCAGCCACGTACATTGGACAAACAAACAGACGAATAAATGCACGTATCGCAGAACACAAGAATGCCGTCAAAAAAGAAGAAAAAACTTCCTCTCTTTACCAACACATGAAAGAAACAGGACACGAAATTAATTTTGCAGATTCCAAATTGCTCTTTAACATGGAACATCACCACAAGAGAATAATCATGGAAGCCATCGAGATAGAGAAACACCCTCACAACATGAACAAGCGTGACGACACGTCCCGCCTGCCAGACATCTGGAAATTAGCCCTCCCCACAAAAACCGACACCAGAACCAGAGGCACACAGAACGCCATCTCCAATCAACCACACCAGACCCAAACCCAGACCCTCTCCACAGATAAATTACAGACACCATCCAGTAGCCAAACCATAGTGGCACCTCCGGATGCTGCACCCCCCTGCAAACCCTACACAGATCTGGCTGGCACAGGGCACAAAACCACAGCTCGCCCCTATACACGAAGCCAAGCCAGAGCACAACTAAATGCAGTACAGCCATCTTCTCAGAAAAACTCTTCACAAGCTCAAGAGGTCAAGACACGAAAGCTTTAGCAACTAATCCACACCTAATGACCCTCCTAAGTGGTACTCAGAATATCACCCAAGAAATCACTCAAGATATCCCTCAAGTAATTAATGAACAAAAGAAGAAAAGGCACAATAACCTGGGAACTTCCTCTCTGCCCAGAACGTTGGAGGCTATACACCACACCCCCTCAACAGTATTTATAGGAACTCAAACACTGAGATCCTGCTCTGTTCTAGTAACAAGAAGCCGAAAGCACCAGCCTGAAGATGACGAGTGAGACCTCGTCGAAACGTCGCCTAGACACCCCAACTCTTACACGGGAAGATACCCGAAGACACCAAAACCTGCATATATATATATATATATATATATATATATATATATATATATATATATATATAATCCACTAAGAACCATACTGCTAAAATAATAATAATAATAAAGAAGGCCTGAACAGCAGCTTTCAAATTTATTCAGACTAATGAGCTCGTCTAAATTTTGAGGATGCTAATTCACTGAAGTTGGTTCTGTGGTGGGAGAGAAAAACAACAAGGTTGTCACTGCCTGTGAACAAAGTGAATTGGTTATATGACTGACAGTAGAAATTTCTTTTAACATCAGTAAAAGGAGGCAGAAGTGTCAGGTAAGAGGACAGATGCTGACTTCTCTAGCACTCAGAGAGTTTGTGTACTGCCACTGATTTGATGCCAACTTAATAGGCTCAGCATCGACCAAACATATAGAGAGAAGAAGAAGCAAACAGTTCTAGGAGGGCATCCACACCCTGTCAGATTTAGCCTAACACCCATTCAAGAAGTTTCACATCGCTGTAAAGCTTTCCGTCCAAGGCAGGTCTCTTCCTTTGTCAAAACTTCCCAAGTGATGGTGAATATGTATTTTAGTCGCTTTTGCTTAAAGTGGGGAAATGTATGTACGTATTTAGTTATAAGAATACTAATATGCTGCTACTCAACTCATTAAACAAAAAATAATAATAATATCTGAGCAGTTTGCAGCAACTATATACAAAAGCCATACAATAAAAACCACAAATATATAAAAACAGAGATCACCTAACTGTTATAGGAAGACATGCCTTTAATTGCCAGCCTAAGCCTGGCAGAATAAAAAAAAAATGTTTTCAGTAGGTATTTAAAGGTAGAAACAGAAGGCACCTGCAGAATTTCTGTTGGCAGAGTATTGCGTAAGATTGGGCCATCTTGGGGGGGAAACCATTGATCGCATATGAGGTTGTCATGGCAGTGCCTCTGCAGTCTGAGGAATTTGGTCCTGGTAAAAGGCCTTTTTACTGGTGGCACCTCATATGTGGAAGTCCCTCCCTACTGAGGTGTTGCTGGCCCTGTTACTCTGACATCCATCCGCAGATATAATAAAATAATAATAATAATAATAATAATAATAATAATAATAATAATAGCAGCCATTGAATTGTCAGTTCTTTTTTGGGCATATCCCTTAGCCTAACCTACATTACAGTAGTAGTAGTAGTAGTAGTAGTAGTAGTAGTAGTAGTGACAACAACAACAATTTATTTATACCCTTCTCATCTGGCTGGGTTTCCCCAGCCATTCTCAGTGGTTCCCAATAGAATATTATTATTATTATTATTATTATTATTATTATTATTATTATTATTATTAAAGTGATAAAACATCAAACAAACTTCCCTAAACAGGGTGGTCTTCAGAAATCTTCTAAAAGTCAGATACTTTTTTATTTCCTTGACATCTGATGGGAGAGTGTTCCACAGAGCAGGAACCACGACCGAGAAGGCCCTCTGCCTGGTTCCCTGTAACTTCACTTACTGCAGTGAGGGAACTGTCAGAAGGCCCTCGGCGTTGGACCTCAGCGTCCGGGCAGAACGATGCGGGTGGAGACGCTCCTTCAGGTATACTGGACTGAGGCTGTTTAGGGCTTTAAAGGTCAGCATTAACACTTTGAATTGTGCTCGGAAATGTACTGGGAGCCACTGTAGGTCTTTCAGGACCAGTGTTATATGGTCTCAGCAGCCACTCTCAGTCACCAGTCTAGCTGCTGCATTCTGGATTAGTTGTAGTTTCCAGGTCACCTTCAAATGTAGCCCCATGTAGAACGCATTGTAGTACTTCAAGCGGGAGATAACCAGAGCATGCACCACTCTGGCGAGACAGTCCGCGGGCAGAAAGGGTCTCAGCCTGCATACCAGATGGAGCCGGTAGACAGCTGCCCTGGACACAGAATTGACCTGCGCCTGCATGTACAGCTGTGAGTCCAAAATGACTTCCAAGTGAAAAATCACCCCATTCAGGACCAGAGTGTTCTCCACACCAGCCTGCGGAGAGCAGACGGGGGCGGGGCTGGCATGCGTCCTGGGGGCGTGGTGTGCTGCCCATAGGGGCGTGGCACCCAGTGCGGGCGGGGGGAGGGCAGCCCCTATGGCGCCCCACCGGGATCGCGCTGCCAAGGGCGGTGCGCTCTCCCTGCACGCCTCTTCCTCCTACAGGGTTGTTGTGGGAGGCAGAGAACCATGTGACCACCTTGTGTCCTTGCAGTTTGGAGGAAGTTGAAACTGTTACTCATGCCCTGTTATATAAAGACTGTCTCAAGGCAAATCTTTAAAAAAAATGTAGTATAAACACTGACAACTGGGAAAAACTGGTCTCCGTGCGCTCCAGTTGGAGAACAGCCTTTACCAAAGGTGTCATGGGCTTTGAAGACCCTTGAACTCAGGATGCAAGGGAGAAATGTGCTAGGAGGAAGGCATGCTTAGCAAATCCACACTGTGATCAACTCCCACCCGGAAACCAATGTCCCCACTGTGGAAGGACGTGTGGATCCAGAATTGGCTTCCATAGTCACTTACAGACTCATTGTTAAAACTGTGTTTATGGAAGACAATCTTACTTGGCTACGAGTGATCGCCAAAGAAGAAGAACTCTAGGGACCTACATTCAATATTTATCACTCCAATTATGCAACGAACACCAAGCAGATCTGATGACCACTCCTTAAAATATCTAACAAAGGACAGGGAACCAGAGATTACCTTAAACTAAGAAGACAAGCCCTGAATGAATCTAATGGCCAATGTCTTAACATGCATATTTTAAATTAGCGGTTAAGGTCTTAACCTACATATTTCAAATGTTTTATATCTATATTATCATGCTCTAGCTTATAGAGTTTAATTTTAATCTATGTATATTTACATGCAGTGCTTTTTTTCTTAAAAAAATGTTTAGGGGTACTCTCATTTTGACTCAAGAAAATCATCATTTTATAGTTCAAATCGGGAAGAATAAATACAGTAAATGGACAAAAGTACAAAGATTCACAAAATGTTCAGGGGTGTGTGTACCACTGTGTCTGCCCAGAAAAAAGCACTGTTTACATGTTCTCTATTGCTGTATATGTCTGTATTTCTGGTCTGTGACCATAATAAATCGATTCATTCATTCATTCATCCTGTTTTATTAGCTTCTCGTCCTTTTTATTTTTTAAAAAAACTTCTTTTTATTGAACTTTCCACACATAAACAGGTAGGTAGTTATACCTATTGGTTACAATAAAATAAAATAATACAGAGAGAACAGTGAAACAGAAGAACAACATTCACGTATTCTTTTTTTTTACTTTGTATTCTTTATTGAAAAATAAAAAGCACAAAATTACAAGTGCGCAGAGTAAGATGAGACACACAAAAGAAGAAGAAAGAAGAAATAGTACCCAAAACAAAACAGAATAATAAAAAGAGATATTGTGTACATTACAAAAAAGGGGGGGGTGTTATTGTAGTTCTCATATTCTTGAGGTAAGCTCAACCCAACACCCACCAAAACTCTAAAGAATTTCTAAAATTCCCTGTGAATGAGGCAGAAACATTGAAGCCTCTTTCACGAGGGAAGAAATCGTCTGGGAAATTGGAAGGCAGGTTTTGGGACAGCATTAGATGTATCTTCTCCATTTTCTCTCTGGGCCCCATCCCTGCTTCCCTGTGTGGAAGACCTACCCTGTTCCCTCACACAGTGAATCAACATTGGCTAAGGGACTTGTTCCCTGAAATAACACTAGAGCAGGAGAAATGTCCTGCAGTGCTGAGAATTTGACCTGTTGGACAAACAGGCTGTAATAATAATAATAAAGTGCTGTTTGCTACGAGTGCATTGGGAGTTTTAAATCATCAAACTAAAGTACCCCAGGCTCTGACAGTAAAAAAAAAAAATCATTCAATGAAGGACTCGGCTTCACAACATAATAAATTATATATGACGGGACATATAAAACATTTAAAGATATACAGAAATCCAGTGTATTTGTGTGCTGCAGGAGAGTTCAACCCTTGAAGTACTTTTTAATGTCAATCTCGACTATTCAGATGCAGAGGGGAGGGAAAGATGCTGGGCGGGGAGCTGGGGGCCAGGAGGAAATAGTCCATTTTCCTCCTGTGAAACAGAAGCAAAACAAACCAGCCAGCTAAGACCCAAATTAAAATAAGCTAGAAACTGACTTAGCAAGATGAATTTATATGTGGTGAGGGGGGAATATTTGGGGTGAATCATTTAACTACGGGACTTTATTTTTTTATTTTAATCTAACATTAGAAAGCAAAACACACACACTGTAGAATAAAAATATTATTTATTAACTACTTAAAATTAGTTCCACTAGACTTCTTTTGGCTTATGTGGGAATCTCCTTGTCTGTGGCACGTAGGCCCAAGTCTCTTAGTTTCCATTTTCAACTCGAACCTCCATCTTAAATTGCATAAAACTGCTGGTTCCTAACATCTGCTGCTGAAGGAGAGCAGCTCTTCCATGAACTGTGCTGCTTGTGAATTGAGGTCTGCTGGGAAGGCCCTTTTGGGGGTACCAACACCTAGTGAAGTTCAGAAGGACATTACTAGAACAGGGCCTTTTCAGTCATGACCCCCAATTACATGGGAAGCTGTCATAGACATACTTCTATTTATTTGTATGCTTCCTTTCCTCAGTTAAACCATGCTCAAGGCAGTTTACAACATGCAAAGGGGTTACACAATTCAAAACACAGCAGAAGTAGTCATAAACAATAAATAGTACAATTCCTTCATAAAACATTATAAAGAAATAATAATAACAACAACAACAACAATATCAATAACAGCAAATTAAACCCTGTCAACAAAACCAATACCCCAGCCCAAGAGTTTGTTCAGCAGTCTCAGCAGTCAGTCAGGACCCCATTTTCCCAGGTCAGGTGGAAAAACAGCTTGCAAGGCAGGGAGCAGATCTTCCAGACTTACAGACTCAAGTTCAGTGCAGTCATACCTTGGTTTTTGAACAGCTTAGTTCTCGAACGTTTTGGCTCCTGAACACCACAAACCAGGAAGTGAGTGTTCCGGTTTGTGAACTGTTTTTGGAAGCCGAACATCCGACAGGCCTTCCATGGCTTCCGATTGGCTGCAGGAGCTTCCTGCAGCCAATCAAAAACTGTGCTTTGGTTTCTGAACAACTTCCGTTCAACTTCCAAGGTACGGCTGTATTGTCCAACCTCAGTGACTATGCATGGTTCAAATGGGGTACTTTCGCAACCTTACCTGAAGACACCAAAGACATAAAAAGTATTTGCTCTCCACAAAGCTATGACTCTTCTCTCAATTAGGTTTTCTTTGCCTGACAAAAATGCTCCTTCTTCCCTCCCAACCCCAGGGCTTTAAAAAAATAAATAAATTGATGGCTGGGGAATGTTTGTTTGTTTATTTCATGACATTTAGGTACCACTTGATTGTAAGAAAAGTTGTCACAGATGAATAGAAGGAAAACCATTAATACAATCCTAATAGCAACAAAGGGACACGGGTGGCGCTGTGGATTAAACCACAGAGCCTAGGACTTGCCGATCAGAAGGTCGGCAGTTCGAATCCCCGCAACGGGATGAGCTCCCGTTGCTCGGTCCCTGCTCCTGCCAACCTATCAGTTCGAAAGCACATCAAAATGCAAGTAGATAAACAGGTACCGCTCCGGCGGGAAGGTAAACGGCGTTTCTGTGCACTGCTCTGGTTCGCCAGAAGCGGCTTAGTCATGTTGGCCACATGACCTGGAAGCTGTACGCTGGCTCTCTCAGCCAATAAAGCGAGATGAGCGCCGCAACCCCAGAGTCGGTCACGACTGGACCTAATGGTCAGGGGTCCCTTTACCTTTTTAACAGCAAGAACTTTATTTTTAAGGCATCTTGTCTACCATGACTGGTATCTCTTCACCGAGAAAGCACTCATAAGCACCAGAATTTCCTTGTTAGGATACAGAACGGCTGTGATACACAAATTAGCCCTTTCAGTATGTGATCTCGGAGTTGAAAGTGGTATTTTTCAAAGGCTAAAGACAGACACCCTCCCAACCTGGGCAAATATACACACATATACAGATGCGGTTTGACAAATTTCTGAATACTATCTGTCTGGAGCATAGAATTCTTTATATCCTAACCAGCTCGGACTTTCATGTGGCGGGTCTCCATATGTAGATACGCAAGTATAGTAAACTGCTGTCAACAAGCTAGAAAACAGCCCCCACCCCGGCCTCCATTTTTATGAGAACTAAGTTTCACGGCAGTGTCTAAGTATGCAGACAGATTCATTCATGTGCATTTAACCTTGTGCCAAACCAACATTCCAGAGCAAGCCTTCAGTTAATCACAGCAACATCTGCCAAACTTTCAAGTAGCTTCATCGTGAATGATTTATTTGCTCTTGTTCGGTATCCTCCACCTGTGGTCTCCTGAAACTAGGAAGTATGATAAGCACGGCCAACCATTTATGCGTCAGCTGCTAGGCACCTCATGATGGTATTTGGAATTGTGTCCAGTGTAGCATTAAAGGATAGGGAGTACTTAAAAGCCACGGTGAGAGGAAGATAGGGCAAAACTCCACAACACAGTGTCCTCTTGAGAAATCCCCAAGATGTTCATTGACAGGGCTGGCTCAATACATTTTGGCACCTGAAATGAACCACAAAATGGCACCCGCGCCAGACTGGGAAGAAGGGCTGAGTGAAGATCTACACTATTACAGCCTTGCAGATGATGCTTCCCATTTCACAATTGGGAAATACCACTAAACTTTACAGATGCTGATGTATCTGGAAGCAGCCCTCAAAAACAGGGCTGGTGCTATGCAGCCCAAGTGAATTCTTATTGGAATGTATTAAGAACTGTTTAAACTAACTTTCATCAACAAACCAGAAGCCTTCCAATTTAGGCATCATGGTGGCAAATATTCCAAAGGAGCTGAGGAAGGTATTCATGTATTCAACCACTGCTGCGAGAACGCTGATAGCCAAATGGTGGAAGGGAGACAAAATACCAACTAAAATGGAGCGGCAGATGAAATTATTTGATCAAGTAGAATTGGCAAAGCTGACAGAAAAAGTTAGGAACCAGACAAACCAAAAGTTTAACAAAGAATGGGATATATACTTATTACATTTAAAGAACAATGCTCCCATATGAAGTCTTTGACGTGCTTTGATTAACTTCTGCAATGTTATATGCTACAAAGATTATAGATAATTTATGATTAGTTAAAGGTCATACAATATGCAGCCAGCAAGGAAACAAAGAACCCATACTGAGGATGTCAGAAATCTCAACGTATCGAAGAACTTTATTTTATATGTAACATTTTTAATTTTTTTTTATTTGATGTGATTTGTTTTTTTCTTTGCTTCTTTTGTGGTGAGTGGATTCAATATTTAAAATCAATAAACACTGAATTGCAAAAAAGAAGAAGAGTGAATTAAGAACATGGGGTGGCAGGAGTTGCAGTTTTGCTTTTCTCTTATGAGGTGAGAAATGGTTGTTGAGATGTGAGGAATTTATCCGCTTGTATTCTGCAGATGGATTCTTGAGTGGCATTAAAAAGATGCCTCAAAATCTCTTCTTGTCTCCAGTGCAACATATTCCAGACTGACAAAAGAGGTTAAAGATATTTTATACCTATAGCTACAACTGGAGAGGAAGCTCTTGTGTAGCCTATAGCTATCTTTATCCATTCATCTATCTTTATAGATATAGATACACACACACACACACACACACACACACACACACACACACACACATGTGACTAAAGGTACCAACATACAACAGGTAGCAGAATCATCCCCAAACTCAACAAACAAATTAGGGTACATTAAATTGGTCTGCCACCAAAGAGTAAACACGAGGAACCGCTGACAAATTTTAGACACTTTAATCCAAAATGGGCCCAAGGGAGAGGGCATATCTCAGTGTTGTGCTTTGAATGTAGTAAATCTCAGATCTAATTGCTGGGATCCAATGCCGGATTTACGTCTAAGCTAAACAAACTATAGCTTAGGGCCCAAAAAATTTAAAAGAAAAAAAAAAAACACTGGATGTACATTTCCAAAATATAAGATAAAAAAACAAATAAAATAATACCTACATACAGCAACAGTGTTTTGTGTAGGCTCCTATGATGTAAGTAATGGGCCCCGCCTGCTCGCCTGCTCCATAAAATATCACAATTACTTTGATAAAATACATATTTTGTTATGTGCAAATGGATCTAGATACCTATTAGGCCCATAAATTACCATATAGCATATATTCAACACAAAAAAGCAACAATTTGTTGTTGACAAAGGACAGCTGGACATGTAAAGGGCCCCATTACCTTCAGTAGCTTAGGGCCTCATCAAACCTAAATCCGGCCCTGCTTGGATCTCTAGATGTTTTGCTTTTAAATGGTCTTGGGTTGGGAGGTTGAGGAAGATCTACCCCCTTGCCTGCCTTCCAACATTTCTCTGATGAAAATAGGGACATCCCATTCAATAATGATAATTTTACTATTTATACAATACACATCATATTGGTTGCCCCAGCACTCTGGACAGCTTCCAACATATATAAAAACATAATAAAACATTAAGCATTAAAAGAAAAACTTCCCTATACAGAATTGCCTTCTGATGGATAAATAATGTGTACCCATCGTTCAAAATTTGCCCTTACCTGAATTTTGCAATGTTGTTCTCCAGCTAAATAATGTGTACCCTCAACAAATCATATATTCCCTATATGGATTGGGTTGGTTTTTTTTAGGGAATTCCTTTTGGGAATTATAGGGACAGAACTATCCAAACTTTCAAAAACATGCTAGCTGAAGAAGTACTTCCTTTTGTTTGGCCTGAATCTTCTTGAACTCCATATTGAAGAGGAAAAGCTTGATATTCTGAAACCAGTTATGAATCAAATCAGTGAGGGGTTTGCCCAGCACTATTTCCTACCCAGTGGCAAGTGGTAGGAAAATTCAGACTTGCAGGGCAGAATGCAGGGAGACCAACAGTAGGTGGGGCCAGAGGCAAGGATAGGTGGAGTCAACTAATTCTCAATTTGCCCCCATCTTCTTCAAACCCATCTACAAGGGCAGCACTGAAATTAAGGAGGAGCAAACTGACAGCCCGTGGTCTAGTTGCAAGTAAGAGGGCAGGCAGATGGAGACTGTCTGAGTGCAGACTGGGATTGGGGGAATCATAGCATAGCATTGTAGAGGTGGAAGGAACCAGGGCTGTCTTTAGCATATGCACTGTCAGGGTGCAAAGATCTGCCCCCAGCGCCCCCAAATTTAGTTTAGCCGCCCCCAAATTAACTTTTATTGAGCTTTTTGGGGGCAGGGGGAAAGTCAAAGTTGTTGACCTTTTTTGGGGGAGGAAAATCACTCACCTGTAACAACAATACAGCGGCAGAAATAACTGCTTTTGTTTCCTGACTCGTCAGTGATATTTGATGCTACGGAGTAACAGAGCGGTGGAGCAGGAGCAGGGCTTTTCACTGCCGCCAATCGAGAGGAACCAGTACACAGTAGGTATACATTTGGTGCCCCCCAGAATTTGGCGCCTGGGTGCCCCACACTCCTTGCACCCCCTGAGGGTCCTTTAGTCCAACATCCTGCAATGCTGGAATCTCAACTGAAGCATCCATGACAGATGGTCCTACAATCTCTGCTTAAACCCCACGCATACTGTTCTCCCTTGACCCAAATGTACCTGCCTCCACTGTTCCACCTGCATTTCTTTGAGAGATAAATATTGTCATACGGTGTTACTGGAAGGTGAAAAACCAAGCACATCATAAAGGCCATTGTATTGAATGAGGTGCCCAAGATATCCTGGTGAACTTCTGTTCTTTTTCTAGGAGGGAGCACTATTATGCAGCAAACATTCCTCCTTTCCTGAAGCAGCTCTGTTGGCTGCGATAATCTCACGTGGTGAATATCCTGCACAACATTAATTATTATCATTATTTCCCTTGTAAGGCTTTATAAAACATTGCTAACCTGAGAAGCTGAATGGGGAATGCTTTTTGCCAGCAATCTAAGTTACGAGCAGAAAGAGCCTCTTGGAAGGGAACAGTATATCAAGCTCACAAGTGCAAGACACATATTTATTATATGATTCGCTTCAGCCTTGTAGAATGAAAGTGGGAGTAATAAAATGTGTGCAGGAGAGTGTGCAAACTGTTGCATCCTCTGAATTCATTGAAGATGACGTGAAAAAGTTGTTTGGATGCTTTATTATGTGTGGGGATCCTATAAAAAAATAAAATAAAAACCCAGCTTGGCTGCTTCCTGGAAAGAAAAGTGGTCAAAGATAAAGATGAACCTGATGGGGTTGACACCGCAATTAAACTTGAAAACATTTTTTTTATGTGCGCATTAAAAATCATGTTCAAACCAATAAACAAAATGAATAAACACAATATCATTGTACGGGGATTATGTATCTATAAAAACAGAACACAAGGCTCCTGCTCTCCCTTGCTCTCTCCCTCCTGTCCTGTGTCAGCTGTGCTCAGTTTACTGCAAAAGATATGTGATTTTATTGCAGGAGGACTTTGGGAAAAGGGATCCCTGAGCTTTGTATGAGCCAGTAAAAAAGTCTGTCAGTCTGCTAACGCCACCTGTCTGATTTAGCACTAGGAAGGCTCCATGAAAGACCAAAGGACCCATGCTTAACGGAGAATCCATGATGGGTGTCAGAATGTAAAGGTAAAAAGATGAAGGTAAAGAACCCCTGGACAGTTAAGTCCAGTCAAAGGTGACTATGGGGTGTGGCGCTCATCTCACTTTTAGGCCAAGGGAGGTGGCGTTTCTCCACAGACAGCTTTCCGGGTCATGTGGCCAGCATGACTAAACTCCTTCTGACGCAATGGACAAACGTGATGGAAACCAGAGCACACGGAAACTCCGTTTACCTTCCCACCACAGCAGCTATTTATCTACTTGCACTGGTGTGCTTTCAAACTGCTAGGTTGGCAGGAGCTGGGACCGAGCAACGGGAGCTCACCCCGTTGTGGGGATTTGAACCACCAACCTTCTGATCGGCAAGCCCAAGCTCAGTGATTTAAACCACAGCGCCACCCGTCCATTTCCTACCAGTTATGGAAGGAGGGGTGTGGAATGAAAGGGAAATTCATGCATTCAAAACCCACAACCACCTCTCCATTGACATTCTGGAGCCTTTCTCTCCAGAGGTATAATGTTTATTTGAGTAGTTATCTATTTAAGATATTTTTAAGCTGCCTTTTAAGTCAACAGCTGTCACAAGGTGAAGCCCATTTAAAAAATGCAATAGCCATCATCAGACATAAAACATACGGAGCCAGCATTAAACCTACAATCCTATTCTCATAGGATGATAGGAAGCTGCTTATACTGAGTTGGACCCATTGGTCCGTCCTGCTCACTATGGCCCGCACTGACGAGCAGCAGCAGATCTCCAGGGGTTCAGAGCTACCTGGGGATTGATCCCGAGTCCTTTTGACACTGACCTATGACCCCTTTACCTAGGAGGGAATCATAGGGACCATAAGATACTTTGGAGCTTGCTCTCTAACCCTGACACCCTACCAGTGTTGGAGCTCAGGTTCTGGTAGGGCCAGAGAGGGGCATATGGAGGGCAGTTTAAAGGTGTGTTGGGGAGGAGAAGGAAACACATTAGAGCCAAAGAATCCAGAGTCATTTCAACTCCTGTTCTCTTCCAAATCAGGGAGAGGCTTAGAGTACCTCAGGAGACTACCTGATCAAAATCTCTCTTCTTTCACTCTATGGGCTTCAGCAGTGATGGAATTTGGGCCCTCAAATTTCAGCAGCGCCCTGTGCAACTCTAAAATTTGGTGCCCCCAACCAGTGGCGTAGCGTGGGTTGTCAGCACCCGGGGCAAGGCAAGTAATTTGTGCCCCCTAGCCCGTGGATTTGCACCCCCTAACCCGTGGATTTACGCCCCCTAACCCTAACCCCCAGATGTTGCGCCCGGTGCGGCCGGCCCCCCCTGCACCCCCCACGCTACGCCACTGCCCCAACCTCTTGTACTTCATTCTACAGTGTTGTTTCGATGTGCCTTGTACCTCTGGCTCCAGAACACACACCGCCCCCCCCCTGACATCCCAGAGGAACAAAAAGGTTTGGGATCCTGCACCTGCCCCACACCCCAGCAAGCTCCCTACTGCAAACAGGATATTTTTGCAGGTGTACTGGGGGGAATTCGGTAGCATCTCGCTAAATTAGGTAGTATCCCATTAAAATCAAATGCCTCCCCACAACAGTCAAACACACCAGGAACAGATTAAGAATACACACACACAAAGAGAAAGCAGGAAAGTAAGTAAGTGTGTGTGTGTGTGTGTTTTCTTTCTCTGTTCCTGAATTATACACACATATAGTTTGCCATGCTCATGAAAAGCTGCCCAACAGAAGTCAGATAAAATAACTAGAGAGTTTAATATGATTTCCGCTGGAAGAAAAGCTGGACCAGATTTTTTAAAAATCCATATCTTAATGATAGGTAAATAATCCTTTAGTATCTCAGATGTACATGCTACAGGCAGGAACTTTCTATTCATGAACACTCTTTTATTCTTGTATGCTATTACCACCCGAGATATTGCCATATTGGAAGATACATTCTTACACTGATAAATAGACTGCATAAACAATATGTGCCCCCACCTCCTTAAGCAAGATAATGCTAGCACATTTCAACAATAATGGCTCCCCTGCAGCAGAGTAAAGCCCCCCTTCTTTTTCTAAATGCTAACAAGTACAGCTCTGAGGTTGCCCACGTAATGAAAAACAGGGGTGAAATAACCGCAGTGCATTGAATTTCCCATGCCTCGCCTCTTCCATCTTGGGCGATAATGCAGCTGATTTCTTTATCCCCATGTATTCCGACGGAAAAATGTCTGTGTGCTTATTTCTGCTAAACATCTTCCGCTTTCTCTCTCTCTATTTAAATAATTCTCAGTCAGGTGTCAATAAAGTTTCTGAGAGCCATGCATATATTGGCGGGCTACTCCATTTCAAAGGTTGAAAGGAGACTGCAATCCCGCAGTTGGTAGTGCCATAAGTCCCTGCATGGCGCACTGTAGAGTAAGCCGCTAAGAATAACTTGCAGCTCTGCATGGGGCCACCAAATTCTCTTCGATAAGTTGACCCGAGAAAGCTGAAAATAAATATGTCCATTATTGTCAGGAGTGGCTGAAGGCTGAAGGGGTGAGTGGCTGAAGGCTGTCTCTGACTTCTCTTGCCTGCGTAGAATGTCACTGAACTGCCATAATGCCTCTTGGGGTGCATTCCGACATGGGGAATATTGTGCTATCTTTCCTGATTATAATGCTAGAGCTTCTGACCCATTTTCTAATGTTCCTCTCACACTCCAGTATCTGTTGTGTTGTTGATCTAACATGTCAGCACATCATGCATGCCCTCCAACATGTCCAGGCCCCAAACCAGGATGTGTGTGTTTCGGGTCATTTTTTTTGGGGGGGGTGAGATCATGGTGACCAAAATGGCTGCCATGCTCTCACACGAAAAAACAGGATGGCACACTTTTCCCAGGACAGTTGAGGGACATGTGTAACCATCACCCCCTGGGCTGGTTGTAAGTAAGAAGGTAGGCAGGCACAGCCTGGCTGAGAGCAGACAGAATCTTTTGGGACAGTGTCCCATTTGCCCTAATTGACCAGCCCTTGTTGATTTCAATCTACCTCCTTCCAACTAAACAGTTGCACGTGATTTTAAAAATTGAAGCTTTTGGTAAAAGGACAATAGCGGCCCTCAAGGACTCATCAGCACATATTTTGCAAGGAGCTACTTACCTGGTCTTAACGTTATTTTTTTCTTCAAAAAAATTAATCCCCAAGATTTTCTTGGAGAAAATCTAATTCTTGATAAGGCCTAGTCACTTACCAGATGAAGCTGATTTGTTCAGCTCTGGTTGTTAGTCTAGAAAGCCGTGAGGCCTTGGAGAACAATACTGTGTCAGCATATTTTGCTCTTAAATTCCAATCTGTTTATTTTTAAATAATTTAAGGAGCCCAGTAATCACATGGCATCCTGGAGACTGTAGGAACACGGAAAGGTGTGTTGGTCCATAGAAAGCATTGGTCCATCTGTGTATGCCACCTGGCAGTGGATCTCAAGAGTTTAAGATGCTCCCCTGGAGATGCCAGGGATTGAACCTGAGAACTTCTGCATGCAAGAAAAGATACTCTACTGCTGAGCTATGGAAGCACCACAGCTGCCATTCTGCAGGCGTAGAGAGAAATCTCTGATGTCAGAGAGGGGGATCCAAAGTCAGGGGCCCCATCCTTGTCACTGCAGACACTTCTGGGTCCCTGGCTGTATGAATCTTGGAGCTCTGAATAGTGTGTGCACTGTGAGCTGCTTGGGTGTAGATCAAGGGAAGCCATTGGATCCAAAGGATCCTTCCCGAGCTCCCTGGCACACCTCCAAACCTGAGATCAGATCAAACTGCCAACCCAGGAACTGACATAGTTCAATCTTACTTATTTCTCCTCCATTTTTCCAAATGGTAGGGAAATTGTTTACTTTAAGAAGGAAATAGAAATGGATGGAGGAGAGAAGAGCAGTTTTCTGCCCTCGCTTGTGAGAGCCTGGGCAAGCCACTGGAAGCAGAAATTTTAGCCACCTGCGGTTTTCCTCCCACAGTGGCCTTGGGCAAGGTCTTCAGCTCAGTGGTCAAGCATTTGCTTTGTACCCAGAAAGTCCTGGGTTCCAATCCCCAGCATCTTCAGTTGGCATAGGACAGACCCCCTCCCTCCACGCCTGTAAAGCTGGAGAGCTGCTGGCAGTCAGTGCAGACAATAGTGAGTTAGATGGTCTGGTTCAGTATAATGCAACTTCCTATGGATTTCATCTGAAAGGACTACAGTGGTACCTCGGGTTACATACGCTTCAGGTTACAGACACTTCAGGTTACAGACTCCGCTAACCCAGAAATATTACCTCGGGTTAAGAACTTTGCTTCAGGATGAGAACAGAAATCGTGCGGTGGCAGTGCGGTGGCAGCGGGAGGCCCCATTAGCTAAAGTGGTGCTTCAGGTTAAGAACAGTTTCAGGTTAAGAACAGACCTCCAGAACAAATTAAGTTCTTAACCCAAGGTACCACTGTACATTGTGTGAAAGTGCTTCTCTGTATTAAGAAACGCTTTATGGTATAATCTGGAAACATGTGGTTGTGATGGCCTTCTCTTGAAAGACTCGGGTGCATAATGGTTTTACTCCAAGTACCTCGCCACTGCAGCTTTTGATCAGGTGTGGGCCAGAGGCAGGTCACAGGGACCCCTCCATGCAGAAATGATATCAGGGGTTGAAATGGGAAAGGAGATTGCATGGAAAAGGTGAGTGGGGTGTTTGCTTCCATACCTTTGCCCCAGGGACCACTTTCAGCTCCCAATCTCATTTTCTGCAGTTCCCAACACCTCCTCATGCTTTCATCTCATCAGGCTTCCTTCCATCCTTCTTGTTCCTTCCCTCGTTTTTTTCCCCTGGGTTTTAAAATATCTTGTTCTTTCTCTGACTCCACCCAACCCCACTTCATCCATTTAGTTTCAGAACAATGGGAAGTGTCAGTATTTTGACTGAGTGATTGGTTGATGTTGTTTACAAAAAGTTTTTTTTTGTCCCGCTTGCATGGCTTGGGGAAAAAGATGCTGCCTGAAAGCAAACTGCCATGTGCATATGTGTAGCACACTGAATTCAGAAAGGAATTACTTTCCCTTGTTTTCCAGAGCAGGAGATGTATTGGTCTTGTGGTGTTTGTGTGCATAGGAGAGTAATCACACAAAACCTAAATTGCATTGGATTGAATAAACTACAGTTGTACCTCGGTTTACGGACTTAATTCGTTCTGGAGGTCCGTTCTTAACCCAAAACTGTTCTTAACCTGAGGCACGCTTTCGCTAATGGGGCTACCGCTGCCACCGCGACTCCAGCACACTATTTCTGTTCCCATCCTGGAGCCAAGTTCTCAACCCAAGGTACTACTTCCAGGTTAGCAGGGTTTGTAACCCGAAGTGTTTGTAACCCGAAGCATCTGTAACCCAAGGTACCACTGTAATCTGAAGGTAAAGGTAAAGGGACCCCTGACCATTAGGTCCAGTCATGGCTGACTCTGGGGTTGCGGTGCTCATTTCGCTTTATTGGCCGAGGGAGCCGGCGTACAGCTTCCGGGTCATGTGGCCAGCATGACTATGCCGCTTCTGGCGAACCAGAGCAGCGCACGGAAATGCCGTTTACCTTCCCTCCGGAACGGTACCTATTTATCTACTTGCACTTTGACGTGCTTTCGAACTCCGAGGTTGGCAGGAGCTGGGACTGAGCAATGGGAGCTCACCCCGTCGTGGGGATTCGAACCGCTGACCTTCTGATTAGCAAATCCTAGGCTCTGTTGTTTAACTCACAGCGCCACCCGCGTCCCTGTAATCTGAAGTAGCTATGGTGAAAATTGAAGCAAAGTGGTCTCTATTCCAGATTAGTTAAAGCAGAACACTGTAGTCTTTGGTCCCACCCACTGATTGCATGTGGTCCCAAAGGATTATCCCCAAGGGAATGCAACCCTCCAACAGAAGATAGTCTGTCCACCCCTGTACTAGTTGGTGACTGGGTATAAGAATCTCTGCATGCTGACTTATGAAAGGAACTGAACACCTTGACTTATAAGAGAACAGGACTCTATACTGATCAGGGTTTTAACCAGCCAATTACAAGGTGGCACAGGGGACTATTGTGGGGAAGATGATCAGCTGTGACATCTGTCCCTTCTATTAGCATAGGACATATTTCATTTAGGCCAATTACTAGCATCTGCTAAGGGCTGATTGGCACAACCCAGTAGGAAAGACTTTAGCTTGGGGACATGCTTTTCATGTAGAAAGCCTGAGATGTTCCCTGGCATTTCCAGCAAAAGGGGTCAATCAAAGTGAAAGAACTATGCCTTGAGGGAGCCCCTGCAAGTCAGAGCAGCCAACACTGGTCTAGATGTGCAAATAGGTGGGCATGTTAGGTGGGCACCATTGCCATTATAAGAGAACAAGGGAGGTGTTCATAGTGAGTTCTGGCACCTCTTTTTCTAGAAAAATAGCACTGTTTAGAAGCATTTGTTACATGCCCTTTGCAAAAGGTCCAATGGCAAGATGCAACAGAAGTACAATCGTCTCTAAACCAGCTACACTGGCTCCTGGTGGAGTACAGGATCAGGTTTAAGGTGCTGGTTTTAACCTTTAAAGCCCTATACGGCCTAGGACCCTCGTACCTACGGGACTGCCTCTCCTGGTATGTCCCACGGAGGACCTTACGATCTTCAAACAAAAACATATTGGAGGTCCCAGGCCACAGAGAGTTTAGGCTGGCCTCAACTAGAGCCAGGGCTTTTTTGGCTGTGGCTCCAATCTGGTGGAACTCTCTGTCACAAGAGACTAGGGCCCTGTAGGACTTGACATCTTTCCGCAGGGCCTGCAAGACAGAGCTGTTCTGCCAGGCCTTTGGCCAAGGCAGAGTCTGACCCCCTCTCTCCTTCTGTAATCCTCAAAGAACTCTTGCCCAATGGTTGCCATTAATTTGATTCTGAATTGATTTTAGAATGTATTTTAATTAATTGACTGTGTGATTTTATGTACGCTATTTTTACTTGTTGTTAGCCACTCTGAGCCCGGCTTTGGCTGGGGAGGGCGGGATATAAATAAAATTTATTATTATTATTTATTATAAAATCAGGGGTGGGGAACAATTGGTCCTCAGGGTGCTGCTGAACTATAGCTCCCATCAGCCTTTGGAAACATGGCCAGGTACAAGGTGAGTTGTAGTTCAGCAGCATCTGGAGGGTCAACCGTTCCCCACACCTAAAAAACAGCATCTGATGCAAAAGGGGAAACTCACATTCAGCCATGGTTGAAAGCCTGGCTGAAAAGGTGCACCTTGGTGGAAGGGTGCAAAATAGACACCAACTGCACATCCAGGGACAGGGATTTAGAGCTTGGGGGCCACCACACAGAAGTCTCTTCCATATGCTGTCACATCCCTCTCCAAGGATGGAGGAACTGCTAACAGAGGCAGCTTCCAATCTTCTTAATTTTGAATTGAAATTCAGTCCTAAATATTGGATTAGAATGTTAGCATGAGGCTTATTCTAGCTGTTGGTGACCTAGACATGGGAAGCGGATACCACCCACAGCCAGTTTGGTATGTGTCGAGGACTGTGCCTCAAGGTCAAATCTAAAGTGGACATCAAAAGCCCCAGAGAAAAAGAGGGTCATGTGGATTAGCCTCCAAGCTATCACCATCAGAGGAATAATCTAGCAGGCTGCTAATGACGCAGGAAAAGATTACCCTTTTTCATTTTTTAAAATCAAGGTTTTTATTAATGTAAAATCAACGGAACAAAAGAAAAATCAAAGTTACAAAATGTAGGAGCAGTACAGAGGTTGTATTTTTCCAAATAAGTAGAAAGCAAATAATGTAGAAAAATAAAGGCAGAAAAACACATCATGAAAGCCACATTTCCTTTCTGAATGGAGGAAAGAAAGTTTTGCATATCTGAATTTGACGTATGAGGAATGAAATGCCACCAAATGATGGAGAAACATTCTAGGTTTTCCTTACCCTTAGAAATATGTACATTGTGAGTTGCTTTCTCTGCAATAGCCACATATTCTTGTAGCACAACAAGAGGTTTAAGTCACACAGGGTCTTCCATTTCTGGACCAAATAAGTTCTCAAAAGCCAGCATGTATGTAAGAAGCTCCTTTGATCAGAAAGCTGCTGCTTGTCCTTTTTTCTGATGAAATTGGCTGGTACGCTTGTTTTATGGCTTTTCACATAACACTTTTGTCCATCTCTTCTCAACAGACCATCCACCATTGACACTGTTGACATGCTATATATGTCATCCAGGAGGGAAAGTGGCAACTGGACTGGAAATGGTTCCTTATTCCTGCTCTGTATACATTGGTAAGGTAAAGGACCCCTGGATGGTTAGGTCCAGTAAAAGGTGACTATAGGGCGTGGCACACATCTCGCTTTTCAGACCGAGGGAGCCAACATTTGTCCACAAACAGCTTTCCGGATCATGTGGCCAGCATGCCTAAATGGCTTCTGGCCAGCCTAGCAGTTCAAAAGCACACCAGTGCAAGTAGATAAATAGGTACCGCTGCGGCGGGAAGGTAAATGGTATTTCCATGCACTCCGGCTTCTGTCACGGTATTCCATTGTGCCATAAAATCATATCCTAGAGCTTTAAACAGTGTGAATGTGGCCATTGTCCCTTCCATTTAGCCAGGGCACCTGAATGGGGCTATTTGTGCTAAGCATGTGGTCTGGGGTGCACTCCATTGTTCCTCTAGACAAACAGATGCCAACAAGCATAGCGTCCACCTCTCTTTTACGTGGCACACATCTCGCTTTTCAGACCGAGGGAGCCAACATTTTGCTCAGAGTGCATCTGATGAAATGAAGGACTTAGCCGAGTCATGCTCATTCATTTCAATGGGTCTACTCTGAGCAAAAATTAGCCCAAATTGTCAAGAGACCACAGCCACAACTGAAACACGACACATCCAATTTTCCTCTGGTCCTCAGCGGCTCCTGCTTGCTCCGTCTCATGTGGCTGGAGAGGGGATTTTGAGAACTGAGCTCTCTAGTGTTTTTCAAGAGGAATAGATTTCTGATGGATTTTTGCTTCTCAGTAACTGAAAACATCTCAGGGCTCCCATTTACCTGTACTGTGACACTTTCCCCCCCTCCTTCATCTGTACCAGCAGGTGGAGAGAAACAGCAACAGAGCCAGGAAAGAGTTGTTCCTTGCTAAAGTAATTGAGGGCAGCAGGTACAAGAGCCTGCGAGTGTTCAAATGTTAACAAGAATGTATGAGGAATATAGAGAACACTCCGGGAGCTACGGAAAAGAGAGGGGAGGGGAGGATGAGCTTTTTCTTCTGAGTACTTTAATATACTCCGGGAGATCTAGTGATCTATATTAAACAATTCTTTCTCAGCATTCATTAGGAAACATGACATCCTTTTTTTCCTATTTGAAAATGATTGAATTGGAGTACAGATTTGTAGCCAAGATGAAGGACTCTGTGGAGTTGATTGTAAACAGAGTTTAACAAGAACCCAGGAATTATATATCTTCGGGTGATGGTGGGGGAAAGGAGGTTTCAACAGGTCTGAGACATAATTGAAGTCGTAAAAGAGACGTATTATTATTGATCAGCGGACGCTGGTGCATTAGGGGAAATGGTGCTGCCCCACCAACCTCAGTTTGCCCCCAGCCCCCCCCCAAGTGCCTTATAATTTGTATCCAATTTAGGGGGTGGCACTAGCTCTTAACCTCCTTCTCCCTAGTCTCTGTTTTATTCCTAAAGAACTCAGCAGGGTGGAAGATGGGGATAAAACTAGACTTAGGGTTCATCCATACTTCTGGTTGTCCCCCTGTTTTCTCCTGGGGAAACTTGCTCTTTACCAACGAATCGGAGCAAACGTCAATCAGATTTCCCATGGGTTGATGTTTGCTCTGATTCAGTGCTAAATAGAAGGTTTTCCTGGGGAAAGTGGTGGCACAAATGGAAAACCACTTGGACCCATGCATAGAAAGCATGGGGGCAAGCAGAAAACTGCTCAGACCCACACATTCTCTGCAAGGGGAGGGAAATAGTGAATGCCAAAAAAGTGGGGAGGGTCCAGTTAGGGGAAAAGAAAAGAGTAAAAGGGAGAGGAAGTTCTGCTGAGTGATCAGCAGCCCCAACTATTGCTACCGCTCCGAAAAATAAATGCTACTGCTGCCTGCAAATGCGGCTGCAGACTTGGGAGCGATTTCCAGAGGGAGAGCAGAGCGCAAGAGGGGCCCCAAAGCATGCAGAGGGGCATATGAAACTGGGCCCCCAAGACCACTGCTCTCTAAGGCCTCCTGTGTTTATATCATCCTCTTACCGGGAATGGGCTTAGGGGTACAGTGAAGGCTGGTCCACTCTAATGAACAGGGATTGGACCCACCAACCTCAGCCAGCTCCCACCTTCCTGCCTTATTACAACCAGACCAGAGATGCCTCTCTTGGCTGTCAGTCCTTTCTCCTCAGGCTCAGTTTTGCCCTTGCAGAACTCAACAGGGAGGAGGGTGTGTGTGTGACAAACCTAGAACCATCTGCCTCCACCTACTGTTGGCCTCATTCCCTGCTGCACCACCAGACCCAGGAGGCACCAGCCACCTGGGTACAGTACATTTTGCATGCAATAATAATAATAATAATAATAATAATAATAATAATAATAATAATAATTTATTTATATCCCGCCCTCCCCAGCCGAAGCCGGGCTCAGAGCGGCTAACATCAAATGTATAACACATTAACATAAAATCAGACACTCAATTAAAATGCATCCTCAAATCAGATCAGGATCAGAATAAAATCCAATCAGATAGCAACCCACAGATTAGGGTTGGGGACCTTAAATACTCACCAGGCCCAACTGTTTTTGTTGAACTTATATGGGCCTGTGAGAAAAATTGGGAGGCTACTTTCATGCAAGTTCTTATGAAAGGGGAGAGGGAGTCAGACTGAACCCCGACCAAAGGCCTGGCAGAATAGCTCCGTCTTGCAGGCCCTGCGGAAAGATGTCAAGTCCTGCAGGGCCCTAGTCTCTTGTGACAGAGCCTTCCACCAGGTTGGAGCCGCAGCCGAAAAAGCCCTGGCTCTAGTTGAGGCCAGCCTAACCTCTCTGTGGCCTGGGACCTTCAGGATGTTTTTATTTGAAGACCGTAAGTTCCTCTGTGGGACATACCAGGAGAGGCGGTCCCGTAGGTACGAATGCATGCCAAGGTCCCACATTCAATTACTGGCATCTTCCCACATGAGAAGACTCCTGTCCGAAGGGCTGCTACAGATCAATGGACACGGCTGAGCAAGATAGACTAATGGCAGCTTGTTCTGTTGCTCCATCAGAAATCTTCAGAAGTCTTTTTATCATCTAGTCCAGCATCCTGATCTCACAGTGGCCAGCCAGAAGCCTGTGGGAAACCAGCAAACATCACAACAGTACTCTCCCCTGCTGTGGTTTCCAGCAACTGGTATTCAGAAGAATGTATTATCTCTGATTGTGGAAGTTTCGCCCAAATGGCCAGTTGGGGAGATATTGCAGACCTACTTTGTCCTGTGAACTGGAGGTTCCCTACCAATGTTTTCAGAAGAACATATCATTTATCCCAATGCAATGTTTGCAAAACCTTTTGCTCCACAACGAGAAGCAAAAGCCAATGAAAGGGAAAGAAATGGAGCCAAAGAGCAAAGGGAGCTTGTGCCAGGCGGGAAAAGACAAAAGGAAACCAGCAGAAGGGTTTTGCTTTCATATTACATGCTCATCACACGTTTGACTTGAGTATTACTGAACTGAACTTACCACAGGCAACCACAGCAATAGGTTGTGCATACAGTTAGCCTAATATAAGTACGTTGTGTACTTTGAGGCTTCTTTAATTTGTTGCAATTTGTTGAATGTGCAAAACATTATTAAAATGGTTTTGAGTTCAGATATTCATTTATTTTTTTAAAAAATGTTTCATAAAGGAAAGAGGAGCAAGAGAAGGAAAGACATTATATCAATTAACAGACTTGGTTCAAAAGGCCAGAGGCTGGGGGAAAGGGAGAAATTTGCAAAATCATTTTTTGACATGGCGGTGACGTACCGAGGCCACCACAAACTGACATTGCCAAGCATAGCAGCCTGCCATCACGGCTCAACACATTCTTCTTCAATCCAGATTTCAAAACATTTTCCAGGATGTGATGAACAGTGATCATGGGGAACACATTGTTGGGCATTCATCACACTGAGAAATGAAAACTTTGCCATACGCACACACAAAAATGCCACATGGTAATTGTCATCATCGTTGGCATGGACCCAAGTGGTCCCAGAGGCCAGGGATCAGAAGCCTCAAGGTTGGGCATTGACTGTGGTCCTCCAGAATTCTCTATCTAAGCATTGGGTCTCTGCATCTGCAGATCACACCCCTTAACAGCACTGCTCCAGGCTGTCTCTGACTTCCCTTACCTGCCTAGAATGTGTCACTGAACTGTCATAATGCCTCTTGGGGTGCATTCCAACATGGGGAATATTGTGCTATCTTTCCTGATTATAATGCTAGAGCTTCTGACCCATTTTCTAATGTTCCTCTCACACTCCAGTATCTGTTGTGTTGTTGATCTAACATATCAGCACATCATGCATGCCCTCCAACATGTCCAGGGCCCGAACCAGGATGTGTGTGTTTCGGGCTGAGCTCCTGGGCGAGTCGCTTGACCCGTGTGCCATTGTAACCCCTGAAAAAGTCGTTGTTTTGGGGGTGAGATCATGGCGCCCAAAATGGCTGCCATGCTCTCATGTGAAAAAACAGGATGTCACAGTTTTCCCGGGACAGTTGAGGGACATGTGTCACATCGCCCCCTGGGCTGGTTGTAAGTAAGAAGGTAGGCAGGCACAGCCTGGCTGATAGCAGACTGAATCTTTTGGGACAGTGTCCCATTTGCCCTAATTGACCAGCCCCTGTTGATTTCAGTTTACCTCCTTCCAACTAAACAGTTGCACGTGATTTTAAAAATTGAAGCTTTTGTAAAAGGACAATAGCGGCCTTCAAGGACTCATCAACACATATTTTGCAAGGAGCTACTTACCTGGTCTTAACTTTATTTTTTTCTTCAAAAAAATTAATCCCCAAGATTTTCTTGGAGGAAATCTAATTCTGGATAAGGCCTAGTCACTTACCAGATGAAGCTGATTTTGACTAAACGATTATCTTATGTATGATATAAGACCCTTCTAGTCTGCATTTGAGCAAGTTCATAAGCTTTCAATTATATCCCCGGGTGAATAATATAAATCTTTCTCCTGATCAAGTTCAGTGAAGAATGTATTTTTTTAAAAAAAGGATTTTGTAAACAAGGAAACTCATCACTTCAAGATTACCCTATGTCATTAGAAATATCAACTGTTTTCATTCATTATTAAGCCGAATGTACGAACAATTTGTAACAAAGGGAGAAGAAAGTAGATGGAGAGAGAAGCTGGGGATGATTTGTTTATATTAGAAGAATCTGTCTCTTGTGCTTTCCTTTATGCATGGAAAGAATGAAAATTATTTTCACCATTTATATGCAATTATGCAGGCAGTGGTCTTTCCTCTCTCTTAAGCACTAAAATAGTGTTAATGATTTCTAAATGCTATATTAGGCCTACACTATTATCAGCCCAATGGTAATTTGAAGTGGTGGGGGAACACCCCAAACCTGCATTATGCAAAATATATCAAGTGTTTTAAAATAAATCTTCTCTGTAACATACCACAGGGACTGCTGAATCCCAGGTGGGTTAATAACATGTGAATGTGCAAGAGTTTGAGTGAACAATTATTAGAATGGAGCGCTTGGATTTTAAGGATACAAGCTGTGGACAGTGTTATGAGCTCAAAAAGCAAATGGAAAACAAAGTCCTCTGGAGCTATTGTACTGTACTCTACTGTGCTGCTGCAAATTGTGTCTTTCTGCAAACTAACTTTTCCAGACAGTGAATATATTGCAGGTTTACAACAGTGCAATGGGTGTGGGACACATATATGCAAATGTTTGGAAACAGACACTGGGAACAGCAAATGGCTGCTGCTGCTGGGAGGGTGCTGTGCTGGGTGAACTGAACCCATCGTAATTCGCAAGTCGCTTGATGAATTGAAAATTCAACAATATAAACTCAGAGGAAAGTTTTCTATTGTTGCAAGGTTTCAAAGTGTCTTTGAATTTTTGCACATGTGCACCACAAAAGCACATCATGAGAAGGTAGTGTGTGTTCTTTTCGGCCCGTGAACCAAAAACAGAGTGGTCTCTCTCTCTCTCTCTCTCTCTCTCTCTCTCTCTCTCTCTGTGTGTGTGTGTGCGCACTGGTGATGTTCCTTGAGGAATGAAGATTCTCTTTAGCCATTATCACTCACATGTCTCCAGTCATTGAGGGGGGGCACTAAAGAAGTGACTACTGGCTCTGCCCCTCTGTGATATTCCTCATAACCCATCTTGCAGCCTCCTATGTGTTCAAGAGGCATTTCTGCAACAGGGAGACAGCTTTACTCATCTAGGCTTGCTGCATAATGTGCAGCCATGCTAGATAGCACAGGAAGCCAAGATGAGCACTGTTGGCTTCCACTGAAGATTTTCAAGCATCCCACAGAGAGGACTGTAAAGACAGGTTGTGTCAGGAATGCAGTGGAGGCAGAGGGGCCAATGATTATGCCCTCCCCTCAAGTGATTGGAATCACATATTTCCTTATTTTCCAGGGACAGCCCTGGCTTTGCAGAAGCCACCCCAGTTTCCGATTTGATCACAGAATGTCCCACTTTTCCTCACGACGTCCCTATTTTCACCGGAGAAATGTTGGAGAGTATGGAGTTATGCAACCCCTGAGCCAAGGAGATAAGTAATGATGCAACCTTTACAAGACAACTGAAGGCAGCCCTGTGTATGGATGTTGTTTTTTTTAAAAAAAGTTCAACGTTTTATTATGTTTTTATATATTTTGGAAGTTGCCCAGAGTGGCTTGGGCAACCCAGTCCTATGGGAGGGATATAAAATCATCATCATCATCATCATGGAATAGGATGTCCCTATTTTCAGCGGAGAGATATTGGAAAGTATGTTATCACCTGACAGGGAATGAATAGATATGGTTTTGTTGTGAAGAAAAGTGCAATATTCTCCCAGCATGACTAGGGTAACAAGGAAACAACTGCGGGAATCCTAAGGTAGATTCAAGACAGACAAGAAGTACTTTTTCACAGAGAACAAACTAAGAAATTCACTGCTAGAATTTGTGTTGTTGGCCACCAATGAGGGTTGCTTTAAAATGGGTTGAGAAAAATTCACGGAGATAAGGCAATCAACTAGTTGTGACGACTGCAATACTACTTCCAGGATCAGAGTCAGTGTGCCTCTGAATATCAGTCAATGGGGAACGACGTGAGGAAGGAGCTAATGCATTATTGGCCTGTTTGGCGGCTTCTGATGGGCATCTGGCTGGAGATTTTTGGGTCTTCTTCGGTTGTTGTTGCTGTTGTTGTTTAGTCATTTAGTCGTGTCCGACTCTTTGTGACCCCATGGACCAGAGCACACCAGGCACTCCTGTCTTCCACTGCCTCCCACAGTTTGGTCAGACTCATGTTTGTAGCTTCGAGAACACTGTCCAACCATCTTGTCCTCTGTCGTCCCCTTCTCCTTGTGCCCTCCATCTTTCCCAACATCAGAGTCTTTTCCAGGGAGTCTTCTCTTCTCATGAGGTGGCCAAAGCATTGGAGCCTCAGCTTCAGGATCTGTCCTTCCAGTGAGCACTCAGGGCTGATTTCCTTAAGAATGGACTTCTTAGGTTAAGGGTCCCTTAAGTAGAAGCGCAGCATGTCAACAAAGTGATTCAAGGTTTCAACTTCCAGTTTGTGGCCTGAGAGCAGAATGTGGAAGATGCTCATATCCAACTGGACACTTTCAGGATCTTGCGATAAACTATAATGGCAAATATATTTTGACAAGGAAGGAGGAAGGAAGAGCCTTTGATGAACGGAGGTAAATTAATATGCTCGCAGCTCCCTTTTGCATTGTGGTACCAGCCTCGCAAAGAAAAGAGCAAGTGAGTTGAACGAGGCCCTGTTAAATTCCCCCACTAATCTGATGAGAAGAGGGAGAGACAGACAGCGAGAGTTCACTTGGCTAATTTTCTAGCCAGAAGCTACAACAATGTTTCTATTAGGAGATATGAAAAGAGACAAAGAGATATAATAACTATAGATTGGCATTGCTGGCCAGAAGACGAGCTCACTCTGCTTCAGGGTGGGAGGCCAAGCTCCTAAGGGGGAATTTTGTGTTTTAATACATTCTTTTTTTGGGCTATTTCTATCTGCACATTAGATTAACACTGCATGAAAATAAAGGTTTTTTAAAAAAGAAAGAAAGAAAACCATGGAAAATTGTCTGTTCAGTTAGCTTGCATAAAAGTGAGACAAAAATGCATTGACCTTGCATTGTCCTCCCCTCTGAGGATGTGTGAAATTCAAAATCATATTATTCGGCTCACAGAGACAGGTTTCTTCCTTTTCCCCTTTTCATCTATTGTTTATTTTGCATCTATTCTAAGGGGAATATGAGCATCTGATGATCTGGGATACAAAACTCTTGGACCTTTTACATTTTTTATATATTTCGCATGTACTCCTTAAACCAGTTGTTCTCTGCCTCTGCATTGAGTGGGCACACTAGGAAAGGATTCACTCAGACAATTAAAGACTGCTTCCCTTCAGATGTTGTTATACTACCGCTGCCATCAGCCCCATCCAGCATGGCCATTGTTTGGGGACAGTGAGAGTTGTACTCCAAAATGAATGGAGGACAGCAGGTTGGGGAAGCCTGTGGTAAACAAATTACAGTGGTACCTCGGGTTACATACACTTCAGGTTACATACACTTCAGGTTACAGACTCCGCTAACCCAGAAATAGTGCTTCAGGTTAAGAACTTTGCTTCAGGATGAGAACAGAAATCGTGCAGCGGTGATGCGGCGGCAGTTGGAGGCCCCATTAGCTAAAGTGGTGCTTCAGGTTAAGAACAGTTTCAGGTTAAGAACAGACCTCCGGAACGAATTAAGTACTTAACCCGAGGTACCACTGTAATGGAAGGAAAGGTCTGTCAATAGCTCCTAGGCAAATACTGGTTGCTGGAGAAGGTCTACCAACTCCTTGTGGGCTTCCTGGAAGTGCCTAGATGGCCACACTGTAGCAGAAGGACTAATGGTCTTATTCAGCTGGATTCTTCTAATTCTCCTCCTCCTCCTCCTCCTCCTCCATCTATTTATACCCTGCATTTCCCCCTGACAGGACTCGAGGCAAGTTTATAGAGCAAAACATAGAAAAATCAATCATTAAAAACAACAACTGAACATCGATAAGATTGAAACTATATACATATATAAAATCTGTTTGGAAACATAGAGATAATCACAATAAAAATAGTTTGGTGCCAGCCCTTTCATTAAAAGCAGTCAGTTTTGAAAAGCATGTTGGAAGAAGTTTTTCACCTACTGGTAGAAAGAAGGAGGCAAAAAGGAGGGAAGGAGGAGGCCAGTCTAGCTTCTCCAGGGAGGGAGTTCCAGAGTCTGAGAGCAGCCACCGAGAAGGCCCTTTCCCACATCCCCACCAAGTTTGCCTGTGAGGGTGGTAGGACCAAGAGATCTCCTGGAGATCTCAGAACCCGGGCAGGTTCATACGGTCTTTGAGACAGCTAGGACCTAAGCCATGTAGGGGTTTAGAGGGCATAACCCATACTTTGAATTTTGCCTTTATGAATTATGTCCCATTGCACCTGAGCCTCCATCAAGGTAGACAATTCTGTTGTGTACCCACTCTATATAGTTGATGCATTAAAGAACCCATGCAGAGATGTGGTTGGATCAGGTTCCTTCTGAGGAGAGTGTCTCTGTATGGGCAGAGGCAGGCTTCCAATCAGAGTTCCTCTGAGAATGAACTTTTTGTGTGTGGCTATAGAAAGAAGGAGGTTGGGGGTTTTTTTGAGTGGGGCGGAGGACTGGCTAGCAGAGCAATCCAACCCCCTTTCCCAGACTGGACTGAGCATATGTGCCTCTCTGTCCAGTTCTGCTGGCTAAGCCAGCTTCTCACAACCAATGCCTATGCAGAGCTTTGCCTTCTGCTCACCAAATGTGTGATGCTGGGAGCGTTCCCACAAGTGCAGGCCCTGAAACAGGATGTCCCAGGCAGAGGTGTACCCTAGGGATTGGCAAAACTGGCCCCCACTGGGGGTGCAGGCCCACTGTGTGTGTGTGTGTACGGAGTGCATGACATGGAGGTGTGTTGTGACACAGGAGAAGCATCCCATCCTTCTTGCACTGAAGCACAAAGGAGTGCAAATTTTTCACTCTTGCCCTCCTCACTCTGGACCTTCAGTATACCTAAAGGAGCGTCTCCACCCCCATCGTTCTGCCTGGACACTGAGGTCCAGCTCTGAGGGCCTTATGGTGATTGCCTCCTGTGAGAAACCAAGTTACAGGGAACCAGGCAGGGGGCCTTCTTGGTAGTGGTGCCCGCCCTGTGGAATGCCCTCCCACCAGATGTCAAGGAAATAAACAACTATCTGACTTTTAGAAGGCATCTGAAGGCAGCCCTGTTTAGGGAAGCTTTTAATGTTTGATGTTTTATCGTGTTTTTAATATTCTGTTGGGAGCCTCCCAGAGCAGCTGGGGAAACCCAGCCAGATGGGTGGGGTAAATAATACAGTGGTACCTCGGGTTAAGTACTTAATTCGTTCCGGAGGTCTGTACTTAACCTGAAACTGTTCTTAACCTGAAGCACCACTTTAGCTAGTGGGGCCTCCTGCTGCTGCCGCGCCGCCGGAGCACAATTTCTGTTCTCATCCTGAAGCAAAGTTCTTAACCTGAAGCAATATTTCTGGGTTAGCAGAGTCTGTAACCTGAAGCGTATGTAACCCGAGGTACCACTGTAATAATAATGATGATGATGATGATGATGTCTAATATGGCTATTGTGCTTAAGTGATTTTTTTCACAGAGAGGACAGCTCCTTGTCATGGGCACAGGGAATCCTATGCTGTAAGCCACCTTGAGTATTGTTTTTTTAACTGTGGAAAGGTGGCATACAAATAAAAAATGATGATGATGATGATGATCCTAGGTACGCCTCTGACAGGGAGGAGCTGAGCCTTCCCGGGATCTATGGGATCCTGAGATGGTCCCAGTCCCTGCATCACTGCTAGACTGGTGCAGAGATTGTCCTGCCCCTGCTATGTGTGACTGAGGTGCGAATGAGTCCTTGGCACTACCACTTCTTAAAACCCTCTGGTCAGTGCCTGGGTTTTGAATTGTCCTCCAATGCTGCAATCCCAAAACACTTTCTAGGGATTAACCCCCATTGAATACAATGGACCTTACTTCTACGTAAACTTGCATAGGATTATGTGCTTGTATTCTGGAAGAGATTTTTTTACACCCACCCACAGTCTTAGCTGGGTTCACTGAGAGTTGGAAAGACCAGATGCTAGGGGCCACTAGGGGCGCATCAGAAGATGGCTGACAATAACATCTCTCCGACCCACAGGGGGTAATTAGGAGGCTGTGATGGGAGTAAATAGCCTCCCTACCCCCCCGGATTATGGGGGGGCTGCCCGTGCCTGCTGTGCCCTATACCACCCCCGAATTTGAGGGGATGGGGGCACTAGGCAGAATGCCCCCCTGTGGATCTCGGTGCTCCTGGACGCCGTCCCTGATCTGCGCCGCTAGCTGCAAGAACTTCAAAAGGAACAATTAGGAAGAAGCGAATGCACATATTTCAAGGAAGGAGGGGGAGTAAAGACTGCTAACTGAAGAGTTCTCTGATATGGAAGACAAGTCGGAAGAATAAGAATCAATCATGAGAAGACAGCTAAGACTCGGTATGGCAAAGGGACTGATGGGGGAGGGGGGAAAAAACCTTTCTTTCTTTCCTCTATGTGATAAAACAAGAACCCCCCCCACAAGTCAGAAATGCCGCTTTAATGACTTAAGCTGTGGATTTACGTCTGTGTGGAGATAATCTTTCTAACCAAAGCATGTTTTAAGAAGAGTGTGGAAAGTTTAAGAGCTCTGGAATGACACAGTTAAAAATACCGTTGCCATATTTGTAAGCTCTGTCGGAGGACTTGAGTCTGGGAGGAGGAAAAGAGCTGTTTTTATACTGTGGGTGAGACTCCTCAGTGGGACTCAAAAACGACAGATCCTGAGATTAATGATGGAAAGAGCGATGTTATTTATGAAAGTGATGATATATGGAAACCATCACGATATGAGGATTGGTCGAACGGAAAAATCCACACAGGATATAATTGGTGTTTATTTGCTTAAGGAGATTATCAGAAGAGATCATAAAGAAAAAGAAAAATGTACGAATAAGATGAGATGTGGAAACAGCAAGATAAGACTGGATAGAATTATGAATTTTATTTGGACTGATTTGGATATGAACGCAGTAGCAAGAAGATGATCAGAATCCCCCTTCGAAACTTGAAATATGGGTCCCCTCAACAAAAATTTAAAATTGTAATTCGGAATTTATGTGATGTGATTTGATTTGATTTGATTTGATTGGTCGGTTAATAAAAATTATTTTTTTTTAAAAAAAGGAAAGACCAGATGCTGAAAAATCAATAATATTTCTTGGGGAGAATTAAGTATTCCTTATCACTGCCAATTATTACCTGCATGTGACCCGCATCCCACCCCACTTCCTGCATTACTGTGTCACAAAGGAAGCCTGGGCTTGAGAACCCCAAGTTTCCCTTATATCTTCTCCTTCTGTCCTTAAAATATGTTTTTTTTTCCCTTCCCTCACGCCCCACCTGCCACAAATATTTCCCTTCCATTAATTCACTCAGAGCAGGGATCAAACATGGCTTGAGTGTCTGATTGGACTCAACACTCGAATTCCTCACAAAGCACAAGTTGTGTGGAGGACAGCATTGTCACATTTCACAACCATGTTAACTTCAATATCATGTCTTCTTCCCCCCTCCCCACAATTTCTCTCTCTCTCTCTCTCCACTGAAAGAGAGACTTATTTCCCATCCTGCCTCTCCAGAGCACTTGCCTCGATCAAAACAACAGTGCCTGAAGCAACTCCTTTCATAACCTCGGTTTATCAGGACAGCTATGCTGGCACTCATACATGAGGGAACACATTTTGAGGAAAGGGCGTGCAACTGGAATGAACTAGGCAGAACTGGAAGCCGTTCAGGAAAAAACTTGTTTTCTGGAGGTAGCCACACTTGATTCCAAGACAAAAGTCGCCCTCTTCGCTCAAGGAAATGTCTCACCTTTTGTGAGACCATCGGTGCAAATCCATGGCTGTTTCTACAAGTCCAAATGAGTGTTTCAGAGGCCCTAGATTCTGTATTTTGGCTTGGATTCCAGCTTTGTGTGCCACACCAAGAAAGTACTGTGTTTCTTTTGGCTTTGGCTGTTTCCACAGTTATGAAAATTAGATCATTATACCTACCTGAGAGGAAGGAAACGAGGCCAAATACTCAATGTTGCACTCTTGTTAGTGTCAGAATCACAGAGCAATTTCACACATTGTGTGTGGAGGGTGGGATAGGATGAAACACAATTAAATGATGCTTCGTGCTTTCGCCAGGCCAGTGTAACATTAGACAAGGAAATCACATGGTGGAGAAAACTTATTCCCTATACAAAATCCCCTTCAAACCTTATGCAAACTATGCAGAAATTAAAAGCTGCACTCTCCTGTCTTTAGACTCACAGAGTTGGGAGCTCAAAGATGCTATAGTTTAGCCCCCTAAGCAATGTAGAAAATGCTAAAGCATCACAGATAACATGGACATCCCAGCATCCCATCTCTAACAAAAGAGACTCTACCCTTCTGCCATTGTCAATATCAAACAACTCATACTATGTTCCTGATGTTTAGCTGAAACCCCCTTTCTCGCAATTTGACCATTGGGTCAGGCCCTACTCTCTGGAACATCAGAAGAGACAGTTTCTCTGTCATCTACATTGCAGCTGATCAAGTATTTGAAGATGAATATCATATCACCTTTTGATAATCCCTTCGCCAGCATATCCAACTTCTTCATGGGACTTGTTAGAAGAAGAAGAGTTTGGATTTGATATCCTGCCTTTCACTCCCCTTCAGGAGTCTCAAAGTGGCTAACATTCTCCTTTCCCTTCCTCCCCCACAACAAACACTCTGTGAGGTGAGTGGGGCTGAGAGACTTCAAAGAAGTGTGACTGGCCCAAGGTCACCCAGCAGCTGCATGTGGAGGAGCGGAGACGTGAACCCGGTTCCCCAGATTACGAGACTACCGCTCTTAACCACTACACCACATTGGCTCTCTTGTTATCTAAGTCCCTCAGCATCTTCCAAAATAGAGTGGTACCATTCCTTCTCATGATCTGGACATTACTTCTGTTGATGCAGCCTAGAATTGCTCTGTTTTTGAGTTTTCATTTTGTAAATTGCCCTGTGATTCTTGGATGAAGGGTGGCATAGAAATTTAACGAATTATAATATTAACTAATAATAATAATTGCATTAGCCTGTTCAGACATTGCATTGCACTGCTGTCTCATGCTTAGCGTGTGGTCTACAAAGACCCTTAGATCCTTTTCATACAGTACAGCTTTCAAGTTAGGTGTCACCCCATGGTATGTTTCTGCATCTGACTTTGCCTACCAAATGGAAAACTTTGCCAAAATCTCTTCTGAAATTTGTTCAGTTAGTTTTGACCCAGTTCTGCATTCTGTCAAGATCACCTTGAATCCTGTTCCTTGTCTTCTAAAGTACCCCACCCAGTTTGGTGTCATCGGCAAATGTGATGAGCATCCCCTCTGCTCCTTTTGTCCAAATCATTTACAAAGATGTGGAACAACAATGGGCCCAGGAGAGACCCCTGCAGCTCTCCACTTGTCACTGCTCTCCATGCTGATGTGGAGCCATTAATGAACACTCTTTAGGTATGGCTCATTAACCAACTGCAGATCCAAATATCAGGTGCATTGTCTTGCCCACAAGTTTACCACCTTGTCAACAAGATAATTGTGTGGGACTGTCTTAGCGCTCCAGCTTGCGCCATGTAGTGCCATGTGGTGATGGGAAGGGAGATCTAGCCAAAACAGGAGTGTCCCCCTCTGTTTGCCCATGCTTCTCATTAGACTCTTGCTGCCGCCAGGGGAATGAGTTGTTTACTTCCAACTGCTTTCCACTAACAAGCCTAAAACTTACTTTGTGTCTCATTGAGAACCTGCAATACAGCCAGCGGCAGAGTCTGCCTGCCTCATCCCACTTAGCCGCCCTACATGTGGGCAGGAGGCAGTGGGTAGACTGTTTGGGGAGAGCGGAGAGACGCGTGGCTTGGGCACGCTGCAAGCCCTGCGGTGAGTGCCGCCTGGCATTTTGTCACCTCCCAGTGGTGACACCCGGGGCAACCCTCTCCCACCCACCCCCCCTTCCTCCGCCACTGAATACAACACAGAACTTGACACTTGGACACTGGTGGCATATGAAAAGATACCACTAAAGTTTTAAGAAACAAGATTAAAAGTTTACAAAAAGGATAAAACAGTAGTTCTTAGTGGGGGGTGAAATGTTTTCATGTAAGAATGGCTACACACACACACACACAGAGAGAGAGAGAGAGAGAGAGAGAGAGAGAGAGAGAGAGAGAGAGAGCGCATAAGGACACAATAAGAACAAGCTGGATCAGGCCTATGGCAGATTTAGTCTAGCATCCTGTTCTCACTTTGACCAACCACAGATGCCTGTGGAAAACCTTAAAGCAAGACCTGAGTCCAAGGGCACTTTCTCCTGCTGCCATTTCCAGCAACTGGTGATCATAACAGCACATCTACTGCCTCACCTGCAGATGTAAAGGAGAAATAGAGTTGTGGGTCATTAGCACATTGCTGACAAAGTAATCCAGAACTCTGGATGACCCCATGCAGTGGTTTCAGGTAGATGTTAAACAGCATGGGGGATAAAATTAGACCCTGAGGAACCCCACTTTGAAAACTCAATAGGTGCCCTCCGGAAACAACCGTCCAAGGAGGAACAACCACAAACCACCAGAAGGAAATCATGGTTGCTGGTATCAAGAGCTGTTGAGACTGAGGTTGAGATGAATTGACAGGGACACATTTTCCTTGTCTTTCTCCTGACAGAAGTCATCATACCAAAGCAGTTTCTGTGCCAAAACTAGGCCTAAACCCCAGCTGAAATGGATCTAGAAAATCAGGTTCCTCCAAGAGTGATTGGATAACACTCACAGAGAGAAACTGATTTGAGCTTGGAACATACGAAGCAGAGTCGGACCATTGGTCCATCTAGGGCCACATTCAGACCATACCGGTGCAGTGCTCAGATACCACTTTTAAAAGTCATGGCTTTGCCCCGAGAATTGTGGGAGCTGTAGTTTGTTAAGGGTGCTGAGAGTTTTCAGGAGACCCCCTATTCCCCTCCCAGAGTCCATTCCTCTTCCAAGGGAACTCTGGGAATTGTAACTCTGTGAAGGGACTAGGGGTCTCCTAACAACCCTCAGCACCTTTAACAAACTACAGCTCCCATGATTCTTTGGGGGAGGCAATGGTAAGGTTACCAGATTTTTTTCAATAAATCCGGGGACGCTTTTCAACTTCCTACTAAATAGATGGATTTTGTCAGGGGACTGATTTGTAAATCTGGGGACTGTCCCCGGGAAACAGGGACGTCTGGTAACCTTAGGCTATGGTATCCTCATGTTTTAAATGTGTGTCCTGGATGTGCTCTAGCTCAGCACTGTCTGTTATTCTACTTCTGACAGTTGTGGGGGATATAGTCCTTCTTTTCAGTTTCTTGTCGCCTGCATTTGGCGTCCCTTTCTCCCACCTTCCTTTGGGGTAGGAAGTCTGCAGAGCTCAGCTAGCATAGGCATGACATTTCCACCCGTTTATCCCAACAGAATCGCTGGTCCTCTGTGCTCTATTAAAATAACACCAATTAAATGTTCAAAACTGCTTGGGCATGAATGTTACTCTGGGTCACTTGAAGAGGCATGTCGTCGCGTCCGGCTTACTGTCAGCCACGAGAGCAGGAGAAGTGAAGAGTTGCAAGTTACAACAGAAGCAAAAATGAAGTCCCTTTCCTTTCTTCCTCTTCTCCTCTCTCCACTTTTAACTTTGTGCTTTATTTTACTCTCCCCCCCCCTTCTTGAAATGCAAATGCATTTGCTTGAGCTTTTGAGATCTTTTTGGCTGGAAATGGGGACAGGGAAAAGGAAACTTACCTCTTTAATTGCTAGCCTATTGTTGGTAGAATTTATAAATTATGATATTGTTACCTCAGGGCTTGCTGACAGACTGCATCTGTACTCTTCAGTCTGGCTCTAATCCCAGCCTCGATTCCACCCCCCCCCAAAAAAAACCCCCTCCTTTTGAATTCTGGAATGCAGACCAGTGGGGTGGAGTGAGGGTTTTCATTCAATAAGCTAACTTGTCTGAACCCAGATTACTGTACTGTGTATAACTACTGAAAAAAGAAAGAATTGACATCAATCTCCATCTGCTTTCAAGCGACATTATAAAATATTATAAAGTGGGGGTGGGGGTGGAGGAAGGTTCCTCCACAGAAGCAAAGGCCGGTCTGTGGTTATTATTTTCCTCCAAAAAACCCCCCAAAATTCCTGAGCTGAAGCTGTGATGGACTTGCTCGAACGTCGAGAAAGGATCTTCGAAAACACCGTCTTTTCGGATGGATAAGCCTTTGCGGACTATAGGCAAACACATTAGCCACCTTATGGGGGAAAGTATTTGTTCTGTCTGAACACTTACAAATAGGAGCCCAAATCGTACAAATCAAGTTGCTTCAGGTCACAGTGGAGACATTGGCATTTTCCACAAGGGATGATGGGAGTTGTAGTATAACCTCCATAAGAGCATGAAAAGAGCCTGCTAGGTCATGGGTAGGCAAAGTAAGGCCTGGGGGCCGGATCCAGTCCAATCGCCTTCTAAATCCAGCCAGCAGACGGTCCGGGAATCAGCGTGTTTTTACATGAGTAGAATGTGTGCTTTTATTTAAAATGCACCTCTGGGTTATTTGTGGGGCATAGGAATTCATTCATTCCCTCCCCAAAAAATATAGTCCAGCCCCCCACAAGGTCTGAGGGACAGTGGACTGGCCCCCTGCTGAAGAAGTTTGCTGGCCCCTGTGCTAGATCATCCATTCCTGCATCCTCTTCCCACAGTGGCCAACCAGATGCTTATAGGAAGCCCACAAGTGAAACATGGGGGGCAGCAGCACTCTCCCCATTTGTGATTCCCAGTATTCCCAGGCATGCTGCCTCCAACAACAGAGGAGGAACATAACCATTGATATTCTTGCCCTCCATGAATTTGTCCAATCCTCTTTTAAAGCCATCCAAGTTCATGGCCACCCCTGTCTCTTGTGGGAGCAAGTTCCACAGGGTCACTAACTTTATTCTGTCTGTCCTAAATTATCCAACTTTCAGCTTCAGTGGATGTCCCTGATCTCAAGTAGAAAAAAGATCCTGTATTGTCTTCCTCAAGTTTCAAGAATGTTGGGAGAAAGGAGGAGGTGACCACTGGTCTTCTCATCTTGGATGCAGAAGCCACCACTAACTGCTATTGCATTCTGGCCCTTGAAGATAAACTTTCCCCCCATTAGGTTTTATAGATAAACTTTGCCCCCATTAGGCCTGTTGGATGGTGGTGTGCAGGATCATTCCCCTTCAAGTGTTCTTCCAGCTATCAGCCCCTCCCCTTGTAAATGGCAAAGTGACAGCAAAGAAAAGAGTTCCCCGGTGCATGTGCAGAGGGCATTTCCTCATTACTGATAAAAATTTAGGTGTGTCACCCATATCCATAATTGGAAGGTAGAATTCCTAAGCCAGAAGAGATTGGTAACCAAAAGGACTGCAACTCCTTTATTTATAAATTAAGTGCTGGGGTCCGTCAGAGATGCCCAACTTGGCCTAAAGTGCCCTGATAATTTATGATATAAATTATTGAACGTGTGTGTGTTTTATTTAAAGCAGATTAAAATGAACAATTGCAGCAACATTGAAAATCAGTAGAAAACACTAGTGGAATAATGCAGAGTAAATTAACTCTGTGATGTAAATGAATGTACTCATTTAAACAGAGCAGATCTTGATCAAATAGAACAGATCTGCACAAGTCAGTCCCCAAGAGAAAAAAGAGAGTCCCCAGTTATGTAATAAATAGGGGCTTCAGAAGCTGTTTGTACCTAGTGTGTGGTTTCCCGTTTGCTTTCATGGTGGCACGTATTCTGAACTGCAGCTCACGGAAAGTTGGGTGACTCGAAATTCCCTAGGCTGTCGTGAAACTGAAAAGTACCCATATCCCTATAATGCAGTTATCTGGTAGAAATGTACCAACCTCCCACTAAGAAAATTAGCTCTTTAATCATTTGAATCCAAGTAAAGAACTGCTATATCCTAAAGGCATGGAAGTTCTGCACTTCTGAAAGCGCAGAATATTTTCACAAACACAGTTAGAGGCATGGGGCTGTCAGGGAGAACTCTCCTCGTTAATTTTCTGTAATTAAAGAACAATCCAGGTAGGAGCCTAAGCTGTGTTTGTGCAATGCTGTTCTCTAGGTATCAAAGGGATCTGCCTTCCGCTCCTCTCATTGTAAGGCATAAAAATTGCGAGTTCAAAAAGAAAAGGCCAACGTGGGAGGCAGCAGTTACGAGCTATAAGTTCAACCGGATTGGCGGACAGTACCAGTGCTACGGGTTGCCTTCATTGGTAAGAGAGATCACCATGTCCCACTGGTCAGCTACTGCCTGCCTTAAGCCAGGCAGCCCCATGTCAATATCCACAGCAGTGACCAGAGGTGGAACAACTACTGGGAGGTGCGCAGAGGGGAATAAAACCACCATGTTGAATCTGCAGCAGCAGAACCGGACACCTTCATCTGCCCCAACTACAATACACAGGTTATTCACAAAATAACCCTCTCTAACCAGGATTCCTGACTGCGCAAAGAGTCATGGGTGCTCAGCAGTAGGCATGCATAGAGAGGCCTCTTTAAAAACTTCTGCAAAGTGAATGGAGGTTTGGAGGGAGGGTTGGGCAGGCAGCTACTATCCCATTCCCTGAATATACAGTATAATAATAACAACAATAACAACAACAATAATAATTTATTATCTATATATATTATCTTATTATCTATATCACCCACTCTGGGTGGCTTCCAACAAAGCACTAAAATACAATAACCTATTAAACATTAAACAGGGCTGCCTTTAGATGTCTTCTAAAAGTTTGGTAGTTATTTTTCCCTTTGACAACTGGTGGCAGGGCGTTCCACAGGGTGGGCGCCACTACCAAGAAGGCCCTCTGCCTGGTTCCCTGTAAATTGGCTTCTCGCAATGAGGGAACCACAAGAAGGCCCTCAGCGCTGGACCTCAGTGTCCGGGCAGAACGATGGAGGTAGAAGAAGAAGAAGAAGAGTTTGGATGTGATATCCTGCTTTATCACTACCCAAAGGAGTCTCAAAGCAGCTAACATTCTCCATTCCCTTCATCCCCCACAACAAACACTCTGTGAGGTGAGTGGGGCTGAGAGACTTCAGAGAAGTGTGACTAGTCCAAGGTCACCCAGAAGCTGCATGTGGAGGAGCAGGGAATCGAACCTGGTTCACCAGATTACAAGTCTACAGCTCTTAACCACTACACCACACTGGCTCTCCAAGGTTCTATTGCATTCCCTGAACACATGAATGGGAGGCTTTGGGGAGGAATTCAGCATAGCATTATGGCAGTCATTCCAACACCACCAGCTTTTCAGCTCACCAGACAGAACAATTCCCCCCTCTCCTCTCCCCGCATGCTGTTTTGGGAGTCCTCCTCCCCTCCCCTATCCAATCGTGGGAAGCATGCAAGGGGAGGAAAGGAGTGGAAGCTCTGATGCTCTAGCAGGAATCCTTGCACAGACTTCCACTAGTAGGACTAATTAGTTGAGTCTTGCCCTTTGTCATTTTACTACTTGGACATTATAGGGGAGAAACAGACAACAGAGCTGCAGCAAAACTGGACAGAGACCCTGAGCGTCTAAGTGGCCTCTGCCTGTGGCTGAAGTTCTTCTCCATGTGCTGCCTTCTTCTGAACTTAGGTGGGTGACTCATGGAGAACACAGGAATCTTTTCTACAGTGGCACCTAAGGGAAGGCTCATAGCTCAGGGTTAACATGCAGCGATTTGCATGCAGAAGATACTAGGTTCAATTCTAGGCACCTCCCGGCAGGGCCAGGAAAAACTCCTGTCTGAGATCCAGCCATTGTTGCTCAGTGGAGCTAGATGGAACATTGAAATACAAAGCAACGTCCATGTCTGTTCACTCTTCCCATTAATATGCTTGCCTAGCACCTGTTTTGTTACCTTTCAAGTGATCTCTATTCCATTCATTCAGGTTTTTAATTTTAATTAATGGGATTTGAACCGGAGGCATCTTAGTTTGTAACTTATGCTCTTCTTAGCAACTGCTCTGTGTGAGGAACAAGAGAAAGCAATGTCCTGAAATCTTCCTGGTGCTACGCTGATAGTCGTCCAAGTTCAAACAAATGACAGTGTCTCCCTGCACAATGATTGATGGGGCATTTGGGGGTGAGCTTCTCCGAGTTGCAGTGTATGCTTGGATTTCCCTCCAACAACCTGAGTCAAATGTCTCCCTCATTCCTAGTTAGAATCTGCTGACCGAGGCCATAAATTAGACATGCAAAAATGAGCTGTAAAAGGGAAGAGGCTTGCAAGTCCTTAAGTGACCCCCCAAACTCCCCAAAATGCCTCCCAGATGATTCCACAGTCAAATCATCTCCACATCATCCCTCTTCCAATAGCACCCCAATTACAAGTACGATTCCAAAGGGAGTCTTCATTGTCCTGATTGAGTGGTATGAAATCCATAAAATGGCAATTGTCTTCTTTTGATGGGTCCCTCACAAGTTGATGTGGTGATGGATGTCATCACAGGCTACTACTTTTAGCAGTTTGCTCCCCAACTTAAGATTGTACTTCCTTGGAGTAATGCTCAAGGACTTAAACTTTATGTCTGCGTTGCACCTAGGAGCTGGACTAATAACTTCTTAATATGGTCTCTTTTATTTCATCTGTAATGAGTCACTCATTTCCCATGCTTCAAATGTCTCTATCCATCAGAAGCAGTCTCATTATTCTGGGTCCTGTCCCTGGTAAATCATGCTCTCTTTTTTTGTATTTTTGGAAAATATTTTTGGGGTGGTGTAGAGGGTGCTGGGAGCTATAGATGAGGCTCTTCAACACCTAATTATAACTGTTCAATGATAAGTGAAGTCAATTGCGCTGTGAGCATTAAAACCACCTATTAAACATTCCTATGTTTTATAATGATGTTTTAAAAATGTAAGCTACCTTGAGTCCCAACTTGGGGGAAAGTGGGATATAAATACAGTGGTACCTCTAGTTGCGGACTTCATCCATTTCAGGGTGCCATTCGCACCCTGAAAAGTCCGCAACTAGAGCACCTCTTCTGTGCATGTGCGCGACACGATTGAGCGCTTCTGCGCATGCATGAAGCGCACAAATCGCTTTTGCACATTCATGAAGCATGCAGATCACTTCTGCACATGTGCGCGTGGTGAACCCGGGAGTAAACACTTCTGGGTTTGCTGCATTCATAAGCTGAAAGTCTGTAACAAGAGCGGAACGCAACTAGAGGTACCACTGTATACTTAATTTTTGTTTTAAAAAAAGTTTCTTTTAATAAAGGAGATTGTTAGATCGGTTTACTAACACTTTTTTTTTTTTTGCTTTAGAAGGCAGAATAGACCAAATGAGTGCAGATTGCAGTAAGCACAGAATAACCCTCCATGTGCAATAGTGTACACTTTTCATCATCATCATTTTCTTCTTCCAAAACCAGAACCCATTTTGGTGGGGGGGGGGAGAAAATCAAAATCTGGGTTTAGTTAAACTTCCTCCACTGCTTCTGGCACTTGTCCTCATAAAATAAAATAAAATAAAATAATTGAATACGGGGTGGAAATGCTAATTAGCCCCTGTCACAATTCCTGCTGATGATGAAAGAATTCGCCGTATGCAAATCAGGCTGCAGCTACCCTGAGCGTGTCAGGCCTTGCCTCCCCTGATAGAAATTGACAATTCCCGGGTTAAAAGGTAAAAGATGATCTCTCCCCTTTCTTTTTCACAACACTGTTTTCTTTCTGCTCGGACCAGCCTAAGGTTTGCGTCTTAATAAAAGAAATGAGAAAGGCAGGCGGATTCTTCTCTATTAATCACACACACTTTGCTCTGCAGCCTAGTCCCTACACTGAGGCTAAAATAGGGATTAGTGGCTTTCAGACATACATACAACTTGTACTGGGCGAGTGTCTTTTCAAATGCATTTTAAAGGGGAAAAGAGGAAGGGCTGTTTATTCAAAACAATCGTGCCAGCTGCTGTAAAATATATGAAAAGGAACAATGAATGGTTGATTCAGATATTGTGGGCTACTCTGAGCCTACGCATATGAGTGCAATGCATCTATATCTATATATCTGTATAATATTTATTAAATTTATATACCATCTGAGGATCACAGGGTGGTTTACAGTATAAAAACGCAAAAATACATAACATAATAACAACATAGCACTTGGGTAACAACAACAGCACAGCATAAATGTCCACAAAATTTATTTTCCTCCCCTTCCCCCTTTTATTTAATTTTAAACCAAACCATCCTTACTAACCGTCGTTTCTAGCTTTATCCTCCACAAATGCGTCTAACCCACTAGTAAAGCTGCCACTTCATCCTGTGGCATCAAATTCACAATTTAACTACCTGCTATGTAAAGAAGTAGGGACGTGGGTGGCGCTGTGGGTTAAACCACAGAGCCTAGGACTTGCTGATCAGAAAATCGGCGGTTCAAAACCCTGTAATGGGGTGAATTCCCGTTGCTCAGTCCCTGCTCCTGCCAACCTAGCAGTTCGAAAGCACGTCAAAGTGCAAGTAGATAAATAGGTACCACTCCAGCAGGAAGGTAAACAGCATTTCGGTGCGCTGCTCTGGTTTGCCAGAAGCGGCTCAGTCATGCTGGCCACATGACCCGGAAGCTGTACGCCGGCTCCCTCGGCCAATAAAGCAAGATGAGCGCCGCAACCCCAGAGTCGGCCACGACTAGACCTAATGGTCAGGGGTCCCTTTACTTTTATGTAAAGAAGTACTTTCTTTGGTCTGTACCAAATCTTCCAATATTCACTTTCACTGGAAGGGTTAGAAAAGGATGGAGGAGGAACCTGCCAGGTCATGAAAAAAGTGCCGTAGCCTGTGCTGTGATTTTGTTTTTTCCTCAACTGAGAGAGAACTAGCAGCAAATTACCATAAGAGATGCCAACTTGAATAGACTATTGTGTGGGAGAGGACAGGTAAGTCCTGCCCCACATAATTGATCACAAGATGCGCTGCAAGCACACCATTTGAATGGCAATGTCCATCAACTTTGGGCGCTCAGTCCCCTCAAATATTTTATTGGGGTGGGGACAAAGGGACTAGGAGTTGGATTCTATGATCACCAGTGAACTTAGCAGAATCAGGGCTGAAGGGCTGAGCAAGAAGGCACTCGGGGACAGAGGAGAACTGTAGGAGCTGGAGATCGTTTTTGGAGTTCCTTGCTGGCTAGGACAAGCACAGGCCAAAGTCTGATGAGGCAGCTGGAAAGATATAATTTTCAGGATCGTCCAATGGCCCTGGCACAGGTCACTGAGTTAAGATTTACAACAGTGCCTGGGCCATTGGGTTGCCTTGTTAGTTATTGTATGGCACAAAATAGCTATTGACTCCTATGGAGGAACCAACACCAAAACAAGTTGTAAGCAAGGGAGCAAAGCTCATTCGGTTTGTGAGTGTGGGTGTCTGGTGCATCCGCACAGTTGGAAAATCTTTTTTTACCCCCCCCCCTCCAAAAACAACAACACCTGACCAATCCAGCATGGCCAATGATGAAGGGAGTTGGAGTCCTACAACATCTGGAGCATGTATGGTCAACATGGGATCCTCCAGATGTTTTTACATTCCCCCCCACCCCTGATGATTAACCCTACTGACTGATAGGCATTGCAGTGCAGAAGTTCTGGAGGGTCATCACATTGGCTCCCCGGATTAGAGCCACCTGGAAGAGCTCCTGCTCTGTGCAGATAAATCATGTGGCCTATCTATTTCTATTTCTGGTTGACTCCCCCCCCCCCCGGGTCTGCATTCTTGCTCCCCCTTCTGGATTAGTTCAAAATTTAAGACTAATCTGAAGAGTCAAAAGTGCGTATGGAAAATATGTTATAATAATTACTGCACACAAGCTATAAGAGGCACAAAGTGTTCATAAAAGATCAAGATAGATGAATTTTCTTAATAAGTGGCTAAAACAGCCTCGGAATTTCCGGAGCTATTTTGCTGCTCAAGGGTTTCCAATGCAACGCTCTGATGATAGAAGAACCACTTCTATCAAATATTAAGCTACTGTAAATTTACTATAATTGAATAATTTGCCTCTTAGCTTTGGTTCACTAAAACTGTAGCAAGGTTCTCATCACTAAGTGATCGTTCTGCAGTCTGTTTCAATATATGTCATGTCAGACAAGGCTCATATATAGTACCATTTAAGATTTAGTAATTCCAAAGCCAAGGGACCTTGTAAAAGATCTGGATGATTGACCATAAAGTATGCACGTATTTAGTCATATTAAATTACGATTAGAGCTGTGAGCTTCAGATTTAAATACAAAATTGATAAATCTTTCCTACTTTAGAAAAGTACAATCTCATGCAACTCAGACTCATGCAAAATGAGAAGGGATTCATAGGAAAAAAGAGTGAACAAACGCCATACAATTTCTGTAGATTTTATAGATTTGTTTGGCTAGGTTTGCTCCCACTCTGGGAAGGCTCTGAAATGCAGAGCTTTAGAATGGGATACTTTACACAATGAACTTGATCAAGCCTAGCCATATAGCATCCAGGATAACACACGGTGGGATGAAATATTTGAGCCAGTATATATTCCTTGATTTGACCCAGCAGCTAAAAAGAGAGCCCATGGCAGCAGGTATTGCATCTAAGAGTGATCTCTATGCATATTAAGCCCCTCTATAAGCCCCTCCCTGTCCCATCAAGGAATTGCTAGAAAGTAAGGATTGCTAGAATTACCGTATAACTCCACGAGGGGTAAACTACGTTGCCCAGGACTTTTTTTTTGGGGGGGGGGGATAGGCTTTGAATGGGCTTTAAAAGTAGAGTCAGTAGAATAGAACAGTAGAATCGCAGAGGACCAACAGAAGCTTGAACATTCATGCACTTCTGCCACATGCACAAATTAGCATGTGACACTGTCATGTCCCAGTGCTGGCATGAGGAGGAGTGGTTCAGATGATAAACCAGGCACTCCACTTGTTGGGGAGCCTTCATCACCCTTTCTGCACTGCTTCCATTTGAACTATCCTTGGGAGTCTGAAGACGTTCCCCTGACCCACCAGCACAGAGTACCATGTGACTACAGAACAGGTGATAGGTCCTCTAAATACTGAAAACAGAAGTTCCAGATAGATGGAATCGTGGGAAGGTCAAGCCCTGCCAGTCTTTTTAAGGGTTCAGTGGGCTAAACATCTGCTGAGACAACATATTCCAAAACTCAGTAAATGGAGCCCACTGAGAGCGTCCCAGGACTTTGGAAAGCTCTTGAATGACAGGTGTAGCCATGGCCAATGCACAATGCATGCAACCCACCATTTTTTTCTTAGGAAAGAGTCTCATACCAATTGTCTGCATGCATGGCCTTACTGGAAATTATACTGCAGATGTGTTGGAAGTGTAGGAAGTGTAGGAAGAATGCAAGCAACTGTGTAGGAAGTGTAGGAAGTGTAGGAAGAATGCAAGCAACTGTTTTTACTATTCACATTTAAGAGGACAAAAGGGAAATCCAGCATCACATTACAACTGGCTTCTTAAAACAGAAAGGGCAAAGCACAAATGAGGAAGGCTAATTTTGAGTATTTTCTAACATTAGAGGAAACATCCAACTCATCATATTCTACCTACCGGTACCTTCTAAAAGCCACCATAATACCTTCAGATGTGTTTCTCCATTGACCCAGCTAATTGGAATTGAATATTAACTTTCAATGTTGCCTGTAAACCACTTTGAGCATCTTCTTTTGGTTAGAAATGTTGGGATACTGCCAGGGAGACAAAGTCCATCATGGCCCTAAGCCGTCTGCCGGACGATCCATCGATCTCCCGTAGGCACGCAGTATCAGCGATTAGCGGCATGAGTTTCTAGAAAATATCTTGCCACATTCCAGAGCTCATGCACACTCTTATCAGCAGATAATTGACAGCAGAAGTCGCACTCAGGAGAGCATTATTTACAAGCTTTATTCAGCGTTGATCAGAACAGAGAAAGACATGACTGCCTGCGTCAGTGTCTCCGACAGAGAGAGAAACGAAAGCAAAGACACAACAGAAACATCCTGTGAAAACAGGAAATACGCAGGCTGTGACAGAAACATCCTGCTCCCTTTTAAGGTGGAACGGAAATATCCTAACAGGTATGAATCCAGCTTGGCTCTGCATGTCTGGTGGACATCTCAATACTAGCATAGCTTGGGGTCCAACCCAAAGCAAGACACGAGTACCTACAAAGGCTCTTCCACATATGCCGTTGGACTACAACCCTCATTATTCCTGACCATTGGCCATGTTGGTTGGGGCTGATGGACACTTGAGTACAAAACCTTTGAGGGGAACCATTTTGGGGAAGGCTGATTGACTGCATCATTGAAGGCAGATTCCAATGAGTCTCCAATTGGTTCCAATGAAAAATCCACCAAGACTGGAACCACAGATTCATTGCTGAATTGCAGTAATTCCATCAGACTGTGGAAGGGGGAGACACAGGAAAGTGCTGCTGATAGGCTGGCTTCTCTTTCTGAACTGTGCAATCTCTAACTTTTAAGAACTGGTGCATGAGATTGCTTTTCTCCTCCTCGCCATCTCTTTTCCCTTTTGTGTTGTGTCTTAGGTTGTAAACCTGTCTTCATCTTCGTCTTTAAGTTCTCTGGTATCTTTTTTGACTGAAGAGCTGATGAGAGTGGGAATCCAGCCTGTTTTCTGACCCCAACATTAAACAAACAAACAAACCCACCTCCATCATGCCTCTGAATACTAGTTGCTAGGAAATGGCTGTTCCCATGTCCTGTTTGGGGGGCCAACTGGCCCTTCCTATGTTCCTACCACAGCTATTGCTGGCATTAACAACCTCCAACTATCCCTTGTTTTCAATTTCTTCCCTCTTTCTTTCTGCTGCTCTGTAGCATAAACAGTGTTTTCCAAGAAAATAAAATCATAATGCTACCCTCTTAGAAGCCTGAGTGCAGCCAAGGGTGTTAGAGCACTTTTTGATTACATCAAAATTGCCTAAGACAAGACTGACTGCTTCATTGAGTTAATGCAGCTGTGGGATCTGAAAGACACTGATGGAAATAACATTGGCGCTTTCAAGACGGTTCTTTAAGACGAATGTAATGCCAACCTTGGCTGTGTTTAAAGATGAAAAATAGGCCCATGAAGGGTGAGAAATGGCAGTAAATGGCAAGCATGATTTTAATGGGAAAGCATCAAAAGAGTTTATTTTCCATAGCAAAAGAAAACTTGATAACCATTTAGCCCCACTGAACTCAATGCAGAAAATGCTAATAACTGTCTAATGAAAAGGCAGCTGGTACCTGGGATTTCAACATAAACATACAAATGAGCTGTTGCCAGAAAGCTTGCCACCTGGCACATGTCCAGCGTAACCTGTTATTACTGAACACAAAGTCTTCTAAAGGTTTCTGAAAACAACCAAGCCCCTGTCAGAAATTACCCTCCAAGGATGCATGGAGTGGGAGGTGAGGGGCTCCGCCCCATGCCCTTATCTCCATTGTCTTTGCCCCAGACCCTTCACAAATGGACAGAAGGTCTGAAGGGGGGGACCTCTTGAATAGGCAAAAATTTGAAAGATGGAGAACTTTGACACACCCAGAAATGCCCACGACCACCACCATAGAGCAGTGATTAGTTCTCTGCTCAAAGTCTGTTCTTCATGTGAGTATCATAGAGAAGACTATTCCATCTGAAGAAGTATGTCCTTCTTCATTACTCTCTCTTGATAGCCTAGGCCAGGGCTGGATTTAGGTTTGATGAGGCCCTAAGCTACTGAAGGTAATGGGGCCCCTTATATGTGATATTTTAGGGAGCAGGCTAGCAGGTGGGGCCCATTACTTACATCATAGGAGCCTACACAACGCAAAACACCGTTGCTGTATGTAGGTTTTATTTATTTGTTTTTTATCTAATATTTTGGAAATGTACATACAGGTTCCCCCCCCCTTTATTTTTTGGGGGGCTCCCAAGAGAGTGGAGCCCTAAGCTATAGCTTGTTTAGCTTATATGTAAATCCAGCACTGGCCTGGGGTAGGGATGGCCTGATCAGTCTCTTACCATTCCATGCCAACCTCACATATCTCTGATGGTGCCTACTATGTGGAATGCCCCCCCCCCCCAGAGATCAGGTGGGCACCAGCTGCTGAATTCTTCTGCTGGCAGCTATAGACTTCTTCACTCAAGCTGACTGTCAAGATCAGTTTGTGACATTTCTGCCTACTGTAATTGCAACTGAAGTCTTACTATTGTTCTACAGAGAGCCCTTCCAGACGACCTGTTCATTGAGCATTCATCCCAATTTGATCGCACAAAGCTTGCGCAGAGATTAGACAATGGTCTTCATTGAGCATTTGTCCTGATTTGTTTGTGGGGAGGTTATACAACCAGAACCATTCATCCTGAAATCATCCTGATTTGATTCTGTGGTTGATAAATGTCGTCTGATGAATCACCGATTCATCAATTTAAGAAGGATGTTGACAAGCTGGAACGTGTGCAGAGGAGGGCATCCAAGATGATCAAGGGTCTGGAAATTAAGCCTTATGAGGAGTGCTTGAAGGAGCTGGGTATGTTTAGCCTGGAAAAGAGGAGAATGAGAGGAGATATGATAGCCATCTTCAAATATCTTAAGGGCTGTCACATGGAGGGGGGAGCATGCTTGTTTTCCCCTTCTCTGGATGGTAGGATTCAAACCAATGAATGGCTTCAAGTTGCAAGAAAGGTGATTCCGACTAAACATTTGGAAAAACTTTCTGACAGCAAGAGCTGTTCAGCAGTGGAACAGACTCCCATGAGAGGTGGTGGACTCTCCTTCCTTGGGGGTTTTTAAGCAGATGTTGGATGGCCATCTGTCATGGATGCTTTAGCCAAGATTCCTGCATTGCAGGTGGTTGGACTAGAATCTAGTCTGGACTAGATGACCCTTCAGGTTCTTTCCAACTCTCAAATTTTATGATTCTATGATCCCACACTTTTCAGAGTGTTTACCCATCACTTTCCTAACCACAAAGGTTTTTTTTAAGTGGATTTCTCACACTAGAGCAGACATGTACAACTGGTTGGCTGTGATCGGCAGGTAGGTCCCCCCCCCCCATAAAAAAGCTCAATTACTCTGTTCACTTGTTCACTTCTTCCTCAAAAAAGCTCAACAACCCTGGTTTCTCCCTCCCTAAAAGAAGCTCAACATCTTTGGCAATGACAACGGGTAGATCACTGCCAGTTTTATTTTATTGGGAGTAAATCTCAGTCTCTAGAGAGTTGGACATGCCTGCACTAAAGTAACTGAGTACTTAATCCACTTTAATATCAGCAATTTAAATTTCTGGTATAAACTTCATGTCAATAGTCAAGGAGTTCCAATGTACATATTGCTAGAAGTCAATTTACACATGCACATATTTCAGTGCACTGTATTAATTTGCTTAAAAATCCACAACAACAACAACAATTTTATTATTTATACCCCCTGGGTTTCCCCAGCCACTCTGGGTGGCTTCCAGCACATATAAAAACATAATAAAACATCAAACATTAAAAACATACTGAAAGAAATTATCTATTCCTAGTTTGGGACAAATAGTAAACATTCTACAGTAAATCTTTGGAGATCAAGCTTGGCTATTGCCATTCCAGAAGCAACAATAATCCAACCCTAATCACTTGAAGGATCTTCCAATATTCTCATTATCTACAGGCTTAGAGAAGAAAAATAATTTCCACTCATCATCTATTTATATATTGATCATAATAATGACTGCAATCAACAATTAGAGTTGGTGCTAAATGTCACTGACATTACACATTTCCCCTCCCCCTTTAAAAGACATCACAATCACAGAAGTGTTATGCATGCAATATTTTGCTTTGACATTTTAATATTTTGCTTTGACATCCAGTAACATTTTTGGCCAACAAAGTCAAACAGAGATATGGAAATTCCTTTACATCTATTTGCAAAACTATCAATCTTAGAATGCAGTTTTTGAATCCTCAGATAAAATGCTCATGAAATATTTTCTTAAGCGGAATATAAAGCTTGATGTGATGATGGTATCTATTTTTCCTCTCTACCTTTAGTATGGAATTCCCTGATCACCAATTATAGAATATGATACGAATCTAGCATGTGCAAGATATGCAGCTGGAATAAATAAACTGGGAGGTGGGGTGGTAGATCCTATTATCAATCTATCTGCCAGGGAGAGTGCACATATTGAAACTGTAAATGAACAAAGCAGTGGTCTGCAAACAATCAATAAAGTCCAATAGAGCAACAGCAAGAACCCTAACAGGGGAGCTGACTTGGGCCCCAGGTTATGGGTGCCCAGCCCATGCGACAGCATGATGTCATGTTGAAACGTGATGTCATGACGTTGTTGGGATGCTGCTGGGGAGACGGGGGCAACTGGCAGGCCCCCAGCTGGCTCCAGCCCACCGGCCAGCAACCGGGTGAACTCCGGTTCTCGGAACAGCATCAAAACTGCATCTCAAGCCTCAGAGATCTTTAGAGACTGACCACGCAAGAAAGCAGAGATAAGAACTCTTTGCAACAGACGTAGTGGACAGAGGCATATGTAAGCATTTTTACAAGCATTTATTCAGCATCAGGACAGAGGAAAAACATGTCTGCTTCCCTTCGTGTCCAAGCAAAACAATATAGGCAAAAGCTATATACAACGGAAGTTCCCAGCAGGCTATGTTGGAAGTAAACAGACATGTGACATACAACAACACCACATGCCTGTTCTAAAGGTGGAACGGAACTATATCCTAACAGACGTCATAGAATCTGACTTCCAGTGCCACCAGAAGTCAAGTTCTGAGGTCTCGCAAGGCCTCAGACAGCATCTCCACAGAGAGCCCTGTGGTGTGGGTGCTGAGCACACACAACAATATTGTTTTGGGGTGTTCGGGCACCCAGAACCCCCTATAGTTGGCGCCCCTGAACCCAAAAATTAGCAAAGAAAATTTAGAAAGACAGGGAGTGGGGATACTTCCCTTGTCACCCAAAGGATTTTCAAGGGTCTGCCAGTTGAGCATCTCTGGAGAGAATTCTCTAGGCATGTTCCTTCAGTGAAGGAAGTCCTCTCCATAGTGGCAACCTACTTAGATTCAGATGTCAAGGACAGTGGGAGGAGGGCACCAGTTCAACGTATAAGTACTGGTTTACGAAGCTCTAAGTGGTTTGAGACCCAAAAGATTGCCTCCCCTGATATTAACCATCTTGAGACTTAAGATCAGCCCAGACAGGGGGCTGTTGATGGTACTGCAACTAAGTTCTGGCACTGATCTGTGACAGGACTTTCTTGGTAGTAGTTCCTCCCTGGAGAGTTATGTCTGTCTCCATCAAAATTACTAAGTAACCAATTCCCCCTAGTATAATACACTTTGTATGTTATTCTCACTAATATATGGGTGGTGTTTTTTTGTTTTTTTAATTTATTTATGGTTTTCAATTTTATACATTTCACTGATTTTTCAGTCATTTTAAGATTTCAAAACTTGACTTCCTTCCCCCTCTTTCTGTGGTTCCTTAAATTTATTTTTAATATTTTCTGCATATCCAAATAAACTTAATTTGCTCATTTATGCATCTACTTTAAATATATACTTTTATAAAACTGCAGGTTATTACAATAATCCTGCCAATGTTCTTAGTTGTTTACAGTTTATTTGTAAATATTCAATAAACCATTTTCATTCTTTTATAAAAAGTTTATCTTGATTTCTGGCAAGTTTTGCCATTTTTGCATATTCCCTAAGTTTTTGTATCCATTTTTCCTTTGCTGGGACTTCTCTCCCCCCCCCCCCATTTTTGGACTAGTAACATTCTCGCCGCTGTAGTCGCATACATTAATAAATTACTATACAGCTTGGGTAGTTCTGTCCCTTTAGTTCCCAAAAGGAATTCCCTATTTTAAAAATCCATACAGAGAATATATGGATTTTTGTGGGGTGGGGGGTGGGGTACACATTATTTAGCTGGAGAACAGCATTGCAAAATTCAGATAAGGGCAAATGTTGAACGATGGCTGTGTTTCATTTCTCATGTAGTTTTGGAAGGTGTGAATTTGATGGGTTCCCCTTCAAATGTGAACCAAATCAAAGTTCTCTCTCACCTCCAGTCTAAACGGACCTTATACAACACGGATGTGTGTAGGCTCTGTTGAGACCATTATCTGAATGTATGGAAGTGGGCACTATCCTGTTTCCATCTCCCTTGCACACATTCACCCAACACATATACTCTAGGAATATCGCTGTGCCAAGATCTCTTTAATTTCTCCAAGAAGATATTCCCTGTTCATTTCCACAACTCAACATGGAGAACCTTGCTCACTTGCTTCACGCTATTTTTTCAAACACCAGTGGCTTCTAAAGCATTTCTTTTTAAAGCAGAATTCAAAACTTCAGGAAATCATGCTCTGTCACCCTGCAACTCCTTAGAAAGTGTCCTCAGAAAAAAAGAAAGGAAAAGGAAAAGAAAAGATGTGAGCATGAACAGAGGGCTAATTCTCAACTCCCATTAGCCTCTACAGTTTCTTACCAAAAAGGGTTAATTGCCTATTTAATAAAGCCTTGGGAGGACACCATTCTTCTGTGTCAAATACTATTTTCATCCTGCTCAGGCTCATTATAATGACACACAACTGGACAAATGGGGAAAAACACCCATGGCACAATTTCTGCCAATGAATATTTCAGTAGGTGCCTCTTGGCTAAAAGTCTAGATAAAAGCCTTGCTCCAGGCAAATTAAGAATGGGAGAAAATACTTCTAAGTGCCTAAAGCTTATGAGAAAAGAAGTGGCATAGACCCCTCAACATGATCTCTTCAACTGAAAAACCAAGAGATCACAGCAAAAGGCAATTACATTGGCTCATCCCTTGTGTTTCGAGCCTGTATTCTGCTGACATATACATCAGAGCGTTCCAACTACCAACTGTGCTCAGATGCATACATTCGAGTTGCTTGTTATTTGTTGCAAACATCATCACTACTTCTCTCTCTTTTCTTTTCTTTTCTTTTCTTTTCTCTTCTTTTCCGGAGTATAGTTAGGGTGCTTTGCTAAACTCAGAATGACTGGTACCCTTTCAAAAGCGGTGACAAACTTCTGACCCCTTGGTCAAAGTGGTGACTAACTTCTAACACTCATTCTCCCTGACAATTAGACATGTTGTCAGGGGCTGATAAGACTTGAAACTCAACAACATCTGGAATATCACAGGTTAGCTACCCCTGGCTTAAAGATAAATTGATGTTCGTGCATGGCTGCAGCTTCTTCTCATTTACTTGGCTTGAAATTATGATGAAATGACCACATGAAGAGGAAAGTGATTTATTTATTTTAAGTGGTCTTTGACTTGTGGAACGAGCAGAGAATTTGGGGTGGGTGCTGCTACAGTGTTATACTTTGGACTCCACTCCCATGACCCCCAACCACTAGAGTCAACAACATCTGGAGGACCATTGGTTTCCCATCCCTTGGATTTACTGCTAGACACCCCCCCAATAACAATATGAACAATTTACCGAGAGTCGAGATATCATTAAGACACACATTTGTCTGCTCCCATTCTGCACCAAAGCTGCTGTATAGTGATGTCCTGTCACAGGTTTAGAAAGCCATATATATATATATATATATATATATGCTTTCGTAGATTTTCACGGGTACAGGAATGCAGGTTTTGGTGTCTTCGGGTGTCTTCCCGTGTAAGAGTTGGGGTGTCTAGGCGACGTTTCGACGAGGTCTCACTCGTCATCTTCAGGCTGGTGCTTTCGGCTTCTTGTTACTGAACATCGAAGAGGAGGGAGCCAGAATCGGCCCCTTTCGGGTGCTTAGGGGTGATCGCTGTCTCTGCCAGGGTCAGCTCAGAGACGAGGAGGTGATATATATGCAGGTATATATATATGCAGGTTTTGGTGTCTTCGGGTGTCTTCCCGTGTAAGAGTTGGGGTGTCTAGGCGACGTTTCGACGAGGTCTCACTCGTCATCTTCAGGCTGGTGCTTTCGGCTTCTTGTTACTGGAACAGAGCAGGATCTCAGTGTTTGAGTTCCTATAAATACTGTTGAGGGGGTGTGGTGTATAGCCTCCAACGTTCTGGGCAGAGAGGAAGTTCCCAGGTTAGTGTGTCTTTTCTTCTTTTGTTCATTAATTACTTGAGGGATATCTTGAGTGATTTCTTGAGTGATATTCTGAGTACCACTTAGGAGGGTCATTAGGTGTGGATTAGTTGCTAAAGCTTTCGTGTCTTGACCTCTTGACCTTGTGAAGAGTTTTTTTTTCTGAGAAGATGGCTGTACTGCACTTAGTTGTGCTCTGGCTTGGCTTCGTGTATAGGGGCGAGCTGTGGTTTTGTGCCCTGTGCCAGCCAGATCTGTGTAGGGATTGCAGGGGGGTGCAGCATCCGGAGGTGCCACTATGGTTTGGCTACTGGATGGTGTCTGTAATTTATCTGTGGAGAGGGTCTGGGTTTGGGTCTGGTGTGGTTGATTGGAGATGGCGTTCTGTGTGCCTCTGGTTCTGGTGTCGGTTTTTGTGGGGAGGGCTATTTTCCAGATGTCTGGCAGGCGGGACGTATCGTCACGCTTGTTCATGTTGTGAGGGTGTTTCTCTATCTCGATGGCTTCCATGATTATTCTCTTGTGGTGGTGTTCCATGTTAAAGAGCAATTTGGAATCTGAAAAATTAATTTCGTGTCCTGTTTCTTTCATGTGTTGGTAAAGAGAGGAAGTTTTTTCTTCTTTTTTGACGGCATTCTTGTGTTCTGCGATACGTGCATTTATTCGTCTGTTTGTTTGTCCAATGTACGTGGCTGGGCAGACTTTGCAGGGTATACCTGTACCCGTGAAAATCTACGAAAGCAAATATATATATATATATATATATATATATATATATATATATATATATATATATATGCAGGTTTTGGTGTCTTCGGGTATCTTCCCGTGTAAGAGTTGGGGTGTCTAGGCGACGTTTCGACGAGGTCTCACTCGTCATCTTCAGGCTGGTGCTTTCGGCTTCTTGTTACTAGAACAGAGCAGGATCTCAGTGTTTGAGTTCCTATAAATACTGTTGAGGGGGTGTGGTGTATAGCCTCCAACGTTCTGGGCAGAGAGGAAGTTCCCAGGTTATTGTGCCTTTTCTTCTTTTGTTCATTAATTACTTGAGGGATATCTTGAGTGATTTCTTGAGTGATATTCTGAGTACCACTTAGGAGGGTCATTAGGTGTGGATTAGTTGCTAAAGCTTTCGTGTCTTGACCTCTTGAGTTTGTGAAGAGTTTTTCTGTAAATACTCAACAGTATTTATAGGAACTCAAACACTGAGATCCTGCTCTGTTCTAGTAACAAGAAGCCGAAAGCACCAGCCTGAAGATGACGAGTGAGACCTCGTCGAAACGTCGCCTAGACACCCCAACTCTTACACGGGAAGATACCCGAAGACACCAAAACCTGCATTCCTGTACCCGTGAAAATCTACGAAAGCATGGAACTTTGAAGTGTCAGGCATAGCCCTATTGACTTTAGCCCAAACGTAGCAGAGTTTTCCTGCACAGCGAAGAAGCTAGTTGCGGCAGTAATGACTAGTCAGCTAGACTCAGAATAACTATTTACAGGATTTATTAAAAGGAAAAATAAAACCAGCAGAGTTTCTGCATACAAAGCAAAGCAAAATAAATCCTCTCTTTCTCTCTCTCTCTCATAACCATACACAGCACTTCTAACTCCTAACACACCTCACATCAAACTGTGCTAGCAATCCCTAGATAACAGAGTTGAGTGCTGCTCGTTAACCAATCAGAGTGAGTAGTTTCTAGGTCAAGCAGACCTGGGCTTTCTGCCAAGAGTAAATTGACACCAGCTTGAGTTAATTGGTGAAGCTAGAATCTGCAAGTTTCCCACGAGAACCAATTAACAGAAACTGAAACAGAAACTGAACACCCCCTCACAGATTCTGCTGAACAATTAACACCAAATACACCTATGTAGGAGATCATTTTTCCAGCAAACCTAAACCCTTGCACATTCGCTTGTTCTTTATCTTTGCCAATGGTTTAGTTAACACATCTGCTACATTTTCTTCACTTGACACATAAGTACAGGTGATTACATTGTCTTGTACACAGCAACGTACATTTTGGTATTTTACAGAGATATGTTTGGAACGCGATTTGAAACCCTCTGTTTTACTTAAGGTTATACAAGCTTGATTATCAATGTAAACTTGTACTGGTTCTCCACAATTTACATTTAAATCTGCTAACAAATGCTTGAAATAAATCACCTCGTTGCACAATTCACTCAATGCGGCGTACTCTGATTCCGTTGATGACACACTTACAATGTCTTGCTTGCGTGACCGCCAGCTGATTAAAGCTCCACCGACCATTATAACTAGTCCTGTGACAGATTTTCTATCTGGCAAATTTCCCCAGTCACTATCACAGTAGCAACTCAACATTTCGTCCTCGGAAGAATTTAATTGTAACATATAGCCAATTGTCTGCTTGAGGTACCTCAGAACTTGTTTTACCCCTTTCCAGGCATTTAGTGTGGGTTTTGAGACCAATCTACTTAATATGCCTACTGCATAGCTAATATCAGGTCTGGACCACTGTGCTAGATACAATAAACTTCCAATTACAGAGTGATATACATCAGGATGTTCAAATTCAGGACTCTCATCTATATGAAGTGTTTTTATGAAACTTGGATCCATAGGCACCGCTGCCCCTTTGCAATCCTGCATCCTGTATGTAGTCAGTAGTTGTTTAACTTTGTTCTGCTGACTAATTAGGCAGCTGCCATCTTGGGCCCAGCACACTTCCAACCCTAGATATGTCCTAACCGGGCCTAAGTCTTTCACTTTGAACTTACTGGACAATTGCTTGGCAAACCTTTTAGTTTGTTTATCTGTTTTGCAGGCATACAATACATCATCTACATAAATCAGACAAAACTCTTGATCACTGCCTGTACCACGTACATAAACACAATTGTCAGCTGTACTCTGCTTGAAACCAAATGACACTAAGGCCTCATGGAAACATTTGTTCCAAGATCTTGCAGCCTGTTTGAGACCGTATAGAGCTTTGTTTAATTTCAACACTCTATTGGAACCTGTCTCATAACCAGGCGGTTCAGCTAGATACAGGTCTTCTGATATTGATGCATGTAAATATGCAGTCTGGATATCAAAATGGTTTAACAGGAGTTTTCTCTTTGCTCCAAGCGTTAAAATCAGCCTTACACTGTCCCCCTTAGCAGTAGGGGAAAAAGTCTCGTCATAATCTTTTCCAGGCCTCTGAGAATATCCTTGAGCAACTAAACGAGCTTTGTATTTGTACTCTCCTGTCACCAGAGGTTTAAGTTTGTACACCCACCTGCAGCCTACAATCTTTGCCCCCTCAGGCGCTGCCACTGGTGTAAAAACCTTGTGCTCATTCAGAGAGGACATCTCTTCCTCCATTGCCTGTTTCCAGCGCTCTGCCTCCTCTTTTGGTAACTTTAACACCTCCTGAAAACTCTTGGGTTCTGCAATTACACTAAACACATTTGCAGTATCTGGAGAAAAACGCACCGGAGGCACTCCTTTGTTTTGTCTTTTAGATCTTCTGGGAGAAAATTTTTCTTCTGACCCACTTTCCTCCTCAGAACTACGACTTCTCTTTTGTTGCTTAGCAACTGGTCTCTGGCTAATTCCACTTTCTTGAGAGCTCTTATCTGAACTTTCCTCCCCCTCAGACTCTGATTCTCTGTGTTTACCTTCAGAGTCATGAAGCTCCTGGGAAGGTTCAAACCAAACCTCAGTATTGGCATGTAGTCTCTCCCAGCCACTATGTTCACAAAAACTGGCATTCCTGGAGATCACAATGCCATTTGTCCCTTCAGCAAAGCGGAAACCTTTTCCCAGCTCCTGGTAACCCACAAACACTAACTGTTTGGTCTTAGGATCTCCCTTCTTTCTCATTTGTTTTGGAATTAATACCCAGGCTTTTGATCCAAACACATGCAAATGGTCAATTTTGGGTTTTTTCTGAAACAATTTAAAGTACGGGGTTGTACCTATTGTTTGATGAAAGAGCCTATTTTGGAGATAACACGCGGTGAGCATGCTCTCCCCCCAATAAGACATGGGTAAATCAGCATCATCAAGCATGGCAAACATCATATCTTGTAAAGATCTGTTTTTTCGTTCTGCAACGCCATTCTCCTCTGGGGAAAAAACGTTTGTTTTTCTATGCCCAATGCCACGCTTTTGTAACCAATCTTTAAAGGCATTTGACATAAATTCGCCACCTCTGTCCGTCTGAATCCTTTTGAGTTTAATGGACAGAAATCTTTCCACAGATGCCACCCAGCCTTTAAACTTAGTGAACACGTCACCCTTGTTCTTCATGGGAAAAACCCAAGAATAACGCGTGGCGTCATCCACAATTGTTAGTGAAAAACGCGATCCACCCCTGCTTACAGCAAATGGACCAATTACGTCCATGTGAACCAGCTGTAGCGGTGACTCACTAACTCTGTCACTTCTGGGGTAAGAGACTCTGTGGGTTTTAACCTTTTTGCAGACATTACAATCAAGGTACTTGTTACAACTCTTTAAATTACCCCCATCAGCCAATTCAGACATTTTTAGTACACTTTTCCAGCAAGCATGCCCCATTTTCCTATGCAATAAGTGCACACAGTTGTCATGTATAGCTTTGTTATTCACTGCAGGCTGAGATTTACTGACTACTGCTGCAACTTGAGATCCTGCTTTAAGCCAAAACAAGCCTCCCTCTGACTTAGCAGTGCCTAAAATCTCACCAGCCTTCTTAATAATGCAACTGTCTCCTTCAAAATACACTTTAAACCCAGCTTTTAGCAAACAATCTACAGACATCAGATTGCTCCTTAATGACGGCACACAAAGTACATTTTGCAGGCATTCACGAAGACAAGGAACAAAAACTGCACCCCCTGAAATCACTTCGGAAGTACTTCCGTCTGCTAGAGCCACCTGGCTGCGCTGTGCTGAGTTCTTGGAAACAAACAATTCATCTGAATTTACGATGTGGCGAGACGCTCCAGAATCGACCACCCAGACAGCTTGTTTCTCATCAGCAATCTTGACCTCGCCGGTCACCAGCTGAGCCGACTGTTTTTGTTTGAAGAATTTCTTTTTACGCTGCTGCTGCTGCTGATCTCGTCTCTGCTCCTGCACCGGCAACTGAGACTTGACCAACTCCGGACATTGTCGTTTTAGATGCGCTGAAGACCCACATCGGAAACAACGCCTAACAGCAAACGCTGACTCCTCACCGGTACGCTGCTTTTGCTTCACCTCTGGCACGGCATGAGAACTCCTTCCAAACCGCCCGCCAGTAGAAGTCTCTGCAGCCAACGACCTTTCTTGCCTCTTCTGCCATTCTTCAATCAAACGCCCAGTAACGTAACTGACTGATAAATCACGCTCCTGTATGCCTTCTAGAGACAAAACTAAATTATCCCAGCTTTCCGGGAGAGAACTCAAAATAATAGCCACCTTCTCCTGCTGGTCTAATGCACAGTCTCTTTCCTGTAGCGCAGCAAACTTTAACTGTAAACTGTGTAGGTGTTCTTGCATTGTAACCCCAGGCTGTAACGTTGCCTTGTACAATGCCTTGCGAATGAACAGCTTGGAAACCGCTGTCTCACGCACATGGAGTTCTTTAAGTGCTTGCCACACACCTCTAGCTGTCTTGATTCCCCTCACATACGGCAACTGGGAATCTTCCAGCCCCAAGACAATTGTGGCCCTTGCTCTTTGGTCTTTATCGAGGTCTTCATCATCAGGCTTCGTAGGAAACTTACTCACCACTTGCCAGAGACGATCCCTCTGCAGCACTGCCTGCATGCGTTCCGACCACAGCAAGTAATTGGAGTCATTCAGACGCTCAAAAGCCATCTGAACTGGTTGTGAGGCCATCTTGAGAGCGATGTCCCTGGAACCCGGAACCAGCTACTCACGACCACCGAGAGAGAAAACAGGAACCACAGCACCCAGCACTCACACGCTGCAGCTGTTGTTCTTGTGTCCGCTGCGTCACCAGCTCACCACGGTCAGGAACCAGCCAGGAACAACAACCTCTGGAACTACTGGAACCAACGCCGTTGATGCTGACACCACCGCAACTCAGGCTGGCAGCACAATGCCCATAACCTCATGGAACTTTGAAGTGTCAGGCATAGCCCTATTGACTTTAGCCCAAACGTAGCAGAGTTTTCCTGCACAGCGAAGAAGCTAGTTGCGGCAGTAATGACTAGTCAGCTAGACTCAGAATAACTATTTACAGGATTTATTAAAAGGAAAAATAAAACCAGCAGAGTTTCTGCATACAAAGCAAAGCAAAATAAATCCTCTCTTTCTCTCTCTCTCTCATAACCATACACAGCACTTCTAACTCCTAACACACCTCACATCAAACTGTGCTAGCAATCCCTAGATAACAGAGTTGAGTGCTGCTCGTTAACCAATCAGAGTGAGTAGTTTCTAGGTCAAGCAGACCTGGGCTTTCTGCCAAGAGTAAATTGACACCAGCTTGAGTTAATTGGTGAAGCTAGAATCTGCAAGTTTCCCACGAGAACCAATTAACAGAAACTGAAACAGAAACTGAACATATATATATATATATATATATATATATATATATATATATATATATGCAGGTTTTGGTGTTTTCGGGTATCTTCCCGTGTAAGAGTTGGGGTGTCTAGGCGACGTTTCGACGAGGTCTCACTCGTCATCTTCAGGCTGGTGCTTTCGGCTTCTTGTTACTAGAACAGAGCAGGATCTCAGTGTTTGAGTTCCTATAAATACTGTGGAGGGGGTGTGGTGTATAGCCTCCAACGTTCTGGGCAGAGAGGAAGTTCCCAGGTTATTGTGCCTTTTCTTCTTTTGTTCATTGATTACTTGAGGGATATCTTGAGTGATTTCTTGAGTGATATTCTGAGTACCACTTAGGAGGGTCATTAGGTGTGGATTAGTTGCTAAAGCTTTCGTGTCTTGACCTCTTGAGCTTGTGAAGAGTTTTTCTGAGTTTTTCTGAGAAGAGTTTTTCTGAGAAGATGGCTGTACTGCACTTAGTTGTGCTCTGGCTTGGCTTCGTGTATAGGGGCGAGCTGTGGTTTTGTGCCCTGTGCCAGCCAGATCTGTGTAGGGATTGCAGGGGGGTGCAGCATCCGGAGGTGCCACTATGGTTTGGCTACTGGATGGTGTCTGTAATTTATCTGTGGAGAGGGTCTGGGTTTGGGTCTGGTGTGGTTGATTGGAGATGGCGTTCTGTGTGCCTCTGGTTCTGGTGTCGGTTTTTGTGGGGAGGGCTAATTTCCAGATGTCTGGCAGGCGGGACGTGTCGTCACGCTTGTTCATGTTGTGAGGGTGTTTCTCTATCTCGATGGCTTCCATGATTATTCTCTTGTGGTGATGTTCCATGTTAAAGAGCAATTTGGAATCTGCAAAATTAATTTCGTGTCCTGTTTCTTTCATGTGTTGGTAAAGAGAGGAAGTTTTTTCTTCTTTTTTGACGGCATTCTTGTGTTCTGCGATACGTGCATTTATTCGTCTGTTTGTTTGTCCAATGTACGTGGCTGGGCAGACTTTGCAGGGTATTTCATAGACCCCTTGGTTTTCTAACTGGATTTTATCTTTTGGGTTTCTGAGGATATTGGCTATTTTTTTGGTTGGTGCAAAAGGCTGTTTTGATATTGTGTTTATGGAGGATTTTGCTAATTTTATCTGTGGTGCCCTTGATATAAGGAAGGAGGGCCATGCCATTGTTTTCTTCTGTGTCTTGGTTTTTGGGGGGTGTTTCTTTTTGGATTAGCTTCGTAACCCTGTTTTGCTGGTATCCGTTGGCGATTAACACATTTGAGAGATTCTGTAACTCAGTTGTCAAGTGGTCTTCGTCAGCCAGGCGTTTGGTTCTGGAGATGAGAGTCTTGGCTACGGAGTTTATTTGTGCAGGGTGGTGGTGTGATTGTGCATGTAAGTAGCGGTTGGTGTGTGTTTTTTTCCGGTAGATAGTGTGTCCTAGGGAGCCATCAGGTTTTTTGTAGATTAGGACGTCAAGGAAGGGAAGTTGGTTGTTGGCTTCTATTTCCATAGTGAATTGTATTTTGGGGTGTAGGCTGTTGAGATGTGTGAGGAAGCTATCTAGTTTTTCCTTCCCGTGTGGCCAAATTACAAAGGTGTCGTCAACATATCTGAGCCAAAGTTTGGGTTTGTGTTCTGACTTGTCTAAAGCATTGGTTTCAAAGTGTTCCATGTACAGATTTGCGATGACTGGTGAGAGGGGTGATCCCATAGGTGCTCCTTCTATCTGTTTGTATCTTTGTCCATTGTGGATGAAGTACGTGTTGGTTAGGCAGTGGTTGGTCAGGTCCAGGATGTATTCGGGGGGATTGTATTTGTTTTGAATGGCTGTCAAGGCTTCATTAATGGGCACTTGTGTGAAGAGAGATACAACATCGAAGCTCACAAGTAGGTCATCGGGATGTAGGTTTTGCTTCTTTATTGTTTCTATGAACTGGAAGGAGTTTGTAACGTGTGAAGCGATAGATTCTGCATAGGGCTGAAGTTGCTTAGCGAGAAATTTAGCGAGATTTTGTAGAGGTGAGCCTATGGAGCTGACTATTGGTCTGAGTGGTGTTCCTTCTTTGTGTATCTTGGGGAGACCGTAGAGTTTGGGGCATCTGGATGATTTTTCTCTGGGGATGATTCTTAGCTGGATTTCTTCACTGATAGGAGAGGCTTTTATTTTGGATTTGGTGGTTTTTTCCAGATAGGTGGTGGGATCTGTTTTTATAGGTTGGTAGGTAGAGTCTTGGAGTAGATTTGATAGTTTTGCTTGGTAGTCCGATGTGTTCATCACAACTTTGCACTTTCCGTGCTATCTGTAAATCTTTATAGTTATGTATCTTCATATTTATTGCTTTGAAAGCTGGTTCACTTTGTGTATGATTAAAAAAAGGAACCTATTCATTTCTATTCATCACCCAGAGTCAAAAGCCTTAAATAAGCAATACTTCTCAAAATCCACAGTGTTTTACAATACAAGCCTACTAATGTCTACTCAGAAGTAAGTCCCACTGGTTTCAATGAGGCTTACCTCCAGCTAAGATAGTGTAGGATTAAAGCCTTGGTTTCTGAAGAGGAAGCTAAATTAGCCATTTGTGCTTTGATGGTTAAGTTCACCTATGGAGGAAATTTAATTTTTATGGGAGCTAATAAAAATGATTACATTTAGATGGACTTTTAATGTAACATTGCTCTCAGAGCCAAAATACTTTAAAGTATTTTATTTTTAACACAAGTTGGGATTGCTAATGAATAGTTCACCATGAAACTACCTTTGGGAAGCTTCAATAGCTGTCCTTGCATTTTATGTTATTTTCATTTTTTTAGGCCATGGTTAAAACCCATTTTAAACAGAGAATTTATTAATAATGAAAAATTAAAAGTATATCCACAGTCTCCAGATATATGGGCAATAGTAAAAACAGTCATAGATTTGAAAGAATAGTAAGGATGGTGCAGCTCGGACTCTTTATATATTATTGGTGAACATACTTGTTTGACTTGGTAAAGTTGTGCCATGATGACCCTAGTGTATTTAATTACATTTCTGTGGTCTGTTTTAATACTCAAGATAGAGAGAGAGAGAGAGAGAGAGAGAGAGAGAGAGAGAGAGAGAGAATGTGCATGTGCATATGTATGGATAAGATGTACTCCTCCTGCACATAAAAATCTATTTGCAAGCAGTTTGTATTCAGTTGTATCTTCCAGCTGACAGCTGGCCTTCAAAGGGGCTTAGCTTCAATATGTCACCTGATGCCTTAAAGATGTCAGGTGATTGACAGTTGAGTGACCCCACCTACTGGTCAAAATTAGCCCAAAGGGTGGGTAGGGGAAGGAAGTATTTGGACAGCCAATCAGATCAAGTTCCTCATTCTTGCCTTATGGAGAAGGCTCTGGAGAAATATCTAGCTGTACATCTGGTAGCTCAGAGATGAGGAACAAGTGGACTCAATCTCCCAGCCATCATGGCAAGTGGGCAGGATGATGGGATGATGGGAGCTAGAGTCTGACAACATTTGGAGGGCCACTGGTTCCCCATCGCTGTAATTGCCAATGGAAAAGCCTTATACCCAGGCTATGGGGAAATGGATGTGACATAGAGAATTCAGGGCCACCTTAGGTGTTAGGAGCTAATGCAGTTCTTCAGAGAATGAGTGGAGAAATCCAAAAAGCAACACTTACAGTGTCATATCAAACACCTGATCTGGCATGGAGGTGGGTGCACATGGAGGGGTTGGCAACAAACATGGGAAACCATAAGGATAGAGCTTGAGACTCTTCATCTCAGGGTTGTGGGTTTGAGTCCCACATTGGGCAAAAGGTTCCTATATTGCAGGTGGTTGGACCAGATGGTTCTCGTGGTCTCTTTCAACTCTACAATTCAATGATTCTATAAATAGGGCAAATGAGTGAGACCTGCATTCTAAATAAATTGAGCCTTCTTCAGAAAATCAGTGAGCTTTTGGGTATTCCCTGGGTCATAGGTGAGTCATCAAGCTGAATAGCTAAATAGTGTAAAGGTATACTCCAAATAGTGTAACGGTATACTCCAAATCTAGTGGCAGTATACCTTTACACACCTACTGTTCGGGGTGAATCAATCAAGCAGTGGAAGGGGCTTGCTTCATGACTTGCTTGTAAGATTCAAAGAGGCCAATACAGGGAAGAGAATGGGGGATTTAGCTTGATCTTCGTTAGTCTAATCCAGCAGACATTTCATGTGCTTACAGTGGCCCGGAATGTTCAACAAGCATCTTGTTTTTGCTGCTTGGAACTATAAACAACAACAACATGGCAGAGTATTGTCAAAGATCAGCACACCACAGTGCATGGTTTCTGGGTGACACTCAGCTTGATGGCTCACAAGTTGTTCAAGCTTGACCGAAGCCCATTTAATCACGGACTCTTTACTTTGTTCACACTCTCTGAAAACCTGGCAAAAAACAAAGGACCCTGCTTCTGAGCCCAGTGCACACATACATAAACACATGCAGTATATGTCATCTGGAACAATATAAACTTTTGAAGTTCAGCCCCTAATTACCCGATTGTATTTCATGCACTGCTGTGAACATCTAATCTCTTAACGATTAAATGAAGCTTCCCTTACAAACGCAACAGCTATATTTATTTTTGAGACATTATTGCTGTTGTGTTTACCCTTTGCCAGGCTCCCTAGTACAATTAAGTTGCTAGAGATATTGCCTGTCATTTCCTACACAGCACATTAGTCGCCAATGGTTTCCCAACCACATTAAATGCTAGTATTATTAACACACTTGACATTGTGCGTGCAGCTCCCCTGACTATCTAAGGCCTCCTTTGAAACTGGACTGCATACACTGCCCATTTCCATCAGCACTGCAATGCAATGTGCCTTGTATGCTATGTCTGGCAGCAAAGCACATGAAACTGACTACCACAATAGTCAGTTTCAAGTAATGCTGTATGAGGGGCTGCCTTTGAAGACTATCTGGTAGCTTCTTCTGGTACAAAATCCAGTAACTTGACTCTTCATTGGAATGATGGAGCATTTCTTCCCAGGGTTAAAACTAGGGCTGAATGAAATCCCTCTCTTTCTCCCTCTGCCCATTTCACAAGCCCATTTGAGGCACCATTGTTTCTCAACCCTCTCATTGCCCAAATGGGGAACCTGTGGCCTTCTAGATGTTGTTGGACTGTTAGCATCTCTCTGTCTCAAAAGGCAATGGAGTGTGCCTCTGGGGGTGAAGTTAAACCACTGCATTAGCAGCACCCAAGTCATAACCATGGGCAGTGTGTATGGAGGTCCTGGGCTGCCCAGATAACAAGACTCCCTCTTGGCCTTGCTGATGTGGCCCTAAGGAAAACAGACCAATACATCTGGCACCAGCTTGGCTGCAGGCCCTATCTAACCATCTTAGGGACAACACTCCAGGGTTTACTCCTTGGCCTCTTCTTCTTCTGAAGATATCCACAAAGCAGTGGAGTTTTCAGATCAGAGTTTTCCTTCTCGTATATGGGCTATCTTCCCAGGTTGACAAGCACCTAATTCATCAAGGGTTCAAGACCAATCAACTACCCTCACCTGCATTAGCCTGCCAGCTGAATCCATTTGTGTGGCCGCTGTCACATGCTGACATCTTCTAGGAGCTACAGTGAGATCTGAGTGCAGGGTGAGGGCCAAAGGTGGACATACTACCCCAGAAGGAGCACGGTGTGTTCCCCCACCAGGGGTACTACCCCCCAAGACATTCCATAATCCAGGTCCATTGACCATGTTACATGGTGCTGATGGAAGATGATGTATGACAACATCTGGAGGGCCACCGTTTCCCACTCTTGCGGTAAAAAGTTCTGCTGGCAGATGCCCTGCTGGTCCCACCCTGCACTCCTCCATAAGAAGGTCAATGACCACATTCATGCCAACATTTAAAGCACTATGATGCCATTTTGTATGGTCACAACCTCCCCCATAAGAATTCTGGGGGCTGCAGTCTGTTAAAGATGCTGAGAGTTGTCAAGGCATCTTCCACTCCCAGAATTAGTTCCCAGAGTTTCCTGGGAAGAGGGGTTGATTGTTAAACCACTCTGCAATTGTAGCTCTGTGAATGAAATCGGGGTCTCCTAGCAACTCTCAGCACAAACTACAGCTCCCAGAATTCTTTGGGGGGGGGGTGGGGAGGCCAGGACCGTATAAAGGGGCATCATAGTGGTTTCAATGTATGGTGTGAATGTGGCCAAAGTTAGACTCCCTGCATGCAATGGAACTCTGGTTCCCCAGGATTCTAAATCGCATGGGAAGCAGCTCATGTCCCCACTGCAGAACTTCCACCTGAAGAATGGTGGGCGGGGCTTGAGGAGATGTAATGGCAGCACAGGTGTGACCCCCAAGCTGAGCCCCAATCTACCCCAACGGAATTCTAATTGCATGAAAGAGCAACTGAATAGGGCTATACAAACCAACGGTCCCCTTACTTTGGCAACTAATATCAGTGGTGAAAGGGAGACTTTCAGCAAACAGGGTCTTCTCTCATTCCAGTACTGTGACAGAAGAAACTTCATAGTTTCAGCACAGTCTCTGCTAGACTGAAATCCAGAACACTGGAAGGGTGCTTTTTTTTTTGTTTTGTTTTTTGTTAACACTCTTTTGCGATGTGGCGGTATTAGCAAAAGCATTGCACAGTGTTAGTTATGTTACATAGCCGGACAAATTTCCTTTATTAGATAATTTAATTATTCCCCAAACATTATTTAATTATCAGGTATATGGACATTTTGTATTCCTTTTAAAAAAAAAGATATTGAAAATTAATTGAAAAAAAGAAAGCTTTTAAAGAAAGATAATTAAACAAATTTGCTAGGAAACAAGGGCATGTGCTGTTTCATTTTATGTGTAAATTATACGTGAGCCCAAAGGGGATGCAGTCTTATTATACAGTTTACTCTCCCATTAGCATTTCAATGGAAAAGAGATTTCCTCCTGATTCTTGGTGCAAAATACTGAAAAACTAAGTGGCCCTTGACAGAAATGCATATAGAAAAAGGAAGTGAGTCAGAGAACAATGCATTTCTTTTAGTGACATTCAGAGAAATCTCCTTTGGAAATCTGAGGCCACAAGTGCAACCTTGCAGTACAAGTTGTTGTATTTATTGTGCAGTTTTGTGTATGATTATTTGGAAGGAAGCCACACTGTCTCCAACAGGGTGTACTCCCTAGTACAGCCAACCTGGTGCCCTCCAGATATTGTTGGACTACAACTCCCATGAGCAGCATGGCTGGAACTCATGGGGGTTGTGGTCCAAAATGTCAGGAGGATCCCAAATTAGCAAAGGCTGCCCTGCTAAGTGTTTAGGGTTGCAGCTTTAACCATCCTGCCAACCACTCACCTGAGGATCCTCATTAGTTGGCCATGAGGGAGACAGACCAGGTCACGCTGCACACCCAAGAGTTGGGTAATACCTTATCCAGTGCCTAAACAGAAGATGGCGGCTTCCTGGGAGGCATAGTTCTCCTGCTTTGCCAATGGCCCTCAATGGCCTTCTACTGTTCCTTAATGTAAGGTTACCAGATTTTTTTTCAATGAATCCAGGAACACTTTTCAACTTCAATGGATTTTGTATGGGGACTGATTTGTAAATCCAGGGACTGTCCCCGGGAAACGGGGACATCTGGTAACCTTAAACTTAATGGCCCTAGCTTAGCCAGGTCATTTTTGCATAAGCTAGCCCAGGAATTCCTCTGCAGCTTATATTTCCCCCTTCACACCCCAAATAATCAAAATCCTAGCATTTATTAATTTCGAGGGTTTAGGGGACACCCCCCCCCAAACACAGTCTGTAGTAATACCAGTCAGGTTCAATCCCAGACATCTCCACAGAGAACTGGGAATGTTCTGTGTCTGAAACCCTCAAGAGATGCTGCCAGCCAGTGTAGACAGGTGGACCAATGGTCTGACCAATGGTATAAGGCAGCTCCCTATGAGCCATGGAAATAAAAAAAAATTAAACAAACATGATGAGAAACGGAAGTGATCGACAGTTCTTGGCTATGTTGACGATCTTTGCTCTTTCTATGCTGCAGAACCAAGGTGGTGTCATGTAAAGTATGCAGAGCGGAAAGTTATATTTTTGAGCCACTCTGAAACCTTTGAATCTTTTCAAGGCTCCAAATTATCCTAATATGATTTACGGTTTACATGGCGCTTTGCAGGGATACCTCGGTATGCTTGAGTTTGTCATTTGAAGTACTTATGTAATAACATAAACTGCACTGAAATGGGGTAATATATCATAATGTTCTGGGGTGGTGGTGGTGGGGAGAGGAAGCAGCAATAACAAGGTGATGATAATAATGATGCTGAAGTCCCCCCTGTGTTTATTACAGAGATTGGCAAGGGGAAGTAGAACTGATGCGAGAGACTCAGGCTCAACAGGGCCTACTGCAAACGTGCAAATCCTCTTTCTCAATTGAAAAGAAAGACCACATATTTTCCCAGCAAGCAGGCAACACCTTTGTGTTTATATTGCTGCCTCATAGATTTGTGGAAACGTACGCTTGAATGAAGCACCGAGAATAGCGTCAAGCACATCTAGCCCATAACCTCTGAAGCTCTAGGGCAGGTGTGGGGACCTGTAGCTATCCAGATGTGGCCAAAGTACAGCTCCCATCAGCCCTGGAAAGCAAGTGGCCGGTGATAATGGGAGTTGTAGTTCAGCAACTCCCATGCAGTTCCCATGCCACTTCTAGGGACCTGTGACAGGTTGGTTGGGCAGGAAACCTGTAACAAAAACAGCCAGCTGGATGTTGTCATCCTATGCGGACTTTCTCCTCCTCTTTGCTTCTGTGGCCAGCGATCTCATAGCAGCAGCATCATAATTGTTTTGTACCCTGCCCTTCTGACTGGGTTGCCCCAGCCACTCTGGGAGGCTTCCAACAGGGTATATAAAAACTTCTTCAGAATTTCTGAAGCAGGGGAAGAAGAAGAAGAAGAGGAGGAGGAGGAGGAGGAATTCGGATTTGATATCCCGCTTTATCACTACCCTAAGGAGTCTCAAAGCGGCTACCAATCTCCTTTCCCTTCCTCCCCCACAACAAACATTCTGTGAGGTGAGTGAGGCGCAGAGACTTCAGAGAAGTGTGACTAGCCCAAGGTCACCCAGCAGCTGCATGTGGAGGAGTGGAGACGTGAACCTGGTTCCCCAGATTACGAGTCTACCGCTCTTAACCACTACACCACACTGCCTCTCATTTCAGATGTTTTCGAGCCCATGATCACATGAAAGCAGTGGGTGGGATTCTAATGCTGTGCTGAGGTGATCCATCTGCGCCTTAACAGGACCTGTGGCTTCTTCTAGCCCAACAACTTAGTTGAATCCATCCCATTGTGACCGCCTTATCCTTTTAATTAAAGTTAAGCTTTATAATTTTATTCTTTTGCATTGGATCCAGAGTTAGCCATGCTCAGAGCCAACCCACTGAAATCAATAACACTTAAGTGTGTTATGATTACCATTGATTTCAATGGTTTGACACTAGGCATGACTCAGTCATTTGGGAAGGGTCATAGCTCAATGATGGAACTTCTGCTTTTACATGCATAAGAACCCAGCTTCAATCTCTGGTACTCCAGGAGGGGCTGGGAATGTCCCCTGCCACTGCCTGTCAACCTACTGAGCTTGATGGACTAATGGTCTGACTTGGCAAACGACTGATTGCTATGTTCCTCAGTCTGGAACTAGCCCCCAGTTGACAATTTCATAAATAGTGCGATCCACTGAGAGCCAAGCTATATTTGACACTAACAGTGTTCCTGGAAATTCAACGAAGTCTAGGGTTGGAAGGGACCTCGACGGCCATCTTGTCCAATGCAGGAAGCACCGCTAAAGAATCCTTAGCAGATAGCTTAAAACCTCTGCTTAAAAACCTCCAAGTCCACCACCTTCTGAAGGAGTCTGTTCCCCTGTCAAACAACCGTTACCATCAGAAGGTTCTTCTCAACATTTTGTCGTAATTTCCTTTCTTCTAATTCAAAGCCATTAGTTCAGGTCCTCCCTTCTGGAGCAGAAGAAAACAAGCCTTCTCCATCTTACATGTGACAGATCTTCAGATATTTGAAGATGGCTAGCATATCACCTGAATGGCTATTGCCTGTTGCATGTATCTGTATGTTTCTGCTTTCAATGTCCGGACACATGGTCCCCAAATCAGGAACGTGGGGGGGGGGTACTGTTAATCCTTCTTCCTGAGCTGCAACAAAAGAGATTTAAAGACTGTCTCAAGGCAAATCTAAAAAAAAAATGTAGTATAAACACTGACAACTGGGAAACACTGGCCTGTGAGCGCTCCAGTTGGAGAACAGCCTTTACCAAAGGTGTCACTCAAACTCAGGGCGCAAGGGAGAAATGTGCTAAGAGGAAGGCACGCTTGGCAAATCCACACCGTGATCAACTCCTGCCTGGAAACAAATGTCCCCACTGTGGAAGGATGTGTGGATCCAGAACTGGCCTCCACAGTCACTTACGGACTCATTGTTAAAACTGTGTTTATGGAAGACAATCTTACTCGGCTACGAGTGATCGCCAAAGAAAGAAGAAGACAACTGCTAATCCTTCCTTCCTGCGCTGCAGTTCTGACAAAAGTCCTCACCCCCCCCAACCCCATGCAGACAGCCAAATATAAAAATTGTTGGGAACATAGTGTAGAAGAAAGGGTTACAGCCCCAATTCTGATTTGGGGCTGATAGCAGCAGATGTTATTTTACTTTTTTAAACAATAGAAGATACAACTTCACATTGTTTAGGTTAGGAGCAAACTTTGTTGAACTCAACAGGATTTACTTCTGAGTAGGCATGTACTGAATTACCCTGCCAATGTCAACTGTAGTTTGGCCCTAAATAACTTCCCCCCAAAGACCAACATTTTGGAGACACTGAATCCCAGACTTTTCATAAATCAGTTTTGAATGAAGAGAAAATATCCTGATTTTCAACTTGACCTACCAAATGCGAATTTGATCTCTAAGTCCAGCTTAATTGGAGTTCATTCTCTCTGTAGCTCTTTAATGGAATACATTTTGGTTTCATCTTATAGATTTTCCCCCTTTTTGTCAGGAAGCAAAGTTTTTTTATTTGATGCCCTTTGAAAGGAGCATTAATTGTGACAGCTTAGCCGTTTGAGCGTTGGGACAGGCTAAAGGTTGATTTAAGGAAATATAATTAGAGAATCTTCAGAAAGTAAGTCAGGCGCAGGAGAGATACTTGCAGGTAGAAAGCATCTTCGGAAATATTAGGTGCTCTGCTAAAAACCAGAGATTGACAGAGCAAGATCTGATGAGGGCAAGGTACTGGCGTCTTTTATTTTTGCAATGTTAGTTATATCAAAGTTGAATCTCCACACTGCCAAAAAAAGAGAGCAAATGCATCACTAAAAATGGAGCCTGAAAGAGGACACCAATTTGCATATGCTAATTTATGTGAATAGATGCCAATTTAGAAATAATTATCATAATTTAAAGGGGGGGAGAACCCAATACACCTCACCACACTGGGGAAGAATGTCCTGATTGAGCTTCTTAAAAGCCGGCTTTCTCCAGAGAATCCTGGGAACTGTGGTTTGTTAACGATACTTGGAATTTTATCTCTTTTAGGAGTAAACCACAGTTCCCAGTATGCTTTAGGGGAAACAATGCCCTTAAAGTGCATGGTGTGGCAGGTCCTACTTATTTATGTACCAGTGATTTCATTCCATGTCAGTGCTTGGCTGTCCTTGCATGTCCGCTTCACAGCTGCTGACCCTCCAGGGGTCTCTATTTTGCAGGTACAGTCCCGGATTTACAGAAGCTATTCCCATTTCTGATTTGACCCTGGATTGTCCTGCTTTACCTTAGGACATCCCTATTTTCATAGGCGAAGTGTTGGAGGGTATGGAGTTATGCAACCCCCAAGCCAAGGCAATAAAAAAACTATCCCACACCTGAAGGCAGCTCTGTATGTTGTTGTTGTTTAGTCGTTTAGTCGTGTCCGACTCTTCGTGACCCCATGGCCCAGAGCACGCCAGGCACTCCTGTCTTCCACTGCCTCCTGCAGTTTGGTCAAACTCATGCTGGTAGCTTCGGGACCACTGTCCAACCATATCGTCCTCTGCCGTCCCCTTCTCCTTGTGTCCTCTATCTTTCCCAACATCAGGGTCTTTTCCAGGGAGTCTTCTCTTCTCATGAGGTGGCCAAAGTATTGGAGCCTCAGCTTCAGGATCTGTCCTTCCAGTGAGCACTCAGGACTGATTTCCTTCAGAATGGATAGGTTTGATCTTCTTGCAGTCCATGGGACTCTCAAGAGTCTCCTCCAGCACCATAATTCAAAAGCATCAATTCTTTGGCGATCAGCCTTCTTTATGGTCCAGCTCTCACTTCCATACATCACTGCTGGGAAAACCATAGCTTTAACTATAAGGACCTTTGTTGGCAAGGTGATGTCTCTGCTTTTTAAGATGCTGTCTAGGTTTGTCTGTATAGGGAAGCTCTGTATAAGGAAGCTTTTTAATTTTATTGTTTTATTATGGTTTTATATATGTTGGAAGCCACCCTGAGTGGCTGGGGCAACCCAGTCAGATGTGTGGAATATAAATAATAAAAGGATGATGATGATGATTGTGGAATAGGACATCCCTATTTTCATCGGAGAAATGTTGGAGGGCATGCAACTGGTGGAGCCAGAGAAACCAGCATGGGGCACACAACCTCTGTGGCTGGCAATGCCTTCAGGCTGCCAGGAAAGGTACCAACTTCCTCAATATACTTGCACTTCAAATGGGAAGAATTCATATTCATGCAATTCATTTCAAGATTTTACAAGCAAGCAAAGTCCATCCGGCTGAGCATATTCTCATTCACTCTCCCTCCCTCCCTTTTGTGCCTCCTCCCCTCCCTCTCGCTTTTTCCCCAAGCAGGGATGAAAAGCGCAACTTTGTACCTTTGTGATTATTAGCAACGAGGAGTTCATCCTTATTAGTCCTAGAGGCAAAGGGTTAATGAGTTAAGTGCGCCAATTCAATTAAGCCACCTCTTTCCTTTAGTGAACATAAATTTTAACCTGATCACTTCAACATCTCTTTTAAATACATTACCTTTGGCACTATTTAGTAATAGAATAAATTGGATCTTGAGGAGGGGGGGGGATGTGAAATGAATGCCTTCTCGGGGCTTAAGCACTTGTGTACTTCATTTGCCCCCTAGTAAAATAAACAACAGGAGAGTTTAGGGGAAGAAATATAATTCTGGAGTCACTTGGCTAGAGTTCACAATTTTCTCTGCAACTGCCTCCATGGATTCATTTCAGTCCCAGGCTGCGTTCACACAAAGCCTTTCCCAACCTAAGGAGGGGGAGGGGTTGCGGGCTCACGCCCCGGACTACATTCTCGCGGGGCTGGCACCAGACCCGCGGGACTCAGGGATTCCTCAGTCTGATTATTATTCATTATCCCACAGCGCCGGCCAATCGGCTGGCGCTAGGGGCGGGCTTACAATAGGGCACTTAAGGTCGGGGAAGCCCTGGCTCGCCCCTTTTCCTTCCTTACAGCAGCTGCAGTTTTTCCCACCCACCCGCCCTCTAGGTTTGCATTCGGACTTTGCTATGGGCTTCGGCTGGTCGTCGCAAGGGGCCTGGTAGGAGTTTTTCCATTTGGCTAATTGGCTGTATTTTGAAGCCACTTGGTTTTTTCGCCTACCTCGTAGCAAAATGTCACAACTCCTCGGTTTTGGCGGTAGGCATTGGCAGGGGTATTGTTATGCAAATGAAGTTGGGGGGGAGGAGCGCCATCACCTCCCCCAAATCTTGAAGGGTAGTTCGTTAAAGGAAACCTATGGAGGCTAGGGCCTAAAGCACGCTCCCGAGCGGTAACCCCTTGGGGAGCGCCTAGGGATGTGCATCTCAGGGGCTCCCCCTGTTGGTGCTTAACCCTTCCCGGTTAGACCGGATAGTCTGTTAGGGCCAATGCCTAAAGCCAATACCACTCTTACCTGTAATCAATAAAGTTGTGGCCATTTTCACCCATTAACTTAAGTTCTGGTGTCCGGTGTCTTTATTTATTCCATCTGTGGGAGGGGGCGGAAATCGCCACGCAATACAGTTAAGGCACATGGACATCTCATCCAGCTCTTAGAGAATCACTGGACTATAGCTCTGTAAATTATTTGGGGGCAAAATGTGTTTTAAATGGGTGGCTGTGCGTAAAGCCCCTGTAAGCCTGAAGACTCTTACTCAGGAAAAAAATATGAAAGACCAACAGTTTGTCTGTTTATTTTGGGATGAGAAAGTTCTGCAGTTTTATTTAATGTTGAGCTGGCCATGCCCCTCCCCAAATCCAACACTTCTTTGGTGGTGAATTAGGGAAGGCACTTATATTTTATTTATTTTGCAGGATTGTTATTGCAGTTAATATAAAAGGAAGCTTGTTTACATAAGCTAATATAAAATATTCATTAAAAACAGACATTGAAAATAGTAAACTATATACACACATACAGCTGGGCAGGGTTGTCTAAACAAAACAAAAAAAAGCTTTCAACGGGTGCCAGAAACAGTGCAATGAAGGTGTCTGCTGCCTAATATTAATAGAGAGTTAAAAATTATTCTGCTTTCTCAGATGACTCACTTGAAGAAGAACCTCAAAATTCTACTCAGGGTGGGAACACTGTGGTCCTTCACTACAACTCCCATAATCCCTGGCCACTGGCCATGTTGACTGGGGCTGATGGGAGTTGGAGTCTAACAACATTGGGAATTCCACAGCTTCTCCTCAGCCCTGCTTTAACATGAAACCTTAGGCAACCATCTTGTCACATTTTTTAACGTCACTTGAAAATGCTGACAATCAACTGAAAGTCTCTTTGTTTTCCTCATGATCTCTAGGTGTTTCACCTAGCAAGGAAGCCCCACATTTTCTTCATTTTTTTTACTTGGATTGAACCATTATTGTGTGCCCTGGTTCTGTTGGACTGAAGGCTACTATTAACTTTAAATGTAGTTACAAAATGGAGGGGATGGCGATTGAAAAGCCTCCCTTCAAAACAACGAGGGCACCTAGAAATACATTTGTGGGACGGAGGGACAGAATGTGAGAATTATTATTTTTCATTAATAACACTGCAATATGGGCCACATTATTACAATATCAAATCATACCAAATCATAATTAATTTCAATTATACATTTCCAAAATTATTAAAAATTATTAAAAAAGAAAGGATGTGAGAACTAAATTCTGATTAGCGGGATGGGGGGAGCTCTGTCTCCCATATTACACTTTTACCAATCAAAACATTTCTATATTTCATATCAATGCTATGTTATTAACCACATTCCTTCATCCTGAAATGCGTAACACTGATTTCAACAGAATTTCCTCCCAAGAAAGTATAGGATTGCAGCATAATTAAAATTTTAACTCAATATTCTTTTCCCCCTCAATTGTTATTGCAAAGCCACTCCTATTAGCTTTGGTGTGAAAATTCTCCTAATTCCCTCTAAATTGAAAGGAGTCCTGTACTGAAATGGTGCCCATCAAACAGCAGTGCCCCTGTGTGTTTACAACTTAAACTTCCTTCTAAAGAATGGCAGAATGACTAACAATGACAGGCTGAGGTGCTGTGGTGTCATGGGATGTTCATAAATATCACGACTTCTGAGGGAGAAGGATTGGTCATGGAATATTAAAGATCAGTGTGGCTGCTTCAGGAGAAGTGACTATTAGTAGTTTGGCTATGTGAAAAAAGTTTGTGCTGGAGTCATCTAAAAACTGGAGTTTATATTATGTGGGTGTGCAACATCCATTCTGCTCCCCACAACTAGATGTGAACAATCAAGACATGTCTAAATCTTCTGGCCAAATGAAAGAATTCTCCCGAGCTGAGCCCATACAGATTTTCATTTTTAATGTTTTAAAGTAAAAATGTGGCATTATTTATTTAGGGCTTTAATATTCAATTGTGCTGAGTAAATCCTACAACAAAACTATTTATACTTTGAGTCTGGCATGTTAGAAAGACAGTCATCTGTGGCCAGTGTCAGTAAGTGTGTTAATAGGGTGTTTGACAGCTCCTCTGGAAGATTTTCAGGGCAGCTGCATGATTGGTTCATGAAGCATTTCATCGGATATTATGAGTGACAAGGAACCTGGAAGTGGTGCAGGGAAAGTACTTCCAATCTATAAAGACAGCTCACGTTTCTCCTCTCCCCAACACAAGACCCCTATGCAGTCAAGCAGGGCTGCGTACACAGGCTTAGTTTGATGTCACATTTTGTTCCCCTGCAATGCAGGCCAATTTCAGATGCCACTCCTGATCTCTAAAACAATCTGACAACCACTGTCGCTGGCTTGGATGCTTTTGTAACATGTCACAGGCTATCTCGTGGAGAAGGGGGGCACCGATAATGAGTCCAGTTGCCCCCTTTCTCCAGCTCCTGGCCCATCCTATTGCCTAGCATCCCTCCTTTCTGGACCCCTCTCTCTCTTTCCTCCTGCCAGCTGTGCTTCTTCACTTGTAAAGGCAGAAGGCAGAATTCCGCAGACGAACCCAGCCTCGAGCTTCATTATGTCTTTGTCCGCACAAAGGAAATGATCGGGAACATTTAATACATTATGAAAAAGCACAAACAGCGCAGCAGGGCCTTCCTCTGCCCCCTGAGGGTCAGTAATGACTTCAAAGAGCTACTCAGATGCCTTTATGTGGGAAAGAGGTATGCGCATACCTGGACGGAGATGAATTGCTGTGGGATTAGCTTACCCTCAAATAATACACAGTGCTGAAACCACCAGAGGAGACCTGGTAATATGCAGTGTCCAGAGGGCACCACAGCGGAGGACTTGGTGAAAGAGCTGCGCATTCCATGCTCCAGCCACTTAATGAGCAGGAAAGGGACCCAGCCTCTGAAGTGAGCAACTTGAATTTCCTCTCCCCACTGAATGCCCAGCGTCTTCCGTTTAGCAAGGCTATTCACTGGGTGCGGATTTCAAAACAAAATATCTGGTTGTGGGGAGCATGGGGACAGAGGTGTTTTCATTGGGGTGCTTTCCAATTTGGGGGTGTATGCAATCCCTGCCCTACCCATTGGGCTGGGTCTGCCAGCTGCCATTTTATACACCCTGCAGTTCCCAGAGGGGTGGGGTACTGGGAGGCACTTAGCAGGGCAGCTCATACCTGCCTGCCAGAGAAATCCATATGCAGGGGACGACCCGTTTAGGATAGGATACTTTGACCTGTATAAAAGTAGCTAAGAGTGTGAAGGAATCAGCGCTGTCTTTAGCATATGTGCCGCCGGGGTGCAAAGATGCGCCCCCAATTTCGCGTGAATGGCACTGTTGTGAATGACAAGCGTCGTTGTTGAGTCTGACAAGTACCGCCATTGTGAATGAGAGGCACCACCACTGGCATGGCACATCTTTGGTAAATGAGTGCACAAAGTCGAAAGTCCTTTAGTGAAACAGTAGGTATACATTTCGGTAATACCTAGGTACAGTGGTACTTCGGGTTAAGTACTTAATTCATTCTGGATGTCCGTTCTTAACCTGAAACTGTTCTTAACCTGAAGCAGCAATTTAGCTAATGGAGCCTCCTGCTGCCTCCGCGCCGCCGGAGCACGATTTCTGTTCTCATCCTGAAGCAAAGTTCTTAACCCGAGGTACTATTTCTGGGTTAGTGGAGTCTGTAACCTGAAGCGTATGTAACCTGAAGCGTATGTAACCCGAGGTACCACTGTATATATGCATTTTGTTCTTCTAGATTGATCAAAATTATTTATTATTTCATAACAGGTAGATAGTTAAGAGCTTAGGAGGCTTCAGCGGTGAGTGCCTGGCACCCCCTAGAATTTGGCGCCCAGGTGCCCCACACCCCTTGCACCCTGGGTAAAGACAACCCTGGAAGGAATCACAACATAGGCAAGGCACAATTATTTTTGTCTCTGCCTCTACTCTCTCACCTAGAAGATGGGGAAGATAAACTGGTCTACCATACACAGTTGTACTGATTGCTGATAGGGAAGCACATTTAAAGTTCAGGATAGGTGCTATGCAAATGCTAAATATTCTTAGGGTATAAAATCATAGAGTTAGAAAGGACCATGATGTCCAAGCCCCTGCAACTCAGGAATCTTTTGCCCAATGTGAGTCTCAGCCCCTGAAATTAAAAGTCTCATGCTCTACCAACTGAGCCAAGTTATATTGTCATAACCAACTGGTTGCTGGTTATAAAATCTGACTCCTCTGTAATTGTTTATCATATCTGATTCTGGTTTATATATTTTAATGAACTGATATCAATTGATGTGTTTTAATGATTGATGGTCTATTCTCAACCAGTCTCTTTATGGTGCAGTCATGGACCTGAACAATTTAATATTCATTTAGAATGCTTTCATGTCCATATTATCAAAATGAGTTCTTTATCTGGATCATCATATTAGGAATTAGCATTAGACTGCTATTGTAATTATTCATTTATTACAGTTGTGTTGTGAGTTGCTTCTTTCAGTGGGGTGCGGGTTGGAAAAGTGGCACACAATTTGAAATAATAATTAATGAGAATAAATAAGTCTGGTCTAGGGCTAGCAGGGCACTGGAGAAACAACTTTTTGTTGTCAGTCCAAACTGGGAGCTGGGGCGTTTGTGCTGAAAACACAGTGCAAAAGGCAAGTTGATACAGAATAAAAGGTAATCTGAAACACCAGCAACTTTTCAGGGGAGAAAATGCATGTTTTCACCTGGAAAATTCTCCCCCTTTCCAGGGGGAACAGTCACCTAAGCCACCTTCGCTATCACGGTGGCATTTCGGAGCATTTTCTGAGAACAGAAATGCAGTAAATACTGAGGGTAGTCAAGTCTCTCCCTCCCCCCCCCCTTCATTGTGCATTAACGACATTACTTTCAATACAAATAAGCACAGCAAGGAAATAAGCTCTGAAATATAACCTTCCTTTGTATGGTAAAGGTCAGCTCTCAGGGCACACATTATCTATTTTATTTAAGCGGATGTAATCTACAGCTTCTGATGGTATTTATTTGCCTTTTCCCTCTCTCTTCCTCTCTCTTCCTCTCTTTTTCTCTTTGTCACCTTTACTGAGGGACTTTAGTAACCTTCTTTTCCTCATCCTCCTAGTCCAGAAGAAAAATACTGGAAAGTGGCAAATGTCTGCTGAAACATTCTGTAGGAACTCCTCAGTGCTTTACAGCAGGAATACAAGTTCCAAATAATCTTTAAGACACTTTCATGGTTCCCACCCACAGAACACCCCTTTCCCCCACGCCATGCCGACCATTTTTATCTTAGTCATGTTGGCTGAATTAGATATATAAATGGGGGCACCAAAATCTTTTAAGTGCTTAAGGCTTGTAAAGGTCTGGCCCTGTCCTCTACAATATTTAAAACATGCTGGCGATGTTCAGCACAAGGTGGCTCATAAAGAATAAGAAAGTCGTCACAAGCTCGAATAAATACAACAACCTGGTTGCCTTCTGGAAGTCAGCAAGAAGCCAAATGAAACTAGATCTGGGTGGTGCATCATTGTGTCACATGTTCCATCTCCACGGGCAGTGATGCTTTTGAACACTATTTGCTGAAAACTTCGGAAGGGGAGAGTGCTTTTGTGCTCAGGTCCTGCTTGCAGGTTTCGCAGAGGCATTCGTCTGGCCACAACAACAACAGGATGCTCGGTTAGATGGACCATTGGCCTGGTCCACCCGGATCTTTTTATGGTCTTCCTTATAACCTGAAGGAGCGTCTCCACCCCCATCGTTCAGCCCGGACACTGAGATCCAGCGCCGAGGGCCTTCTGGCGGTTCCCTCATTGCGAGAAGTGAGGCTACAGGGAACCAGGCAGAGGGACTTCTCGGTGGTGGTGCCCGCCCTGTGGAACGCCCTCCCATCAGATGTCAAAGAGATAAATAACTACCTGACATTCAGAAGACATCTTAAGGCAGCCCTGTTCAGGGAAGTTTTTAATATGTAAAACTGTACTGTTTTTAACACTTGATTGGGAGCCGCCCAGAGTGGCTGGGGAAACTCAGCCAGATGGGCGGGGTATAAATAAAAATATTATTATTATTATTATTATTATTATTATTATTATTATTAGTAACTGCAGTTGTAGAGCACATGCTTTGCTTGTATGAGGTTCCAGGTCCAATTCCTACTTCTTCTAGTTGAAAGGACTTGAATCTCAGGGTCATGTGTTTGAGCCCTACGCTGGGCAAAAAGGATTCCTGCATTGCAGGGGATGGACTAGATGGCCCCCACGGTTCCTTCCAACTCTATGGTCCATTTTTTTTAGAGGCATGGGAGTGCCTGTCATGTGACTACTTCTCGCACTGCTCAAAAAACACCAGACATCCATGACAAGAATACAGTGGAACCTCGTGTTACGTACTGCCCTCCTTACAAATGCTTCAGATTACGAGCTCCGCTAAGTAGATGCCGCTTTTTATGAACTTTGCCCTGGGATGTGAGCGGAAGTCGTGCGCCGGCGGTGCAGCAGCAACGGGAGGCACCATTAGCGAAAGCGCGCCTCATGTTAAGAATGGTTTCGGGTTACAAATGGACCTCTGGAATGAGTTTGTAGCCGCAGTTACCACTGTAATCAAAAGTGTCTAGGCTGATGTAGAAAGTGGAGTACCCCCCCAAAAAAAGATGGACTTCCACCACTATTAAAATAAGCTGGAAATAGTTATGTTGACACTATTCCTGTGCCACTATAAGTAACATCCAAAGGAGCATTTCAGGCAGATCTTGTTGGACTCCAACGTCCATCGACCCCGGCCAGCACAGCCAATAGTCAGGGATGATGGGAGTTGTAGTCATCCAACAAAACATCTGGAGACAGCTTCCCCATTCCTGCTTTAAATGGAGTGTATGACACACAGTATGATCATTTCTCATGTTACCCTGCCATTTTTTGATGCTGGAACAGCAATTGACTGGCTCACCATTCCATTGAACAGGTGGTTCAGCAATCCATTCCTTAGGCATCCAGGCCCCTTAAAGCAAGACTGGGCCAACTCATGGTCTGTAGTCTCCATCCACAATGACTGGCTCATGGTGAGTTGCCCTGTGGTGGCTGTAGGAAAGGCCTTGACGTCTTGGATGCAGCGTGTGGTCCATCTGTTACTCTTAGTCCTAGCATAGATGGAAGAAGCAGTAACTGTTCCATTGATTCCATATTGGATTTCCTTACCCTCTCTGCCCACCCTCCTATAAGGCCCAGCTCCAGGAATCCATGGGCCTTGAGGAAAAGACCTTCAAAATTTCAGCCTCTGTTGCCAGTGGGGTCCAAGTTTTGGAACGGCATCAGAGATTCAGGGCACGCTGATAATTTACTTTTGTTCTTGCACTTGGCTTTGTGAGCTGCTGTGTCGTTCACATTCGTCCTGACAGAAGGAGCTGTGTCAGGGCCCATGCAGAAAGATGCCTGTGGGCCCCTTTGCAGTGCCAGGGCCCTGGGCAGCTGCCCAGATTGCTTGGGTGGAGTTGCCAAAGCTGCCTTCTATGTTGCTTTGCTTATTTCTTCAACTTTTCCAGGGTAGGTACCAAGGACAGAGAGACATGGCAATGCTTACCTGTCCATCTTTCTTCTCCCTATGTTGACACTGTTTGATTTCTTCCCTCAGTATCACGGGGAGAGATAAAACACGTATTATACATGGGAACACAAGAAGAGATCTCTGATGAAGATGAAACAAAGCAAAGCCACACATGCTAGTCCTCTACTTACACACGGAATGATCTCTGCTGTTGCATTTCCAACACAAATTAGGTTTGGTCATTGAAAAATGTGGACCTATACAAAATTCTTCTCTATCCTTAAACTCTGCCCCTTTCATTACAAATGTGAAAAAGGAGATTATTTCCTTCAAGAAAAATAAAAAGGTGAGAAGGAGTTGATCCTCTTTCAGTCTCGTATGTTTTATTTTCAAGGATTCATAACCAGTATGGTTTCTTTAAAGAGTTCAGCGCTTACACATATGTGAGCCAGATTTCTGTGGTACTAATTAGATGCTTACTGTTTTGCTCTGTGTCAAATGATGGTCAAGGCATGAAATGTTACTCGTTTGAGTAACATTACTCACCTGAGACGGTTTCCTTCCAGCAAGAGATTAGCCAGAGGGATAAATTGTTTTAGTCTCAATGAAATTAGCTCCTGGTTTTTGCATCTTTATTAATAAGAAACAGACATCTACTATTTAGAGGCAGATCTTTTCCCTGTTTCCTTTCCTTTCCATTTTTTTTATGGCTAAGGAAATACCTATGCAATTTTCACTTCAGAAATCTCTTGACTGAAACAACGACTGCTTCCTTAGCATCCTTTTGGGGTAGAAGGGAACCAACTGGCCAGCATGGTTCTGAGGATTTATGAGAGTCCCCCTGCCTCCAATTTCAAGACTTAATTACACTCTTAGCATTTCTTCTGACTTTTGGCCTTTCTCCACTGCCTCAGTTCTCCATCTTGGTCTGAAATCCATCTTCCTTTCAGTCACCATTCCAAACTGTAGAGAAATAATGTGTTTAGGGGGTGTGCGGGTGGTGCGAGCTTTCCTACAGAGCAGGAGAGGGGAACCTTTGGCTCTCCAGTTATCAATGAGATACAACTCCCACCATCCCTGACTTACTGGGGTTGAGGGGAGTTAGAATTCTGGATGCCCAAATTTCCCCCACGCCTGCTATAGAGCCAAACAACACGTGGTTGGATGACAAAATACTCTTTTGGTTCCTTTTCGTCTGGAAATAGGCGTGGCCCTCAAGAATGCAGAAGTTGGGCATCCCAGGTTTAGAATGTGACTGCCATGTTGGTTCCAGAGAACATGATTAACTAAATGGAGAATGGGACACACATTTCTCTTGCTGAGGGAGCATTCAAATTTCACTGTGTTCTTTCAGAAGAAAAAGGTTTCATAAAGTTGGGAATGAGTTCAACAAAAGCAATTGTGAGAACAAGATACTGGGCTACAGTGGCTTTGGGCTTGATCCACCAAGGCTTTTCTTACATTCAGCTACTTTATTTTGTCCCATTAGTGCCCTTGGTTTCCTTGCCTCTAGATGCCTCTAGGAATATTTCATTAGCTTAGGTCAATTCATTTTGCCCATGCTTTTCAGATTATGTATACAGGTTATGTAAAGTGTGTCTGTGTTCAATTAATGGATTGGAGGAAGAATACATATGGTCTGGGGGGGAAAGGAGAAGAGAATTTTCTAATGTCCCAAGTGTGCAGTGTTTTACTTGCTCTTTCAGAGTTAACTGGCAGTATGGGGCTAACTCTGTTCAGAATAAACGGGCAATGTAAAATATACATGATCAGTTAGTTTCTCTCTGCAGCAATTTCTTTGATGTTTGCCAGAGTGTCTATTTATAAAATTTGTGCTCAGAGGCGGGATTGCATGTGATCCTTCATTTCCTCCCAGCATTTCATGTATTTCATTTCCTTGTTAAATTTTCTTTAAAATTAGGAAAAGTACAAGAAGGAAAACTCAACCCCTTGGGGGTCCCAGTAACAAACATGCTTTGTGCTTGTCTCTTTCTTGCTGCAGGTTGATGATACAGCTACAGTTTCTGTTCAGAACAGCGATGTGAAGACTTCATAACAAGGGAGATGCAAGGTTACACTGTGTGTCAGCTTTCCAGGTCAAAACAGCAGCAGCAGCAGCAACAAAATGAGCTTCTTTAATTTTATTTGTAGCCCCACGAATCTGCAACCTGTCCTGTAGGGCACTATTGTTTGCTGACACAAAGGATGGGAGGCAGATCAACACTCAATCTGCTGGTCTAAGGAAGCAGGAAAGTATTGGGGTGGTGTGACAAGCCCTGCTTAACTCTCAACTCTACCAGCACTAGGGCTTTAAATATCTACCAGCATTATGGGGGCTACATCATAATGCTTTAAAGAGGACAACCCTCTATTCTGAAAGGATAACAGAGGACAGTGCTCTGAAGGTGTACTCTATTTAAAGGGAGTAAAAGATAAAGAAATCTACAACAACAACAAAAGGTGTACAGGGACCTTGAAGTTGCTCACCTACAGATTACCTGCTCACAGTATTCTCTTCTAGGGTAGCATGCACTATTTATGTCCTTAAATTATAGGAATTATTTCTCCATTGGCATCTATAAATATAAATCACCATTTGTAAATTCTGTGCCTATCAGTGTCCTCTGTTCCCCTCTTTTTGGTGTGATGCATTTTTTTTCTTTTTCGACAGTGAGTGCAAAATTGACCACCCTAACTAGTACGTTGAAGTCAACTTGGAAGCTAAAGAATGGAGCCTTGCATATTATTTCTCAAATTTTCCAGAAGTGAAGGTAGCCCATAACTGCTCAAAAAAGATCACAAAGCTAGTCACTGGGACACAGGCTTGCAATTGCTCCAATCAGCTGAGTCCAAGGAATATCTCCCTCCCCCCAAGAGTGATCTAAGCCTACTTCCTCACTCAGGCAGCAAATATTGAAACGTATCCATCAAAGATGGGCAAGCAGGTGGTTGTAATTTTGGTTTCTTTCAGGATTATTTGAATGCTTTGCACTAAGAGGAACATTCAAGTTTGTGCTGAAATTTGCTTCAGGCAAACCTGGCAACTAACCAGGGATGGGGTGTATCCCTCCCCCTCCCCTCAAATTCCCCCAAACCCCCACACTGTTTCTGATTCCTATCAAAACTCATTTGGCCTACTTTGAAAATTCCCAAATGTTTTGTCCATGAAGAGGCTACCAAATTTTGTTGCAATTTTGGTTTACACACTTGCCTGGAAATACAGGGAACAAGCTGGCCTTATTGAAACTATATAACCAAGATGCTTTGCCTGTGGAAGAATCTCTGTAATAACTTTGAAATTCAGTTCAGGCAAAGCTTGGTGGCCACATAAGCCAGAGAGATGGAACCTATCCCCATCTAGATCAGTGTTTCCCAAACTTGGGTCTCTAGCTGTTTTCAGACTACAATTCCCACCATCCCTCCTCACCACTGGTCTTGCTAGCTAGGAATTATGCGAGTTGTATTCCCAAAAACAGCTGGAGACCCAAGTTTGGGAAACACTGCTCTAGATGTTGCTAGACTTCAGCTCCCATCATCCCTGAGGTTGGCTGGCCGAGGCTGATGGAAGCTCCAGGTCAAAAGTTCCCCAACACTGTTGCAGGCACTCATGGGTGCAGGGTGACCACTTGGCAGCACTTAGAAACATGAATATCCTGAGACTTTTGCAAGAACATTCCCTCCACACAAACATTTTCCATTCAGATTCTTAGAATCATAGAATCATAGAGTTGGAAGAGACCACAAGGGCCATCGAGTCCAACCCCCTGCCAAGCAGGAAACACCATCAGAGCACTCCTGACATATGGTTGTCAAGCCTCTGCTTAAAGACCTCCAAAGAAGGAGACTCCACCACACTCCTTGGCAGCAAATTCCACTGTCGAACAGCTCTTACTGTCAGGAAGTTCTTCCTAATGTTTAGGTGGAATCTTCTTTCGTGTAGTTTGGATCCATTGCTCCGTGTCCGCTTCTCTGGAGCAGCAGAAAACAACCTTTCTCCCTCCTCTTTGTGACATCCTTTTATATATTTGAACATGGCTATCATATCACCCCTTAACCTCCTCTTCTCCAGGCTAAACATGCCCAGCTCCCTTAGCCGTTCCTCATAAGGCATCGTTTCCAGGCCTTTGACCATTTTGGTTGCCCTCCTCTGGACACGTTCCAGTTTGTCAGTGTCCTTCTTGAACTGTGGTGCCCAGAACTGGACACAGTACTTCTTAATATGTTTCACATGAGAAACAAACCCCATTTTTAAAATTGAATTTAGGAAAAACTCCAGTGACAATCCTAACATGCCCTATATTAAATGTGCATGGTTTGAAAACCAAGTAAACAAGGAGAAAACAAGAAGATGACAATGCAGTTAGAATTCAAAGGACATTTAATTTGGAGCCGCTTGTGCTGTACTGTCATGTTCTAAGAAGTTTCACATTGACATTAACACACAGGTCACTCAAAAACCCTACTGATTTTAAGCACTCTCTTCTTGAAACTAACTCTGAGAGGGCAAGCTCTGCAGAAAGGAGATAAAAGAAAGAAAGGAAGGATCTGGTAAGGTGTGTGAGCAGGGATTCCGGAAGAAAGCTAAAAAAAATATTACAATCCCCTGCATTCCTTTCAGTGTCTCCGGGAAAGTTCGGATAGCAGGAGCGAGAAAGGGAATAAGGAGGATTAACAACAATATCACTGTAGCAAGGCACACACTCAAGAATACTTAAAGCTTGGATCTATCGTTCTGCTGGGAAATTACATATTAGAGTTGGTGCTGATAATGCCCTCTCCTGGCGATGCTATTGCAGCTCCTAAGTCTAGGTGTCAGTTATTCCAGAGACCTGCGTACATACAAGGCAGGCAGGATAAAATGTACTGTAGTCACAGGCAGCGATCGGTGCGAAATGTCACACAGCTCCCTCTCCTCCCCCACCTCGCTGTAGGTAAATTATTTTAATAAGGTAAGAGATACCACAGCACAATGTGTGTGCGCGCATGTGTGTGTGTGTGTGTGCATGTGTGTGTGTGTTTTACCCCCTAAATAATGTTCTCTGTGTCATCTGTATATTTATGATAGCTCAAAGACATGGGTGTGTGGATCTAATTAAAAATGTGAAAGGGTTTAGCAGCCTGCTGCTTCCCTTTGAGTCTCCTGTTGCCAACTCTTGGCAGCTCTGCTGTCAGCGAGCCAAATGTTTAGTCTTCAGCTGAACTACTGCCAGGGTGTCGCACGGCATTCTGGGATGGTAGAGCCTGGAGGTACTATGTTAAAACTATCTCACAGAAGGAGGATGTGTTGTGTGTAGGGCTCCGCATTCAAATTGGCCACCGGTAAGTTGTGGAGGGGGAAGCAGTGGAGGAAACCCACTCCTGCCTGGTGAGCCTTAGGGCCTTGCCAATGACAGAAAAGCCCCAGACTTCTCCCTTAGTGCAATACTTGGTGCAAGCCTAAACCAGCGACAAAAGTGCAGCAAACTTCCTCTGCAATTAAGGGCTGGTGGAGAGAAGTAGTGTTTGTGTCATGAGGAAATAGTTCTGCTCCTGTTTGTAAACCAGCTTGCAGCTCTCCATTTTGCAAGAGAAGGGCTGTGGATTAAATTGAGGAAAACAAACCGAAAGGTCCATACATGACAAATTATTGTTGCTTAGGGCAGAGTATAATTTGGCATTGTGTTCAACATGAATTTTTTTCAGCTGTGTGTGTATGTGTGAACATGCCAATTACAGTTTCTTGCCCCCCCCCATCTGAAGTTCAGTTCCACATCAGTTTATGTTTTTTTTTATTATTTTTATAAGTCCTCATGAAAATTCACCAAAATGTTCTAGTGAAGTGGGCATCCTTTTTCTATTCGTGGAAGCACCCTGTGCGATTCAGAACCCTTCTTTTCCAGGACTCTTAATTGTGCAGGGAGCCTCCATGGGTTGCAGAAATTGAAGCTAAATGGGTAGGGCTGTCACAGTGTAGGCACACGCTGCTCTTTCTATATTGCCCCTTCACAGCAATAATGACTTTGGGTTTTTTTCTTCAAAAGATATTTATTAAAGTTTTTAAAAATATAACAATGAAAAAAAATAAATAAAAAGAAACAAAATACAACATAAAAACAGTTAAAAAACAAATAATTTTCCATAACATATCTTCCTTACGCTTATTTCCCCAGACCTCCTCATACCTCCCTTCTTTGTATTCCACTTCAATTTGTTAGTTCAGCAAATCCTTACCATTAAGCTTTTACCCATTTATAAACCTTTTTTTTTCGTATCTCCTAAAGCATTACAGCTGGAAACCCCTTAGTTTCTATCCAACATCCTTCTAACATTCATTAATTTTACAATATTTCTGTAAATAGTCTTTAAATTTCTTCCAGTCTTCTTTCACCAACTCTTCTCCCTGGTCTCGGATTCTGCCAGTCATTTCTGCCAATTCCATGTAGTCGATCACCTTCATCTGCCATTCTTCCAGAGTGGGTAGATCTTGTGTCTTCCAATACTTTGCAATGAGTATTCTTGCTGCTGTTGTAGCATACAAACAGCAGTAATGACTTTGGTACTGGCCTAAGAAATCTTGCTGCCCGATTGTCCTTATCGCCAGTTTAAATGCTTCAGATACCAATCCTCCACCTCATCTATTCCTCATGCCCCCAAATCCCATGCAAACTGTAACCAGTTGCTCTTGTGCTCAGATTGTGTTTGTAGCCTTCGCACAAGTATCTGGCTGGTCATAGTGAGAACAGGATGCTGGGCTAGGTGGCCATTGGCCTGATCCAGCAGGATCTCCTTATAGTTTTACTCAGCAGCATGGCAGGGTGGGCCTTTCATCGTCGTCATCATCATCATCATCATCTATTGAAATTATATATCGCCCTATACCCGGAGGTCTCATGGCGGTTCACAGAACAAAATCATAATATAAAACCACAAAATATATAATCAAAATAAAAACAACAACCCAATAACCCCCACCCCAAACCCCACATTTTAAAAGGGCACAGGATGGGAATCAAATCAAACCAAGGCCTGGTTAAAAAGGAAAGTCTTTGCCTGGTGCCTAAAGGTGTATAATGAAGGCACCAGGCGAACGTCCCTGGGGAGAGCATTCCACAGACGGGGAGCCACTGCAGAGAAAGCCTGTTCTCGTGTTGCCACCCTCTGGACCTCTCAAGGAGGAGGCACATGAAGGAGGGCCGCAGAAAATGATCTCAGGGTCTGGTTAGGTTCACATGGAAAGAGGCGGTCCTTGAGGTGTTGCAGTCCTGAGCCATTTAAGGCTTTATAGGTCAAAACCAGCACTTTGAATTGGGCCCGGAAACTATTTGGTAGCCAGTGCAGTCAGACCAGGATCGGTGTAATATGCTTAAACCGTCTTGCTCTGGTGAGCAAGCTGGCCGCTGAATTCTGCACTAGCTGACTGCTCCTTCAGGGGAAGTGTAACACCATCAAGACCATCTGGTCTAGGGAAACAATCACCAAGAGTGCCCCAGTCTTATATGAACTGAGTTTCAGTTTGTTGGCTCTCATCCAGTCCATAACTGAGGCAAGACACTGGTCCAGCACTTCCACTGCCTCACCTGCAGATGTAAAGGATAAACAGAGTTGAGTGTCATCAGCATACTGCTGACAACAAACCTCCAGATAACCCCACCCAGGGGTGGGGATAGGGGGATAGGGGGATAGGATTGAGCCCTGCGGAATCCCAAGCTGAAGGTTCCATGGGGTTGAAAAGCATCCCCCAAGCAACACCCTCTGCGAGCAACCATCCAAGTAGGACTGGAACTACAGCAAAGTGGTGCCACCCAATCCTAGTTCGCTCCAGAAGGATACCATGGTCAGTGGTATCGAAAGCTGCTGAGAGGTCGAGAAGAATTAACAGGGACATGTTTCCCTTGTCTCTCTCTCAACAGAGGTCATCATGCATGGCGACCAAAGCAGTTTCTGTGCCAAAACTGGGCCTAAACCCCAATTGAAATGGATCCAGAAAATCAGTTTCTTCCAAAAGCACATGGATCCGGTCTGTGACCACTCACTCCAGAACCTTGCTCAGGAAAGGGAGATTAGCCACTGGCCAGTAGTTTGGTTTTCCAAATCCACTCTCTAAAGCAGGAGTAGGGAACCGGTAGCACTAGACTATAATTCCCATCAGCCCCATCTAGCATGGCATTGTTGCCCAAAACCATCTGAAATGCCTCTGGTGCTCTATCCCTGCTTCAAAGTGCCACCAAATGGTACAGGGGAGCAGGAGAGTGTCTCTCATCATTAAGAACACCATAGTTCATTACCTGAAGAGTATGTAGGTTTCTGCGAGGCGGGTCACACTGATAACAAGCAAGAGACTTTAGTGACCTGATTGTGAACAGAACAGGACTGTCAAACAGGGGCAAAACAACTGCTTATATGCATTTCTGAAGGCCTGGGCCACTCCCACTCTCAACGTGATTGGCTGTTTAACCCCCCAAGCTACGAATTGTAACCCAGAGCTTAAGAGCCAATGCTAGTAGCCCAAACCCTGACAGTACTATGTGATTGGACATCATGTATCAAATCAAAACACATGGCTCTGAATCCTAGTCCAGATTCTAGCTCAGGCGAACACAGACCACTGCATGCATAACATAACCAAAACAGGGAGACATGTCAAACATCCTGTGCTATTTCTGCTGGTACCGCTACTTAAGCAGAAAGTGACATATGTGCTTGGGACCTTTATTCACAAAAGCAGATATATAATAGTTACGAGGGTGGGATTCTTATTATTTCTTCAAATGGTTAATTTGCTGCTAGACGCAACCGTGTGCCATTTCCCCTTCAAAGTGCTGACTGGCTTGTTATTGCATGTGGTGCCGAGGTGTTGCAAAAGAAAAGGAGAGAAAGAGGGCTAGAGAAAAGAAAAGAGAGCCTTCCTCCTTTCTGTGAAATTGGCTTAATTGAGCAACATCTGTGCAGCACGCCTGCACCTTCCCATCCCGCCCCCAACTCACCCTGGCCTGCAATAACTTTTCAGAAAGCCATTTCTTTATTTGGGAAGTGTGTCCATAGCTGAGAATGTGCCATTTTCATTTCAGAAACCAGACACTGTGGATATTTATTGCACCCTTAATCCAATAGGGTCCTGTAACACATGTCGAACACATTCCAGAAACATTCACGATCGCAGTGGATGTTATTGGGAAACATGCATTTTCTCAGCAACAAAATTTTGGTATTTTACCACTGGGGTGGGGTTGGGGTTGGGGGTGGGGATGCGACAAACCTGGAATGAGACAGAAGCACTCTCTCCGAGGAAAGAAATCTATGCAACAAATAAGTAATGGCTATGCATTTTGTGCAAGATTGACAGCCTCTGTCCAGAAATACAGATAATAGGATGCTCACAAAAGACTCATCATTGTAAGGTATCATGGGCTCAAGGGCTGTCACATGGAAGTTAGAGCAAGCTTATTTTCTCCTACTCTGGGAGGTAGGATCCATACCAATGGCTTCAAGTTACAGGAAAGGAGATTCTGACAAAACACCAGGAAGGACTTTCTGACAGTAAGAGATGCTGGACGATGGAACAGACTCCTTTGGAGCTAGAGATTCTCTAGCTCTCACACACCAGAGTGTGCTGGTTCCGTGGGTTTCTGTGAGGCATGGTCTGAGTCCAGTCCAAGGTCGAGGGTGCAGTATTGAGGCCGTCCGTCAAAGCTGAAGCTGGGTCCAAGGCAGGGAGTCGGGCGAGGTCAGAAGATCCGGCAGGACAGGGTGAAGGCAGGAACTGGCTAACAACAATGTTGCTCCTAACCCTAACCCTAACCCTAACCCTAACCCTAACCCCTAACCCCAACCCCAACCCTAACCCTAACCCTAACCCTAACCCTAACCCTAACCCCTAACCCCAACCCCAACCCCAACCCTAACCCTAACCCTAACCCTAACCCTAACCCTAACAGGTGACTCAGCTCTCCTGGCCTGGAGGTGAGCACTCCTCCTGCGGGAACTTAGTTCCCTCCACCTCTCTGCCCTGAGCCTCTGCAGCTCAGGAGAGGCTGAAGGGTTACCAGACCCAAAGGCAACCTCAGCCTCCCCTGATGGGGCTGAGAGTGGAGCACCTGCAGGCAATGGGTCCTCCATCACCTCAGGAGCCAGAGCAGACTCAGCTGGTGCCTGCACCTGAGGATCCAGCACAGGTGAGGACCCTTCAGGCTCATGGCCCAGCCCCGGCTCAGCTGGTTCTGGAGGTGGGGAATCCTGTGCAGGCTGGGATTCCTCAGGTTCAGCCTCCGAGTCTGAATCCCAGGCCATCACACAGAGTTTGAATGGCCATTTGTCATGGATGCTTTAGTTGATATTCCTGCATTGCAGAGAGTTGAACTAGATGACCCTCAGGGTCCCTTCCAACCCTGCAACTTGATGATTGTATGATTCTCTGAGCTGGTTTCTTTGGGAAAACTGGAGTGTACAGTGGTACCTCGAGTTACAAACGCCTCTGGTTACAAACGCTTCAGGTTACAAACTCCACTAACCTGGAAGAGTTACCTCGAGTTGAGAACTTTGCCCCAGGATGAGAATGGAAATCGTGTGCCGGCGGCGCAGCGGCAGCAAGAGGCCCCATTAGCGAAAGCACACCTCTAGTTAAGAGCAGTTTCAGGTTAGGAACAGACCTCTGGAACGAACTAAGTTCATAACTAGAGGTACCACTGTATATGCTTATAATGTCTGACAATTTTTATGTGCATTATAATGCATATAATACGTGAGAATTGTTTGTATTTTTAGCATAACTGGTAAAATGTAACACACTTCTTGTCGAGATGAAGGAGCAAAGTGGTACTTGGTGGCAGGGAATCTGCATGAATAAGCTCCGCATTGTGCTTTTTTCAGAAAAATCCATTCCAAGTCAGTCCTCAACACTACTTGGGGGGCTGTTTTTAAAAAGTTGTGCAGCGGGTCCTTGCTTTAATGTTAGTGTTTGCAATTTTAATGGAGAACTGTCATATATATTACTACTGCTTTGGATTGAAAGCCCCCTTGCTGAATTTCTTTGCAGATTAGGTGAGGTACACATTATTAAAATAAATAAAAAATAAATAAGATAGGGTCTGTGCCTGAGAGAGTCCTTATATTTATTTGCAAGGAGCCTGGTATAAGCAGAATCCCACTGTCAGTGGTGAAGAGGAAGGCTTGCTGTGGCCAATAATATCGCCATCCTCAGCAATATTTTTTCTTGCCATCCTCAGCCATTTTTTCTTTCTCCATAGGAGCAAATGTGTTGAAAATAAAATGGTAGATCACTGAGTATGGGAGTAAACCCAGTGAGAACTGGAAGAAAAGGAGGAAAACCTCTAGATGTACCACACGCAATCCCCCCCCCCCAACTTTAGACCCAACACATTTTGGAATAAATATTTCTACAGGAACGACAAAGACATAAATAATATGCAACTATGATGCAGACATAAAAACTGGGTGAAACTTTACACACTCACACAACTTCAACAAAAACAGTGCTTCATAGTTACTCAATTAGAAACCTCAGAGGACAGGAAAGAAGGAGGAGTCAAACTGGAATAATTAATCTGTGCAGCTAGATTGAACTGGAGTCCATTGGCTTCAAGCCATCAATGCCCATTAAATAAATTTCTATAGTAATCTCTTCACCTGGTGGCCTTTTCCTCTGCATTATGGATTCTTCTTCATTGCCGTGTGTTTGTGCTTTACACTAATCCGACAATTCAGAGATTAGACCAGTCTTTCTCAACCTTGGGTCCCCAGGTGTTCTTGAACTACAAATCCCATCACCCTTGACCATTGGCCATGCTGGCTAGGAACGATGGGAGCTGTAGCCCATCTGAAAGTTGAGAAAGGCTGGATTAGACCTTCTAGTTATCCGCACAAAATCATAGTGATCATGAACTGTCAATTATACAATAGGACACTGGGCTACCTTGCCTCACCCAAGCAATATTCACTTTGTTGCTCCAAGTCTTATTAGCAAGATTGGGATACTTCTTGAGCGTTGGCTACTGTCCTTTAACCGGTCACGTATTTGTAGAAATAAGCACGGCACTTCTGCTAGCAAGTCAGGCATAAGGCAAATCCACTTGGGGAATCCACTTGACACTCGGTGGAAGGTTAGATCTCCCGGGGCCTGGGTGAATTTCCCATTGCTCGTAGTACGACTCTGCAAAACTGCTAGATCCAAAGCAGCTGAGACAATAACTGAACACACCGATTAACTATAGTCAAACATCCCCTGTGCACTGAAGGTGTTCTAAGTGAGCTGAATCCATTGGTCTTCAGATGCATTTCTGACACGGCGGTAGCCTTTGTGCTGGAGTTGAAGTGGCCCCATCCGCCACTAGGTTAAAGAAAAAAGAAAGAACGGCTGATGGGAGGAGAGGAAGTATAAGCAGTGGAACCTGCTATCACTTCTAATTTCTGGAAGGGTATCGAAAGGAACAGAGCTCTGGCACGGGTGCATCACACACCTGAACTTTGCCTCTTTGATCTTTCCTCCGGGGTCCTTTTTGTTTTCCCCAGCCTGCTGCGGTGGAGAGGTAGGCCTCAGAAGCCTTCTGGCATCTAGCCCAGGCTTTGTGGGCCACTGGAGAGATGCATAGCTAGGTGCAGCAGTGCCCTGCGGCAGGTGTTAAAATGTTGTTCCTGGTTCCTTGGTGGTAATCACTGCAAAACAACCCTGTCTGCTCTCGTCGTATCAACAAGCAGCTTTCGCCCGGCTTGTTGCTAAGAGACGGGACGGTTGCTTACAAGTTGTTTGGTGCCTCTGACTTCCATAATTTATAATTTGTTATCTCAGCATCAAAATTGGTGTTCCGTTCCCCCCACCCCACCCCCCTTTGCTTAAATTTAATTTTATTTTGCCACAGACCTGATAATTGTTAAAAGGTTGTGCCTCGGACAGCCTTGCTGTTGCTCTTATTATACGCTTGCTTTTGTAAGGTTCGGAGGGTTGGTGGAGAAGGGACGGCAGGGAGAAGAATAAGAAAATGCTATTATAAACTGCAGATGAATATCATTTTTGCCCATTAACTTTTTGCATTATATGACTGGCTGGGTCAATGGATTCCCTCAAGATTTCCTCCCTATTGAAAAACATGCTTCTGTCCAACCAAGAAGGAAATGAATTGAAATGATTTCAATTTAAACAAGAAACAAGCCGTCTCTCGCAGCTCTACACTTCAGCACCTAATGGCTGAACTCATCAATCCTACTCTTGCGAAGTTCAGCACTATAGGCATTTAACCAGTGCCAGAAATTACCCATGTGCATTAATCTAGTTCTTGTGACTACACAAAGCTTACCTCGCTAAAGTGTTTTATACTTAACACTAGTTAAATCAGCCCTGCGAGGGGGGCGGCGGGCGGCGGGGGTAACACCGGAGTGGAAATGAGAATAATTTGTAGAGTTGTTAAGTTGCAAAATAATTCTGTCACAGTTCACTGGTTAAAGGGGGGGGGACTGACAAACTTATTACTATGGTCCCTGGTGGAAATTAAGAATACCAACCTGGAGTTAGGATTTAGTTGGCTGCTTAACAACATATTTATACACAAAGCGAGCCGGGCTGCATTGAGGGACATAGATTTGAATATTACAATGTCACCACCAGTGTGGCTTTAGTACTCTGCCACGGATGGAGCAATCCTGTCTGCTGTACTAGGTTTGGATTTGGGTGTGTGGAGTCCCTGCTGTCTAGCAATGTCTGGCACTGCTAGCCTCTGCCAGTGAGGAAGAGCCAAAAGGAATCTGCGCCCAGCTGTGGCGGAGGCGACTGCCATTGTAAACTTCAGCAACAAGGCATTTCAGGATGGGGGGAGAGGGGAGCTGGGCTGGCAGAGAATCCAGTGCATCCTGGCATAGGCCACATTCGGACAGTACATTTAGAGCACTGTGATGCCACTGCAAAGAATCCTGGGAACTGTAGTTTGTTAAGGGTGCTGAGAGTTTTTTGGGAGACCCCCTGTTCCCCTGAGAGAAATACAATTCCCAGAATGGTTCAACAACCAATCCCTCTTCACAGGGAACTCTGTGAAAGGAACAGGAGCCTCCTAACACTTCTCAGCTCCTTTAACAAGCTACAGCTCCCAGAATTCTTTGGGGGGGACTATGGCCGCTTAAAGTAGTATCATAGTGCTTTGAATTTATTGTGTGAATGTGGCCTTAGTCCTCTTGCTGCCGCACAATGAAGGAAAGAAAGTCACGTTAACCACAATATCTACATCTATTTCATAAATAAATAAATCTCTAGCATTGGAAATGTCCTCTATGGACAGCTGCTGGATTCCTAAAAACTGCTTTGATTTCACCCAAACACAATTTTTTGATTAAAGCAGCCTCACTGGTTCCCTATTTGAGTGCTGTGTTATTTGGTTCTACAGAGCACAGATTAACCATTCCCAGCATGAAGCAGTGGAAGGGAGAAACTGGTCCAATTGGGGAGCAATTTCATCTGTATGTGCAAACAAAACAAAGCAAAGTAATTACTCCAGAAATTGCCACAGGAATAGAATCAGATGCGTTTGCTTTGGGATGAAGAGAAATTAAATATGCAATGGGGCATTGCGCCCCCTCCCCACTTTGGCGGTGTAGGAAAGGGAGGCAAGGGAAGGAGAGAGAGAGAGATCACTAAGGATCAGATCAGTTTGGGAATGGCTAGGAAGAACCAGGAAAAGCTGGCTTATGCACTAGTAGTGAGTCCATTCTTTGAATATGATGCTGTCCTCACACAAGACGGAGGTATCAGCAGACTCAGGGGAACCTTAATGCTTGCATACATGATAAGTAAAAGGTAAAGGTAAAGGACCCTTGGATGGCTATGTCCAGTCAAAGGCGACTATGGGGTTGCGGTGCTCATCTCGTTTCAGGCCAAGGGAGCTGGCATTTGTCCACAGACAGCTTTCTGGGACATGTGGTCAGCATGACTAAATCACTTCTGGTGTAACAGAACACCGTGACGGAAACCAGAGCACATGGAAACGGCGTTTACCTTCCTGCTGTAGTGGGACCTATTTATCTATGTGCACTGGTGTGCTTTTGAACGGCTAGGGTGGCAGGAGCTGAGACAGAGCAATGGGAGCTCACTCCATCGTGGGGATTCGAACCACTGACTTTCTGATTGGCAAGCCCAAGAGGCTGAGTATTTTAGATCAGAGCGCCACCCGCATCCCACATGATAGATAGGAGAAAACCCTAAGGGGAAAACATCTACCAATCAGTGGGAACTGAGCATGCCAAGTAGGCACAGAATGCTGGCTTCCTATTGGTCTGGAACACAACAGTGAGGGGAAAGGGGATGGAATGGTGTGTCCAGGAAAAGGGCATGGAATAAGAACACTGCATACTGCAACATTATGTTACTGGCCCCACTTGTGCAAATGTACTAGTAAGGACCCGGCGGGATCCATGTGAAAGTGATTACAGCAGGGAAGAGGAGTGAAATAATTTGCTGGGATGGAATTTCACTGTCATCTTGCACTGTGGACTATATATCAGCATGTGTCCATAAACCTTACTGTATTATTTAGCGCTAAAGGGAGCTACTGGGTGACAGTGATGTTTCAGTGGGTTTGAAACTGCCTTATCAGCCCAACTAGTGAGATATTCTCTACTACTAGGCCATTGCACTGGGCTTGAGATTCTCTAGTCAGCAGCTCTGCAGGGCCACAGTCAGAGTTGAGCCTTTCTCAGGTCTGATATCTGGGATCCATTTTCATGGAAAGAGGACCTGGGGCCTTCTAAATGCAAAAAGTGTGCTTTGAAGTGCTCAAAATTTCAACCAAAGTGCTCCAGGGGTTGGAACAACTCCCTTTAGAGGAAAGATTTCAAAACTTGAGGCATTTTAGTACAGGGAGGTGAGGCAAGTAATGGAGGACATGACAAAGGCATGTGAAATTATGCACAATGTTTACTAGGGTTGAGAAGAAACTATTTATTTCCACAATTTATATACTGCTTAATCACACATGTGTTGGTGGGGGGGGGGAAGGCATATGGTCGACTAACAATGAGTTTAAGTGAATTAAAAATGAATTTAAACCATAAAATCAGAGTCAAGTTAAAAACCTGCTTCCATTTTTAAAAAAGAAAGTATTCATGAAGCACTGGAAGGTCAACAGGGAGCGGGGCCCCATTTGACCTCAGCCAGAAGGGAGTTTCACAAAATTGGGTGCACAATACTGAATGCACTGAATATTGAATCAAGATTTACTGGCAGATTACCTGGGTGAGCTCGAGTAGATCTGTAAGGGTTTATGATTCCCAGGTGTCTAACAAAGTCAATCTCATCCTCCCAAATTAGGTTGCTGAGATGAAGAAAACTAACCAGGAGTAGACTTTTGTGTGAAATCCCAGTAAGATCAATTTGGGGCTCATCCAGCCTTCCTTTTGTGCCATGTTTCTAGGCACAGGTCCGGGCTTTAAAGCTCTGTGTCTGAGAGTTTTGTTGTTGGGGGGTTTTTGTCCCAGGGCTTTCACTGGAGAAACCCTAAGTTTTACCTCTGAATCGGATCAAACAGCAATAAGGTTTTCTGCAGATTGACATTTGCTCTGATTCCTATGATGCCTGACAGTCTTGACAGACGGCACAAGGTAAGCCTTTCCTCTTTTTGACCATTTTCATTTTCATTTTTCAGTTTAACAACAATAACAATCAATTACGTTTACATACATACTTGCATTGACTTCCCTCCTCTCCTTCCTAGGTTTCTTGTAAAAACTGCATCTCCCCCTTAACTCCTTCTGTTTGTTACTCTCTACAATTCTTCAAAAATCACCTTTTAACTACTTGATATTAAATTAATCCTGCTGATGTATTTAATGTGTGCAATAATTTTTAGATAGTCCACATATCTCCCCCATTCTTTGTCAAACCTTCTTTCTTCTTGATTGCTTAATCTTCCTATAAGTTTTGCCATTTCTTCATAGTCCATTAACTTTGCTTGCCATTCTTCCTTCATTGGGACAGTGTCCTCTTTCCATCTCTGAGGCAAACCTATCCTGACCCAGTCTGATGTCACAAGTGCCTTGCCAGGATACTCCAAGTCAGCCTTTCTCAGCTTCATGTCCTCCAGAGGTTTTGGCCAATGGTCAGGGACCGCAGGGCTTGTATTCCAGCAACATCTTGTGAGCACCACTTACAGCCCTTAACTTTCCCATCCTACCATACCCTCAAAAAAACCCCAAAATTAAAAACTAGTCCTTGCTTCAAATAGACTACCTATTGTGTATTTTATGTACTGATTTTATTGTGCACCAATAAGTTATGACATTCTGAAGTTTTCTACAAAAAATAATATTAAACAATAATATAACTGTAGGATAGACAGCATCTTAAAAAGCAGAGACATCACCTTGCCGACAAAGGTCCGTATAGGTAAAGCTATGGTTTTCCCAGTAGTGATGTATGGAAGTGAGAGCTGGACCATAAAGAAGGCTGATTGCCGAAGAATTGATGCTTTTGAATTATGGTGCTGGAGGAGACTCTTGAGAGTCCCATGGACTGAAAGAAGATCAAACCTATCTGTTCTGAAGGAAATCAGCCCTGAGTGCTCACTGGAAGGACAGGTCCTGAAGCCGAGGCTCCAATACTTTGGCCACCTCATGAGAAGAGAAGACTCCCTAGAAAAGACCCTGATGTTGGGAAAGATGGAGGCCACAAGGAGAAGGGGACGACAGAGGACGAGATGGTTGGATAGTGTTCTCGAAGCTATAAACATGAATTTGACCAAACTGCAGAAGGCAGTGGAGGACAGGAGTGCCTGGCATGCTCTGGTCCATGGGGTCACGAAGAGTCGGACACGACTAAATGACTAAACAACAACAACAAGTGTAGGAAATTATGCGTTGAGCAGACCTGGGAAAGTTTTGCTCCTTCTCTCATAACACTAAAAACTCATGGGCATCTAATGAAGCAGAATGCCGAAAGATTCAGGACAGAGAAAAGAAAGTACCTATTCGCACAGCACAGAGATGAATTTTGCAGCTCCTTTCTACAGGAGGTGGTGACAGGCACTAAAGTGGATGGCTTTAAAAGAGGATTAGACAAATTCGTGGAGGTAAAGGTAAATGACCCCTGGATGGTTAAGTCCAGTCAAAGGTGACTATGGGTTTCGGCGCTCATCTCGCTTCCAGGTCGATGGAGCTGGCATTTGTCCAAAGACAGATTTCTAGGCCATGTGGCCAGCATGACTAAACCGCTTCTGGTGCAATGAAACACTGTGACAGAAACCAGAGCGCACGGAAACACCATTTACCTTCCTGCTACAGCAGTACCTATTTATCTACTTGCACTGGCATGCTTTCGAACTGCTAGGTTGGCAGGAGTTGGGACAGAGCAACGGGAGCTCATGGGGATTCAAACTGCTGACCTTCTGATCAGCAAGCCCAAGAGGCTCAGTGGTTTAGACCATAGCGCCACCCACGTCATGGTGGTAAAGGCTATGAATGGCTGCTAACTATGATGGAGGAGGAGGAGTTTGGATTTGATATTCCGCTCTATCACTACTCGAAGAAGTCTCAAAGTGGCTAACATTCTCCTTTCACTTCCTCCCCCACAACAAACACTCTGTGAGGTGAGTGGGGCTGAGAGACTTCAGAGAAGTGTGACTAGCCCAAGGTCACCCAGCAGCTGCATGCGGAGGAGTGGGGACGCGAACCCGGTTCCCCAGATTATGAGACTACCGCTCTTAACCACTACACCACACTGGCTCTCTATGCTCTGCCTTCACAGTTGGAGGCAGTATGCTTCTGAATACCAGTTGCTAGAACCCCCAGGAAAGGAGAGTGTTGTTGCCCTCAGGTCCTGTTTGCAGGCTTCCTTTAGGGTTCTGGAGGGTCACTGTGAGAACAGGATGCTGAACTAGATGGGACACTGACCTGATCCATCAGGCTGTGTGCCCACAGTGTGGTCAGACAAGAGGAGAGAGAAGAAGGAAGGGTAAAAAGAGAGAGAAAGAAGGGAGGTGTGTGGTTTTTTTAAACAGAAGTGGACTACCTCTAACATGCCAGATGTTGATGAACACTGATTTTCATCAGCCCCAACCAGGGATGATGAGAGTGATAGTTCCACAGCTTCTGGATGACACTAGGTTTATCACTCAGGTGCAGAAAAACAACAACAAAACTAAATTTGAGGAGCTGAGCCTTCTGTTTTAATTGGGACTGAGAACTGAGGGGTTAAGCCAAAATCTGCATGGAATTCAATACATTCTCACTGGACACATTTCACTTAAAAAAATAAATAGATCACCTTGTCGTTAGCTTTAAGTAATTGTGCCCAATTATTTCCACATCTCTTTGCTGGCCTTCTAGAATTCCAGACCCTTCGGAATCTATACTCTCTCATTCTCCTCTCCATGTGTGTGTGTGTGCGCGCGCGTGCACACACACACACACACACACACACACACACACACTCTTTGGTTGAGCCAGAAGGGGAAAAGGAATCAGAGGTGAGTTCCCATTACTAATTTAGCTGAAGCCCACCTGTGAAAACATGAGAAAGGTATCCAGGGGGCTGTCTTCGGTTGTGCACTCAGGTGCGTCCACAGTCTAATCAGCCGCTTCGTCTCTGGGCCTCTGCCAAAAAACTGATGAGTTATTCTACCATGCAAAATCAATGTCTGCTCAGCAGGCCAAATCCTAGGCTGGCGGGAGTTGGGGGTGGGAGGAAGACGGTAGCAAAAGCTGGTGGGCCATTATCCGTATATATCGTTCCAGAATTCAAATTTGATTGTTGTTGTTTTTAACTTCTTTTTCTTTTACAAGTACGCCCTCTTCTCTGAACTGCGGTCGCATTCGACGTGTTCCGAAGGAGAGAAAACACTTAGCGTTCGCGAAGGGCCAGGCAAGTTTTGAGAAAGGTTTGGAATGCTTCTTTTTCATGACCGATTTAAACCTCAGCACAGACAAGGGAGGAATGTGGCACGGGGGGGGGGGGGGGAAACATCCCCTGCAACTTGTTTCAAAAGTTCTAACATGCTCTTCTTTCTTCGGCTGCAAACATTATTTTCTAGACTATAATTATAATCAATCTTTCTCCTTCTCTTTTCCTACTAGTTAACTGGGATTAAGATGCCAGATCAAACTGCTGCGTATTAGCAATGTGCAGAGACAACAAGATTTGCCTTCTTATCCGTATCTGTAGCATCTGGAAGCAACCTGATCTGTTTTGAACACACTTGGGCGACATCTTCACTATACAGTCATACCTCGGAAGTAGAACACCTTGCGAGTCAAACATTTCGGCTCCTGAATGCCGCAAACCCAGAAAGTGAGTGTTTGCGAACATTCTATGGAATCCGAACGTCCGACGTGGCTTACGTGGCTTCTGATTGGCTGTAGGAGCTTCTTGCAGCCAATTGAAAGCCATGCCTTGGTTTCTGAACTTCCAGAATGGATTCTGTTCGACCTCTGAGGTACGACTGTACCTTTAAAGCAGTGTAATACCACTCTATTATACCAACCACTCAATATTCTCAATGGAGAGGGTACGTTAAGAAATATGTTTGAATGCTGAATGTATAAATTTTTGTCTTGAGTCAATGGATAAAACAATTGCCATTAGATGTGCTGCTGTATAAGTGTTTAATGGTTCTTGTATTTATATTTGTATTTGTATTTGTAAGAAGAAGAAGAAGTTCTCTATGTCTAAGTCTGCATTCACATGGCTGATGATCCCATTCCCCCAACGTTTCCCTGTTAATTTCACTTTATATTTGAGTTTTGCACAATTTGAAAGCCATTTCTGGAAAACTAATGGGATATAGCACGTGTTTAGTGCTTATTCCCATGTTACGTGATTCCAGAAAATATCTGTTTACAGCCCCATATACCTGTAAAAGTGATGGAATTTGGGGTGATATACTGCTTTCTTACTGTTTTCATGAGTGAACTGAAGCAGTGATGATTCCCAACAACTTCAGTGTTGTGTCAAACCACGGCCACTTGTGTGAATGAAATTTAGCGTGCCATGCTGGTATACCCGGAAAAAAGCCACAATCCCATAATGCAACAGGTGTCACAGTGTGAAAGGAACATTAGGAAATGAGACAGAAGTGGCAGCACTACAATCTGGAAAACCAACCCAATATTAACCACTTCTGAATGCACCTCGAAAGTGGTATGTGTAATGGTGAATTTGGAGTGTGTAAAACAGGAAAAGAGGAATGGATAAGCAGAAAAGACCACATAACCATTAAAACAACAGCACTACAACCCACATTCACAAATATTTGGGGACTCTTACTTGTTTAATATATTCCTAAGTTTTCTATCCGTTTCAAACCACATTATGTCTACAAAGGCAAGCAGGAAGAAAGGAGAGCAATGCATTAAAGCACGATGGCGAATATGGACTAATAGGATAGCTACAGATACCTCACTATTTCCCCTAATAGTTTCTAAAACTCTTTTGCCATCGGAGCACGGTGTAATTGCTAATCCATATGCATCACTGCTGCGTTTACGTCTAAACAGAAGGTAAAATGCATCTACCTTCCACGGCGTATCCTTTTGAATGTCTTAAGCCTGCAAGAAATGCACATGAATAGTAATGTCTTCCCTCAGGATGGTTTTGAACCGGCACTCTTGAGAGGAAACTTACAGCGGAGGAAGCCTGACGTGCCACCCAAGTCTCTTTTAATTAGCGCACACATGTGTCCCCTCTCCATTTCCCCTGTCCCGCTTCAAAGGTATGGTTAAAATGTCTGCCATTTCATTTTAGCATCAGCCCGCGCTCCGTGCTGATGTTCGTCAGGCTAAACTCAAAACACCATTTTCTTTCTCTCTCTTCCCCCCGCCCCTCCGCTTTTTATGCTGTTCCCACATGCAGAGTGGCGCTTTTTGTTGGCTGCTGAAGAACTAAGTGTTTTTTGGCAGTGTGTTGGTCCTGGACCGAAGCCACGCAAGCAACTCTTCCAGAGTCAGAAAGGCCCAGAGGATTAGAGATCAATGGATTTAGTTATCTGGTGAAGTCCCCCTGCCTCTCTGGTGCCATTAATAGGATTTTGCTATTGTGAAAGGCACCTGAACCTTCCCCCTTTGCATGCTAATCTGAGCAAACTGGGGCTTAATGCTGGATTGCTTATTGTCAGCAAGATTATTATTTATTTTCTTACTCTTACTGTATCTCTGGAAAACTTTATTTTACACAGTAGTCCGAGGGATTGAAAATCTCTTGTGCGGCGGGATGGAGAGGCAAGCTTTGTAAACCCGCAAATTCTTTCCCTCCTTGGATTAACATCTGAGCCAGAGAAGAATTGCTGACACTTAATCCCCAAATGCAGTTAGATCAACATGTTGCTTATATGGCTAAAACTGGGGTGGGGAGATAAAAGCCCACACCTAGTGAAGGGACTGTTGCATTTACTAGTTCCTATATTTTTAATGGAACTAAATTACTTCATTAGGATGCATGGGCATGTGTAGAAAGAAGGTGCAAGTGAAAATCTGAGGGTAGGAAGAACCACCCCCCTCGGCAGAGGTTCAATAGGAGGTGGGGTTCTCTCCTTCTAACCTTGGGTATTGCCCTTGAAAACTGAATCAAACCATCCCCAACTCAGTGCAGCAGCATCACCCCAGAGAAAGGAGCTCCAAATTCAGGGTGTGTTCACATTACGGCATAGTGAAATTGTTGTTTTTCTGGGGTGTTTCACAGCTCTCTTTCTCTCTCTCTCTCTCCCCTCTTCCACCAGCTGTTCCCACCAGCTAAGCTTCAGTTGATCAGGGAGTGCTGATGAGGAGGGGTCATATTCTATGGAAAGGTGTTCACACCTTGGCTAGAGACAAATTAGGAAGGGTGTAAGGACTTGGATTAAAAACCCAGCACTGGGTTTGGCCACCTCATGAGAAGAGAAGACTCCTTAGAAAAGACCCTGGTTGATGGTTGGACAGTGTTCTCGAAGCTACATACATGAGTTTGACCAAACTGCGGGAGGCAGTGGAAGACAGGAGTGCCTGGCGTGCTCTGGTCCATGGGGTCATGAAGAGTCGGACACGACTAAACAACAACAAAATTCTTAAACAAAACAGTATTGTAGCCCTTTGTCTTTCGCAAATAAAAAAAAGAAAAGAAAAACTGAACCTCATGTTCAATATATACAGTGCTTTCTCCTTGAAACACTGTGGCAAGGCAGGGCAAGCCAAGATGCCAAGTTCATTCAACTCTATTATTCCCTACTTGCCAGAGGTTCTCAAAGCTTTTCTGTCAATGAGAAAGCAGTATCTTCAAAGTCCCATTAATACAGCTCCATCAAACGAATTACCAAAATATCCCTGCAAAGCTGCAGCCACAATCCCATTCAGAAGTGAATTCATTGCATTCAATGGAGCCTGTTCCCAAGTAAGTGTGCTATAAGGTGCTTAAATTTGTGGTTCTTGTAATACAGTCAGACTGGTGTGATGACAACACTTTTTTTTTTTTTTTAGAAATTTCTGTTTTGTGTTGTAGATTGCAGGAAGACAGAACATGTCTCAGGGTCACATTTTAGATTAATCTTCAGTTTGGATGAATTTGCAGCCATACAATGGCAGCACCAGGAAAAAGAACAATTGGTGGAGTACAGAAGGGGCAAATTATATTTCTAGATGGGCAAGAAAGACAAATAAGAGCACATGTTAATGACAGCAGTTCAGAAATGGGGGGCAAGCTCCTTGTATGGACACTTGCCCTCTTGGATGCCCCCTATGCAGCCATAGCAAAGTTGTCTCTGGGAACGCAAACTAAAAAAGGGCATTTGGGGAAGGCAAGCACACAGAGAGGCAGCTGTTGCACCTCCCCTGCTCACTGCTTCTACCCTCTAGATCACATCACTTTTCAGACGTTTGGCAGAAAGCCTTGTTAGTTTGTCCTTAAATGAAACCACAGCATTCTTTTGGGGAAAGCCTTTCTGGTTACGAAACAAGCATCAAAAACAAACAATTGAATAACTTTAGTTTCTGCAGACTTGCAAATTTGGGTTTCCCAAATGCACTTGGTGGAGGGGGGCAGGGGGGGAATCTATCAGTTGCCAAAGCGAAAGATTACCTAGAATGTTCCTTTTATTGCTGGTCTTCTTCTTAAAGTATGGCAGAGAGGAGATGGTCAACCTTCCGGCTTCCTGTCTTGCTCCTGTTGCGTTTCTCAAGAAGTGAAACTGTGTAGAAAGAAAAAAGAAAAGGAAGGAAGGAGGGAGGGAGGGAGGGAGGGAAGAAAGACTCCTGCACTTGGTCTTATCTATTATGTGTTAATTGAAAACATCTGCAGGTACCCTTTGTTTGTTTTATTCTCAACCTATGTAAGCATAAACCCTCTATTCCATATGGCAAGCATGATTAAATGGTTTAGTTTAGCATTCACTGGCTTCACCCCCGCACCCTCAAAACAGCACTCGTTCTCCATGTCACTGCATACTTAATCCAGCCGCTGCTAAGCAAAGAGATCTAAGCGAAGTGGTTCTAAGGAACAAAGCCAAATGGTGAGCCAGAGTAGGGCAGAGCACAGGAATATGCTACTGCTCTAGCAAGGGAGATGGTAAGAAAGGTGTAGCTAGTGCTGAGTCCACGTTCCTGAGACTTTCTCCTTCTTATGACAGCTCTGAGTAGGTTGGTGAGGTCATCTTCTATCCAATTGAAGGGCAACAGGTGAGGGACTCATAGGACATGTTTGTTCTACATTGCTGGCCACTGAAGAAGAATGAGGCTGTGAATAAGGACTAGATCCACTCACTGAATATTTGAGTTTGGATGCACTGATTGAGGCATGTATAAAACCCACAAGGTACATCATTCAGACTATGTTGGATACATGATCATGTCTGGTGGGGATGGGTAATCAGACCTGGATGGGTTGGGTAGTCTACATAGCAGACTGCATTATTATGATGATGATGATGATGATTAGTAGTAGTAGTACACCACCCAGCTGTCCTGGATGCATCAGGGCCTGAGATCCTATGGGAGACTTCAGATGGTACATGAAGTCCTCTTTGCTTTCCCCACTTGCTTTTGAGAGACAATGTGAGGAAGAGAGGCCCAAAGGGATTCATTTGCAGCCCAAATTTCCAAATCCATTTCAGACCTCGACTGCATACACACTATGCATGTAAAACACATTTCTCCCTCCACCCAAGAAAATCCTGGGAACTATAGGGTCTGGCAGTGGTAGTAGTAGTATTAATAGTAGTAGTAGCAGTAGTAAAATTTTATTTGTATCCCACCCTCAGAGCAGCCAACAGAGCTCAGAGCGGCTAAACAACAAGTAAAAATAGCACAGTGTACATAAAATCACACAGTCAATTAATTAAAATACATTCTAAAATCAATTCAGAATCAAATCAATGGCAACCATTGGGTTAGAGTTCTATGAGGATTTCAGAAGGAGAGAGGGGAGTCAGACTGTGCCTTGGCCAAAGGCCCAGCAGAACAGCCCCGTCTTGCATGCCCTGCGGAACGATATCAAGTCCCGCGGGGCCCTTGTCTCTTGTGACAGAGCATTCCACCAGATTGGGGCCACATCCAAAAAAGCCCTGGCTCTGGTCGAGGCCAGCCTAACCTCCCTGTGGCCCGGAATCTCCAAGATGTTTTTATTTGAAGACCGTAAGGTCCTCCGTGGGACATACCAGGAGAGGCAGTCCCGTAGGTATGAGGGTCCTAGGCCATATAGGGCTTTAAAGGTTAAAACCAGCACCTTAAACCTGATCCTGTACTCCACTGGGAGCCAGTGTAGCTGGTACAGTACCAGGTGAATGAGATCCCGCAGCGAGGACCATGTAAGGAGTCTCGCCACAGCATTCTGCACCCGCTGGAGTTTCTGGGCCAGTCTCAAGGGCAGCCCCATGTGGAGTGAGTTACAATAATCAAGCCTGGAGGTGATCATCGCATAGATCACAGTGGCTAGGTCAGGATGAGAAAGGTAAGGGACCAACTGCTTAGCTTGGCGGAGATAAAATATGCTGCCTTAGTTATAGCTGCAGTAAACTACAAATCCCTTTATTTATTTATTTTTTTAAGTGGAAATGTGCTTCAAATGTATGGTGTGTACACAGCCCTGGACAAAGGTGGGACATTAGAGGTGGGCCATCTTTCCTCGAGAGAGGACCACATTTCCTCATGGGAAATGAGGAAATGGAGGTTGTGGATAGGGCAAGAGTTGGAAATAGGCAAGGAGCAGAGCCAAGGATGAGTGGTTCTACCCCTTCCCTCTCTCTTTCCACCACTACCCCTTGTCTCTTCCACAACCCCATTCCTGCCGCTTCTCCCCTCCTTGCCATCTCCATGAAACTAGACTCTAGGCCCACAAGTTGCGTCCCCTAACCTTCAGCGGCATGGAGCGTGATCCATATGGGCTGTGATCCAAAAGCAATTGCGTGTGGGGTCCAGAAACCCTGTACGCTACTCCCTCATTGCTTAGCCCTGTGTGAAGGAAGGAGGTGCTGGTGGGGGGAATATAATCCCTAATGAGATCCATTTCTAAGAATAGATCAAATGTGACACAGCTGCGACTGATTAAATGTGAAGGGCTTCTTCAATGCGCTAATAAATTACAGCAACTTTCCGGGCATGTTTTTCTTTCTTTTACTCTCTCCCCCGTTCTCTATCTGCGGCGTTTAATTTGGGATATCTGTCAACAGCTCCTTCACGCCAGGCAGCAAATACGGAAACCTTCTCCCCTGTACCTGCTTCTTCCCATCCTCGGTCTGCCTCGCTGCTAGCATTATCTCCAGGCCTGTGTTTGTTAAGTTAATGCAGTCGTACCTGGGTCCTTCCCCTCATTTCAAAGCATGTCTTCCTTCGCTATTCCTTCTAGTAGCACTCCCCAATGGGTTGCTCGTATCAGTCCACAGTGATTGATTTACACACTATATAGACTCGGGAAGCATAAAGATGCATCATGCATAGCTGTGCCTTGGCAAAGAACAGGGACATGCACAAATTAATTCCCATGATATTTATGAGGGACTTCCACATGGAGGGACTGATATATATATATATATCTCCTTAGCAGAGTCAGACTCTATTGGCAGAAAGTACCAGCATAGATGAAAATCTACAAAAGCGTGTGAGGAGTTCGAAAACTCAGGCTGCGATCCATATGCCAAGTCCTTGATCTGATCCTCTGCTCTGAAGGTGCCAGGCCAATCTGCGGCCATGCGTGACTCAGCCAGACCTCCCACAGCCGAGCCTTTTTTTTTTTCTTTTCTGGAAGGTTCTGCCTATGGATTCCTTGGTCTAGCCTTCACTTTCTCCGCCTGGTTCCTATTAACTCTGTGGCTTTTCCGGCTTTCAAGGCAATCCTCTGACTGAAAATTACCGCTGTCCAAGATGGCCTGACTTGCCAGTGGTGCTGGGTGGAAACATGAAAAGAAAGGGAAAAGAAAAAGAGATACTTTTCCAAGCCACTTCTTTCTGAGGGCACGAGAGATGGTTTCACTTTGCTTTTTCATAAAACGTACATTTGTGAAGCTGAAACAGTATCCGAATACCCCCTTCGCCAGTCCTCTCTCAGTTAATTGTGAGGGTTTGGAGGGAAAAAGACGAAGGCTTGTATTCAACACGACATGAGCGGCCTTTCAAAAGCACACCAGGACTTGTCCTTCCTCTCCTTTTCCCACATGCTTCTAAAATCTGCTGCGATGGACCCTCCAAAGCCTCAGGAGCAGATTTTGATGCAATGTGAGGATGGGGGGCCTACAGAGGAGAGGAGGGGTGAGTTCCAGTACACAAGTGGAAGTCTATTGTGCAAATAGAAAGGCAGTGCTGGATACAACACTAATTTGCCACGTGATGATGGATCGGTGCTATTTTTCTAGAAAAAGAGGTACCGGAACTCACCATGAATGCCTCCCTTGTTCTCTTATAATGGAGATGGTGCCCACCTGAGAGGTGCCAGAACTCAGTTCTGGTGAGTTCTGTCTACCTGTCTTTCACCCTAAGGTAACTGGGTGGGACACGACAATTTAAAATACAATATTCAAAACAGTTTAAAACTTGCACTTAAAAATTGCAATGCCAAAAATAAAGAACCCAAGGAGTTTCAGTAAGGTGTGTGTGCTAATTATTTCATATTTAAAGACTCTCTCTGTGTGTGTGTCTGTCTTTGCCCCACATTCCCCACCCACCCCACATTCAGTCTCTTAGGCCAGAGGTTTTCAACCATTTTGAGTCCTCAACTTCTTTGAGCAACTACATTCTTTCTGCAGCACCCCTGTGGGGCTGAGGAGCCCAGTTACATCACCCCTTGCCTGCAGAGCTGGCAGCCCCTCATCCCTTTTCAAACACACTATCCCTTGTGAAGTGTTCCCTCAGCCTCTTCTCTTCTCCCCTCTCCTTGGGACTCCTCTGGGCAGCCACAAGTGCCGCCCCTTGTCTCTGAGCTGCCCCCTCTGCCCCAAAGAGAATTGACTTCTCACACTGCCCCACAGGGGCCTAGGAAGCACCCTCTGGCCTTCCCCAGAGGCACCATTCACCTGCAGAGCTTGTAGCCAGGGCTTCAACGAACAGCTGTGCAAGCGTTTGGGATGCTGAGATGTGAGAGGGCATCAGAGGAGGGAGGGAAGGAAAGAGGCGCACAGGCCAGTGTTGCCCACGGCATCCCTGACCATAATTCAAGGCACCCCAGGGTGCCACAGCACACTGGTTGAAAACCACTGTCTTAGGTTATGTACACACTGAGGGGAAGAAATGCACTTCAAAGGTGTAGGGCGTGTGCAGCCACATGTGGCTAATGCCATCTGTACATAACGCCAAACACCACACAGGAGCCGAAGTAAAGGGTAGTGTGTACACAGCCAAAATCTTTTCCAGATTGTCTACAACTCTACGTGAAACAGGGAGAGTCAGGGTGGGGATGGGGAAGAGGGAGACGTGTCTTCTGAATCAGCTCGGAAAAATTCGGACTGTTCTGAACTTGTGTCCACTGCCAGCTTCCCATGTGTGGGAGGCACATTTTAGTACCCGCAGATCGTCGTCACCACCAACTTCAATCACGTTGCGTTAGCAAAGTAACCCTGAGGAAGATTACCTCAGAATTAAGATGCCCTCTCCAGCCTCCAAAAGCCACACCCGTCACTCACTCCCTGACTGGTTTCACAACACTTTGGGCAGCCGCTTCAGTGAAAAAAAGCTAAACGTATTTATTTTATCTAGGACAAAGCTGCAACTTGCCAGATGCCAACACTCAGTTTATCCTTTGGGAAAGGCAGCCCCTTAAGGAAATACACGAGGCCGCTGTTTTCCTGTCAACAAGCAAGTGATGTACACTCCCTGTTTTGTGATATATTATGTACTCGGTGTATAGAGGCATAAGTCCACTGTCCCCAGAAGTAAATGAATGTCTCTCAGGCCACATTTAAAGGACTCTTGTACCGCTTCAGCAATCATGGCTACCCCGCCGCACAAAGAATCATGGGAACTGTAGTTTGTTAAGGATGCTGAGAGTTGTTAGGAAACCCCTATTCTCCTCACAGAGCTATGATTCCCAGAGTTCCTTGGGAAGGTTGGATTGATTGTTAATATATTCTGGGAATTGGATGGGGGGTATCTAGTCAGGAATGCCATATATGAATCCTGCACTGCACATCTTACAATGAAGAAAGGTGGGGAATAAATGACATCCAAGTTCCCTTCCATTTCCAGAATTCTATGGTTGCCATGTTTCCTGCCTCTGAACCTGAAGTTTCCACGTAATCACTGGTGAGACTTTGGTAGACCTGTTCCCCACTAATTTGTCCGAAGCTTTTTAAAATGCCTTCTTTGATAGTGGCAATAATCCCATGCTGTGAACCAGCAGGGTGTAGTGGTGAGATGTTGGACTAGGACCTGGGAGACCTGGGTTCAAAACCCTGCTCAGTCATGAAGCTCACTGGGTGACCTTGGGCCAGTCACAGTCTCTCAGCCTAAGGTACCTCACATGGTTGTTGTGTGGAGGAAATGGGGAGGGGGAGAAAAATACACCTCTGAAGCTGAAATTTCCTTGTAGCCGTGATCAATAATAGCTTCCTGATCTGGTAAAGCCCCGTGGAAGGAGCTACCTCAAGATTTCCCTCACAGAGCTATGATTTCCAGAGAACAGGGATTGTTATAATTGGAGTGAAACAGCACCCAAAGGGCCAAAGCTTCCTTATGCCTGACTCTAGGGAGAACATCCAGCATGGCAGAAAATTGGAAAGATTCACACTGTTGACGGTTTGCGATCCAGAGAACCCACTTTGCCCTGACATGGTGACATAGCTTTTGCACACAGCACCTTCCAACCATCCTCACAAGGGTCTCTCAACCTTTGGGTGTGTTCACTCATTCACCTGAACACTTGAAGGCTCAAAGGGTGGGCAGGCATGCACCCCACCCTGATCTGGTTCCGGAGCGTTTATACAGTGGTGCCTTGGTTCTCGAACTCAATCCATTCTGGAAGTCCGTTCGACTTCCAAAATGTTTGAAACCAGGACGCGGCTTCTGATTGGCTGACTTGGCCCCGGAAACAATGCCAACAGCCGAAATGGACGTTCGGCTTCCGAATTCGGGTTTGCGGTGTTCGGGAGCTGATTTGTTTGTCAACTAAGCTGTTCGAGAACCAAGGTACTACTAAAAAACAACAACACCCTGGTTGCAGCATGACACCAAAACACTTTAATCTAACCTAAATTTCTGGCATACACTTGAATCCTTCCTGCATAAGAGTGAGCACCCATTTTCTTGTTAACATAACATGGGCAGTAGTGTCAAAGAATGGTGACAATTTTGCCAAGCCTGTTCTTTAAACACGAACACTCTCTGTGTGTATGCTTAAAAATACCAAAAAACTGAAAAGAAGATCAGCAAGTGAGGTTTTTATCTCAGTGCCATGTCCAAAGGCCAGCTGAGTGCCATTTATTCATATCATTGTGGGGAGTGATGAACAGTCATGTGACAGAAGATGTAGCAAGAGAAGCCTTTCCTTATGCTAAACACCTCCAGGGGAAAGCCAAATAATTAGGAAATGGTGCCATAGAGACTGGTCTCAGTAATGTAGATGAAGATATCCTAATGAAAAGTCTGAGATGACTAATTCTGAAGTATCAAATGCATTCATGGAAACTCTCTGACTTGCCAACGTTTCGCAAGCGGGGTGGGGGGTGGGGTGGAGAAAGAAACACATTTTTTGCTCAGTTTTTATAGGGCAAATTGATAACTGGATACCTTTCTTTCTTGACTAAAGTACAAAGTTTATCACACAAAACAAAGCTTTGAAATGCTAGAATGATGTTGATGATGATGATAATCAGTGCTTTTTTAAAAAACGGAAAAAAGGTGTCAGTACACACTATGAAGTTGTTACAGTAAGTGGCACACTTTTAACATTTGAAAAAAGAGGTACTGGTACTGGGTACCTTTAAGTACCCCCAGAAAAAAAAAGCACTGATGATAATTCATCACACTAGTAACAAAGAGACAGTGTAGGAGGAGTGGGGAACCAGATGTTGCTGAACTGCAACTCCCAACATCCCTGGCCATTCACATGGCATTGGGTCAGGGCTAGTTATCCCATAAAACTTCTGATCTGAAGCCTGATACACCATCCCAGCACACCTACTGGGGAATGTTATGGGAGTTGAGAAGCATATGAGGCCCAAAACACCATGCAACTGGAATCCAACCAGTGACCTGAGTTGTGTGGAGCTGGACTCTGTCCACCCTGACCTGGGCCAGGAGCTGTTGCATCTCCTCAAGACCCTTTAAGAGGGTCCCCATTATGTTTAGATCCCACCCAATGTCATTTGTTTCCAAGCTGTGACAAATAGCTCTGTAGGAGACCCCTCACAGTCACTGGCTAACTGCTGAGAAAAAGGCAAAAACTTCCCACTCAAAGGCCAGGTGTGGTCAAGAGTAAAATTCCTTCCCAGCCCTGTAAACCAGTGGCCACCAGCTCCATCAGTGGAAGACTCTAAAATGAAGTGAGAGCTGGGAGAGCTGGGAAATCTAGCCATGAGGCAAGAGGGACCGAGTCGGGCCTTCCCACTCCTCCCCAGAATCTCACCGGGCCATGCAATGGAAGGAAGCCCCACAAGATCCCAGGGAAAATGGATCCCTCCCATGGTCATGGCAGCGACCACCCCGCAAGCTGGCTCCAAATTGGACCCCCCTCTGGGCCAAAGTTTCTCCAAGAGAATCCATGTGCATTTTAGAACTGTGGCAAATCAAGATTCTAACATTAATGAGTACTAATTTCCCCCTACTTCAGATTACTGTCCTCTAAAAGGCAGAGACATCACCTTGCTGACAAAGGCCCATATAGTTAAAGCTATGGTTTTCCCAGTAGTGATGTATGGAAGTGAGAGCTGGACAGTAAAGAAGGCTGATCGCCGAAGAATTGATGCTTTTGAATTATGGTGCTGGAGGAGACTCTTGAGAGTCCCATGGACTGAAAGAAGATCAAACCTATCTGTTCTGAAGGAAATCAGCCCTGAGTGCTCACTGGAAGGACAGATCCTGAAGCTGAGGCTCCAATACTTTGGCCACCTCATGAGAAGAGAAGACTCCCTGGAAATGACCCTGATGTTGGGTAAGATTGAGGGCACAAGGAGAAGGGGACGACAGAGGATGAGATGACTGGACAGTGTTCTCGAAGCTACAAACACGAGTCTGACCAAACTGCGGGAGGCAGTGGAAGACAGGAGTGCCTGGTGTGCTCTGGTCCATGGGGTCACGAAGAGTCGAACATGACTAAACGACTAAACAACAACAACAACAACAATTCTCCCTACTTCAGATTACTGTCCTCTAACCCAGGGACAGTGGCAAGAATAGTGATGGGATGTGGCTGCCACATTCATCTCTGTGACCCCCCCTCCTCGTATTTTTCACCTGTCTCTCACTTCCCTGTAAAGTGCTTTGAACATTCAGATGAGCAACACAAACATTCCCCAAATTTCTGTTAAACTATCATGCAGGTAAGAAACAAAATCTAGCATAGAGTGTAGCAGAAAGAGGCTGGGATGGCTGCCAGGGGCTCCCTCTGGAGGAAAGTGCAAGGACTGCAAATCAAGTGCAAGAAGGATGCGCCGAGTCTGGAAGAACAAATCTGGTCCTGGCCTTTTCTCTTCAGGAGGCGATGGCCCCATTCTGTGATAGATTGACCGGGAGCAGGAAGAAAGCAAGGCACTAGAGTTGGTGAAAGGACAAGAACTTTCCATCCCTCAGCATCAACCACCCTCCGTGAAAATGGATAGGCTTTTAGATAATAAGAATAATGACACCGCAAATCTGTTGGGTAAGATTTGGAAAGTGTTTTTTCTTCTTTTTTAAAGAAAGTTCTTTTGAACACATGTAAACGTGATGTGTGTCGGCAACTGTTTAACTCGCCTCTTTATTAACTTCTACAAATTATATTATGAAATCAGACATCTGTGGCTTCTTAAGAACGTCAAATCAATGCATTGCTTCAAAACAGATAATTGCAGGGAACTGCTCTGCTTCTCGGCTTCTATAGTTTTGATTGTTCCATTTTCAGCCTGAAAATGATCAGACGCTTCAGTTGTTTTAGCAGGTCATTTACATAATACAGGTAGTTTAGGAAACATCACCTGCAGCCCCAAATGGAGTGTTAAGATTCCTGCACTCTGTCGAAAAGGGGAGGTGGGGGGGGGAGAGAGAGGCAGCAAGTCTGTTGAGTCAATGCAAGAAGAAGAAGAGGACACAGACAAGTGTATTGCTTTCATTCCCTGCCCTTTGATCACAAGGACCTACATTTTAATCCATCCCAGGCAGAATCATGGAAAATGTGTTTGATCTGATAGCTGTATCAGCGCTGCTTTAATACTTTTCTCGCCGAGAACCAGGATTGAAGCATCTAGATTTAAAATGTCCTTCTTGTGCCAAGAGAGATTGAATTTGCCAGATTAGGATTTATGAGTACCGGTAACATGTAGCAGGGGTCATCTGATATGGTCACTCCTATATTGTTCCTATGAGAGAGCATCACAGCGGCTTGGAAGCAGGGAGATGGTAGATAGAGCGGGTGCCTCCATATCACTCACACAATTAGGATTTTATTATGAGATGCTTCTATTAGCATCGTGTTAGGGCCAACGTCCTCATACAAAGTCAACCAGCCTATTACGAGCTCTTCCATCATGCATGATCCCTCGCACATCCGCCCATGAACTCCGTGGAAAAATATACGGCCAGACAGATTTTACCTTGAGCGTCTGTCCTCTCCTTAATACTTAGGCATGCAGAGTTTATTCTTTCATTGAGAGGAACGGAAGCGGCATGCAAACAAGGTCGACAAAACAGTCCGTTTGTTAAACATGGAAATGCGCAAGGAGAAGGAGTCAATTTAAGACTCCGCTGTGGAGGGAGGACTAGGCCGAGACAGGATCCTTTGGCACACAAAAACAGTCTTAGCTCTTTCCTTAGACTTTTTTCTCACAACTTCAGATATTCTTAAACTCGATCCATGAAAGGGGCATGGGTATAGCCCCCAACACACCAAAGCCAAAATTCAGGATGCCATCTTCCCGGGTGCCACCTTCCCATTTTGTATCACGAAAGCATGGTGGCCATTTACGTTTCTGAGCACAATTCAAAGTGTTGGTGCTGACCTTTAAAGCCCTAAATGGCCTGGGCCCAGTATACCTAAAGGAGTGTCTCCACCCCTATCATTCAGCACGGAGACTGAGGTCCAGCTCCGAGGGCCTTCTGGCGGTTCCCTCACTGCAAGAAGTGAGGATACAGGGAACCAGGCAGAGGGCCTTCTCGGTAGTGGCGCCCTCCCATCAGATGTCAGGGAGATAAACAACTATCTGACTTTTAGAAGACATCTGAAGGCAGCCCAGTTTAGAGACGTTTTTAATGTCTGATGTTTTATTGCATTTTTAACATTCTGTTGGGAGCCACCCAGAGTGGCTGGGGAAACCAAGCCAGATGGGCGGCATATAAATAAACACATTATTATTATTATTATTATTATTATTATTATTATTATTATTAGGGTTGCTGTCATCCTGCGTGATTCTCCTCCCGCAGAAAAAAGGTAGGAATAGGGGGCACTGCATGGCAATGGTTCATTTCATACCTTCCTGAGAGCAAGCATTGGGAAAGTGCCCTTTGGTCCCCTGGCAGCTACATTATAGGGGGTCGCAGGGGACCATCTTTTCTCTGGTGCTATTGAATACCTACAAGAAGCCATTAGGAGTTTCAGGGTGAGGTGCCATTGCCTGGATGCAGTGGTGAAATGGATGGAGGAAAACCAGCTGAGCTTGAACCTTGGCAAGACAGAGGCATTATGGGGCTACTTGCCCAGCCTGGATGGGGTTGCCCTCTCCCTGAAGGAGCAGGTTCGCAGTGTGGAAGTAGTTCCACATCCAGCTCTGTCACTGCAGGCTCAAGTAGCCTCAGTGGCTAGAACTGCCTTTTACCAAGTGCAGCTAGTTTGACAGGTACAGCCTTTCCTGGACCAGGGAAGCCTTGCCACAGTAGTTCATGCACTGATTCCTTCAAGACAGGACTCTTGCAATGTGGGTTCCCTTCAGTGGCGTAGCGTGGGTTGTCAGCACCCGGGGCAAGGCAAGTAATTTGCGCCCCCTAACCTGTGGATTTGCGCCCCCTAACCCGTGGATTTGCGCCCCCTAACCCTAACCCCCAGATGTTGCGCCTGGTGCGGCTGGCCCCCCCTGCACCCCCACACTACGCCACTGGTTCCCTTGCACATGTTCTGGAAGCTGCAGTTAGTGCAGAATGCCACAGCATGATTGACAGCAGGAGCGAGGCCTTGCCTGCATGTAACACCTGCGCTCAGAGATCCACACTGGTTGCTGATTTGCTATTGGGCCAAGTTCAAGGCGTTACTAAGGGCATGTAAAGCCCTTAAGAATTTGGAACCAGTTTACCTACATGATCACCTTACCCCACTTGACCGCTTCAGTTGGTGGAACTGACACCACTACAGGCATCACATAATACCCATTTGCATTTGTAAGAACTTGGCTGTTTAGTGTGGCAGCACCTGCACTTTGGAACTCCCTGCCTATAGATATCAGGCAAGGCGCCTTCACTGCACTCTTTTCAGCGCCTGCTAAAAATATTCCTGTTTAGACAAGTCTCCCAAATGCTTAGAAAGCTGGGGTGATTTTAATATGTTTTATAGTATTTTAGCTTCGGTATGTTTTAAAGTATGGCTGTGAATTTTTCTCAATTTTCTTGCTTTATCTTTTGGTAAACCACTTTGAGGTTTTTGGGGGTTGTTTTTTTTAAAGCAATCAAGTAGTGTATCAATTTTATGAAAAAAAGAATAAGAAAAATAAATGTGCACTGAATATGCATTAAATGTATAACGTGTGTATCCCTCTGTGGTTATGATGAAACACAGAAAATAACCACCACCAATGTTCTTAATATGTACTGCACTTTGGCAATGTAATATTTACTAAATGAAGGAGTAGCCTTTTAATCTGGCTGGGGATTTTCTGAAACACACAAACACACTGTGAAAATTCTCCCCCACCGTACTCAATACCAAAATGTAAAATTGCATCCTATTCCTGTTTTTTGAACCAACTTACTTATTCTTTACACTTGTAACTATTGACTATAAGCAGTTACAGGAGACTATGTACTAGGTATGCATGTTAAAGGCACAAATCCTTTTGCTCCCAAAAAGGGATTCTTTTGAGTGATGTTGCCTAATTAATTGTGAGATGCTTAAAAAAAAAATAACCATAACAGATGCTCTTAGCATACAACATGTTCTTTTGCATTTTGATCTTTAATATATTGAACAACAGGCTTTAAACCTGTTTGCAAGTCATCCCCCTGCCACCCTGAAATATTTTCCTCCACACACTGAACTCTGAAATTAGGAGTGTTTGCCTTCCTCCTCCATATGCATTCACAATTTGCCATTATTTCATATTTATCTGCCTCTTTTCTATCAACAACTGCAGCACAAGGCTACATATGTCTGCTCAGAAGTAAGTCCCATTGAGTTCAATGAGATTTAGGGCTGATCCATGCTCCTGTTTGTGATTTCTAGGCATGGATCCAATAAGTTCTTCCATCATCACGCCACTTTTCCCGGGAAAACCTGCTGTTTACCACTGAATCAGAACAAACGCCATTCAGGTTTTCTGCAGGTTGATGTTTGTCCTGATTCAGCAGTAAACCACAGTTTTCCCCTGGGGAAAGCGGTGGGACAAAACAAAAAACTAGAAATCCCAAAACAAATGGATGAAATCAAGGGAAGTGTGCACAAACCCTTAATCTCAAAGGGGCATTGGCCTGCAGCCTTACAGCACAGTCCTATGCAAGTCTACTCAGATGTCAGCTTCACTGAGTTCACTGGGATTTGCTCCCATGTGAGTGCATATAGGACTGCAATCAACGGCGAACAGCCCTGCCTCTAATCTGGGTAGTTTCGCTCAGCCAAAAGCCCCTGCAAATGGCTGCCTGCAATCGCTGTGCCGTTCCAGTCTCCCAATTACCATTGTGACACACGTTTGCAAAAGACACACACAGCACTACTAGCTCTGACCGGCACCACCTTAGGCTGGCCAGGACTTGATTTTAATTGTGGGAAATTCCCTTTGGAATGATACTCAGAATTCAAAGCTCCTGGAGAGTGGGAGGCACCAAGGAGCCTCCATACGGCTTCCTGCTATAAAGTAACATTCATAACCCAAGCTCTTAAAATTATTATTATCTTATATAATCCAGCTGCTAGAAGAAACAACAAACGTGATAAAGCTGTATTTGTGCTGTGGGTTAATCCACAGAGCCTAGGACTTGACGATCAGAAGGTCGGTGGTTTGAATCCCCGCAATAGGGTGAGCTCCCATTGCTTGGTCCCTGCTCCTGCCAACCTAGCAGTTTGAAAGCACGTCAAAGTGCAAGTAGATAAATAGGTACCGCTCCGGCAGGAAGGTAAACTGTGTTTCCGTGTGCTGCTCTGGTTCGCCAGAAGTGGCTTAGTCATGCTGGCCACATGACCCGGAAGCTGTACGCTGGCTCCCTCGGCCAATGGAGCGAGATGAGCACCACAACCCCAGAGTCAGCCACGGCTGGGCCTAATGGTCTGGGGTCCCTTTACCTTTACCTTTTTACCCACTGGACAAGATCCAGATTCCATAACCACCTCAAAATGTGGTGATGGCCAGAAACTTAGATGGATTTAAAGGAGAATTAGACAGATCCATGGAGGAGGATTTGTCTATTAGTCATGAAGGCTCCATGAAATCTCCAGGTTCAGAGAAAGTATGAATAACACATGTTGGGGGTCCACACTCAGGTCATTGGACCATATAGATCAGGGCTAGGGACTGGCTGGATGAGGCAGAGTGGGTGGACCCACTCGCCTAAGAGCCCCCCTCCCCAGGGAGGACACAGAAGACAGCAACTTAGCCCCCGGATTGTGGATTTGAGACACTGAGGAGCAATCTGGGGAAGAGACAAGCTGGGAGATGCTACACCCTTGTGCAAATTAATTGAAACAAAGCATGTTTTCTATCTTACTCGTAAGCCTGTACTCAAAACAAACATGAAAAGTCAGTTGATCATTATGGTGTCGGACGCCTGCAGCCAATAGAAGGAATGATGCACTCGCCACAATATATTGAGGTTCTACGAAAGAGAGTTATTCCAGAGCTGGGAAAGAGGTATCCTGACGGTACTGGATTATTGCAGCAGGACCTAGCTCCCTGTCACACATCGAAAGTGGTGAAAAAAATTCTGACAGAGCAGCAAATACAGGTACTTGATTGGCCACGGAATTCCCCCGACGTAAATCCCACTGAGAATTTGTGGACTAAATGCAAAAGTCGCTTCCGTGCTGTAGACTATTTGACTACAGAGAAGCTCATTCAGGCGCTGATTCAAGTGTGGTACAGGGATCCAAAAATCAACAGTGACTGTTCAAAACTAGTAGACTCCATGCCAAACCGTGTTCAAATGCTGCTTAAAAATAGCAGAGGTCATATCCGTTACTAATGTACGTAGATGTGAGTTTTGTACATGTATGTGTGAGTTTTGTACAACAAACTACATTGTTTGTTTCAATTAATTTGCACAAGGGTGTAGAAACAGAGGGCTTGAGTGGTCAGGGGTGGGGGGTCAGGCGAAGGAGGCCCTTCCAGGACAGGGTTCGAGACTGAGAGCCACAGTGTGAGAGCAGACCCAGACAGGGAGGAGTCAGAGATTGCCCTTGCTACACAGCAGCAGGAGAGTCCCTGTCCTGCTGGCTCCTCCTCCTCTGACACCCTGCTTGAGGAGAGTCCTGCACGTTGCTGAGCAATCCGCCCAATCACTTGATGCAGCATTTGTCTTCTTGGGACGGATCCAGAGGGAGACGCTAGAGGGGGAAGGGCAGGGCCAGTGGTCAGTTTCAGCAATGCCTCGAGCTGATTGAGTTGAGTCTGAGTATCTCTGCTGAGTTGTTATTTTCTGTTAATAAAATGAGGTTGCATTCTGTGCCTCCTGTGCTTTCCTGCCCTATGGATGACCTGGGCTTATCTGACAGCTCCTTGACATCAGCACGGTTTGCAATGACTGGTTATGGCTCTATAGAGGTTCAGACAGACGGTGTCTTCCAGCCCAACCTGGAGAAGCAGGGGATTGAACCTGGGACCTTTTGTATGCAAAGTAGCTACCCTACCACTGAGCTATGGCCTTTCCAGTAGGCTCTTCTTACGTCCTTAGATATTTCTACATTGTGAACTCTGACTCTAAAAGCCCCATCAGACAAAGGGTTGGTTCTCTACTTCTGCACTCCTAGCAGCTTGTCCCAACCTAGAAACAGAAGCTAAGATATTTCATTACTCTTATTTTGACTCCTTTGGGTTCTCTTGGATTTCCTCAGATAGTTGGCCTGAGGAACAACCCTGAAACTCACTTTGGGTTTTCACTTTAGGTGAAATTACAGAGGCAACACAAGTTGCCATGGACTGCTGTGACGGATGGAATTCAGTCCAGAAATGTGTGGTTTCATCCATGAGAAAGAGGGTCCCAACAACCGGTAATGTAACTGGACAGCTCCATACCTTGTCCTGTTTCCTGCAATTAATGATGGTGGGAAACAGGACAGTGCAGCTCTGTGGGTCTCCCGTGTTATACGAGACCCCCCATTCCGCCTTGCCAAGGCATCAGGATAAATCTCTTCACTTCACTTCTCCCTTCATTGGATATGAAATTTGAAGGGAATTTGGAGGCTCTTTCTCAGCTAAAACATCTGTATGGATTTTGAAGACACAAAAAATGTTGCTACCATCAGCAAAATTATTAACATGGGTGAGTGAGGAGGAGGAGGGAAGGCCTCACTGAATTATTTCCAAGTGAATTGCTGGAAGTCTGAAGAACGAAAAAGACATTTTGATGAACATCTCATGGTAGGTGTATGTACAAGCCATTCCTATCTCCACCCCACCACAAATGGATGATAAAACAATGCAGGAAAGTGTTGGTGCTGACCTTTAAAGCCCTGAACAGCCTCAGCCTTGTATACCCGAAGGAGCATCTCCACCCCCAGCGTCTATCCCAGACACTGAGGTGCAGCTCCAAGGGCCTTCTGGCAGTTCCCTCACTGTGAGAAGTGAGGTTATAGGAAACCAGGCAGAAATAGTGAAGCTCTTCTTTGTGTGCCTCCTCCATGAGAGGTCCACAGGGTGGCCACACTAGAACGGGTCTTCTCTGCAGTGGCTCCCCGTTTGTGAAATGCTCTCCCCAGGGATGTTTGCCTGGTGCCTTCATTATACACCTTTAGGTGCCGGGCAAAAAGGTTCCTCTTTAACCAGGCCTTTGGTTGATTGACATCCAATGCAATTTTAAAAAGTATTTGACTTTTAAAAGACAACTGAAGGCAGCTCTGTACAGGGAAGTTTTTAATGTTTGAGGTTCTAGTGTATATGCTGGAAGCCACCAGAGTGGCTGGGGCAACTCAGTCAGATGGGTGGGGTACAAATAACAAAATTATTATTTCTATTATTATTAAAGCAGCAGTGGGGAACCTCTGGCCATCCAGATGTTGGATGACAACTCCCACCTTCTCTCACCACTGACCATGTTGGCTGGGGGTGATAGGAGGCAGTGTCCTCCTATCTGGTCCCTCATCCCTGCATTAGAGCAGTGTTTCCCAACCGGTGTTCCGCGGCACACTAGTGTGCCGCGAGACGTTGCCTGGTGTGCCGCGGGAAAAATTAAAAAATTCGAAAGATAGCTTCATATCCGGAGAGGCGGCCTTCAGGCGAGTTTTAATTTTAATTTTCCTTCTCCCACTTAATGCCCCACGCTCGCCCGAGCAGCTTGCAGTCCTCGGTAACCACGGCGACCCGAGGGAGGGGAGGGAACAGGGAAGTCGAGGGCGGCGGCGAGCCGCGATGACGTCAGTGGGCCGCGCCGCCTCGCCCTGGCACGGTGTGAGAGCCCCGGCTAGTGGCGCGAGCTTCGGAATAAGTGGGATCCGCATGCGCGAGACCGAGATCGCGGGTAAGGAGCTCAGCCCTGGGCAGGAGGAAGTGGGGCCGCGCGTGCGGGCCACATCCCCACAGAGAGCGAGCCTCCCCCGGCCCACCACTCCGGGCAGGTCCACTCGCATGAGGGGGCGGCGATGGCGACGGCCGGCAGCTTGCCTGCAATGCCATCCCTCGAGCAGGCGAGGAGCCCGGAGGCTACCAGATGCGAGTCCTCTTTCCCACCCTGCTCGGGAGTCCAGAGCACTTGGTCGCATTCAGGATCTAGAGTGGGGAAGCGGGGCTTGTGTCTGGGCTGGACACATTGGGCTGCCTGTGCCGCTCGACCTGCGGGGAGAAATCAGGGTGGGAGTCACGACCGTGAGGCAGGGCTGCCAAGTGTGGCAGAAGAGGACACGGCCGTCGCACCTGTCCTTAGGTAGGAGCTTCTTCCGTGTCGACCTGCTGCCCTAAAGTCTTGGCTTTTTTCTTGGCTTTTTGGCGGTTGGCACAGAAGGAAGGCAAGGGGGAGGGGGAAAAATTGAAACTTACACTTTCGTGCGTCCCTCCCGGCGTGACGCTGCGCGCTGATGTCACGGGGCTGTAATGGTGGTGTGCCTCGAGATTTTTTTCATGAAACAAGTGTGCCTTTGCCCAAAAAAGGTTGGGAAACACTGCATTAGAGGACACATGTCCGAATCAACTGGTTTGCTGGAGGGTTGGAGCTCTGTTGAACTTCCATGGGTCTGTACTTGCCACTGGCTAGAACAAAAACAAAATAGACGGCAAACTTCCTGTTGATTCTCATGCAAGAAATACTGCTTGGAAGGCAAAGGGAGGTCACAGCTGCCCATCCCACAGAAGTGAATGGGGAATGTTTTATGAACAAGAGCCTTCTTGTTGCATAACGGTGCACACTGAACTCTGGATTGGGGTGTAGGATTATTATGCTTGACTACTACAGTAGCTGGTAGAATCTATGAGAGAAACACAGACACTACACAACACAATGGGCTCTGCTTTTGAGCTCCCTGTCCCACTTCATTGAGAGCCATTGTGGTTTCCCATGCAAACAAGCCTTTTTCGAAATGTGATCATTGCCAATTTATCCGACAGAGTGTAATAGTGATGGAGAATTAATACCGATACAATGAAGCTCATTCTCCCTGCAGTTCACACATACACACGTGTGTGTATAGTGTTGTGGTTTGGTTCTGCTAGAGTGGTGTTCTTAATGTGATCATATTCCAAGTGGCCGTATTAAAATCATATGCAAAGCTCCGAACAAGAACACATTGGGGAAAGAGAGACAAAGGAATGTGTATGTATGTATATATGAATATTTAAGCACAGACTGTACCTGCATATAAAGCATGTACCAAGAAATGAAGATGGTGATATCTTGGTATAAACTGAATACACATGTATGCAGGGGGCCTGTGTAGTGTACTTGGTGTGCCGTGAGGCAGTTTGGTTCAGAAATAAAGACATTTATTCACCCTCACTTTGAGAAAATGCATAAATATGCAGTCATTTTCTTGGCCACGACTACTGCATGCTTGACAGTTATGGTCACCTCATACCAGACCTCACCTAGACCTGGGGCAAAGACAAATCCAGTTTGATTGATTGGGACATTGTGTATTCATCATTAGTCCAGGCTCTGGCAGACAAGACCTGGCAGGTATCTTCTTGTATGCAGACGGCTTTCCTGGTGTGGTCTTGGCTTTTCTGGCAGCTAAGCTGTGAAATTTTATACACTTCTGCGGTGGGGATTAAGGCTATCAAGCCTCCAAGATTTCTCATCTCTCCGACAGCATATGGCAAGTCAACCCTGCTGTAATGTCTCCCTCCTCCCCCTCTCCTCCCCCCCCAAAAAAAAAGAAATGAAAAAGGAATGCAAGAGAAGCCTTGACGCTGGGCCTCTCTTGTCACTGGGTGGGCCTTGGGTCTATCAATCAATGTTTCCTTTGAGACAAGGAGCAGCTGGAATAAGCCATGAGTGTAACACAAAAGTTCTCAAGGACCCCCCAACCCATACTGGGTTTTCAGCTTCTCTCCGGGGATCGAGGTAAAATGACAAGAAGACCTAAAGGAGAGATGCAGAGAGACAGAAACGGAATCAGTATGTTTGTCGATTAATGTGAATTGTACCTAGAAGGCATGAGCTGTTAATCCCTGTTCGGGCATTCAGGACCTACAGCTGCCCATGTTTTCTCCCTAGCCAATGCATGACCAGCTTCAGGCTGAAGGGGGCTGCCTTCTACATTCATAGGACACAGGTGGCGCTGTGGTCTACACCACTGAGCCTCTTGGGCTTGCTGATCAGAAGGTTGGCGGTTCAAATCCCTGCAACGGGGTGAGCTCCTATTGCTCTGTCCCAGCTCCTGCCAACCTAGCAGTTTGAAAGCACACCAGTGCAAGTAGATACTGTAAATAGGTACTGCTGCAGTGGGAAGGTAGACGGTGTTTCCATGCGCTCTGGTTTCCGTCACGGTGTCCCATTGTGCCAGAAGCGGTTTAGTCATGGTGGCCACATGACCTGGAAAGCTGTCTGTGACAAACACCAGCTCCCTGCGCCTGAAAGCGAGTTGAGCGCCGCAACCCCATACAGTCATACCTCTTAGAATAGAATAGAATCATAGAGTTGGAAGAGACCACAAGGGCCATCGAGTCCAACCCCCTGCCAAGGAGGAAACACCATCAGAGCACTCCTGACATATGGTTGTCAAGCCTCTGCTTAAAGACCTCCAAAGAAGGAGACTCCACCACACTCCTTGGCAGCAAATTCCACTGTCGAACAGCTCTTACTGTTAGGAAGTTCTTCCTAATGTTTAGGTGGAATCTTCTTTCTTGTAGTTTGGATCCATTGCTCCGTGTCCGCTTCTCTGGAGCAGCAGAAAACAACCTTTCTCCCTCCTCTATGTGACATCCTTTTATATATTTGAACATGGCTATCATATCACCCCTTAACCTCCTCTTCTCCAGGCTAAACATGCCCAGCTCCCTTAGCCGTTCCTCATAAGGCATCTTGTTACGTTTGCTTCAGGTTACATGTTTTCATGCTGCATCTTGCGGCAACCCGGAAGTACCGGAAAGGGTTACTTCTGGGTTTCACGGCTCGCCCATGCGCAGATGCACAAAATGACGTCACACGCATGCACAGAAGTGGTGAATTGCAACCAGCGCCTGCGCAGATGCGGGTTGTGTTCCTTTCATGTTGCGAATGGGCCTCTGGAATGGATCCCATTCGCAACCAGAGGTGCCACTGTAGTCACCTTTGACTGGACTTAACCGTCCAGGGGTCCTTTACCTTTACCTTCATAGGGTTTTAAAAATGGGGATGGGAATCCTGATCAATCAGGCCATGTACCCTAGAAATAGAAAACAAGCACACCCACACCCTGGCTGCAGGGTTTTTTAAAATTTATTTTTGTTTTTGCTTTTTTAAAAAGCAAACCAAAAGTGGTTTGTGCCACACACAATCCAGAGCAGAGCTGGAGTGGTACAAAGTGGTAAGTTTGATGCACATAAACAAGTTTAATTCTCCTGCTAGCTTAGCACTTTTGTCATGAATGCAGTTGTTTCTTCAAACCGGTTGAGTACTGAGCACAGGCAACTGTTTTGCCATGTGCCAAATGCTGCAAAGATAAAGTCTTGTCAATTCATATGAGTAACGAGCCAATTGTGTTGAATGAGATCCAATGCATATGTTACCAGAAAGGTGCAGCTACTTCTTCCCCATGGCTGGATCCACTCTGCCTTGTTCTGGTCATATCTGAATGGCAGAGATATGTCGGAAACCTGTTTACTGAGTCAGAGCATCGGGCCATTTAGATCGTTCTTATCTACATCAGCTGGCAGTGGCTCTCTAGGGTCTCAGACTTACCCAGAGATGCTGCGGACTAAACCTGGGATCTTTTTTTGCACTCAAAGCCTGCGCTCCACCACTTTGCATTGGCCCTTCTCTTAATTCTTGCCCCGTGAGCAAATTGCACAAGTGCTGCAATGGCATATGATCCTGGTGGGGCGACCACACATGATTTCACTCATAACTCTTTAGCAAATAAGCAGAAACATCATTCCATGCGTGTAGAAATGTAGCCTTGGTTGTGCACCGTCAAGTTGAGATTTAAACCATATAATCATGTGGTACAGCTCTGGTTGGCCTGCACCCTGCAGGAATTTTATTTGAATATTGTCCCACTACTTCCCCTAAGAAAATTTTCTGAGTGCAGAAAACTGGCATGTAAACAGGAAAGGAGTCTAACTTAGCCCTGACATGCTACTTTTCTGTGTGCAGGGAGGGGGAGGTGTGTGTGTGTGTGTGTGTGTGTGTGTGCGCGCGCGCGCGCGCGTGCACATGATGTAGCATGCAGCCAGCAACCTGCCTTCTGTATTATAAGTGCAATCCATAAAGAGCGGCCTGGAACAGGAATCTGAAGTTAGTACAGAATGCTGCAGCACAATTGCAGATAGGAGACAGACCCTGTCTGTACATAACACCTCTGCTCAGAGACCTGTACTGGTTGCCAGTTTGCTACCAGGCCAAGTTTAACATGATTAGCTTCTAAAGCTCTAACCAGCTTGGGACCAGCTTACTTGTGAGGTCTCCTTACCCCACCGGGCGACTTTGATCTGCCAAACTGGCACCGCTAGAGGTGTTGTATAACACTCTCTCCATCTTTTAGTGTGGCAGCAGCTGCATTTTGGAGCTCCCTGGCTATTACCATCAGGGATGTACTCTTTTCAGTGCCTGCTAGAAACATTTTTTGTTTAGGCAAGCCCATTCAGAAATGTAGAATGTTGACATGTCTTTTAATCTGGGGTGTTTTTTTTAATCTTATTGCCAGATTTTATGAGTTTTGAATAAGTAGTTGTTTTTAACTTGGTTTAATTTTATATCTTTATTTTTTTTGTAAACTGCTATGAGGTTTTATTTCGATCAAGCAGCATATAAATCTTGCAAAAGGAATGAATGAATGGATCCATCCATCCATCCATCCGGCATCCTTGATTTGTGCATATAGAATCATAGCAGTGGTGTAGCGTGGGTTGTCAGCACCCGGGGCAAGGCAAGTAATTTGCATACCCTAACCCGGGGCAAGGCAAGTAATTTGCGCCCCCTAACCCCTAACCTGCCGCCACTGCCAGCTTCTTCTTGCTGCTGCCTGGGCTGATCTGGTGTGGTTCTCTCCCGCGCTCAGCGCTGCGCTGGGGGGCCGCTGCACTTTCCCTCCCCCAGATAGTCCCTCGCTCTCTCTCCGCACCGCACGCCTGGCACCCATCCCCTCCACAGTGAGCGGCGACCCGGCGGCTCGGATCGGATTCGCACAGCCAGCACTGCAGTGAGAGAGAGTGAGTGAGCCAGGTAGGGGCAGAGAGCTGCGAGTGCGAGCGCCCCCCCCAGATGTTGTGCCTGGTGCGGCCGGCCCCCCCTGCACCCCCCACGCTACGCCACTGAATCATAGAATTGTAGACTTGGAAGGGACCCTGAGGATCATCCAGTCCAACCCCCTGCAGTGCAGGAATATGCAGCTGTCCCATATGGGAATCGAACCTGCAACCTTGGTACTATGCATTATAGACCCATGAATCTTTAGGGCCTGCTTTGAAACTCGTGTGTTGTGCTTCGAAGCCCACACATGTTGTAAGACTGACATCACTCACTCACTCACTCAGTCTCACATACACATATATGCCATACTAGGATTGTGGAGGGACCTCTTACTCCTTAGTGACTTTGTGGGAGCTTGAGATTTAGCTCAGCAGACAGTCCTTATGACACATATTGCGCAACACCACTTTATTCTGCTCCCTCCCATGGGAGTTTCTTGACCTTATGAAAGATCGTAATATATCCCGCCCCCCTCGGAAAGAGAATCCCTACCTGTTGTGAGTAAAAGGGCTTTCCATTGATTCCAGATGCCCAGCAATCTCACTGTTGGAGATGACAAGCCAGATCTACTTGGGAGAAGGCTATTTTTACAGTAGTAAAAAGTAGCAAGTTATTTTTAGGAAGCCACAGCACACACCAAATATTTGCTTGAACGATTTATATCCTTCTCTTGAGGCTCCCCAAAGGGGAGCAGTGCGTGAGCAAAGGAAGTGAAATGCTTTTCTTAAACAAAAAAACAAACCATAAACTAAACTAAACCTCTTGTTTTTATAGTATCAATTAGAAAAGAACAAAAAGGGGGAAAGAAACAAAGAGAAACAATAAAACTTATTATGAAACCATTTTCCCTGGCAAGGAAACTTCTTCAGGTGTTACGTTTTTAGGTGTATGTCCAAGTTTAATTAAAGAGCACTCCTGAATGTGCCATGAGGGGATGGGACATAAACAGTGTGCAGTACACAGATCTACGAATTGTCAGGAGTGCATGCAGGAGCCAGGCCCTGTGACCAGTAGGACTTTGCAGGACTGGGGCCTTCCTAAGTTTGTTCTGAACAGGCAAGGCGCGGCCGCACAGGTGACACCGATTGGTAACTCACAGCACCTGGTGGCAAGAGCCAGGAAGGGATATAAGGTCAGCATTTCCCTTCAGCTCTTTGCCACAGCAACACATTCCCTGCCTTGCTATGTTTGGCTCCTTGACTCCTTGCTTCTTGATCCTCGGACCCTTGACTTCATGACTCCTTGCTTCCTGACCCTTGGCTTCTTGACTCCCAGCTCTCTGAACCTCGGACTCTAGGCTTTCTGACTCCTGGCTTCTGGACTCCCATTCCTGTTCCCATCCCACCGTCTTGCTCCCGGTCCCAACGTCCCCAGCCAGGACTTCGGTTGCCCGTGAACCGGACCGTGACAAGAATCATAGAAATGTAGAGCCAGAAGGGACTCCAAGCATCATCTAGTCCGACCCCCTGCAATGAAGGAATGACAGCTAAAGCATCCATGACAGGTGGCCATCCAACCTCTGCTTAAAAACCTCCAAGGAAGGATAAAATAAAAAAAATTCCTTCCTGTAGCACCTTAAAGACCAACTAAGTTAGTTCTTGGTATAAGCTTTCGTGTGCATGCACACGAAAGCTTATACCAAGAACTAACTTAGTTGGTCTTTAAGGTGCTACAGGAAGGATTTTTTTTTTTTTTGACTATGGCAGACCAACACGGCTACCTATCTGTAACTGGCTCCAAGGAAGGAGAGACCATCACTTTCCACAGTAGTCCACTCCACTGTTGAACAGCCCTTACTGTCAGAAAGTTCTTCCTAATGTAGACTCAGATTCTCCTTTCTTGTCACTTGAATCCATTGGTTTGAATCCTACCCTCCGGAGCAGGAGAAAACAAGCTTGCTCCATCTTCCATGTGACAGCCCTTCAGATATTTGAAGATAGCTATCATGAATCAGACATACAGGATTTATTGCAACTCCTGTTGAGTGTATTGTCAGTGGCAAATTTGATTCCATTTGCCGGGGAATGTGTGAAATGGCGTAAAGAATTCAAGAGAGGGTTTCGTTTTGCTCTTGCTTCCCAGCGCCAGCGTGCTGCTGCTCTGATATATAACAGAAGGGCTTGAGTAGGCAGCCTTTGTTCAAAGTTTACTCATTTGCAATTTTTCATGAAATGTTTCTGTAATGATCCCCTGACCATTGTTTCAGAGAGGTTTACATTCATCATCACAATGAGAGCATCTGAGCAAGTGATGTGTCAAAAATTATCCTGCATTTCTTTTCTTTTTTCTTTTTTTAAAACATTCTCCAATTCTCTCTTTAAAAAAAAGAATTAATGAGTACGGGGGATGCATTCAAAAATTAGAAAAAGCAAATGGTGATTCAGTGAAATTCTCATGGGTGAGGTGCAGGCTTTTTGTTGCATTTAACTTTGCTTCTCAGGTGCCTTAGGGGTCTTTGTGAGTGTCCTTTCTCCCACTCTCTAAACAATCTCACCAGGGCTCTGCAGCCTCCCTGGGTGCCCATCCTTCAACCAAAGTCTATAGGAACTCATCTTGAATAGTTCCTTCCATGGGGCTGTCATAGATCAAGAAGCTTAGATACCCAAAGCGACACACACCACTCAGCAAAATTCTAAAGAAATCCTACAGCGCCCTGAGAATGAGGCAAAACCCCCGAAACAACCCATGGAAGCCTCTTTCACAGGAAAATAAAACTTTCCAGAAATTGGAGGGCGGGTTTTGGCGCTGCATCCACCAACCCAATTGTTACAGAACTGCTCGTTATTTGCACAAGGCGTAGCTTAATTGATTGATTTTACCATTTCCATGTTTATTTACTATTACATTCATATTCCACCTTTACTCCAAGTAGCTCAAGGTGGTGTGTGTTGCTCTTCCCCTCCCCATTTCATCCTCACAACATCCCTGTGAGGTAAGTTAGGCTGAGAGACTGTGACTGGCCCAAGGTCATCCGTGAGCTTCATGGCTGAGCAAGGATTTGAACCCAGGTCTCCTGGGACCTAGCCCAACCTCTAACCACTACACCCTACTGGTTCTCAATGTGGGATTATGACCATGATCAGAGTTGGCTTTTTGAAAGCCTTCTTCTGACAAAGTCATGGAGGATAGTTCTACAAAAGACTTTCCAATGATGACTACAAGGGACCTTCAGTTTCAGAAGCAGGAAACAAGACAAATCCCACAGTAGTTTATCAATCAATTCCCCTTCCCAGGGAACTATGGAAACTGCAGTGGATTAGGGGTCTCCTAACAACCATCTGCACCCTTAGCAAACTACAGTTCCCAAGATTCTTTGGGGAAAGCCAAACTATTTAAAGTGGTTTGATTCTGCTTTCAATGTGGTTTTTCTTTTGTCCTGTCACTTTCCCCAGGAAAACCCACTGTCTACCTCTGAATCGGAATGAACACCAATCAGTAGAAAACCCGATTGACATTTGTTCCGATTCAGCAGTAAACGGCGGATTTTCCTGAGGAAAATGGAAGGGTGAAAAGAAAAACCTCTTGGACCAATGTCCAGAAAACACGGTGCAAATGGAAGTCTGGGTGAATCCTTAGTCAGTTTCAAATGAGGCAAAATAATGGAGACGGTCTCTGCAACATACTAAGCCCAAGCAGATAAGCCTTTTTGCGGGAACAGATTTGGTCTCCTTAGACAGAGATGAAGCATGTGGAATTTCTACGCGGATCACACATACAATCTTTAGGCTTATGCACAACATTGAAACTCAGCCTTTCCAAGCAGCTAAAAAACAAAATCCAAACAGTTGGACTGTCCTCATGTTTACCAATAGATAGCATCTGATCCGATTTTTGCTTCGTGGCAACTCCTCTGCTGTTGTTTTTAACATTATATTTTGAGCTTCGTAAGTAAAAGCTGCCACTGATGTCCTCAAAGTACCTTCAAAGTGACAAAACTGAGGACTAACCAGGTTCAGCCACAGAGAGCTGAAATCAGGGAAACCTTGGCAAATTGGGTCCTCCCTTAAAGAGGACACGTATTGAGGTGAGACCTGGAAAACCAACACCCTGTGTTGTGGGTGGGTACGTTTGGACAGCCACGACACCCGATTGGTAGGTCCCTCGTAGCTGGGGGCAATCTGGCTAATGGGATGCAGTCCAAACAGTTCGAGGAACCTATTTATACCCATGCATGTGACCCAGAGCTTCCTCTTTCGGCACGTGCATTCAGAACACCTGCCCTTCTTTCCCTATTTTTAGGGCTTTGCGCTTGACCTTGCTATGCCGCCGTGTGTCACCTGTGGTTGGGACAGGGGCACGGCAGGAATTTTCCCCACTTGGCTGATTGGCTATTGCCATTTGGGTTTTCCTTGCCATGTAGCAAATCGTCACAACTTGTAAGGTTGAGGATAGGCTCTGGTTCAGGTGATAGGGATGGGAGAACGCTCTCGCCATCCTTTTGTGTAGGGTATTCCATTAAAGGAATCCAGGGACTCGATGGTTTGGTCAACCCCTGAGAGGGGGTTATGCCCATGCCTGAGTCCAGGGGGACATTTGGGTGGTGGAGTTAGCCTGTGCCTGGCTTTCCGCTTATCCAGGTGTTCACCCTTGGCTGACCTATGCTGGAACCCTGGGTCAGCGCTACCTGCATGGCAGGGAGCTAGTCGAACCAGAGCCTATGCAACCACTCACTTTCTGTAATCAATAAAGTTGTGGCCTAAATTCTGCCAAAAACCAAAACCAAAATTTGAGTCAAGTGTGATTTTTTTTAGGGGGGAGGTTTCTGGGTCTGAACAAAGTCAGATGAGTTTAAAGGAGAAGTAGACAAATTCAGGACAGGGGCATTGATGACCACTAGCCATGATGACAATGGGGCTCTGTACTCACTGTCTCAGGCAGCAATGCTTCTGCATACCAGTTGCTGAAAACTGCAGGAGGGGAGAGGGTCAAATCCTGCTTGCGGGTTTCCCACAGCCATCTGGTTGGCCATGGTGAGAACAGGATGCTAGACCAGATGGACCACTGCCTTAACGCAGAGGGCCCTCTTTATGTTCCTATGTTCTTCAAAATCTGCTGGAGCCACAGAGAATGCAGTGAATAGAGCCAGGATGGTGAAAAAATACGGCAGAGAACTAGAAGGACTCTCAAATGTGGAGAAATTATTTGGATCAGATTAAGGATGTGCAGGTGGTGCTGTGGTCTAAACCACAGAGCCTAGGGCTTGCTGATCAGAAGGTTAGCAGTTCGAATCCCCGCATTGGGGTGAGCTCCCATTGCTTGGTCCCTGCTCCTGCCAACCTAGCAGTTCGAAAACACGTCAAAGTGCAAGTAGGTAAACGGCATTTCTGTGTGCTGCTCTGGTTCACCAGAAGCGGCTTAGTCATGCTGGCCACACGACCCGGAAGCTGTCTGCGGACAAATTAAAGCCATCTCTAGGCCATTAAAGCGAGATGAGCGCTGAAATCCCAGAGTCGCCCGTGACTGGACTTAACAGTCAGGGATCCCTTTAACCTTTACCTTAAGGATGTGTGTGAGAGAGGAAGCAGCATAATTTTGTGAGTCTTTTCAAAATCCTTTCAGATTTCCTTAGAATTTCTACATGACCCCTCTGCCTTTGAGTAGGTCTTCCAAATTTCCCTTGGATTTCTCTTTATTGAAATAAATTCAGCAGGCAACTTAGAGAAACACACCTGAGAGATTTTGCTGAAATCCCTTTAAACATCCTGCAAAAGGCAGAGGAGAGAACCACCACTCGGTGCTAGAATGCATTGCTTGGCCTACAGAAGGTCCCAGATTCAATGCTAGCCTCTCCAGGTCAAGACCTTGTCTCTCTAGCTTGCAGGTGAGGGGGCAAGACCTCCACCTGAGACCACGGAGCTTCTGCCATTCACAGTGGACAGCACTAACCTGGATGGCCAAAACCTCCCATCTGGTACAAGACAAACTGCCTAGTTATATTTGCTTTCATCCCCAATGTGTCAAGCAATTGTCTTGAGTCTAGCCTAGTGAAAAGAAAACTAACAGTACACATGTTCATGAAATTACAAGCAATATCTCCATGCTGTACAGTATCTGAAAAGACACCCACACTAATTAGAGTTGAGAGCTGTCTGTCAGGCAGGCAATACCATAGCTGACTTTGAGAGAGAGAGAGAGAGAGAGAGAGAGAGAGAGAGAGAGAGAGAGAGAAGAAATGTGTTTGATTAGCTTTACAAATGGAAAAACACAGCGAGATCTGCATGAAGCCAGACCCTGATACTTTCTTCCTTGCCCTACCATCATTTATTAATTTGATGTTTTAGCTCTAGTGGGAAATAGACACTAAAACATGTACCCTGCTAATGTCAGAAGCTAAGTGCAAAGAAGGGGAGGAGGAAATAACCCAACCTTTGCAAGTATCTGACTTTTTTCTCTCTCTCTCCATAAGCAACAAGGAAAGCAGAAGCAAATTCTATCATTGCACTGACCTTAACGATAAAAATGCCAGTATATTAGTGAGCTGCTTGCTTATAATAAATAGCCGAGAATCCTGCTCTAAACAGATAAAGAGGTAATGGTTAGGACTGTCTCTAGAAAGCCATATGTTATACAAACATCATCATAAAATAAGGTTGGAGGCTTTATTTTAATCATGTATAACAGCGAGACATATGCACTCTTCAGTCTTCCTTTATCAAGACTTCACTCCTTTGTTGCCTGCACTTTCCCCCAGATGACAGAACAGCAACCAAATCTCACAGCCCCATATTAAGGCATAGCATAGCACTGCTTTGTTTCTGAATTATTAATTATATTATTATTATTATTATTATTATTATTATTATTATTATTATTATTATTTTACCCTGCCCAACTAACTAACTGGGTTGCCCCAGCCATCCTGGGTGGCTTTCAACAAATATAAAAGCATAATAAAACATCAAATATTAAAACAGCCCTACACAGGGCTGCCTTCAGATGTCTTCTAAAGACATGGCTAAATGATGGCTGGAATCCAAAAAAGAGCTGTTTGGAGCACCTCACAAGAACTTGCATGCACCCAAAGGTAATTTTGGGGGAGGCTTTGCAAATGTTGACAAGAGGTGGTGGACTCTCCTTCCTTGGAGGTTTCAAGCAGAGGTTGGATGGACATCTGTCATGGATGCATTGCAGGGGCTTGGACTAGACGACCCTTGGGGTCCTTTCCAACTCTATAATTCTATTATTCTTTCACTTTTTTAAAAAATTCCAAAACCAAAAAAAATTACAAACATCAAATTCAAAATCCATAGTTGACTAAATTAAAATATACCTAATTGCTATAAACTTCCATTTGCTGTATATAAATGCAACACAATTAGAAATATTATATTAGAACTTTTTATAAATTCCTCTATACCCCCCATTCCCCTTCAGCCATGTGTGATCTCAATATTTCTTTTTTACGTATTCCATCTTGTTGTGTTGTTGTAATTTAATAATTAGTCAGTTGATTCTTTTATTATTTCCTTGCTTACCCCTGCACGTTTTACACATTATCTATTAATATTCCAGTTCTGGAACCATATGATTCTATGACATCTTTTTGGTTTGGTGGTGTAGGGCAAAGGCAAAGGACCCCTGGACAGTTAAGTCCAGTCAAAGGCGACTCATCTCGCTTTCAGGCCAAGGAAGCCGGCATTTTGTCCACAGACAGTTTTCCAGGTCATGTGATCAGCATGAATAAACTGCTACTGGCGAACGGAGGACCGTGATGAGTGCCAGAGCGCACGGAAAGACTGTTTACCTTCCCGCCTCAGTGGTACCTATTTATCTACTTGCACTGGCGTGCTTTCAAACTGCTAGGTTGGCAGGAGCAGGGACCGAGCAATGGCAGCTCACTCCGTCGTGGGGATTCGAACCGCCGACCTTCTGATCAGCAAGCCCAAGAGGCTCAGTGGTTTAGACCACAGCATGTTGGACAAAGCAGCCCAACTCCCTGATCTGCCGCACAGGAGAAGGCATGTGTAGCTAGGTGTCCCTCTGTCCAGCTCTGCTTGCCTGTGCTGCTCTCCTCCAGGGAGGACTCCATCAGGGAACTCCAGACTGCAACTGCCTAAACTGTGAGTAGGCAGAAGCTACCAGTGATAGCCTCCCTGCCAGAGATAACCAGCATATACCAAATCTCACAGGCCTTCATTAAGGCACGGTGCCAATTGGTTTTCACATTAGAATAATGGATGGGATCCATTATGTCTCATATTGGGAGTAGGGAGAGGGTGGGAATGGGGGCAGAGCTGGGACAGCCAATAGTTCTCAACCAGACTAGTTGCAGATGGAGGCTCCAACTTGAGCCTCTGCGGTGCACCAGCCTGGAGGTGGTGTTAGCAAAAATGCACGGTTTCCAGGTGCCCTCCATGATGCACCTGATTTGTGCAATCAGCAGGGCATTTGCTGTTTTAGTGGTTTTTTATTGCTCCCTACAGAATTTCGAGGGAAACAATGTGTGTCTAGATTAGCTCAGCAAAATGGCAACTAAGCAAAATATAACCTGACTTCCTATTGCACCGTTATCTAAGCTGTGTTTGCAAGAACCAGAGAAAGGGTCTTTTCCGTGGCAGCCCCACAAAAGTGGAATATTCCCCCCAGATAGTTTTGCATCCCCATTGCTGCCCCTAATCGATTTCTTCTTTACTTCTATGTAAAAAACTTTCCAGTTTAGATAGAGGGATTTCTGGCCTGAAAGATTATTAGCTTTTATTCTGACATACTGTTCTTGCTACAGTTTTGCATTGTTTTATTAATAATGTACCTGCTCTTCTGTAATGCTTTAACCCTGCTTGTTTGTTTATTGGTTTTTATCTGCTGTTTGTAATTGTTCAATGGCTTCATTGACATTTCTGTATATATTATTGATGATGGCTGCCTTGGGCATGATTCATGGAAAGGCATGATTAGAAATATTTTAAATCAACAAACAAACTAGAAAGATGCATCGCTGGTAGCGGATGCAGAGGAACTTTGAAAAGACAAGGGTGGGGGAGACTCCCCACTAACATCCTGGTGGAACAGAACTATCTAGTCCAGCCTTGGGTTTCCATTTTCCAGTCTGATGCCTCTCAAAAGACCAAAAAAGTAGGACACGCAGGCAGCAGCCCTCTCCGATTGCTATTCTCCCAGTAATTGGTATTCAAGGGCATGCGGTGCACAGTTAAACTTGGGAACTCACTCCCAGAGAGGGCAGGGATGGCCTCCAACTTGGCTGGCTTTAAAAAGGATTAGACAAATTGGTAAAGCTATCGGTGGGTACTAGCCATGATGACTATGCTCCACGGTCGAAGGCAGTAATGTTTATGAATACCAGCTGCTGGGAACCATGGGAGTGGTGAGCAGAACGCTCTTGTGTTCAGGTCCTGCTTGAGAATTCCCTGCAGACATCTGGTTCACCGCTGTGAGAACAGGGCCTTTTCTGCAGTGGCTCCCTGTTTGCGGAATGCTCACTCCCAGGAGGCTCACCTGGCTCCTTCGTTGCATATCTTTATGTGCCAGGCCAGGCAACACATTCCTCTTCTCCCAGGTCTTTGGTTAATTAAACCATCTATAGCCTTTTAAACTGTGTGTTTGGGCTGGGGATTATTGTATTTGTTTGTTATGCATGTTGTGTTTTTATATTGTAAACTGCCCTGTTTCCAATATAAATAGGGTGAAGGGTGGTAGAGAAAATTAATTAATTAATTAATTAATTAATTAATAGCAGGATGCTGGACTAGATGGGTCATTGGCCTGATCCAGTAGGCTCTTCTTATATTCTTATACAGTGGTGCCTCGCAAGACGAAATTAATTCGTTCCGCAAGTCTCTTCGTCTTGCGAGTTTTTCGTCTTGCGATGCACGGTTTCCCATAGGAATGCATTGAAAATCAATTAATGCGTTCCTAGGGAAACCGCCTTCAGACCAGGTCCGGGGACAGTCTGTCCCCGGACCTCTTCTGAAGGCTGGGGGGGGGGGAATAAGGGCTTTTCTTCCCACCCCCAGCATTTTAAAAAACCCCGGGACAGCAGAGGACTTCTCCGCTGTCCGGGGCGATCTTAAAATGCTGGCGGGCGGCATTTTAAAATCGCCCGGGACAGGGGAGGACTTCTCCGCTGTCCGGGGCGATTTAAAAGCCCCTGGGAAGGCAGGCAGGGGGGACAAAGACTTTTGCCCCCCGCCAGCCTTCAGAAGGTGTTCCCGCCCCCCCGCCCCGCTTCGGAGCACCGTTCCGAAGCCGGGCGGTGGGGGAAGGTGTTCCCACCCCCCGCCCCGCTTCGGAGCACCGTTCCGAAGCGGGGCGGTGGGGGAAGGTGTTCCCACCCCCCGCCCTGCTTCGGAGCACCGGGAGAAGCGATCTCCCCGCAGCCCCTTGCTTCAAAAGAGGTCCGGGGGCAGCGGGAAGCGCTTCCCGCTGTCCCCGGACCTGGGGCTGCGGGGAGAAGATCGCTTCTCCCCGCCGCCCCTTGCTTCAAAAGAGAAGACCCGCTGTCCCCGGGGCAAGCTTCGTTTTGCGAAGCAAGCCCATAGGGAAATTCGTCTTGCGAGGCAACTTGAAAACGAAAAAACCTTTCGTTTTGCGAGTTTTTCGTCTCGCGAGGTGTTCGTCTTGCGGGGCACCACTGTATAGCCATTATGACTAATAGCCAGCCTTATTCTCCATGAATGGTATGGCTTGCAAGACATGGTAAGCCAAACCATGGTTTACTGGGACTGTGAAAATGTGTTGGCTCCCAGAGAAGAACTCAGTTCAGAGGGATGGGATTCTTCAAAATCAAAACAGGGACCGAGACTATGGTTCTTAAATGAAGAGGTTTATTTTAGAGTACTTTCCTTGCTGACAGCTACAGTACATACAGATGAGTACTCTTTTTTCCAGAATCTTTTTTGAAAGTCCTGGGGTCCAGCATTCTGGAACCCTGGGCTACATTCACAACATTTAAAGCACTATGATACCACTTTTTATGCAATCATGGCTTCCCCCTAAGAATTCTGGGAGCTGTGGTTTATTAAGGGTGCTGAGAGTTGTTAAGAGGCCCCTGTTCCCCTCACAGAGCTACAATTCCCACAGTTCCAGTGAAGAGGGTTTGATTGTTAAACCCAGCACTTTTTTCTTAAAGAATGCTTAGGGGTACTCTCATTTTCCTACTCATATTTAGATACTACTCCTCAATGAGGCCAAACTTAGATTCACAAAATGTTTAGGGGTATGCAGGGGGAAAACACTGGTTAAATCATTCTGGGAATGGGAAGCATGAAGCTTTGGTTTTCCTGAACTTGTGTCCTGGTTCAGACTCAACTATGAAGCCTCCTTACTCTGGCCAATATCCAAAGCACCAAATTGGGATCCTAAATGAATCTTTTGTCCGGTACTTACTATGCCCAAAGTTATCAAAGAATGCAAAAATGCCCATTTCCCCCACCAAATGAGGTGTCTACATTAGTTTACCGAGCAACTGCAGTCTTCCCACAACCAGCACAGCCACATCTCTGAGGGTAAAACTGTTTTAGCTTTCTATTCCCTCTCAGGGATTCATGGGAACTGTAGTTTCAGAAGATGCCTAGGCATCTCTGAAAAATCTCAGCACCACACTGAAATACCCGTGATAAAGCCAATATATATTTGTAGCATGAACACAGAGGCTTGCTTAAGGAAAGGGGGCTAAAATGATGACCTGTGTCTCCTAACATTAGGAATCTCAGAAACAGACCACTGATTTGTCTGATATGGTTCTCACATTATATGTTCCCCTAGATTATCTGAAAAAAATTGGGGTTAAATACATCCTGTGTGAAATTGGACCTAAGTAGGAAAGAAATTGCTTTCAGCTGTTTCATTGTGTATGAATGGGGATTTTTTTTCCTCCCTCTCTCGCAGTAACTCAATGTCACCTAATGAAACTGATAAGCGTAGGACGGACACAAAAAAAAATACTTATATGTACAGCAAATTATGAACCTACTGTATTCATACAGTATTTATAAGATATAGTGAAAGCTAATCACTTAGGTGGTTCATGGATTAATGAATTGTTAGTTGCTTTTAGTCACGATAACAAAATACAATGTCCGTGTTTTAGATGCAGTGTACTTGTGTGAACCCTATGTCCCCTGTCGGTTTACTGCAGACATCAGTTAGAAGACAAAATATTTGACTAGATCAGGGCTCACTAACCTGTGGCTCTCTGAGGTTGTTGGACTACAACAGGCATAGGCAAACTCGGCTCTCCAGACATTTTGGGACTACAACTCCCATCATCCTGAGCTAACAGGACCAGTGGTCAGGGATGATGGGAATTGTAGTCTCAAAGCATCTGGAGGGCTGAGTTTGCCTATGCCTGGACTACAACTTCCATCTTCCTAAGGCTGATGGGAGATGGACTCCAAGAACGCCACAGGTTAGCCATCCCTGGGCCAGATTGGTCTGAAGCAGCAGAGCCTTTCTGTTCTCCCATCCACTGTTGGAGGAAGAGGTGTGCGGGGGGAGCGCACCGCCCCTGGCAGTGCAATCCCGGCAGGGTGCCATCGTGGCTGCCCCCCCACCCCTATGCTGGCCGCCTCGCCCCCATGATGTGCACCCTGCCCCCGCCTGCTCTCCGCCCCCCGGTACCGGAGCATGAAGCTCCGCCACTACTCCTACCCTGTCAAACAAAAGTTATCTTGGATGTATTGATAAGTATTTGAGATTGTGACACTGAAGCTCCCTCTTATCTGACCTGAACTCTGTTATGCTACAAAGACTTTCCCTTAAACATTAATATACAGATTTTAGAAAAGGAAAAACAACAACCCCAGATATTAAATTCTGCTGCCAAGCCAGATTTAAAAGCATTCCTTATCCATCTTAGTCCAGCTCTATTTATGCCCTTGCAAATTTAGCAAGTGGCACCCTTAGCCCAGTGCATTACAAGCAGGATGTTTGACTCTGAAAATACAAAGACATTAATATGTGTTTATTCCATAAGTTTGTTGAAAGTGTGACCCCTCTTCCTTCTCTGTACGAAGTCTGGAATGCCTGCCATATAGCTAAACCTGTCAGGGCTGCCACTCAGTCCCAGCTCACATAGGACCACGTTAGCCAGCGTTCAGGTTAAAAGAGTCTTTATTGGATTACAGGTTCCATTTCCAAACTGCAAAGTGCAGCCCTACTTCTTCTAGGTCAGATCGGCGAAGACCCGTCTGAGTCTCCGCCTCTAGCACACCAGCTTAATACCCTAGCCTTGCTCCACCTCCTGCGCCTTTCCTTCCGTCTCTGGGTCCTTCTGCCCCCCGGGGTCTCTTCTTTCCTACTCTCTTCTGACGCGGACCCCCCTGACCCTTCCGCCTCCTTGCGGCGGGCTTTGGGACCTGGTTCACTCTCTGGGCTGCTTACTGCGCCAGCTTCCGCTACATTTGAACTTGGCGCGCGCGCCCAACTCTCAACCTTCCTCTTGATCGTTTCGTCGCTCCCCGAGGTGGGCGTGACTACTCCTGACTCATGCCCTCCCTCCTTCTGAAAGCCTCCGGAACCCGATATCTGGTCCCCTTTCTCCCCGCTGCTCCCTGCTGGGTACGTGGGTCCCGATCTCCAACTGCTGCTCTCTGATCCCTCTCTGGACCCTTCTTCCTGGGGTGTTCCCCTGCTTTCCCCCCTTGCTCTGACCGCTGGCACTCCCTTCTGGGAATCCTCGGACTCACTGGATAAGCTCGGCGATCTCGGTTCGTCATCCTCACTCATCTTTCCTTCGTATTCCTCCCCCTCGCTCTCTGTCTCCTCCCTTCTCTGCGTCTCTGCTCCTGAACCCCTGACACCAATGCTATTGTGTAACACTATATACAGTGGTACCTCAGGTTATGTACGCTTCAGGATACATACGCTTCAGGTTACAGACTCTGCTAACCCAGAAATATTACCTTGGGTTATGAACTTTGCTTCAGGATAAGAACAGAAATTGTGCTCCGGCGGTGTGGCGGCAGCAGGAGGCCCCATTAGCTAAAGTGGTGCTTCAGGTTAAGAACAATTTCAGGTTAAGAAAGGACCTCCGGAATGAATTAAGTTCTTAACCCGAGGTACCACTGTATATTAAAGATATATTTACACAGCCCTGAATTGTGCTGTATTACACACAAGGAGTGCAGCTGTACCAGTTTTCTCACTTTTGCCAAACTTTGCTCAGAGAGCGAGAGAGCAAGAGAGAGAGATAGAGACAGTCTTAGTTCTTCTGCACATTTCCCCCTTGGCCTCTGTGCTGAGCCTGCCAGCAAAGCTGACAATAGAGTCCAATTGTGGTGGACATCTGAAGCTGGCCAGCAGTTTAATTGGTGCTTAATAGATCTGGACTTGGAAGTCTGGGAACTTTGTGGTCTTGTAGCTCTCCCTCCCTCTTTAGCCCTGCCATTTCAGTGGGTTGTTTCATCAGGGGAAGCAATTATATAAGCCGATAGCAGCTTTCTCTCTCTCCACCCCCCCTTCTCTAAACCACTGGCAGGAAGCCAGCATCATGCTGCAGAGGTGCAGGGTGTGCAGCAAGTGGTTGCGCCGAGTGACGCTCCGTAATGATATGATGTGGCTGTGTGATTAAGAACTGGCTTCCTGCCGAACCATTTCTGCCTGGGAAACAACAGCCGCTGCACTTTGGCTCCTCGCTGCTCAACACCGGCACGTCATGGAAGGTGCTGCTTCCTGGAGTCCCGTGATCACAAGAGGTGAAGGCTTTGCTTAGGGGAGGGGGAAGAACTCCTGAAGTCCTTGTCCCCCTAGCTCACACTTTTCTCTCTCTCTACCATCTCCGGCCAAATCCCATCAAAGCCAGGCATCCGAAAGACTTTGCCTTGAGAAAGCAAGCGAGCTTGGCTTTAAGCCATGTGGCACCAATTATAGCTTGCAGCCATGCAGCCATTTATTTTATAGCTCCACTGAAGACAGAATGATACCAAGTGATACCTTCTCCACCCCTACCCCCCTTCTCCTCTCCAGATTGTGCAGATCAGGTGTGGCAAAACTCATTGTGACACATGGCACCCAGCTTCTGCAGACACATCGCAGTGCATTTATTTTACATAGACCGTCCACTCCAGGATATTCAGAGCAACAAACATGGCCTCTTTGAACGGGACATAAATGTTCAGATTGGGTGGAAGAATGGACTACTGTTCATTCTCTGCACCTCCAGAGCTGAGCAACAGAGCTTTAGATGTACGTAGAAGGTCGCTGGTTCAATATCTGGCCTCTGCAGGTAGGGCTGTGGGAAAACCCGAGAGAGCTGCTGCCACAGGCAGTACTGAACCAGATGGTAGAAAACAAGGCAACTTCTTGTGTTCCTGTGAGAACCTGACTCCAGGTTTGAGCGGCTTCTTAGCAGAGTTCATGCGGCCCTCCACTGGTGGGTCTCCTCGTACATCAGTGGGTTCCAGGGGCATTTCTGGGTGGCAGTGGGGCAGCAACAGGCCAAAGCAGCAGTGCTGTGATCAGTGCCAGGCTGCTGGGCTTGAGCCACCATTTTCATTTATGTGCAATAGTGATGCAATGCATTCTGGGAAATTTAAACGCAGCTTAGATCCACCTGCTCAATACAGGGGACCAGGCTGGTCTTCTGTGCAGTGGTGTGGTCCCCATGCCAAACAGCTAGATATGAGAAATCATTTACAATTACCACAATGCCCAAGGCATTGTATCCCTCTGCAGCGACACTGCCCTGTTCTTCTGCAGTAGTAAAGCCCTCAGGAACAATCTGTTTTCCCTGAAGCAGGTGTGCAAGGCAAGGGCGGCCTCCTTCCTAGGGTGAAGGCTGCAACAGAATCTGTGAGGTGCATTTTGAATCAGAACCAGAAGTGGGGGCAGATTTCCAAATGCAGTGGTATCAGGGGTTAGAGACGCTTCAGGTTACAGACACTTCAGGTTACAGACTCCGCTAACCCAGAAATAGTACCTCAGGTTAAGAACTTTGCTTCAGGATGAGGACAGAAATTGTGCGGTGGCAGCACGGTGGCAGTGTGGTACCTTAGCTAAAGTGGTACCTCAGGTTAAGAACAGTTTCAGGTTAAGAACGGACCTGCAGAACGAATTAAGTTCTTAACCTGAGGTACCACTGTACACACAAGCGCACACCCCAGCGAGAAACCAGCTGCATCAATTGTCTGGGTTGGTTTTCGTTTTGTTTTGTTTTTGTGTGTTTTTCACAGCTACCTCTTGTAGGCATTTTCTTCACACACAAGAAAGCTTTTTGTGTGTTAATTCTGAAGATATAACTACATGGCTGTAGCTAACCATGCACTTCTTAGTGCAGTGCATAGTTAAACGATGGAAGTTGCTCCCGCAAGAGGCGGTGATGGCCGCCAACTCAGATGGCTTTAGAAGAGGATGGGATAAATTCATGAAGGAGAAGGCTATCAAAGGCCAGTAGCCATCATAGCTAGGTTCTGCCACCACAGTTGGATGCAGTAATGCTTCTGAATACCAATTGCTGGAAACCGCAGGAGGACAGAGTGTTCCTGGGCTTGCATCCTGCCTGCACATTTCCCAGAGACATCTGGTTGGCCAGTGTGAGAGCAGGATGCTAGACTAGATGGGCCAATGGCCTGGTTATGTTGTTAACCCACTTCCAAATTCTGGCAAAAGGTTAAAGGAAGTCCTGTTTGGGAGTTGCCTGGCATCTTTCCATGCCCATTCTTCTTCCCACCTCACTTCCAAGGCACGATGCCTCGTGGCTCCAAAGCACATCTGCATCTTCTCTCCAACCCTCTCCACACACACAAACACACTCATTTCACACCCCTCTTTTCATTTCTCACACAAACACGCCTGATATCTTGCTGCTCTTGCAGAAAGATACAGTGGGTGAGTGAGTTTCTGTGGCGGCACGGTAGCCACCAAATCACCACCTCCCTGTGGTCAGTTCATAGGTTGGTTTCGTAAGATATGAAAAATCTGCAGTTGCATCATTCTCGAGTCATTAGGTGGGGTGAATGCACTGGTAGAGGAAGGAACAGCATGATTGGGGGGGGGGGATTCCCCATATGACTGAAGCTTCCATATATTACCTAAGAAGAATGTGGGGCATTTTGCTTATGTACTTATGATCTGGCTTTTTTAAAAGTGCTTTTCTGCACTGCTCCCCTTTAATTATTATGCATTATTTTTTATTGATGCTTTTAGGAATTTGGGCATGTTGCACAATTGAAAAGCGGTATGAAACAGATAGATGGGTTTGGGAGGGTGAGAGGTGAATATCTTGTGCTCTGGTAGAAGGCAACATCCCTGGGTGCAAAGACTTCTCTCTCATCAAACTTCTCTCTCATCATTACTTCCTCATCAGGAAGTAACTGGAGACACAGTCATTGATAAGCTTTATCTTCCTTCCAAATATCTTCAATGTCCTTCCACTGGTGAGATCCCCTGTAAATATATGGAATGCTTCCTTGTTTGGTGTTCTGAGTTTCTTCCATTGCCAGTGACAAAAAGGAAATGGAAACCACCCAAACCCAATAGCTAAGCTATGATGAGAGAGAAGTGTATTTAGCACAAAGGTCTGAAGAGGGTTTCTAAGTGAAATGGCACCATAACTGGGAACGCTGATTGGACGTGTGAAGGTTGAAAGAGAAACCTGCATGCCCCATAGGTGGGAGTTGTGTGCATGCACCTGCCCCATCTACAGATAAAGTGAAGTGTGTTTTGGGGTGAAGTACGGCTGATGAATGGTGTTCAATGTTGCTATCAGGGCAGTGGTTGGTGGGGATGTGGTTATGTAAGAGCAGGTAGCATTCAGTACTTTGGTTCAGGAATTCCTCTACACAAACACAAAAAAACTAGCCTCCTGGGTCATCAGGTCAAGGGCCCATCAACTCTATCATCCTGTTTTCACAGTGGTTAACCAGATGCCTCCAAGGCAAACCCTTAAGAAGGACAAGAGTATTCTCTCCCCTCTCCCTTGGTTTCCAGAAGCTGGTATTGAGAAACATTACTTCCTCTGACTGTGGAGACACAGTCATTGATAAGCTTTATCTTCCTTCCAAATATCTTCAATGTCCTTCCACTGGTGAGATCCCCTGTAAATATATGGAATGCTTCCTTGTTTGGTGTTTTGAGTTTCTTCCATTGCCAGTGACAAAAAGGAAATGGAAACCACCCAAACCCAATAGCTAAGATATGACAGAAAAACGAAGCAAGGTAGAGGAGGTTACGTCTTGGAGCTCTGGGAGATGTTTCGTTTGCCTCAAGCTTACTTCTTACAATTCTCATCTGTCTGCTCACAAGGCTGCTTACCACAGGTATGTGACAGTAAATGAGCCAAAGAGCACTTCATCTCTTAGAACAACAACCAGCACCACCTACTGGCGACCGCTTGCAGCCAGGGCTGTATGAATTCTGCACTTGTTCGAGAACAGAAAAGAGCAGAAATGTGGCACAGAATACAGCTTCCCAAGGGAGGAAGGGCCTTAGCCCAGTGGCACAGCACATAAATGCAGAAGATCCCAGGTTCACTCCTTGATATGTAGGGTCAGGTAGCAAGTGATGGGAAGAATCTCTGGTGGCCATCCTGGGAGCCACCAGAGCAGACAATTCGAGGTGTACTTACACTCTGACTGGTATAATGCAGTTTCTGGCATTATACCAAAACCTACAAAACCAGCAATCACAAAAGACTGAATGAAACCAGGATAAATACACCATACCAGCACTCCACCTCTTCCTTTTCCCTCTTGCAACTTTCTGTTCATTTGGTCTCTCCCATTAGACCGAATCTGCTCCACTGCTCTGAGGAAGAAAGCAATACTAATTGTTAGCTACTGTTACTGGGATTGCACCATGTGCCTGACCTCCAGCTGACTGACTCATGGCAAGATAAAGAGGTGGGACGGGGCACAGTGATGGCGAGGTTGGCGCACTGCTGGTGGAGCCAGTCTGGCACGCCTGCTGGTATATTTGCACCAGTGCCTTGAATCTCCCCCTCCCCTTTCTGACACAGTGCAGCAACTCAACTGGGCGGAGGTCCGGTGAACATCATAGCCCCACGACACCGTCAGCAAAATATGTACATTGGAATGGGCTGGATCGATGTTGTTTCAGTGCTAGCAAGACTGACACGATATGGCACTGGCTGCTCAGCTTAGCCTTAGCAACAGCAAGGAGAGAGTGCAGCGACAAGGCCATGGATCTCTGGGTGTTGGCAGCCAGCCCCACCCTGGTGCTGATGCTACAGTGATAACAGAGCAGCCATGGTGTATTAGATGACTTCCAGGAAATGCTCCTTCCCACTCCACAATGGTGCACATTACCAGCAACGATAACAGCTCCTCCTTCCAGATTTACCTCGTAATCACAGAATTATCAGTTGCCCTCAGATGCCCATGATATATACATTTGTATATACACTGCATTTTTGTCGCCTCTCCTTACAAATCAGCGGGTTCTGTGTTTTCAGTTAAGCCCTTGTTTCTCTGTCCAGGACTTTGTAAAACAGGCACAGGCATTCAGCCCAGTGTTTGTGCAGGAGGGTCGATTTTTAATCCGCATATACCGGTAAGGAAGCTTCTCAGCAACAGGCCACCTAGGGATGTTGTGGGAGCTACTTTCTGAGAGATTATTTTCAAGAAATACGCAGAACGAATTCACTGGGGATGCTAAAAGATACTGGGTAAGTAGCTTTATGGCAGAGGGTTGAATTGATGACTTGTTAGCTCCCTTCGCCTGCCTCTGTTCTCTTTGTCTGCCTCTATTCTCTTTGTCTCTCCACCCCCTCTGTGTGCAGACCAAGGAGCTCTTGTGGCAGGAAGGGGGTTTATGGCCATGCTTCCTAAAATCGTAAAATAACAGGGCCCACATTCAAAGTCCCTGTGTGATCAATGAAATCTTTCCCAGATGTGCCCAGGCGACATGCGCTTTCAATATATGTCCAGGTAGGTTGGAAACACAATGCACCCACTGCTCACATCATAAGCTTTGTAACCAATCCCTGTGACGCCAGCGGGCATGCATAAACTCCCAGTATGTGGTATGTGCAGAATAGGAACAGAATCACTTGGGGAATATCAGAGGCAGAAACCCCACCAAGCAACTGCGTCGTCTGCCCACCGCCTGTAATATGCACAAAACAACTCTCAATCAATAGTATATAACACTATCTTTTTTAAGATATTGGACCCTTGGAGAGCAGATTTATATGGACAAATATGAATCCCAGTCCACAACATAGACTAAGTTAGGTATCAGGGGGCAACTGCGGGATGTGATGGTACACAGCCTTCCGTACTGGGTCCTATTATTCATGCGCGCCTTCGAGAATTATTGGACTAGTACATATTGATTTTATTTTTATTTTTACTTAGGAACTTTTTCCTTTTTTCTTTTGCAGTCAGCAGGACACTCTGAGAAAAATTCCAAAGTATCAGTAAAAAAGCAAAGCCTAGCCTAGCTTTTTCATGAGACTGTAAGTTTGTTTAAAGCTTTGTGTTGGGGGGAGGTGGTGAGTGCCCTTATTCAGCTAGTGTCGAATCAGCGAATGACACAGTGAGCAAATGTAGGTAATGGTCTCCCGACCCACAAGTTCATTTCGAATGCTGGAATAGGGCTCATTTTTCAAATATTGTGCATGTTTGTGGGTGCAGGGAAGGTGGAGGGGGAAGAGAGAGAATACAAATTCTGGCGTGATTATGGGACATTCAGAACAAACAACAAATATTAAAACCTATTCTGTCCAAGCAGGTAAATCAAAGCTACTTAATGATGCAAAACCTGGCAGTGGTTGCTGATGATGCCAAATCAGGGGTGAGAAACCTGTCAGGAGCTCGTCCTACACTCGAGTAGGACCCTGGTAGAGACACATGCCCGACTGGCATGTTCTCTCCCTCCTGGTCATTCGTTTGGGAGCTTCACAAGCTTCCTTCTGCCCGAACATCACAGCGACTGATGCCAACAGACACCGGCACACTTAGGGATCTGCAGAGTCTTCGCAGTTTGCGTAACAGACCTCAAGAACTCAGCATTTTGGCTAATCTACTTTATTTGCATATAAACACACACGGAGCACTGCGAGATGGCTCCCTCTCTCTCTAGCATCAGACAGCAAAGAGAAAAAGAACAAAGGACAATAGTCCCACTACACAGAACACAGTAACACAAACATCCTGTCTCTGTCACTTCCCACTCTGTGGAGTCAAAACATATACCATCATGTGATAGACAACAATCCCATGACTGCAACCATGGAGCAGGAATTCTAACAAAACCTGCCATCCTCCCAGTGTTGTTGGACTGTTAATTCCCATCATCCCTGACCACTGGCCATCAGGCTGTGGCTGATGAGAGTTGGAGTCCGATAACACCTGTAGGGCCATAGGTCCCCACACCTGCACTAAATCATAGGGCGATATGAATGGGAAGAAACACACTGCAGTGAGACTCAAGCTTGCACACTCCTTACTCCTGTCTCTTCCTCCTGCACAGTTGGGAGGAGTTTGGAAGCTTTGGCATCTAATTAACCACAGTGTGCTGAGCTGTCTGAACCCAGAATTGTGGATAATCTTAAACAAGGGGCACTTTAGACAAGCCAGCTTTGTAAACCACTGTTTGAAGTTGTCTGGTTGGCCAAATGAAGCTGATCACAGTTTGTCCATACAACACAACAAACCATGGTTGAGTAAAAGTGGAAGCAGCTGTTCAGGAGTTAGAGGAGAGGGGAGCGTGTGAATCCAAATTTTGCTGCTGTTCATTCCTGCTTACTCATGCTGTGCCAATCCAGATAACACAATGTGTGAATGCTGTTCATGTTTCTTTCCCTAAGATATTTCCGATTTTTCATCTATTTCTGGCACCACACACACTGTACACTTATCTGCAAAATCTGATGCAAGGCCTGGATTGCTGCATAATTGGATGGGGTTATTGTTTTGGGGTGTTCTGTTTGGGAGGATTATTGCTCTTATTATGATTATTTTGATTTCTGTGGAAATTGTTTGATTTGGTTGAGTATTTTTCATGTTTTATTTATTGTTTATTACTACTTTTGTTGTGATTATGTATTTATTTTTTTCTTCATGTTGTAAGGTGACTTGAGCATGGTTTGAACTATGGAAAGGCGGCAATCAAATAAACTTATGTATACACGTATGCATAATTATCTGCAGTATTGTTATGCTCAGTTGGCTGAATTGTACATCATGTTCCCTATCTGAATGCCCACCAGGCGTATCTCACAGCAGTACCATGCAGATCTGAATGCTAGTTGTACACCACATTCATATAATGCCCACCCTGCAAAACCCATCATCTGTATTTCATTGCAGTGCACATCCAATTACCTGCTTTTCTTCCTACAGAGCCAAAGATAATTTTCTACCTCTTTGCACCACACATCCTTACCAAAATAATGGGCCATTTGTGCATCAGAAGTGGGAAAGTATATCACATAATATTACACCACCCTACAGCTAGCCACTTTAGGTGGAATTATATAGGTGTGGAATTTGGCACATCTTCAAAGGAACCAGAGTCCCACAAGTGTGGGGCAACCACTGAAGCTGTTATGTTTTACACACCCTCAATATTGCAACACATTTCACAGACAACATTGTTATGAATGCACCCTAATTTGATCTCAAAGATAACCATGAAACACAAAGCCCAGAGACATCCCCTTAGGTATTCCAGACCCAGTTAGATATAGGTCCACTCCCAGTGGCAACAAAATACTTTCCACCACCTTGTTATTTGCATTGTGGGTTTAGGGTGAGAAAACAATGGGTTGGGTGGAGAATGGAGTTTGCACAGTCTAACAAATCCACTTAAAGTTCTTAATAATCCCGAATGATTTACATTGAAACATTATTCACATAGGCCAACTCTGCTGATAAGATATATTTAATAGCAGTCATCTCACTGAAACCACTAATCAGTAGAACAGTACAAACCATGATCAACAGTAGCTATATTAGAACCCAAGAGCTATACTTAGAACCCAAATCAATAAGATAAAATAGCATCAATGCATTTTAAAAGTTTCAGCAAATAAAAAAGGCCCTTACCTGGCACTGAAAAGATCAGCAGCAGTACTGGGAGAGCTTGTCTACTGATGGAATTCCAGAGAAGGGGTGCCACCACTGGAAAGGCCCTGAGCTACCAACGAGAAATAAGAGGCCTGCTTCCAGGCACAGTGGTTTGCCACCGTGAGAAGAGGACGCTAGACTAGAAGGGCTTTTCGCCTGATCCAGCAAGGCTCTTATGCACACATGTAAAAAAATCCTCAGAATTATTTCATATTATTCTCTTGTGTTCATGTGAGTGTAGTGTAATTCTAGCTTGTCAATCCTCCACACTCAAATGATAATGTAAGAAAAGCTCTTTCGAAGGCCCTTCTCTGTTCAGTATCTGCAGGGACCAGCTAGATGCCTCCAGGAAGCCCACCAGCATGGCTTGAAGGCAGCAGGGTTCTCCTGCTGTGGTGGATATTCAGAGACATTCTGCCTCTGGACTTGGAGGCTTCATAAATCCATCATGGCAAGCGTCCATGGACTGATCGCTCCTCCCCAACGAATTTGTCGAATCCCCTTTTAAAGCCATCCAAACAATGCCATCAAAGGGGTGGAAGGACCAACTCCCTGCCCTATGGCTGGTTGCCTCAATGCATCAGCCCTGACCTGCTAAAACCATCGTGTCTCCGCGTGGGCTGGCACCGTAACAAAGAGGCCAGCAAAACAGATCACTTCACCAGGTGATTCAAGCACATTGGCAGATCAATGTTAGCCTGAGGCTCAGTGCCTGAACCCTGGAGTGCCAAGTATTCAGAGGGATTTGTGGGTGGGGGAATCCTAAACTGTGCTTTCCTTCCCTGAGAGAAAGCCTTTGGGAAAGTGGGGCAATGTTCCTTAAATGCAGGTGTTGGAAACAGGCACTCCTTAAGATGATCAGGAAGAAATTCCTTCCTTATTGGTTTCAGCATTGGAAGGACTGGTCTTTCTTTCTTTCTTTCTTTCTTTCTTTCTTTCTTTCTTTCTTTCTTTCTTTCTCTCTCTCTCTCTCTCTCTCTCTCTCTCTCTCTCTCTCTCACACACACACACACACACACACAAGGAGGGATCTATTGTGCCTCTTTGGCATTGTATCTTATGAAATGAAGGTATTAATCAAAATCAGATAAACAAAGCAAGGAGGAGAGAGGAGGAGTAGGCAGAGGAGGCGGAGGAGGCAAAGAGGCTCAACCCTACCCTTCTGCCTCAGTAATTATTGTCAGCGGCTTCTGGTCTGTTCACCCCTGTGCCAAGTTAGTAATGTATCCCCGTTTGGCCGATTCCAGATCTCCAGCAACACCTGTGGGAACGGCTTTAATTAATCCTCTGTTACTGTTGTAATTGCACTATCCTAAGGGGAAAGTCCTACTAGCCAGGAATATTATTTTAAACATATACTGTAAACAACATTTGTCCTCAGGAGGGTTCTGTTAATACTATGGCTTTGACCCTTTCATTGCTGCGTGCTTAAAGGAGCTCGGTTTTCTAAATTACTGATAAAACAAAAACAAAAAGGGGATCTCCCCCTTATCAATGGAAACATCTCTCAGCTGCCTGTGAGTGGGTGGAACCTCAGAACCAGCCCACTGAGCACAGATGTATCCATGTTTATTTGGAACAAACCCCCCACTAATTCCAAAGCCATAGGGGTGAGGAACTGGATCCTGAGTGCTGGCCAGATCCTTATCTCATTCGCACACATACTGTGGCCAGCTTTGACAGGTGGGAGGGGCTGCTCACCTGTCGGTTGCCTGCTGTTGTGATGACATCCAGGGAGGGTGACATTAGGTGACCCCACTTTGTGCCAGCAATCAGCTGATTGTTGGCCCTTGCAATGTGTCCTTTGCCTTTCAACCACCAATGATCAGCTGATCATCAGTTCTTGCAAGCCTGGTGCCTGCCAACATCTGGCATGGTGAGCTTGGCTTGGCCAAAGCAGCTGGGTGGGCTGAATGGGGGAGCCTGGAGGTTCTCCACTGCTGCCACAGAGCATGTCAGTTATTAAGTCAGTGAGCATTGGACTGAAGCTTGAGCTGTCTTGTGCTCATGGGCAACGTGACATTATTAAATGCCCACACACAAACGGGAAAGCCTGTGTGGATTTCAACCCTTTCCTTTCTTGTTGGACTGAGTTAAAAATAAGAGCATTGCTTCATTTATCTAATTGGCTCACTGGATACTGAGAATCTCTAGAAGATTCAGATCCCACCACAGTAATCTAGATTCATGACTGAATAGGAGGAGCAGGGGGTTCATCCGAATGAAAGACAGTGAAATGGGAAAGGCTGAGAAAATTTGGGAGGGTGGGAAGAGTGATATCATTTTAATATGTCTGTGGTGGACCACAAGTTGTGTAATGCAAAATTCAGCCAGAGGACCTGATATGCTTTAAATGTGCCTATTCCAAGTAAATTGCAAGCATCAACACGGACTATTCCATTCTTATTATCGTCAGTGCATTTATTTGCTTATATGTTCTCTGGATTCCAATATACTCTAGCTTACGCAGGCACACTTCTTTTTTTTTTTTTTTAAGTGAATTGTGTTTGCAGGTAAACACAATGAACCAGATCTACTTATCGGTCCACCTTGATTAAATTGTAGCTTGCAAATAAACTCTATAAATGTATACACACAGCATGACACCAACTCATTTTCTGCAATGAGAGGATTTGAGGTTTTTAGAGACTAGGCTACGCTTTTTTACAAACTTAGAATGGTATCCAAAGACAGTCATACTTAGCACATTTGAGGAGCGTTTGCAGGGGGGTACGGGGGAAAGAAAAAGGGAAGTCTTGTTACCCTAGCAAAACTTATTACACTTGCTTCTGCTCATGCAAAAACTTATGTGAATCTGGCCCTTTACATTTTGGCACAGTTTATAAATAAGTTCAGGCCTGTCCTGAAGCAGCAGCTCCTTTACTGTTCCCAAAATTTACCTCCCAGAAGCAGGAAAGTGCACACAGAAAGGGAAAGGTTGTCCTTCAGGTCTTCTTTAGGCTCTTAAGCCTCGCCAGCAGGAACTTTTCTGTTCAAAAATCCCTGGGAGTTACTGGCATTTGTGTGGATTTGGAATACCTGTCAAGCTCCTGGAATCTTTAGAATGGCAAGTTCTGTCAGGAGGGCTTTGGGGGTCTAACAGAGAAGCAGCCTTCTCTTTGGTCCACCTTGCTGCTGCTGCTGGAACATAGTTTTGGCCTCATGGTATTCTCAATGACCTCATCTGTAGCACAACTGGTTACAAAATTTAAAATTTTGACCTGATTCAAAAACGTGGACCTGGTTTGTGTGTGTGTGTGTGTGTTTGGTTTTTTGTGGGGTTTTTTAAGGAGAATACGTTTCAAACTTTTGTATCTGAAATCCGTAGGGTTGCTTTCTATCCAAAGAAACACTGAAAAATCTTTGGCTTTCAATCCGCTGTAAATGTACCCTGATTTTCTTGACTTGTTAAGGTGTAACTGATTTGTAAAAGGAAAGAGCTAGAAAACCATTGCTGAAACCAAAAAGTTGGGAGAAGATCAGGGCTTTGTTTCTCTTCTAGAAAAAGATATGAAGCTTTAAGAGAGGGAGGGGGTGAGGGAATGGCCAAATTGATCCCCTCTGTAGCTGCTGTTGCTCTGTCTGTGGTGAATTATCTCAAACTTCATAAGTGTAAGTAAAATGGGGATCCTTGAAGTCTGAGTCACTTTATTTCCACAGAATGTAACCATATTTCAATTTGCACTTGAATTAATGGGTGACTACAAAGCTTTGAAAGCCTTAAAGAGCATGTCTCACCTATTATAACACATTTTATTAATCAGCATCTTGCATTAAGAGAGACCATCCAGCTAAGCATCGCTATCTTTACCAGAGGGAAAGGGTGCGGTGAGCGGTGGGGGAGAAGAAGGAACTTTGCATACAGTGATCACAGACCAAATTGGTTAAAGCAGACACATTTGGAAATTCGTCAGTGCAGCTTAGAAAATCTGCTTTCAGTTTGAACCATTTCTGATAGCTAAAATTAGGGCTAGATGTACTTTTCTTTATACAGAACAGTAATTCTTTTAAATAAAATATTTGTTTCCTCTGGTTTATTCCCTCCACCCAATGTCTGGCAACACCAGAGTAAAGAGATGGTGCAATCTATCCCAGAATCAACATGTTACCATCCTGGTCATTTGGTCATCCTGATGAACCATCTACACCAGGGGTGGGGAACTGTTCACAGTCAGTGTTTTTGGTGCAAATGAGGAGCAGCCTTCTTCAAACTGGTTTCCTCCAGATGGTTTGGACTGTAACTCCCATCATCCCTTATAATTGGCCATGCTGAGTGCAGTTGGTGCAAGTTGTAGTCTAACAATCTGGAGAGCACCAGATTGGGGAAGTCTGGCTCAGATATTTTCATCTTTCTATGTAACCAGAAGCGTAACTGGACTCGGTATACTAAACATTGGATCAAACTGGGCAAGTTTGGCCAGCATGGTGTGTTTTGGGCTACGACTCTGTATGATGACCTATGTCAGGAGAGAGTCAGGGTAAATGTGTCCTTGTTAATTCTCATTGACCTCTCAGGAGCTTTTGATATCATCAACCATGGTATCCTTCTGGAGTGGCTGTCCTAGGGGTGGGTGGCACCACTTTGTGGTGGTTCTGGTCCTACTTGGATTATCGTTTCCAGAGGGTGATGCTTGGGCAGTGCTTTTCAGCCCCATGAAGCTCCTTTACATCTGCAGGTGTGGCAGTGGACGTCCTGGGCTGTTGTTTTATGGGACTGTTGCTTTTTGACCAATGTGCCGGCATGCCATACCAGAGGTGCCAGTGGGTATGGTGTGGCACAACACATGCACATGTGCACTTCTGTTTCCCCATAATAGCAGCAAGAAAGAACTGTAATCTGGTATGCCGCCTCAAGTTTCGCTGTTTTACTCCTGCAAATGTCTGGGTTAAGGGGGTTGCAAACAGATTTTCCCTATAATCAAAGAGCACGTAAATCAGCAGTAAACATGCATTACATCCCATTACCTTTCTGGAAGTGTTTTTTTTACGCAATGCGAAAGCTCAAATATAAAGTGAAAATTAAATCTTGGGGAAATGGGATAAACTGCCACGTTCAAACCCACTAAGAAGCAGCACAACCATGGAAGAGGGGCGCAGGATCTCATGCCAAGAATATTTCATACCCCCCAACATTTCTCCAATAAAAACTGAGATGTCCTGCTCAGCAGCAATAATAAAATTTATACCCTCTCCATCTGACTGGATTGCCCCAGCCACTCTGGGTGGCTTCCAATATATATAAAAACATGATAAAACATTAAACATTAAAAAAACCCTTCCCTATGCATGGCTGCCTTCAGGTGTCTTCTAAAGGTTGTATAGTTACTTATCTCCTTGGTTCCTGAATCACATAACTCCATACCCTCCAGAATTTCTCAGATGAAAATAGAAACGTCCAAATTAAAAGTGGGACATTTCAGGATTAAATCAGGAACTGGGATGGCTTCTGTAAATCCGGGACTGTTCCTGGAAAATAGGGATTCTTTAAGGGTCTCATATTTTAAGATCAGAAACAGAGGCTGTGTGTGCAGAGCCTTGTGGGGTGGCACAATGGACACCACAACTATGAGGTGGGGAAGTGCCAAATATTTGCATCACAGAGGACACCGCTGATTTTTTTGACCCCAAAGTCCACCACTGTCAGAAAAGAAGGCTGGAGTTTGAATGCTCATTTGAAGCCCTCCCCGTTCCTTCTCACTGCATTTTGGGTCAGTGCCATTTTCTCTCAAATGGACTACACAATTTGTCCATGATGGTGTGTTGAGGCCCATGTGTGAGGGCCAGGACAATTTCCCCTGTTGCTCCCCGCCTAGGTCTGGCTGAAGGAGAGAGAAATTGACTCACTCACACCACCCAGGGAGGCTATAGCTGAGCTGGGATGTGACCCCAGGGCAACCCAACTGTAGTTGGAGAACCAAACTATTTAAAGGCAACCTTACTGAATCCCCCAACCCCCCCATCTTTCTGAACACAGAATATAAGGCGAACAAGAACAATCGAATTTAGTGGCAGTAGTTGTTTTACATTTAATTTTTTCATTTTTTTCATTCGGGGAACCTTCAAATATAATCTGTGTTCAGGGCTTCAAATTAAATTACATCCCTTAAGCTTTCCAGATACCCCATCAGAAGCATATCACTAAACAGTATAACTTTTCTGCAGCATCTTCAACTGAAGCACAGAGAGAGAGAGAGAGAGAGAGAGAGGGGGGGGAGGGGGGAGGGAGGGAGGGAGGGAGGGAGAGTCTTGTCAACCATCAACTAGTAGTTGAAGCCTCTTCTGTCGGGCAAATGGACTTCATTAGATGAGCAGTCCATCAGCGCAAACCTTTTGGGATGACAAAAATTCCCACTGAATTCCCAATTTAGCTTTCCACCAATGTTGCCAACTCTCGCTCGCATGGTTTTGGCAGGCTTACTGACAAAATTTGTGTTGGTAGAGACAGAAAATTGAAACCCAAGTCCAGCCCCTGCCAATCCAACACACCCGCAAAACAGTTCGGCTTCCAACATCTGATCAGCGTTTTGAAGGGACAGCTAAAAGGCTACATGTGAAAGGGATTCATGCTGTTGTTTTCTGCCAAACTGCAGTCCACCCTGGAACGGGGAGGGCAATATCAGTTAGATATACTTTGCACATTTATTTTGGAATGGATTGTGTTAGTTAGGACAAAAAAAAAAAAAAGCAAATGCAACAATTCCCATTGATAAATGCCCTTGAGAAGTTTGAATGTCCTTGAAACTTCTATGTTCAGAATCGGCAGACTGTGTGCGTGAGTGTGTTCTGTATGTATATTAAGCTTTTCACATAAGATGTTGGATCAGGTATTAAACATCCTTAGGATCTCCCACCACCACCTTTAGGATTGCATCCTTAGGGTCCCTCCAGATATCTACCTTATGGTGCATTCATGATTATTTTTGCTCATGATTATGATTATTTTTGCTCTAACCATAGCACTAGGATCCCAACTCAGATGCACAGAAATATTTTCATTATTTTCGCCTGTGGTGGTATCTTGGTGGTTAGTGATCAATTTTTATTCTTTCTAAGCAAAATGTTTCAGACAGAATGTAATGGACACAAGATTAGCAATGTCCACTCTTTTTTTTTGTAGTGTAAAGTTTCTATCAGAAGACGCTACTTTTTTTTTTTTTTGCTACCATGTTTAGGGAATGCACTGGTCTTTTTAAAACAAAAATTAAAAACAGGAAGGTATATTCCTCACAGGATTCCAGAAGAAGAAGGCCCTCCCAGACCCTCCAGTCTGCCCTGATGCTACCACGAGTACCCAGGTGGGCACAGCTGGATGAGACCAACTTCAGCCTGCTCACCCATCCAGGTCTCAGTGGTACAGATCTGCCTCCTCATACACAGTCAGATCATGGATGCATGAGGTCTTACTCTGAGCCAACCCAGCATTCAGCAAAAGCAGCCACAGAACCATGGTGACTTTCTGATTTGAGGGGTAATAGCTCACAGTAAAACCAATTAGTAAGCACACATTAGGTTGAAAGTTCGTTTCACAATGTATTCAGCAGGTTGCACCACAATAAGTACCTGAGAAGAACCTGGAAATCTCCTGAAGGAACATCTCCACCCCCATCGTTCAGCCTGGACACTGAGGTCTAGCTCTGAGCGCCTTCTTGGCGGTTCCCTCACTGCGAGAAGTGAAGCTAAAGAGAACCAGGCAGAGGGCCTTCTCGGTAGTGGTGCCCACCCTGTGGAACGCCCTCCCACCAGATGTCAAGGAAATAACTATCTGACTTTTAGAAGACATCTGAAGTCAGCCCTGTTTAGGGAAGTTTTTAATGTTTGATATTTTATCGCTTTATTATTAATAATAATAATATTCTGTTGGGAGCCGCCCAGAGTGGCTGGGGAAATCTAGCCAGATGGGAGTGGTATAAATAAATTATTATTATTATTATTATTATTATTATTATTATTATTAGGAATGCATATAATGAATCAAAGTGGATCATTTTTCGTTAGGACAGAAAACTTTCCCATTGACCGAAAAAGAAAAAGAAAGCATAAGAGATTAGATGAGATGATGATATCTCTGTTAAGATGACAAGAGGGGTAGCTCAAGTAAAGCTAGGATTCCTCACCTCTCCACCTTTGAAGGCTCTGTTCTCTGGGCTCAGCCTCCCATTCTCCTTTGTCCTCCAGCCTTTAAACTCATGGCAGCTAGTTAACCAGTGAAAAGGTGCTGTAGGGAGAGAGAGAGGGCATTAGAAGCTTGGAAGGTGAAAGCAGCAAAGAACAGTTAACAGAAGGAGAGACCAGTGTATCAAGTTTGCCCCTAAAATCTGTTTGCCTTCAGATGCAAGGTAAGGCTTGCTCACATTGTTTACAGCTCAAGTGAACAGAGAGCTGCAGGTAACTCTTGCCATCTATCTGGTTGATAGATCACAGGGGCTCAGTTGACTCAGATGTTTGGTTTGCAGGGGGTGGGAGAAGGATTAATGTATTTTTCAATCTTCATAATATGTTGGAAGGTGTGCTGGAGTCTTACTGATCTGAGATAGTGTAAAAAATAAGTAAAAATCGCTTTCTTTTTAGCTATCCATAGGGGAGGGAGGGGGCACGAGGAAAAATAGGACACACATAAAATCTCAGGTTTTTGACTTTTTAAAGTACTTTCTATCTAAATGCAGATTTCTGGAAAACGTCCTAGAAAAATTTACACCCAGCATGCAAATCAGGACTGCATGGAGAATTTCCACTAGGAGCTCCCTTTAAGGCAGTGGGAAGAGGATGGAGGCAGGCATTAGGTTTTGATTTTCAGTTCTCAGAGAAATATCCAAATATCTCGGGTTACCCAGATCTCGGTTTTCTGCTTCCCTTCCCATAATAAAATGCTCCGTCTTTCAGCTCATGTATAAACAGGAGTTGTGGGACAGAAACTGGATTCAGTTCACATTTATAGGTGGCTCTACCTAGCTCTCACTTTTCCAAACAATGTTCAGTGGTGGGAGGTGGGGGATTGCGGCCAGCCTTCAAAATTTGCACTTTTCCGAATTTTGCAATGCAGTTCAAGCAATGTGTACAAAATTACATATGCCATGGTAAAGTGTGCACAGAACTTAGCATAAAAACATGCACTACAGAAGGGAAATTTTCTTTCCAAAATATATGTATATTGGGTGAAATGGCAAACAAAGAATTATACTTTATCTTACAAGGAATTTGCACTGAACTCCTGGCGAATTTGAATGAGAGCTTGCATTAAAAAATAATAATCACAAACTGATCTGAAAATGTGGAGAACTGGAGAACAATGGAGAGAAACTGAAATTGACAGTTTCACCTAATAGACAGTGCTGCCTCCTTTAGAGAAGCCAAATTTTAAATCTCTCCGCCAAATTAAAATGGATGTTTTCCACAGCGTTTGCTGAATTGACAATAATCCTATTTTAATTTTTTTTCTTAAATCCGCAACCTATTAAGGACGAAACTGCATTCTTAGCATAATTCATGAATGCGCTGTCAAAATTAACCACAGGGCTGCATGGATGACCCTAAATTGGCTAAAATCCACCTTAACTAGTCTGCCAAAATGGTCAACCACAAATATTTCCAGAAAACCACCATGGCCATTGTTCCACTTAAGAGAGCTGATCTAAGCCCTTTCAGAAGTGTGGGTGTGGCTCCTTTTGTTCAAAGAACATGTGCTGCACTCTGACCCTGCCCAACTCTAAATACGTATATCACAACAATATCTGCAATGTTCCAACATGGAGGCAGCTCTCCCTCTGATCAGGGACTCTTTGCTTGAGTATTGGCTCAAAACACACAGAGTGCGGTCAGAGCATGTCCCTGTGAGGCTGTTCCTCACCCTAAAAGCATTCCATGGCTGGAACACTGGAACATAAGATACTGCCTTATGCTGAATGAAACCATTGGTCCATCTGATTGGTATTGTCTACCTTGACCAGCAGTAGGGTTTCAGACTGGGCATGTGTCCCAGTCCTCCATGAATATGGCAGGGGTTGAACCTGACACCTTCTGCAAGCAAAGCAGCTGCTTCCCCACTGACCTACAGTCCTTTCTAGGGACGCGGGTGGCGCTGTGGTCTAAACCACTGAGCCTCTTGGGCTTGCCGATGGGAAGGTCGGCGGTTTGAATCCCCATGACAGGGTGAGCTCCCGTTGCTCTGTCCCAGCTCCTGCCAACCTAGCAGTTCGAAAGCACACCAGTGCAAGTAGATAAATAGGTACCACTGTGGCGGGAAGGTAAATGGCATTTCCATGCGCTCTGGTTTCCATCACATTGTCCCGTTGTGTCAGAAGTGGTTTAGTCATGCTGGCTGCACGACCCGGAAAGCTGTCTGTGGACACACGCCAGCTCCCTCGGCCTGAAAAGCGAGATGAGTGCTGCAACCCCATAGTCACCTTTGACTGGACTTAACCCTCCGGTGTTCTTTTATCTTTACCTATACAGTCCTTCCTTCATTGCACGGAGGCCCTGTGTGCTAGTGAAAGGGGCTGCAATGGGGTGGTGAAGAGGATGAGTTACTACTGAGCCAGATATATCTCATTCAAGCTAGCAGTGTTAGCAAAGGTAATCATTAGTTGATTCCAAGTGCCGATTTACCCAGCTCATAACGGCTGGCTAAATTCAGATTCAAATCAAATGTCATTTCCCCGAGAAGTTCTTTTCTATCTCAGAATGTAATGAAAGATCCCAAGCTTTTGCAATCTGCATTCAGCAGGCTAGGTACTCAAAGCTAGCTGCTGTTAGGTGCCTGCATAGAGGCTCTCCAATCTTAATTCTGCTTACATTTCAAGAATCCTTATTCCTTTTGAAACTCTTGCTCAGGAAAAAAAAAGATACCTCTAAATTCTTCTGCCCCCAAATGGCATCAAAATCCTTCTGGTGCAGCCACCGAAACCCTTAAAACGAGAACACAGACATGTATGAACATAAATACATACCTAAGTCTCGGAAATAGTATGGCAAGGTTTTCTTCCCCATGCAAAGAATCCTCTCTCTCTGTCACGACTGTCACCAAAGTTATATAATTGGAGGGAAACAATAAAATGACAGATTGCTTGTTCTAAATAATTGAATATACAGGACAGCAAACAGTGGGTTATGAAAAATATTCCTCAAAGGACATCAAACTTCAATAAGTTGTGCAAAACAAAGACACTGATCTCTCTCCTCCTGTCAGAGTGGAATGTTTTTAAAAGTCCAGTTATAATTTTCTGCATCAATTTTTAAACATTTTTTTTTTAAAAAAAGAGGAAGAACAGGCGATATAGCTGAATCTTTTGGTGTCAAGTAGAACAAAGGTACGCGCTAGCTCTCCCCGCCTATGTACCAGATGACACATATAGGCCTCTCTGCAGCTTTAGGATGAATTATTGTAATTAATTATGATTATTAAATATTTATCATCATTATTATTACTAGATAAAGGTCCATCACATTTGGCAGGCAGGGAAGAGGAGAAAAGGAGAGCTTCATCTTCTCACCCTTGTAAGCTTTAGGTTTTTTTGTTCTCTTTCTCTCTCGGTTCTTCCAGATGACTTATTCACTGAGCATTCCTCCTGATTTGCTTACACAGAGGTTAGATGCTATCAAGCCTTTGTTGAGCATTTGTTCCGAGTTGTGTGTGGAGACGTTAGACAACAATGAACATTCATCCTGATTTGCCTATGGGGTGTTTGCACACCTTCCTGTTATTCATTCATTCATTCATTCATTCATTCATTCATTCATTCATTATTCTCATTTTCCCATCACTTGTCTAACTAGAAAAGTCAGTTTCTTGTATAAGGCACATTTGTTGTGTTAGGGTGACACTTTTATGGTGGAAACCTACATTTCCAGGTATGCATGAGAAGTTCTCCGACAAAATACAGAAGGGGGAATTCAATGTAGCACTATGGAAATTGTTCCGTTAGCATCAGTTTTTCAGCTTCCTGGACAGAATCATCCCCCTACTCCCCCGGACACTATTCTGGGGGTTCTTCTGACCCACCAAACCAATTTGGGGGGCAGTGAGTGGAGGAGGGGGAAGCCCCATTGTGCTGGCTGAAGTCCTTCTGTGGGCTTTCAGCAGCAGGACTAGCAAGCTGAATCCCACGCTGATTGTCTAAAGGTGCTCCCCCTCTCTCAAACCCACAACCCACTACTGCAGAAACTTCTCTTAAAACAGTATTCCTGATTCTAGGATTGGATCCCCACTTATGCTTTTAAAAAAGCCTACATAACAGGAAGGAAGTCTTATCTGGGAGTCTCATGTGGTGTAAATATTTTCACTGGGGCAAGCAGGCTGACCATTCAGATGCAGGTGGCGCTGTGGTCTAAACCACTCAGCCTCTTGGGCTTGCTGATCAGAAGGTTGGCGGTTTGAATCCCTGTGACGGGGTTGAGCTCCCGTTGCTCTGTCCCAGCTCCTGCCAGCCTAGCAGTTCCAAAGCACGCCAGCACAAGTAGATAAATAGGTACCGCTGCAGCGGGAAGGTAAACGGCATTTCTGTGTGCTCTGGTTCCGTCATAGTATTTCGTTGCTCCAGAAGCGGTTTAGTCGTGCTGGCCACGTGACCTGGAAAGCTGTCTGTGGACAAACGCTGGCTCCCTCGGCCTGAAAGTGAGATGAGCAACGCAACCCCATAGTCACATTTGACTGGACTTAACCATCCACGGGTCCTTTGCCTTTAACATTCAGATCCTTCTGTGGTGCTAAGAGTTGACAACAGATGTTTATGAAGACAAGGCAGGGTCAAGCATTGGGGCCAGAAAGCCCAAGCTGAAGCTGATGCTATTTATGTATTTAATTCAACAATTGGCTTAACACTGTAGTCTCTAAGCAGTCAGGTGAGAACCAGAAGCTGCAGTAGATGGGCCATTGACCTGATTCAACAGTCACCTCTTACGTTCTTAAAAGATGTAACAAGGATAAAAGTGAAAATTAACCGTGAAACCAGGAAACTTTTCTGTGCCAGCTGAAATAAAATGGTTGTTGCCAAGCACTCAAGCTCCAAAAAGGAGAGGACTTGTTAAGTGACCCCCCTCCCCTCCCAGAACTGTCTTTCTGAACAACTCTCAGCACCCTTAACAAACCACAGCTCCCAGAATTCTTTGGGGGGAGCCATGACTGTTGAAATGGTATCACAGTGCTTTACCTGAAGGAATGTCTCCACCCCCATTGCTCAGCCCAGACACTGAGGTCCAGCTCTGAGGGCCTTCTGGCAGTTCCCTCACTGCGAGAAGCCATGTTACAGGGAACCAGGCAGAGGGCCTTCTCGGTAGTGGCTCCCGCCCTGTGGAACGCGCTCCCACCAGATGTCAAAGAAATAAACAACTACCTGACTTTTAGAAGGCATCTGAAGGCAGCCCTGTTTAGGGAAGCCTTTAATATTTGATGAATTATTGAATTTTAATATTTTGCTGGAAGCCGCCCAGAGTGGCTGAGGAAACCCAGCCAGATGGGCAGGGTATTATTATTATTATTATTATTATTATTATTATTATTATTATTAGTGTGGTGTGAATGTGGCCTTTGTCTCTACCTTACACACCAGACAGTACCTACCCTTAGAAGTTCATGTGGCAATAAGGAAGCAACATAATACAGATTGCCTCTGCACTGCCCTCGCCCCCCGTCTTTACTAGGTAGTCAAATCAAATTTATTTATTTGCTTATATCTTTCTTTATAAGATTTATATCCCCCACTTCAATCTCAGCTTACAACATAATATAAAACAATATCGCACAGTAAAGGCAGGTTGCAAGTTCAGTGTCTGAGGTTCACCCCCTCATTCTCAGGGGCAGAAAATTTGGAGCTGTGTTCTGGTGATTTCTCTGTGGGGAAGAGATAATTCTAAGTAACTTTTAGGAGACAGAGGCTTACCTGAAGGACAGTGTGTGTGGGGGGGGTGAGTTCTTCTGCTTTGTGTTTTCGTTTTTGTTTTGCCATTATTGCAAGCAACTAAAGCAGCCCCCACCCCATGCACAATAATATGCCATCGGCAGGATTACAGATGGGGGGGGGGGAGAGAAAATGCAAACCACCATCTTTTCAAATTCGCTCTTCTCCGAATTTTGCAACACAGTTCGCTAGCCAGTGTGTATACAAATGTATGCGCTAAGGTAAAGTTTGCCAAAACAATGCACACATTAGTGAAGATAATGTACAGAAATGAATTTCATTAGAAGTAACTGTTTTGCAAAAATGTGTATGTTATGGGGAAACACATAATGGCCAAGAACAAGACTTTGGGGTTGCAGTAGGTGGCTTGATAAAGATGTCAACCTGGTCTGTGGTGGCAGCAAAAAAGGCAAATTCTATGCTAGGGAATCCCTAGCTAGGAAAAGAATTGAAAACAAAAGTGCTAATATCATAATGCCATTATAGCAATCTGCATTTGGAATACATGGACCGAACTTGGTTATCTTCATCCATTTCAATGGGTTCAATGCTCTGAGTAAAACTTAGCTGAATGCCACCCTTTATATTTAGCATGCATGCTTTAACAAACAAACCTGCAAATAGCATGTGCTGGAGGCTCTGCTAATTATCTGATTCACAGCAGGTGGAGAGAGAGGTTAACCCTTTCCCTTCTTGCGGTGTTCATGATGAAAACTGGTCCTCTGCTGCAGGAACATAATCCATTGCTGTCAAATGATTATAAATGATGATGCATAAATAAACAATTTGGCAGACTACTTCCAGAATGAAACACAGCAGATCCATCCATGCCTACTGCTAACAATCCTGCCCTACCTGGATCTCACCAAGAAGTGATCAAAAAGAGAGTTCCACTCTTTGTCCAAAATGATAATGTGATTCCAGAATCAAGATAAATCATCAACTTCTCTCTACGCAAATAATTCCAGGATGGTTTGGTCATATATCATACTAACTGTCTACAGGGCCGTCTTAAGCATATCCAACGCCATGGTGCAAATATCTCTGGCGCCCCCCCCCCCCGTTTCCCAGAGTTGTCAACCTTTTTTAAGGGGGGGGGGGCACTTCAGTCTGGCTTGTTTACATCTCATGGTCCACTGCACATAAGTAAGCAGCGCCCGGATCACAGCCCAGACAGCCTCCTGTGCCCTCCCACAAAGACTCCCTCTAAGCACCCGGTGCCCCTTACCTGCCCCCATCCAGGGAAGTCTGCGCAAGAGAAGGGCCAGCAAGCAGATCAGGTGGCCCGCAGGCTGTCCCATCCTCACTCAGCACCGGGGTTGCACAGGGCGCTTCCCTGCTCCACTTGCAGACTCCGCAGAGAGGTGCGCAGGCACCAACGCAGTCAGAGAGGGGCAGGAGAGACACCCCCCCACCCCCAATTGCACCCGCCAAGCGCCCAGGCAGCCCAGGAGGGGATGCAAAGGGGCTTCCCTGAGCCAGACGCAGCATACTCTGATGGGTGGCTGAGAGGCGAGGAGCAGGCTGCCCCAGAGCGGGGAAGGGAGCGTGCCCTGACTCTCCTTTCCGGACACTCAGCCTGTGGCGCCCTCCAAAATCTGGTGCCCTGGCACCCCGCGCCACTGACGTCTACAGGTAAGATGCCCCTGACTGTCTGAATCATTCATAGATCACCAAATTTATTTTAAGGAACAGTGACCACCCACCAGAGATTGTAACCTTGTTCACAAAGAGACCCCCATCTTTTTTTACTTCATTTCCATTCACTTTAATTAATTTGTGTCCCTTGGGAGTGTTTGACATGAACTCTCTGTAGGCTTCTGGACTTGTTGCAGACAGTCCTGCTGTCTGCAACCTATTCATCTGGTGTGCCATAGTCTAACAGAGATCTCCAACTTATACTCAACACACCATCTCTCTATAAAAAATTCAGAATAATAAAAAATTAAAGGGAGACAATATTCCAATTGAGCCATCTACGAAGTGTAGCTTTTCTTTTCATGTAAGTGCGTAATGTGGACTAGTGACCCATCAGGCTTACTTATTCATCATCAAGTATTTACCAAGCTATCATAGCAGGGTTGATCCTCCCCCCCCCCCAAAAAAAAAAGTTCTTTCCCATATTTCACAATAACTTTATGTGCCATGGATGCATTTGTGTGGCACTGCGTAATACTGTGTTATGAAAAGTGCATCTTCAATGTGTACTGTTGCCATGCGCCCACATGGCACCCCACTTGGGGCATATGGTTAGAAGGACTGCATTCAGAAGGTAGGAATCGGACTAATTAGGCTGTGCCTTTAATAGGTATTGCATCTGAAAATCTTTCATGGCATTTGCATATACATTTGGTTAAGCAGAGGAGCAAATGCATTTTTTCATACTCACACGAGGAAATTTCATGAATCTGACCATGCGTTTGGGTAAGTTTCTTGGAAAAATTAGGTGTTAATTTTTAGAAACAATTATCATCCTGACCTTGATGATTAAGTATGATAATTAAAAGACGTTGTGAGTAATATGTTTTATATCATAAACATTCCTTTCTGATCTAGCCACTGAAAAAAAAGCCATTTTAGAACAGCAAGGAGTAGTTTTTTTCCAATATGATTAGCAAGCCATCTGTTGACATTTTAGTGCAATCTCTTCTGAAAGTCCCCCAGCTTACTGCTTCAGCTTCAGCACAGAAAGAACCTAAAATAGTAATGCCTTTTGCAGCTCCATCAGAAGAAGGTGATTTAGAAAGGGCAGATGTTTGAGAACAATTAAGAGGATATTTAGGGGATGTGGAAAACTTTCATAATGAAAGCAGAAGGTGAGGAGAATTCACCTGGGCTTGTGTCTTTCTTCTTGACTTGACCCCCTCGGGATGGTTAAAGAGGCCTCTTCAATGTGTCCCAGAGATTGTTGGCAGACTTGAGTGGGGCTGGCTGCTGCTAAAGTAAAATGGAAAGTTTGTTTGGGGATTATTACTCAGGTGAAATAGTTTGGGGTTTTTTAAAGACAAAATGGAGAGGAACAATCTCCAACAGCTAAGAAATGACTGAGCATGCTCAGTCACCACAGAATGGTGACTGCCTATGGCAAGAGGGGATGGAAATATGAAGTAGAATGGAATGGAATATCCTAGGAAGGTCTATGGAGGACTGAGCCCCTGGATGGGAGCAGTCCTCACAGCTACCATTTTCTTGTGGGTCCAACTTCACTGCATCTGTGCATTTTAACAATTCATTTGCTAATCTTAAATGTTCCTCCCAGGTACCTGATAGAAGTTTTGCAAAGGCGTTGCTGATGTCTGATACTGTCTCAGAGATGTATGGAAATAAAGAATTGCTTCAGGGCTACTCTCCCAACCTCAAACCACCCGTTTTTAGCATTCCCACACATTGTGAGGAGAATTGTCCTTTTGAGTTTTCAGCACATCTGCTGGACCTGGAGCCATCTGTGCTGTAACTGAACGCTTGCTTATACTTGCCTGAATAAGTGGACGGCAGTATACAATCAGCAATTTGGAGTTGGTAATTTCTCAGCTAAATGCTGCCTCCCCTCTCTAAGCATCAAAGGCCCCTTCCCTCTGTCACCCCACTTCCTCATTCTTTCTGAGTGACGGCTACAGTTGAGGGAGAACCGTGCTTCAGATGCCACAGCCTCGCTCAATTGAAGTGGGCTGACGGCAGCATCCTTTTCATTCTCTTACGTTTACAAACCAGAACGGCTGAGCCCGGCATCAAAGAGCAGCTCCTTCTACCATTTATGCAGAAGGCAGCCAAAAGCGAGCACTCGAGACGCCCACACACCTCTGCTCAGCAGGCAGAGCTGTGCCACCTTGCTTTTCAGCCCTGGTACGATGCAGTCATACCCATCTGACCAAATTAATGAAAGCCTCATACCTCATGTTACGTTTGCTTCATGTTATGTTTTTTTCAGGTTGCATCCCGCGGCAACCCGGAAGTACTGGAAAGGTTACTTCCGGGTTTCGCTGCTCACGCATGCGCACAAGTGCCAAATCATGCCGTGCACCTGCACAGATACGGCACTTCAGGTTGAGGGCTTTTCCTGTTGCGAACGGGCCTCCGGAACAGATCCCGTTCGCAACCAGAGGTACCACTGTATTGTCTTTGACTAAATTCATGTTCATTTGTTCTTGGTCACTTTTGTAATTGAATGCACCTGGGCGAAATGGGATTGAATCAAATCTTAGACTGGCCTTAACCAACAAGGTAAATGGTTTTGGAGCGGTGTGTCATTGCATCCAAGTTGCCGCTATAACTCTTGGGAACAAAATGGCATCTGTGTTGGGCAGGCCCAGAAGCCTACATGCACAGCACATGCAAGGAAGTAATGGACTGCAGATTTTCTCAGAATTCTCTATAACCAGTTTCTTGTCTCCTTCTCTCCAACCCCCCCCCCAAAAAAAAAATAATTAAAAAAATGGGTGGGTGTGTTGGAGGATTGAGTGGGGACAGTGGGATTCTTCAGGTCCAGGCCCATTTTTCTGAGCTTTGAGAGAACACATAGGAAAAGACCACCTTTCTTCTTCTTCTTCTTCTTCTTCTTCTTCTTCTTCTTCTTCTTCTTCTTCTCAGAAATTTCCTAGGGAAAGCTTGGGAAGCCCATTCAAAATGTTGACCCCAAAATCTGACTGCCTGATGCCGCAGGCATTTTGAGGAGAACTCAAAAATATTGTGATAATTCTGGCTTTCAAAAAAATAATAATCTGTATTGTATATTTTGAGAACCATGTATGCTTCTGTTTGTTTTGCAAAATCTGAGCTCTGATAATTGGCATCTTCGGGAGATCTATGGACTTTTCAACCCTGTTACAAAGACATTGTCCATCTGTGATCATATTCCACGTGCTCACCAAAGCTTGAGAACTAAGGATTTTAAGAGAGCAAACCTCATTGAATTCTTTTTATTGTGGTCTTTCAACAGAGGTCAAAAGTAATGCACTCCTGCTAGAAAACCACTTTAAATGCTTTTCATATTTGTTGTGGGGGAACAGTGTCCTCTGATTAAAAGAGCCGTTTCAAAGCTTGAAGGGGTGATTTGTACTGCTGTCTCGAAATTAGATATGAAATTATATTGAGAAGGACAGACAAAGGAACTGTCTTTCCCCAAACGTTTCTGTCTGATCATTTTTGAGTTCTTCCCCAAGACTGTGCATTGTTTGCAGTGAAATAGCCCAGGCTTTTAGACCAAGATACAATACTTACTAATTTGTACTATTATTTCACAGTATTTACAGCCAGATTCCACAGAAGCTGGTCAGAGGAAAGACAACTAGGGTGGAATTCATAGCAATGCTAAAAAGGTCATTTCATCAGCACTAGTATTTCTGCTTGCTTGATGGAACACTCTCCCCTTCCCCCTACTCTTCTGGGGGTTCTCCTGATCCCCCCCATAGATGGTTGGGGGAACAGGATGATACAAGGGGAGAGACAAGTGGGGAGAAGTCCCATGTGCTTAGTGGGATTCATTCCGCTGACTCCCATTAGCAGATCTATTTAGTTCCCATCAGCCCTGATCACTGATCTTGCTAGATAGGGATGAAGGGAGTTGTAGTCCAAAAACAGCTGGGGACCCAAGTTTGGAAAACATTGATTTAGTTGAATCTAGCCCACTGATTTTAACTGGAATTAGGAAGGAGAAACAACACTGAATTTGGAAATAGGAATATAGAATTTGTAGTAGAAACATTCTGTAGGTTCTGCTAAGAGACCAGCTCCATTCAACACTCTTCCTCTCTGTAATATTTCCATTCCAACAGGTGATCATTCTAAAAACTACTATGTAACATTAAGAATGGTAGCTGAGGCTTCATCTTTTCTTCTTCCCTTCCATCCCTTTCGCCTTCTGAATACCCTGCAACATTTGTCCAATGAAAATAGGGATGTCCTATTCCATAATAATAATAATAACAACAATAAGAATAAGCTACCCGTTAAACATTAAATAACTTCCCTATTTAGGGATATGTTCAGATATCTTTTAAGGGTTTTAGTTACTTATTTCCTTGGCTCAGGAGTTGCCTAACTCCATACCCTCCAACATTTGTCTGATTAAAACAGGGACATCCTAAGTAAAAGTGGGACATTTCAGGATGAAATCAAAAACTGGGATGGCTTCTGTAAAACTGGGACTGTCCCTGGAAAATAGGGACACTTAGAAGGTCTGCTTTTGTGTTGTACCTTCTAAATAGAAAGCTTGCAGGCAGGGAATTAAAAAATTGATCTTATGGAAACCACTCTGGGAGTCCCCCCCCCAACTGAACAGCAGGGTGAAAATAATTTAAATTAGTTAATATATGACCAACAGACATAATGTGTATGTTGTCTCTTGGCTTGAGGTAGATGAAATGTTCCCTCAGGCCTCTTTAAAGGGACTTGGATTTTTTAATCCATGGAAATAAGCTACCAATGAGCTTTTCGAAGCAAAATATCATTTCTAATCTTCACCTCCCAGGGCACTGCTGATATGTGTCACTGCTTTGGACCATAACCACGAAGATGAAAATTGTAGATTCTTTAGAAAGAAAGTAGATTTTTTATTATTTTTTTAAAGGAGAGCAGTGATTCAACCACGAACTTCTTCGTGAGAGAGCTTCCCAGGAATGATAGAAAGAAATGTGGACAGACGTAATGATGAAATATTTCAGAGCAGGCCAAGCCTGGCCCTCCCATCAGGTTCACAAAAGTCTTCCCTTCGCATCACCTTCCCTCCCATTCGGGCCACATCATTTCAGGGATGTCGACATTAAGGCTAATTCAGAGAGCCGCAAAGATGATAAGTGGCTTGGAAAGCACTTGGCTCTCCCGAGTGTGACGCGGGCCTCTCCAGGGAGGCATGGAAAGTTGGTGCAGGGCTGTTGCCACCCATTTATAATTTTTATGGACTGCTCCTATTTAGGGAGGGCTCTGTCCATAATATGTAAACACTTGTTACTGAGAGCGTCAGCCCCTTATTCTGCATTGCCATAGATTTTGCATGAATGATGGATTGTGGAGGAGGCATTTGTCACCATGATAGATTAAAGCTGGAGCCTGGCTAAACTTTACTTTCATCTTGTCAAAAGCAACCAGATTCTGAGCTCCAAAGGCTCTGTCCTGAGGTACTCACCTTAAATTTCTGTAACTTGTTTTTATTATATTTATTTAGTTAACTGGGGGGGGGGGGAGAGAGAGATTAATTGCTTCTTTTAGTCTCTAAACCAGCCCATCATCACACAGATCCAAGGGAGGTTTGCCGGCACCAGTGCAACGGTCTCCCTCAGGAGACTGTGAAGGTTTTAATGCAGAGGTTGGATGGCCACCTGTCAAGGATGCTTTATTTGAGTTTCTTTCATTGCAGGGGTTTGGACTAGATGTCCCTAAATGACGGTTCTATGATTCTTTTATTCATGTCCAACCAATTGCCATGAAGCAATCAAGTTCATAAAACAAACCTTCCCCCCTCCGTTTAGTTCAACCAATCCAAATACCTCGATTTTCTTACGTAGTCCATTCCGGAAGACCGTTTGGGTTCTGAAATGTTCAAAAACCGAAAACTCAGTACAGAAGCCTCAAAACGGAAAACTCAGTATGGAAGCTGCATTTCATGTTCGACTTCCAAGGCGTGTTCAAAAACCGAAGCATTTACTTCTGGGTTGATGGCGTTAGAAAACCAAGATGTTCGTCAACGGAGACGTTCAAAAACCGAGGTACCACTGTACCTGCTTATAGTATAACGGGTGAAACACACAGCCTTCAAATGACCACCATTCCTCACCTTATCCAATGGCCTTAGTAAAGTCAGCACCCAACACACTGCTTCTTGGGTGCCCCCCCATAGTTTTGCCCTATTATTTTAATGGGGTTTCTTGGTTGTGTTATTTAGCAACCCTCTGCCTCCAGATTGGAGAAAGAACAACTCAGAGATTCTATTTGCAAGCAAGCAGCAGATATATTATGTTGAACAAACAGATAAAAGTACGAGCAGGATAGAAAAGTACCAAAAAACATGATTATTCTCTCTCTTGTGTAGCAGGGGTGGCATTCCAGAGCAGGGGCAGAATTTGGTCTTTTTAATTTCAGCGGCACTCTGGGTGAGCCCAAAATTTGGCGCACCCTGCCTCTTGCCTTCCGTTCTGCTCAATTCACTCCATCAACGTCTTGTGGTGCCCCCTAAGCTCAGCACCCTGCGCGTTGGAACTGGTTGCGCTGCCCTAAATCCACCTCTGTTCCAGAAGTGGCGGGGGTGGGGCAACGCACTTCCTCTGTAATTTGCAGTGCATGATAGGTAAAGGGACCAACTCTGGGGTTGCGGCGCTCATCTCGCTTTATTGGCCGAGGGAGTACAGCTTCCAGGTCATGTGGCCAGCATGACTAAGCCGCTTCTGGCGAACCAGAGCAGCGCACAGAAATGCTGTTTACCTTCCCGCCAGAACGGTACCTATTTATCTATTTGCACTTTGACATGCTTTCAAACTGCTAGGTTGGCAGGAGCAGGGACCGAGCAACAGGAGCTCACTCCATTGTGGGGATTCGAACCACTGACCTTCTGATTGGCAAGTCCTAGGCTCTGTGGTTTAACCCACAGAGCCACCCACATCCCACACAGTGCACCATAAGTATCCTGAAATATAGGGTAGTTCATAGCAGGCACACAAACTAATGAATATGTCACAAAAGGATGAAAAAATAGAGAGGGAAGAAGAAAACAAGAATTCCCAGCTACTCCTTCAATGGCCAATGAATGAGGCCAGCTTGGTTTCCTTCTCGCCATGACTTCTTCCTAGGAGGCAAGGAATGTAACCTCCCAGTGGCCTCTTGGGACTTGGCAGTGGCAAACCTCAAATTTCAACAGAATTCTGTATGACACCAAAATTCAGCTCCCCCTGCTTCTCACCTTTCATTACACATCTTAGTTGTAGTGCCCTCTGCAGTGTCCCTGAGGCTCTGCACCCAGTGCAACTGAACCAGTCACACACCCCCAAATCCACCCCTGGCCCATGGCAAAGACCCATGTGTGCCTTCCTTCAGCTCTGTAGTCCCTGGTAATGTGTAAACTTTTTTTTTTCCTGTGCAGGTTTTTAAATAAATACACAGATTAATGAGGGAATGGAATGGAATGTATTGATGCATGAATCCATGAAAAATTGGCCGGGTCTGGAAAAAAGACTTCTCTGCCCATCTTTAGTCGTGAGTCTTATGTAATCAGTGCCAGCCCTAGAGACTGTGTCTATATCAGAGCTCAGCAGGACAACACTACTTCTTTTTCCTGAGTTGTCACTTGGAATCCACCTCGGCGACCTCTGTGGGCCTCTGGTGCCCTGCTTCTTCCCATTTTCTTTGGTCTGGCTGATCCCTGGACCGTAGATATAAGTGAGCACTGCCAGGGGAACCATCTGTCTTCATTTTGTTACGCTTAATTCTCATGGATGTGTCACTGACTGCTTGTCCGATTTTCCTCCCACATGAAAACAGTGGTATGCTGATATTAGATTTTCTAACGTGCAGTTTCGCTAGCATTTTTCTAGAGTGATCTCAGTTCCTTAAATATAAAACACCGACAGATGGACACACACAAACATGCACATTACTAGATGCCTGCCCATCCCTCAATTCCTAGTTTTAGCAGTACAGAGCAGTTACTGGCTGCAACCCAAAATACGCTTTCCAGGAACAAGGAATGGGAGAACCTGTGAGTTTTGATTCTCCCAGTTTCTCATTCTTCCAGTCTTACCTTCAGCTCTGTACATCAGTTTGTTTGTTGTTTGTTCTAAAAGCCCTCATGAAAATCCATTAGCATTTCAAACAAACTTTTCCAAATATACATATTTGCATGCAATTTTGCTCAGTAAACACATTTTTGCAAGCAGTTTCTGCTAATGTTATTTTCACTAATATCTGAATTTTTATGCAGGCTTTACCCTAGTGTACACATTTATTGTCTGCCAAACTGAATTTCAAATTGTGAATGATGACTATATTTTGGTTCACGGATTGTTTCAGAAAGGGCCAATTGGGTAGTTTCACCTTTAAATGTGAACTGAATTGAATTTTCCCCTACCCCGCCCTCAATATGTACTAGGAACTTCATACCAGTTTTCTCCCCCTAGTAAACAGGTCTAGGATTAGGCTAAACGTGGAGAGAAGACTTTCTTATATTGCTGTTGTTGGAATCTGTCCGTCTCGAGAAACAATGGTGTTTGCCTGCAGGGGTGAAGTCAGACCGCTGTGTTAGCAGTACCTAGGTGACCTCCCCGGGTCACAATCCTGGGCAGTGTGTAGGGAGGTCCTGGGCTGCCCAGACAACAGGACCCCTCTCTCGGTCTCGTTGCTGTAGCCTATAGGAAAGCAGACTGTCAGGGAACTGACATCGGAGCTAGAGGCGGAGGGAAGGCTCTCAAATGATGCTGGAGAAGGGCCCAGCAGGGAGAGAGGCAGCTCCGCAGACGGGGAAGCAAATCAGCGCAACACCAGGGATATAGAGGGGCTGATGGGGGAATCGGCGAGAGGGCTCCAGGACTCTTCACCGGACACCAGCGAGGAGAGCACGGGTCCTCCGCTACTCACGCCCTCCCTGCGCAGAAGACTTCCGCACAGAGAGAGTAGGAGGAGACTGGGTGTCAAACAACTTTTATGTTGGAAAAGATTTAAGAAACGCCCACTGACGGATTCTGCTAGCGACTGAGGCAGCCACGAAGTGAAGGGCTGCCCAGACTGAAAGGTTTAGCAAGGCAACAAAGCCTGGAGAGGCGGCAACTTACGCAAGAGCAACCCATACACATTACACAGACCAATATGTTTGGCACCAGCATGGCTGCAGAAGTTGCTAGAAGGAGGCATACAAGATGCCATCCAGCTGCCTTAGGGACTCCACTCTGGGTTTGTGTGAGGTTTACTCCTTAGCCCTTTCTTCTCCCAAAGATATCCCACAAGGCAGCAGAGGTTTAGGATCTGCGCTTTCCTTCTCCTAGATGGGCTAACTTCCCAGGCTGATGAGCCCCATCTGCCTCTCTTTCTCATTTGGCGTCAAGTTACAAGGAAGGAGATTCTGACTAAACATCAGGAAGACCTTTCTGATCGTAAGAGCTGTTTGACATGGAACGGATTCCCTGAGATGGTGGTGGACTCACTTTCATCTGAGGTTTTTAAGCAGAAGTTGGATGGTCAACTGTCATGGATGCTTTAGTTGAGATTCCTGCACTGCAGCAGGTTGGACTGCATGACCCTCAATATACCTTCCAAGTCTACAGTTCTACGATTCTCATCACTCCTCACCTTCTTCTGAAAGTGTTCACTTAGGGAGGAAATCAATGTTATGCCAAGATGAGCATTTCAACTTGTCCGAATAGTAATCTCTCTTCTTCTCCCCAGTGCTTGTTCCAGGGGTTCTTCTGATACCCACGAGCCCATTTTGCGGGCACCGAGGAAGGGAAGGAAATCCCCGCTGTCCAAGCAAAACCTCCACCCCAGGGCTTCCACTGGGAGGACTCATTAGTTGAATCTCACCCTTAATCTCCTTTATGATAACCCTGTTCACCCCTTGACTCTTTATTCTTTCCCTTGCTCTGCTGCTACATTATTCTTGCATGTCCTTTCCATTTCCCTTCCTGCCCCCAACTTACTTGTCTTCAAGAGCATGGTAAATGTCTTGAAGTTAAATAGAGTGCTGGTAGCACTCTACTTAAAGCACATTGTCTGCAATTAAAAAAAATGGCAAAACTTTTTGAACTTGAAATAATAATAATGGCAACCTTATCCAGGCACCATTAGGTATAGCTTTATTTCCATTTTCAGCAGGTAAGGGGAGAGTACCCCTTCTTTCTCACATACCTTCCAAACATCCAGTTTAATGCCAGCTGCTTTAGCAATTGAGTGCAGAGAGCTCCCTTACATTCTCAGCCCCCGATTCTGTTTACTATGCTGAAGAGGCCCTTGTAAATTTGGGTAGAGTCTTCATTGTCATCTTTTGCCTTTGAATCTTTGGAGGAGTATGGAGGAGATTGCATAAAGCCTGCTACGTTGACAGGGTTATTGGACTCTGGCAAGACAATAGATGGGAACCTTGTGCACCGTGGCCTGTGCTGGGATCTTGAAGATGCAATTATGCATTTCATCTGCCTGAAATGAAAGCGACAGGATCTGTGAGTCTGACTGTAGACTCTGAAAAGAAAAATTAAAATAATAAAATGGGGTTTAAAAAATGTTCCACAAGAAAATGCCACTGATGGATCCGTTGTTGTTGTTTTAGATGTTGTTGTTTAAAAAATTGCTTTGGAATTATTTATGTTTTATGTTTGTCAGTTTGGTTTCTTTTGTTTTTGCTTTCCTGCATTTCCATAAAACTCCCTGATGTCCACCTTTGTTTAGAATCCCAGATTTTCAAAAAGGGGGGGGGGGAAAGGTTGCATGGGGAGGGGGCAAAGAGAGAGAATAGATGACATTGCAGGTTATTGCCATTTGATGCATTTGGAGTTGGCGTTTTAAAATATTCATTTCAGATCAGAAGTGATGTATTTTCTGGAGACGTGAGTGGTTTATAACTGCCAGCATTGACTTTAAATTTAATGACACAAAGAATGTCACGTACATGTGACACAGCCATCACTCCCTTCATTGTAATGCAACTTTGTGACACAGGCGACACAATTTGTATGCGCGCTCCCATGCAAATAATGTCATTTGAATCCTTTTAACAGGAGATAATGACACAAAATTCCAGGAGTACAGGGAACAAGCCATGAAATAAGGACTTTCAAGTGACAAATGGCAAGTTTCCTTCCTTATTTACATTTCTCTAATTTCCCCCCTTCTTCTTATTGCTGGAGGCCAGGGATACCCACAGGAATGGTCAGGGGGGGAATGGGGACTGCAGACACCTTCATGTCCCCCACAATACAGGATCTGGATGGAGGGACTGTCCCGCCGGGCCACACTCCAAAGTTGCATTGATATTTTTCCCCCCCATTTCATCCTAAGTATGAACACACACACATAAAAGAAAATGAAAACTTTTCAGCTGGTTGCTGCAAAAGGTGGCTCCCATTGGAACATTAAAAAGCTGCCTTTCGCTGTATCAGAGACTGTCCATCCATCAAGCCCAGTATTGGTAGTATGACTGGCCGCATCTCTCTGTGGTCCCAGGTAGGACGTCATCCTTCTCAGGTCTGTTTAAGTGGAGATGCCAGAGATGGAGCCCAGGATGTCCATTCTCAAGATGCCAAGGTGTGGCCTGAAGGCATATGAGGCTGCCACTTTGCAGGGGTGGAGGAAGGGGTGTGTGGTGGGGGCGGACCAGCCCAGGTGTCTTCTCTGAGGGGGGTGACATTTGGCGCGCCGCCTGCCTGCGACTCCCAAGCCTACCCGAGCCGTCGGGGGAAGGGGGGAGCTGAGATGCTTTGCCGGCAGCATTCCTCCCCTTCCCCCTTCATTTTGACAGTTCAGGGGAGGCTTGGGAGTTGCGGGCGGGCGGTGCGCCAAATGTCTGCCATCGACAATTCGCTCTGTCCCCCAGGGCAGCTCACTCCACCCCCGGCTGCAGGGCTCGCACGCTGCTCCGTGCACCCGAGCGGCTATCCCGCGCCTGGGAGGGCACCCTCCGTGCCCCGACCCTCTCGGGAGTGTGCCCTTCTTGGGCAGTGCAGGCATATGCTGTGCCGCTACCACTTTGTTGCAACTGGCTAGGGTGTGGATGAGTGACTTCCTGGGAGCCAAATGTAGGCCACCTTCAGTTTCATGACCAAAGAAAGGTAGAGTGCAAATACAGGAAAAGCAAATAAAGAAACAACTTGCTTTTAAAACAGTTTACAAAAGGCAGTTATTTAAAGCATGGCTCTTTAGGAGGGCTCTCTGGGAGCGCATTTGGCTAAGTATCCTCTTCTCTTATTATGTTGATGCTGTTTGCTTTAAGATCACTGCATTGTGAATTGTTGCTGTTTTCCTTTACTGGTTAATTTGTGCTTGGATTGCTGTTTGCTATTGTGGATTTTCAGCATTTTATAGCTTGCATGATATTTTAATTTGTGGGCTGCCCAGAATTCCGTTTTTTGCTTTGTTTTTTAACAGACATGGATTTGTGTGTGTGTGTATGTCTGCCATATGGATAGTGACAGACTCTCAGGTGATATGTTGTAAGCTACGGGTTGGCTGTGATAGCCTGCGGCTTTTGGTGGGTAACACCAAACTGCTGGTGTGATTTTCAATTTATTTAAGACAGGGGCGTGTAATTTATGGCCGTCCCAATGTCACTGGACCACACTTCCCAGCATTCCTTACTGTTGGCTATGCTGGTTGGAACTAGTCAAAGTTGCAGTGCAGGCAACAACCGATTCACGTGTGTCCAACTGACATGCAACCGTGCATATGTGCATCACAGCAACCCGGAAGTGACTAGAAAAGGGGTGGAACAGGGCGGAATGGGCGTACACACACACCACTGTTGCATGTGATGATCTGGAACCATAGGAGCCATCTCCTAGGGGCTGAGGTCCCTTCGGGTCCCCAATGGACCAGCTTACACTGTTTCTTGCTGATTGTAACAAATAGGTTGACTGGTAATGGGGAAGTGTCTCCCTCAGATACTTGGTTCCCCAGCCATTAAAATCTTTATATGCTAATAGCTTAGCCATGAATTGGTCTCGGAAGCTTGCTGGCAGCCTGTCACTTTTCTATATTTACATGTCCTTTTCTCCATTCTCCTTTTCCAGCCATTCCATTCCTTTCCGTTCTCTCATCCCTCAACAGTCAGGTACACATATGGCGTGCCTATATTAAATTTGCATTTTTGTCAGGATCGATGGAATACTTTGATTGCTAATGTCAGCAGATGATGGTGGTGTTTTTTTTCTTCTTGTTATGCTTTGACAAATAAAATTTAAATAAAACAAACTACCAGTTTACCTTCTGTGGGCACTGAGTTGGTCTTTTTTCAGGGTGTGGGGCTCAGTTGTTTTGTTTTTTTAAAGATTATTGTTGTTCTACAAACCTCAAGGTTACCTTGAATCTGCTGGTACCTTCCTCTTGTTGCCGTTCTCAGTACATAAGCAATAAAACTTGAAGAACTGAATCAGAATCAGTGAGGATGGTTTCTTTACTTTTCTTCCATTTTAGGAAGATAGGAACCTGCCTTATATGGAATTGGACCATGAGTCCATCTTGATCAGGGTTTCCCAAACTTGGGCCTTTTGGATTACAAATCCCATCATCCCTGACCACGGGTCCTGCTAGCTAGGGATCATGGTAGTTGTAGTCCAACAGCAGCTGGAGACCCAAGTTTAGGAAACTCTTATTTAGATAAATATTGTCTACACTGAGTGGCAGTGACTCACCAGGGTTTCAGACAGGATAATTCCCAGCCCTGCCTAGAGATGTTGGTGATTGAATCTGGGATGTTCTGCATGCAAAGAAGACGCTTCCCCACTAAATAAAACATCTTAGAGTTTTAGATGAATGCTGTGTTGCTTAGGACACACAGTTGGTTTCTTTTATTTGCCTACTTGAGCGACCATAATGCCCACAAATAAATAAATAGCAGTATCCAAGGACAGAGAGAGAGAGAGAGAGAGAGAGAGAGAGAGAGAGAGAGAGAGAGAGAGAGAGAGGTGTTTTTCTTCTTCTTCCTGTTGCAGCAGAGATATCATGTTTAGGCTAGAGATGCTCAGATAGTGCCTTTTGGATAGACTCTGTTCTGTTAGTCCTTGTTTATTGACTCAAGCGTGTCTCTTTATTTCCGAGTGAACTGAAATGCATCATTAAGTGAATGGAAAAATAACACATAATAGCTCCACTTCTTTTTCCCTGTGTAATTTTACTAGCTTTAAGTAGGATGGTTTGCAAAAGGGGGGGGACACAATTGCACAGAAAACGCATTTCCCCTCTTCGTTTATGTATGAACATCTTTCTTTTTCCTCAGAAGGAATGTTGGCTGTCTCCTACTCTATAATCAAAAATGGGATTTGCCATATACTGAATGAGACCACTCACCTATTAAGTGCAACACCTTCCATCATCTGCATTTGGTCTATATAATTGTGCAGCAAACGTGATATACACAGTTAAAAACTGCCTCAGATTCTGTTGCAGCTTGGAAATTCAAGGAGATCACAGAGATTCAAAAAGTCTCAGCCATCCAGATTTCCCCTTTGCAATGATTTTGAAGGCCCACAGTACACCTTGCAATTTGTATGTCTTGAGTTGTGCTAGAGGGCTTTGACACTTGCATCTTGAGGAAATGATGGCTATTCATTTAGTCTGGGGGTTCCAATATGGTACGTTCCAGAGGTTTGTACTACAACTCCCATCATTCCCGACCATTGCCCATGCTGGCTGGGGCTGATAAGCATTGTGGTCAACAACATCCGAAGGGCTCCACATTGGTTACCCTTGGTTTAGTCAAATAAATGACATGAATAAAATTGTATTTCTAGATCTGGCAAGAAGCCCTTTTCAGGCATGTACTATAGAAAACTCCTATGAGTTACATGACATTGTGAATATCATTTCTTAGTATATAATAAAATTGCAAGGATGTTGTCATGCAGCAGTCTATGTGGCTGGCTGTTGGTGACCATGCAAACTACAGTGTAATGACAAAACAGCAGGCGAGTAGGAGAGGGAGGCAGGCAGAGAGAGTGAGTGAGCAAGTAAGTGGGTGACTCAGATGGACAGGCTGGTGGAGAGAACTGGCAGGCGAGTGGGCAGGCAGGCAAGAGATTGGTGAGGGTGGAGCAAGTGAGCAGTGTTGGTATTGGCCGGCCCAGGCAAGCCACAGAGGAACATGTAGGAAGGTTGGGGCAGCCCCTCAGCATCAATCCTACTCTGCTGCCAACCTCACATCTTTCTCTTCTACATTCCTCTCCCCACACCAGTGGCATAGGGAAGGTATAAGCTATCCCACACTGATCCTAGCCATGGGGTGGCTTAGCCTTAGACCTTCCTCTTTCCATTTCATGCTGCTACTGCCACTTTCAGGGAAGAGGGGAAAGAAGGAAAGTATTTCCCCTTCTTCTACTCCACTTGCTGTTGCTGTTGAAGGCAAAAGATGAAAACCAAGCGCTTAAAATATGTTGAATTTGATAATACTGTGGTCACTATTCCTATATGGTTGATCAACACTTTCTTCTTACACCAGGTTCTGAGTAAGTCTTTGGTCACCTCTCCACTGGTCAGTTCTATGTTCAAATGTTCTAGAGCATAGTCATTCAGAAATTTATGGAAATATACTGCATATTTGATGAGATTGGGGGTAAATGAAGTCACCCAGGACTCCTTTAGATGTTTCCTATGGTTTGCCTGGGATTTTTTTGACAGGGGGTGGGCACATGGATTTATATCGACACAAAATGTATCAAATTATTTTCCATTCCAAAGCCATGGTCATTCCTCCTCCTCCTCCTCCTCCTCCTCCTCCTCCTCCTCCTCTTCTTCTTCTTCTTCTTTCGAAAAAAGGAATATGGATTGCCCCTCTAGATTTTCTAAATGTTCATTTTAGTTCTCCTTATATAGTTCACAAATCACATTACATTTTACACTTCTCTTATAGAAATTATCCTGTGTGTATGAAGCCAAAGACAGCCAAATGAATGTGTGTGCTTGTGCTTTCTAAATAAATGCAATTCATAAATAAAAGAAACACAGTTAATAAAGACCGAAAACAAAAATATATATAAAGAACAAAGGGGGCACCTAAAGCTTGTGGCAGTGTCAATTTGGCCCTAATGACCCTCTTCTAAAACGTATTTATCTGGAAGTAACACACACATTTCAATGACACTTATTTGCCTCTTATTTCCAAGGATGTATGATTATAATTGGTTTGTTTAAGCTATAACTACACTACACATAAGAGTGCATTCTCAATTTCATTGTGATGTTTCAAGGTTAAGGGAGATATCCTAGAGGTAAAACTATGAGAGAGCTACAAACATCACAGTCCTGATTCAGGTCTAAAACTGAACTAATTTTTCACTCTAACTTCGAGTACAAGGTTGATTGCGGAAGGGGATTTGCCATAAAGGTGCCAAAGGATAGAGAGGCACCTATCTGCATCCGTAAGGAATCATAGCCAATGAAGGATTTTCATTTTTATTGGAAGTTTGGGCTGTGCGTTGCTATTTTTTCCTTGTCCATGTGGGAAGTGGCACATTGAAACATGTTCACCACCTTTTCTGGCCACCTTGAAAATGAGTGTGAGCACTGGCCGGGTGTTCAGATTTCAAACAGAGAATTTTATCAACAATGAACTACGTTCCAAATTTCATTCCTATACTTCCATATCTCTGAGGCAGATACAGGGCCGGATTTAGGTTTGATGAGGCCCTAAGCTACTGAAGGTAATGGGGCCCTTTATATGTCCAGCTGTCCTTTGTCAACAACAAATTTTAGTGTATTTTTGGTCTTTGTTGGAAGCCGCCCAGAGTGGTTGAGGAAACCCAGCCAGATGGGTAGGGTACAAATAATAAATTATTATTATTATTATTATTATTGCTGTTTTTTGTGTTGAATATATGCTATATGGTAATTTATGGACCTAATAGGTATCTAAAGCCATTTGGCACTGTTGCTGTATATAGGTTTTATTTTATTTGTTTTTTATCTTTTATTCTGGGAATGTACATCCAGGGTTTTCCCCTTTAAATTTTTTGGGGGCCTCCAAGAGAGTGGCGCCCTAAGCTATAGCTTTTTTTAGCTTATACGTGAATCTGTTACACGGCAGATCCTGCATCCAAAGCAAGAATTATGTTGCAAATGCAGGAGATCTGAGGAGGACAAAGGCCAGAGGGGGAGTCCCATCACACAAGCAGAAATCCTTGCACTGATGGAACTCCTTGCTGACTGAGATCAGACGGGCCTCTCCCCTGCTGAACCTCAGATGCTTGGTGAATAATTGTTTTCTTTAGGAATTTCCTGATTTTATGGTTACTTTCAACTGGTTTCGTCATTTACATCTTTTTTTGGTAACCCCGCTTTTCAACATGGTGTTAAGCATTATATGTTAAACATTAGACAAATCAAATAAATATAACCTCCCCACAGGAAAACCATGGCAAATGTTCAATAAAATATTGATGGGAAGACATCATGTAACCTCCATGCAAAATTTGAGCAAGCAAATCAGGACGGATGCTCAATAAACAGGTCATCTGAATGAGCCCTTCGTTGCAGATCCTTAAATCTTATGAACCAACATAATAATCTCTCTGCAACGGGAGAAGTCACAGCTGCATGAATACTCTGAAATGCGGGCAGGCAAGTTTTTCAACGGATCCCGAAGAATCTACAGGATTTCATCTGCTCCGCCAGCTGTCGCCCACACTAGCTTTGAGTATGGGTTTCTCACCGAAATGTGATTAAAAATGCCCTTTTGGAGGTCCCTGTGATACAGATATACAGAGTACCTCTCAATTCTTTCCAGACTTTGAGGTCAGACAGTGACCAGACACGCAAATAACAGTCAAATTATGCAGGAAGTTGTCAAAGGAGTCCTAGCGCAGGCAGGGCTGACCTTTGAACTCTCTCCATGTCAAAGGGCCGGTTCAAGTTACTTTATAGTAATCTGTCACCATGGCAACCCTTCCGAGTGAATCAATTTGTAGACTTTGCTTCTAAAGCTTTCCTCCTACCTTTGCATGAAGAGATGAATATATATATATATATATTTGTGTGAGAGAGTGTGTACACACACACACACAGAATAAACACAACAACCAGAATGAATGAATGAACGAACGAATGAACGAATGAATGAATGGACAGAGGAAAGGACATGATCCAGTAGTCAGTAGTACACAATATTGGTTGCCTGGCTTATCACTATTCATTGCAGTGGGATTGCACAGGAGACATTTGCAATGAATTGTGCCTCATGACAATTTAACTTTCAGAATGATTGTGCAGTGTGTGAAAACACCCCCACCACTTTCTTATTCCTGCTAGCATATATAAAAATATAGGACTGTGTTGTGTTGCTGGTTTACAAGGGTGGGGGCTTGGTTCCGTTCTTACCATCTGGAAAGGCAACTACCTGGATTCACCCTGGAATAAAATTTTACAAATACGGGAAATCACACCTCCCTCAGACACTTTTAGATCTTGATTCTAATTATTTTTTCCTGTTTTTAAAAAATAATTATTGATAATAATTATAATGTACTCTTAACAGCTTGGCTGGTCGTATGTAAAACAAAACATTGCCACAACAAACAAATCAAAAACACAACATGATCAAACTCTCTAGGTAAATCAATCCTTAATGTATTGCATACTAATACAAATTCAGAAATACCCTATGCCTCAGTCATTAAAATCTAAAAACATTTAGCAGAGCAATCCAACCCACCCACCACCATCCACCATGGTGGAAGGGGTATGCCTGTTGTGGCATAAGTCCCTGCGTTCTGACTGTGGCAGGGAGAAGTTACTGGGATCCACAGGACCCTAAGGTGGTCCAGCTCCTGGCAATGGACCCAATCCTGGCCTCTCAATTGTACCAGCCTGGAAGAGGTGTGGTGAGCAAACTGGATTTTCCTGTCCCCCACCTTCCACCCTGGCCAGTATGAGTGGGAGGGTTCTGCATGCAGTTGTGGCTGAGAGAGACCAAAAAATAAATTTCAAAAATCATCTCACTCAAGAGTCGTCTGAGCAACAAGAGAAGCCAGAAGATCGTTGGAAGAAGGAAGGAGTTCTTCTCTGGCTTGAATTAAAATCTGAGTCAGAGAAGAACTCAGGACTGAGAATGCTCCCCTCATTCTTAAAAGTGAGCACTGCAAGCCACCAAAGAACATATTTAAAGAAAAGAATATGAGGATGGATTTAAGAAGTTTTATACAAATATTGAGTATTCTTAATTATGTTCGGAACGTATCATTTCCCCCTAGAAATCGGCCAGTACTTTAATAGAGAGAACAGTGCATTGGCGTAATGAGGGAGAATACTTAATGATCAGTTTTTATTGCTATTTTTGTGGGGTTTTTATTATGGTGCATTTTCATAAACCAATATTTAAGCATTAGGGGCAGAATAGTTGTAATTTTACAGATGAGCAATTTTTAGAGTATCCAACTCTGATTCTAAAGGTCTCAGTCAATGAGGCAATTCCAACTTTTATTTGAGCTGGTATAAATTCAAGACCACCCAGTGAAATCAGGGGAAGTTACTTTAGATTGTTATCAGCTGCTTAACTCAATGCATGATGAGTCCTCGTGTTCTTCCGTCCTTCGACAATCTGGCTTTGCTGTGTTCTGTACTGGCTTCTTATTTGCAAAAACAGCTTTCTAGTGTACCCATGTAGATGAACAGCCATATGCTGAGGCTGGTACTATACGTTTAGGAAAGCGGTCGTGATTGTGCCACACAACTCTGCCTCCTTGGGACAGTGGCCTGTTTCTTTTAGATGACGTGTCTATCTCCTCATTGCTATCATCACAACTTCCTCCTCCTCCAAAAGAAGTTCCTTTATCATCCCTAGCCCAGCTGAATGTATGTTGATTGGTGGGAGAATGTGGAATGCATATTATTGGCCTCTGTGTGGAGTGAGAGCTATGGTAATAGTGGTTGTAAGAGTGGGAATGTCTGTAGTACCACAGATGAGAGGTGGGGTCAAGGTACCTGGATGCATGAAGATTGAATCTTGCGTCTGAGCTATTGGAAATGGACCCTTCTGGAGCAGTTGAATCTTTCGCATACTAATTTTTATTTCTAGGTTAGACAATATTCTTTCCTGGTTGGTTTTAAGTTGTTAAATTAGGCTTGTTTATTTGTATTATTTTATACAAACAGGTGTGGGTTGATATTTTTATATTGATTGATTGATAATATTTCTAACTGCTGATATTATTTCTAATTGTTTCTACATATACATACACACAGAAAAAAAGAGAATTGTTCTCTTGATATGTTGTGAGCCACTTTTTATTATTATTATCTTTATTGCAAAACATACAACACAAATAGACAAAAACAATACCACAATGACAACTAAACTTTAACTGACTACACATCATCTAACATTACACATATTTTTTTACTTCCGAGTCACCTCGTTGTGTTTTCTAAATATTCTTAACCTATACGCACTTCCTGTTATATCAATTACATATCAAGATTTTTTCCCCACGTTTATAATTTTCTTTAATATTTAAGACTCAATCTATACTTGTCAGGAGATTTGCATTTTCACAATATGGTTTTAAATATTATTTAAGTATTGTCCATTCTTTGCTCACTTTCTGATTTGAGTTTCCTTCCTCTTATTTTCCCAGTCATTTTCGCAAGTTCCAGGTATTCTATCATCTTCACCTGCCAGTCAAGCTTGTGTTGTGAGCCACTTTGGGCACAATTTTGCCGGAAAGTGGTATACAAATAAACTGATAATTATGACGATTGCAGTCACCACCTGCCAACGAGCAAGCAAGTAGCAACATCTCCAGCTGCTCACTGCTGTTACCTGTGTCAGAGCAAATGACAGATGGACTTGCAAGCATGTCACCATGGTGAAGAGAAGCAAAAGTCCTGGCAAATGTGGCCATTGAAACGTGGGACCTCGGCACATGACTGGCCATGCTGGCCCTGACATCAACCCTGTGTGCAGCAGGAGCTCTCTGAAAATACCTACATGCAGCCAATCATTGAACAGGAGGCCCTTCTCTTGGTCCTGCCACCCTCACAGGCATGCCTGGTGGGGACCCTGAAAAAGGGTCTTCTTGGTGGCTGCCCCCAGGTTCTGGAACTCCTTTCCTGGAGACACTAGACAGGCTCCCTCCTTGTTGTCCTTCCACCAGCAGGTGAAGACCTTCTTGTTCCAAGAGGCTTTGGGAACTGACTGTTTTTAATGCCCGGGCTGGTGCCAGGCAGTTTTTATTGTAATTATTTGTATGTTTTAAACAGATTTTAATATATGTATGCAGTTTAAATTCTATTGATGTTTAATGGTTCACAATGATTTTTTTCTCTCCCTTTTGTTTGTAGAGATTCTTGTTTTTATCTGTAAGCTGCCTTGAGTCCTGTCAGGAAAAAAAGGTGTTTTGTAAATAAATAAATAGCAACAACAGAATGGGCAAGTTGCTATCGAGTGGCTGGGGAAACCCAGCCAGATGGGTGGGGTAGAATTTATTATTATTATTATTATTATTATTATTATTATTATTATTATGTACGGAAGTTTTTAATGTTTAATAGGTTATTGTATTTTAGTGTTCTGTTGGAAGCTGCCCAGAGTGGCCACCCAGCCAGGTGGGCGGGGTATAAATAATAAATTATTATTATTATTATTATTATTATTATTATTATTATTATTATTATTATTATTATTAATTTCATTTAAAGCCAACTTGTTTTCAAGTGATTGGCTGCAGGGCAGAGGTGAAATCACACACACAACTGGCTGCATGCATGCTTCTTTCTCTGTACCTCCAGCCATTCTATGTATATTTAGGATATTTGGGATATTTAAATAGGCCTCTTAATAACTGGAAGCAGGCCTGTCTTACAGTTCTCTTATCTCCTCAGCTGTTGCCTGAGCAAATGCTCGCTAATCTTTTTTCCCCTCCCGATTTCCTCTTCCAGGAACACTCTGAAGTTTCTCTTGCGTCTGCCAAGGTTTTGCTCTTTCCCTCTTAGTGGGACTGCTGTGCTAACACCGGTGTGAAATAAGTAGAAAAGAAGTGCTTGTTTATGCACAGTGGTTGATTGTCGTTTTGGCAAGCTGCGTGCGATGGGACGGGCCTTGTTTAACGCATTCGGAAAAGTTTTCCTTGAGACAGCCAGAAACTTTTTTTCCTTTTTCTTTTTTGCAAGTGCTCTTTTCCTCTAAAATCAGACCGCAAGCGGTGCAGTGCGCCAAAAGTATTAAGCATCTTCAAGTATTTTAAAGATTCTTTTAAATCGGGCGCTATCAGGAGTGGGGCATGTGGGAAAATAGTTTTCACCATGGGGACTGGACACAGGACATGGTGAGATGGGCTGAAGGTTGCTGTATCTCAAAAATGAATTTCTTATGTATTCAAAGCTGAAGTAGTTATGCTTTCAGTAATTCCAACAACAACAACAACATTGCATCTTTTGAATATTCATTCACCAGTGATTTTCTGAATATTTATAGCAAGAGGGAAGGGATTTGAAATAATTTATTTATTGTACTCTACCACTGTGGGCAGCGTCCAACAGTATATGAAAGAACAAAACAAAACATCACATATTCAAAGCTTCCCAATACAGTTGTACCTCTGCTTACATATCCCTCTGGATATGTAAACTTTGGGTTGTGAATGTGGCAGGTTTTGCTGTGCGCGCATGCACAGAAGCGCTCTGTGCACCACACGCGTGCGCAGAAGGACACCTCCAGTTATGAAGTTTTCAGGATGCAGCCGGGCCTCTGGAACGAATCCTGTTCGTAACCGTAGGTACCACTGTATATTGTTGTTATTGTTAATTTTGTATATCACCCTTCATCCAAAGATCACAGGGTGGTTAAAAAAACATAAAAATGAAAACACAAAATACATAGAAAAATGAAAGCAAAACAAACCAATAACCCCTCTCCCGCAGACACATTTCAAAGGCCATAGACTGTTAATCAGCCAAATGACTGATGTCACATAGAGGAGGGAGGATGTCACATAGAGGAGGGAGAAAGGTTGTTTTCTGCTGCTCCAGAGAAGCGGACATGGAGCAATGGATCCAAACTACAAGAAAGAAGATTCCACCTAAACATTAGGAAGAACTTCCTGACTGTAAGAGCTGTTTGACAGTGGAATTTGCTGCCAAGGAGTGTGGTGGAGTCTCCTTCTTTGGAGGTATTTAAGCAGAGGCTTGACAACCATATGTCAGGAGTGCTCTGATGGTGTTTCCTGCTTGGCAGGGGGTTGGACTCGATGGCCCTTGTGGTCTCTTCCAACTCTATGATTCTATGACTGGTTGAAGAGAAACGTTTTCACCAGGTGCCTAAAGATATGTAATGAAGATGCCCGGTGAGCTGCTCTAGGGAGAGCATTCGACAAATGGGGAGCAACTGCAGAACAGGTTCATTCCAGGGTTGCCACCCTCTAGAAGTCTCATGGGGGAGACATATGAAGAAGGGCCTCATCAGGCAATGACATTTCCACCTGCCTTGCCCCCCCCCCCCAGCCTTTCCCACACTATGACTTTGAGAACAATAGCAGCAATGGCGAAGAGGAGTTCAGGGGTGTTTTTAAATAATAATAATAATAATAATAATAATAATAATAATAATAATAATAATAATAATAATAATAATAATAATAATAGCGTTATAAATTGTGCATCTTTGTTTCTCAATTTGATCCTTTTACATGGTTGTGCATGTTTTGTGGTATTTTATGCATTGTGATTTGCTATTACTTCTCTTGGTTATAGATTGGTAATTCTTTATTGTGGTTGATAAGTGTGAGTTGTTTCATTAATATTATTATTTGTTGATGTTTAATTTTACTGTTCGATTTTGACATATTAATATTGCTTTATTTGATACAACTTGTTTGTTTTAAAGTTATTGTGACTTTTATATTGGATCAGATTGTTGCTATTAATGTTTGGTGTATTATTGTGTTTCTATGTGTTGTCCAGTGTGAGGATGCTGGACTCGATGTACCTCTGATCTGATCTAGTGGTTGGTCTCTGTGTGTGTGTCTATAGCTCTATAATGTTAAAGAAAAAGTGAGCTGTTTGGTACATGGAATTTTTTTAATATATTTTTTTTGTGACCGGGGAAAATTGTCAAGTGCAACTTATTATGTGACACCTGCAAGAATCATCTTTTTTGTGAAAAGCTGGTTGACTTGAAACCATCTCCATGCTGATTAAAGTCAGGCAAAAAGCCCAAATCCCCAAGTACTAATTTAACAGCTTGAAAAATGGAAACAGGGCAGAACTGAAGGGGGAGTGGCGGGCTGAGATTTCAAAATGAAACTAAATGTAGCACCAAAGTTAAAAAGTATGCCTAACTTCCTTTTGTAGGTCTTTTTAGTGAAGATCTTTAACATACATCAAGGAAGGAGAGTTGCGTTTGCAGATTCCGTTGCCTTCACATGTGCAAGGCTATGATAAAGAGGCACTTGTTCCTAATCCGTCACACCCTGTCTCATGGTCACCTCAGGCTACGGAGAATTTTATCTGTGCCACCAGCTTTGCTTGAATAAAAAGATGTATCTAGCCCTCATGGTTGTGAAGGAAATGCTCAAAACATGACTGCTGTTTTGTTTCGCTGAGCAAAACATTCCCATTTGGAGCCACTCTTGCTACACACAACTTATTGGGATCACACTCACTGAAACAGGTATGTTATTTTTTTGTTGTCGTTGCTGCAGTTGCGATGGGGAAAAGGCACCCCTGCTATACGCATTCGCCTCACAAAGATGCTTAAAGTTCAGAAGCCCCATCTACCTTGGCAGATGTCGACCGTAGAGTAGAGCCCCCTGTAAAGGCAGGGAAAGTCCTAGCCTGGTTTATTAACATAGCTTCATTAGAATGCACTGAGCAGCCTTCCATTTCCTCTTCTTCCTTTTCCCAAGCAAGAAAACATCACAGACGACTTTCCACCACATGTTTGTTAATATAAAAATTACCATATCAATAACATGCCATTACCAGAGGAAGGTTGTCCGTCTCTGAAGGTTTCACATCATTGTCAGGCCAGATCAGAAGCACGTCTTGGTCCAGGGTGGTTTCCCCTTCTTCCTCTCTTCTTTTCTGCCCCCCTCCCCATCTTCAGTTTGCCACAGCGCGGTTTTTCTTTTTTTCTTTTCTCCTTGGCAATAAATGCAGCATCGAGGCACTCAAACCATGTTGAACCCACAGATTGGGTGGGGAGAACTCCCAGCTAAACCTCCTGGTGGAAAATGAAGAGCTTCCAAGCTCTGAACTAGAGACTGTGGGACACTCCAACCTTTCTGGTGGGGGAATCTGAATTGTCCCACCAAATGTCCAACTTTACTAAACTATTGTAATAGGAAGCTGAGTGGCTTTGTGTGCAGAAGTGTCAAGGTTCAATTATGCAGGTAGGGGTTGGATAGAACTCTGGCTACAGAGCTAGGGCAAGTCAGTGTACACAATACTGAACCAGGTGAGCCAATGGGCCAACCCAATCTAAGACAGCTTCCAAGTAGGGCTACCTTTGAAGATGGTTGAGAAGCTTCTGATGGTTTAAATTTGAGCTGTCAGAATGTTTGGGAGAGCTAGGTGGCAGTAGCAAATGGTGGGGCGGGGTAGTGGTGCTCACCTGATCTCCTAATCACTGAGTTTCTGCTGCCTGCCAGGAAGGAGAGGAGGAAGAGAGAGGTGGTGGGGATCTGGCACAGTGCAAATGCACCAAGGGAGCCAATCTGTTCTTTTGATTTGCAGTATGTTGACCTTCCTCTTGTCCCACCCCTTTCCCTCTCCTTCCCAGTAAGCAACAACAACACTGCTGTTGGGAGGCCAGGTAAGCACTGTTGCCCTACCACTGCTACTGCTAGGCAGTGTTGATGATATTGCATGGGTTTTGCATCAGTTACCAAACTCAGATAGCAGTTTACTATTTTCCTTTAAGGGATGCGGGTGGCGCTGTGGGTTAAACCACAGAGCCTACGACTTGCCAATCAGAAGGTCGGCAGTCTGAATCCCTGCAACGGGGTGAGCTCCCGTTGTTTGGTCTCACCTCCTGCCCACCTAGCAGTTCTAAAGCACATCAAGTGCAAGTAGATAAATAGCTACCACTCTGGCGGGAAGGTAAACGGCGTTTCCATGCACTGCTCTGGTTCGCCAGAAGCGGCTTAGTCATGCCGGCCACATGACCCGGAAGCTGTACACCGGCTCCCTCGGCCAATAAAGCAAGATGAGCACCGCAACCCCAGAGTCGGTCATGACTGGACCTAATGGTCAGGGGTCCCTTTACCTTTACTTTCCTTTAAATTCCTGAAGGCTTTGGGTTCAGGTCATTTGAAGGAAACGACCTTAAGATCTGTTACAAACCAGGAGCAAGGGCACTTTCAGGTGCCAAAACTCTCAGCTATTTGCTGAGTGTTGTAGTGCTGCGCCAAAAATCTCTCCTGTGCTTTCAGCACCACCATGATTCCTGGTCAAAATCGTCAAAGGAGCAGGGATCTGGGTGAGATTCTTATGAGTGGGATGTGGAGGTTTTGTTGCAATTACAGAGAGGTGTTTGTGAGTGTCCTTCCTTACATTCAACAAATCATCTACTCACACTCTGCAACAGTATCAGGTGCCTGGTCTTACAGAAGAGGCCAGCCAATAGTTTTCAGGGGTTTGGAAGAAGCATAGGCTGGGAATGTTGCAGCCAGCCAATAGCTGATTGGAGGGGGGCAGAGGCCAGCTGCTCATATGCACCGCCTCTTAAGATAACTTGTCCAAAATGAAAATATGAAAGGCAACTTAGAAAGACACAGGATTAAAAAGCAAAACGAAACAGCAGCCTGTTTTGCAGGGCCAAAGAAACCCTGGGTTATTTATTTATTTTACATATTTATGAATTGCCTATAACCATAGATCTCTAAGCGATTTATAGCAGAGTAAACTACAGAATAACATACGTCATAAATAAGAGAGTAGAGTACTAAAACTGACCAGATAAAATTAATGTTCCGGAAATGCTTGCTGAAATAAAAAAATATTTTCATGGCACGTCGAAATCCATGCATCTGTTGGCATCTGCCTCACCTCACAGGGAGGGTATTCTGTAACGCAGGAAACTACTATGCTTAATACTTTCTTTAGCGTACAACTATAGAGGTTTGATTTCTATTTAGAAAATGGAGGGCAAGATTCAGCACAGCGCTACCAACCCCACAACTTGTGGTGTTCTCTCTCATAAGAACTCTACTTCACAAACCCCTCTTGTAAAATCATTTCATCAGTGGCTTCCTGTTATTAATGTTATTAATCTGGTGTCATTTCCCATGCATTGCCCTTGTTTCATTGCTTTTTTCCATTTTATTGTAAGCCTTATTGTGAGGGATTCTCTTAAAGGCAGGGTAGAAATATGTGAAAGAAGTAAATGTGGTCTTTCTGAAGTCTGCTTCCGTGCCTTGGAGCTGCTGTTGGAGATGGCAAAATGTACAAACCAAAGCCAGTCAATGATGCAGGAATGGGGATCCTCTGACCAACAGCCAAGGGGGTCCAATTTGGCCCATGGGGTAATTTCCCACCAACCATGCTCATCTGTCAACAGCTGATGTCTCCAGGTGATGTGAGCTAATGGGAGGGGGAGGGTTCAATGCTGCTGGGTGCTGAATGCACTGGCAAGCAGAGCCCCTCAAAGAGCAGGACTGAGTCTTCTAGAAACTTTTTCAGTAGTGTGTTCCCATCACGGTGTTGGACAATTGACAGGGAGGTGGCTTTACTCAGCTGTCACACATGTCCCACAGGATGTGGGGAGATAAACATCTGGCCTACTTGGACAAAAAAGATGTCCGTCACTAGACTATAGATCCCATTCATCCTTACTATTGGCCTCACAGACTGAAGCTAGGGATGGATGGACTCTTCAAATCTCCTGCATTCCAGTTCGCAATGAAGACAGGACTAAATCCATCCTGTCCTATCTGTAGGTGGATTTTTAATGGCTAATTCTTTAAATAAATAAATAAATAAAAACCAAACAAACAGGAATACACATTAAGCAAACATTTCATGCATAAACGGCCTCGGTCCAGTATACTTGAAGGAGCGTCTCCACCTCCATCGTTCTGCCCGGACACTGAGGTCCAGCGCCGAGGGCCTTCTGGCGGTTCCCTCACTGTGAGAAGCCAAGTTACAGGGGACCAGGCAAAGGGCCTTTTTGGTAGTGGCACCCGCCCTGTGGAACGCCCTCCCGCCAGATGTTAGAGAGAAAAATAACTACCAAATTTTTAGAAGACATCTGAAGGCAGTTCTGTTTAGGGAAGCTTTTAATGATCAATAGGTTATTGTATTTTAGTGTTTTGTTGGAAGCCGCCCAGAGTAGCTGGGGAAACCCAGCCAGATGGGCGGGGTATAAATAAATTATTATTATTATTATTATTATTATTATTATTATTATTATTATTATTATTATTATTATTATTCCAACATCCAAGGTGGTTCAAGAGTTGCAGCCATGTTTCTCCCCATACAATTCCTCCCAGGGAAAAAGGAATATCATCAAGTCCCACTATTTTCAGACGGACTTGCTCTTGTTATAGTAAGGAACCTCATGTAATAATAATAATAATAATAATAATTTTTTATTTATACCCCGCCCTCCCCAGCCAAGGCCGGGCTCAGAGCGGCTTACAAGCAATAATAAAAACAAGATGAGTGATTACAACTTAAAAACAAAAATAAAATACAACATTAAAATAATGGAACATTAAAGTATTAAAATGGAGCCTCATTGCAGGAGAAGGAAAAGAAAAAAGAAAAAGGGGGCGGAGGGAATCAAATTGGCTCCAATCCAAAGGCCAGGCGGAACAACTCTGTCTTACAGGCCCTGCGGAAAGAGATCAGATCCTGCAGGGCCCTGGTCTCATGTAGCTGCTCAGGCTGTGTGCAGCTTAGCACACAGTTTGAAAGCAAAAAATCTGGGGCAGGAATGGAGACAGAACAACACTCGGACCCCCTTCATAATGGAATCCACTGGACTGTGGATTCTGAAGTGGACCAGTAATCTCACATGAGTCATGAGCAAGATTCTCTAGCAGCGTAGCATGTTTGTGTAGGACTTTTCATTTTATTAACGAAAAAGAATCTCTGTGGGTTTCCAAAAATAATTGTGAATTACTGGAAGCAATAGCGACATTACTGAAAGCTGAGCCAAATTTCTCATTTTGTCTGAATCTTTTAAAAATAAATAAATAAATCTAAGCCTAAAAGCTAGACATGCACAAAGAGGGAGATGGCATATTCTGGGAAACATGCAGTTTGCAGAAAGGATCCCCGTAGTAAAACTTAAGTGTGTGCTCTGTATTATTCTTAAGAGAGAGAGAGAAAGGGAAAGAAGAAAACTCTTAACACTGCATGACCTCCGGAACTAGGCATGCTGAGGCTGGACAATATTGAAGCCAGGAACAGAGAGGTTTGGGATAAAAGGCTTTGTGATAGCAATCTCTGCCTCCCATGCCCTCTGCACGATGGCTTAAATATCTCCTCCTTGGACAAACAGATCAATATAAGCTTTTAAACATCCTCAATGAGAGCTCATTAATGCTCTCCTAGTGTCCTCTTTTGCGCCCTAATGACCTGGTGGGAGCAGGAGAAGTGTGACAATTATCACAGGCATAACACATCAGATCATTTCTCAACACAATGTGAATTGTTTTCGCAATTATTCGGGGCAGCAGCAAGCGAAAGCGATAACAAATTGAGAATAATAATGATATACGTTGCGATGTTTTGGGGGCATGTGAAATAGGGACAAATATGCTGGGTTAAATGTTAACTTAGCAGGACATGGGGCTTTGGCATTCCACACACCATGCTGATTACCATTCTGCTGCTTCCTCTCCTCCTCATTACATAATCTGCAACAGCAAAGTCATCTGATACTGTAGGTGGTGAGGATAACACAACCAAGGAAAAACACACACTAGTCTTCGCCATGGGCCGGGGCCAGTAGCATAGTGGTGATGGGGGCACAGGGGTGGTTGTCCTGGGTGCAAAATTGTTAGGGGGCACAACATTTGAACTGTTGGTGCTGCCTCAATATAGCTGCACACTTCTGTCTCTGGGCTTCATTGAAAACGTCTTCTCCATGCAAACTTTGAAGTGACCATTCCTGACAACAGAGTGACTCTTCTTTTCTTATCTCTGTGGCTGCAATCTCTGGGGTGATGCAGATGCCATTAGGCAGTTGAATGTGCATGTGTACTTTTTCTGTTTCCCTCCCTCCCCACAGCCATGTGGCCCTGGGCACTGGCAACCTATGCTATGCCTCGGGCTGGGCACTGGAGGCTGTACCCCCTTCTTCCCAGGAAGATCACCATATCAATCAGGAGACCAACCCGTCCACATCCATCACCTAGGAAAAGAGAGTTTGCTTGCCTACTTCCTGCAAGAAAGAACTCGGAAAAAACAGTTGGAGGCAGCTCCAACTGTTTCTTAATACCAATGCTCCAATGCTTCTTAATACCAGTTGCGGGAAACCACAGGAAACCACAGGCGGGGAGAGTGCTTTCATGCTCAGGTCCTTCTCACAGGTTCCCCACAGCATTATAGTGCAATTTTCTCCTAATATGCACATTTTTATGTGCAATTTTGAATAATATATGCATTTTTGCAATGCAAAGTTTCCTGATATAACACATTTTTGCTTGAAAGTGACATGAATATATGCATTTATATGTATTCCTGACCTTAGCATATGGATATTTTTATGCGTCGCCTGGCTGAAGAATGGCCTTGCAAATTTCAGAGAAATGCGAATGCTGAAAGGTCACTGTGTTTGTTTGCAACTAGCTTTGTAGAGTGCAAATGAGGTAGTTTAGCCTTTAAATGCACATTGAATTGAATTCCTCCCCCAACTCTACTGGCACTACCTCCCATTGAATAGAACACCACTTTTCTCATCCAAGTATAGACGTCTAGTATTAGACTGACTTGCAGGCGGGGGGGGGGAATTAGTAGACCACTTTCTTATATGCAGTTTGAATAATGTTTCCAAGCACAATTCAAAGTGTTGGTGCTGACCTTTAAAGCCCTAAATGACCTCGGCCCAGTATACCTGAAGGAGTGTCTCCACCCTTATCGTTCAGCCCAAACACCGAGGTCCACCTCCAAGGGTCTTCTGGAAGTTTCCTTCACTGAGAGAAATGAAATTACAGGGAACCAGGCAGAGGACCTTTTTGGTAGTGGCACCCACCCTGTGGAACACCCCCCATCAGATGTCAAAGAGTTAAAGAACTACACAAATTTTAAAGGACATCTGAAGGCATCCCTGTATCAGGCAGTTTTTAATGTTTGACATTTTATTATGTTTTTATATTTACTGGAAGCCCAGCCAGATGAGTGGGATATAAGTAATAAAATTATGATTATGATTATGCTTTGTGAATTATTCACCTTCGCTACTTTATTTAAAAAATGGACACTTTCTCAAACATGCATTTTACTGACAGACCTGGGTGTGTGTGCGTGTCCTGGGCCAATTTCCGTTCAATGTCTTAACAAGTGACTTGAATAAAGGTGTTGAACAATGCTCATCCAATTTGCAGATGACACCAAACTGGAAGGGGTAGCTAATGCAGCAGAAGACAGAATCAGAATTCTATATGTCCTTAACAGATTGGAGAACTGGGCCCAAAGTAAAAAAATAAATGTCAGTAGGGACAAATGTAAGATCCTGCACTTAGGCAGGAAGAACCAGATGCACAAATATACGATGGGGGACACCTGGTTTGCCAGTATTACATGTGAAATGGATCTAGGGGTCTTAATAGCTTCACATGAGTCAACAGTGTGATACAGCAATAGTGTGATACAGCAAGCTTCACATGAGTCAACAGTGTGATACAGCAACAAAAAAAGCAATGTTTTTCTAGGCTGAATCAACAGAATTATAGTGTCTAGCAAGGGAAGTAATAGTACCACTCTATTCTGCCTTGGTCAGACCACACCTGTGCAGTTCTGGGCTCCACAGTTTAAGAAGGATATTGACAAGCTGGAACATGTGCAGAGGAGGGTGACCAAAATGATCAAGGGTTTGGAAACTGAGCCTTATGAAAAACGGTTGAGAGAGTTGGGTGTGTTTTGCCTGGAAAAGAGGATACTAAGATGAGATATGATAGCCAACTTCAAATATCTAAAGCGTTGCCATGTGGAAAATGGAACAAGCTTGTTTTCTCCTGCTCTGGAGGGTAGGACACGAACAAATGACTTGAAGTTGCAATAAAGGAGTTTCCAACATCAGGAAGAGCTTCCTGACTGTAAGAGCTGTTTGACACTGGAGCAGACTCCCTTAGGAGGTGGTGGATTCTCCTTCATTGGAGGTTTTTAAGCAGAGGTTGGGTGTCCATCTGCCATGGATGCTTCAGCTGAGATTCCTTCATTGGATGGGGTTGGATTAGATGACTAGATGACTCTGGGGGTTCCTTCCAACTCTACAATTCTATGATTCTAATGCAAAACTATGCCTACTACAGGAACCATAGGTGCTGGGTCCAGGGGCCCTGGGTGTTCTAGCCCCCCCCCCCAAATCCCCCCTGAGGGGGCTGAGCACCCACAAAATTTGGTGGCATGTGTGCTGGGCACATGTGTCTGACGTCAGCTTGCCCAGTGCTGCATGTGTCCGATGTCAGCACGCCCAGCCGTGTGCTGCCAGGAGTGCTAACATCGGCGTGCACGCCCAATAGCATGCGTGGCCCATGGCACCCGCAGTTGCAAGCCAGCGCCACTGGCAGGAACAAAGAATGGGCAGCGAGTATGAACTGATAGCCCCTTCTTCTCATTACATTACCTTTCAGTGCAAACAAAACTATTCCCCCCATTCCAACCACCTGGCCACACAATAAAACCGTGGCTGCCACAAACTAGCTGGGCTTGGGATGTGGCCATAGAACTTCATCACCACCCTCTCCCTCCCTTCCCCACTCAGGATTACTCTCCTCATCTTGTTTCTTTATCACCTTCTTTGAGCAGTTCCTCATTATTGCCACGGTCTGCATTGGTCGGCTGCCGACACCCCACCCTCTCCCTAATTTGAAATGGAAACGATGCAGGAAACTGAAAGTTTTGCAGGCTCTCTAATCTCGACACAGAGCCTCTGGGGTTTTTTTGGGAAGGCCCAACCTGTCAGCTCTCCTCACTGGCAATTCATTACAGAGCAGCACCAAGCGAGGTGTTGGAACGGGGAGATGACACTTTCTTTTAAGGAACAAAAAAGAAGCAGTGTTCTATTTTAGCAACTTTTTTAATTCTTGTTTTTAGTGCAAGAATTTAATTATACATATTTTCCCCCCATTTCTTATATTCTGACATATTAATTAAGGATGCTCTGATTCATTTCCTGTGGCACTATTGGCCTATTCTGTGAAAACATGTGACTGTTTTTGTACAAATATATATATATATATATATATATATATATATATATATATATATATATATATATATATCAGCAAGTAGGTAAAGGCAACGCCTCAGTTTTCTGCCTACACACTGCCATTCCTTCTTGTCATTGAAACAGAAGGCTAATTATTTTCTAAATAACCTGATAGTTTCCTCTACCGGCATGGGATCTTACTGAATATCATACACAGGGTATTGCATCTCAGAAACCAGCCGATTTGCTATAACTTCAGCTAATGGAGACCACAGGCCATGTTGCAAGGTGCCTGCCTGGTGTTCTAGAGGATAAACCAGGGTACCAAGGGAATAACTAAATAATGGGAAGAGGAAAGAAATGCCACCTGGGCACCCTATTAGAACCTTATTAAACTAGATTTGTCTAAAAGAGTGCCTGTTATGTCTACACCTAAGTTCATCTAGATCAGGAATGGGTATCCTATCCTGATGCTGTTGGACTCCAGCTCTCATCTACTAGGTTGGTTCATTTTTCAGGATATTGTTACAAGAAAGTGCCATAGCTCAGTGGTAGAGCATCTGCTTTGCATGCTGAAGGTCCCAGGTTCAATCCCTGGCATCTCCAGGTAGGGATGGGAAGAACTCTCTGTCTTGTAATTGTGGAGAGCCATGACCATCCTGTCCTGAAATTGTGGACAGTCACTGTGCAAACAGTACTGTATGCTTGTGAAACACTGACCACTTATAAACGCCTTCTCCAACTCCTTGAAAGATTCCATCAATGGTGTCTCCGAAAAAGTTTACACATCACTTGGGAAGACAGGCGAACTAATACCAGTGTACTGGAAGAAGCAAAGATCACCAGTATTGAAGCAATGATTCTTCAGCATCAACTTTGTTGGACTGGTCATGTTGTGCGGATGCCTGATGGTCGTCTTCCAAAGCAACTACTCTATTCCGAACTTAAAAATGGAAAGCGTAATGCTGGTGGTCAACAAAAAGAAGTTTAAAGACTCTGTCAAGGCAAATCTTAAAAAAAAAAGTAGTTTAAACACCGACAACTGGGAAACACTGGCCTGCGAGTGCTCCAATTGGAGAACAGCCTTTACCAAAGGTGTCATGGTCTTTGAAGATGCTTGAACTCAGGACTCGAACTCAGGACGAAAGGGAGAAATGTGCTAAAAGGAAAGCACACTTGGCAAACCCTCACTGTGATCAAACTATGTCCCCACTGTGGAAGGAATTGGCCTCCACAGTCACTTACAGACTCACTGTTAGAACTGTGTTTATGGAAGGCAATCTTACTCAGCTATGAGTGATCGAAGAGAAGAAAGAGAAAGAGATGGGACAATGGTCTGATTCGGTGTAAGGCAGTGTTCCTATGTTTCATTTGTTCACTGAATCAGTTTCCTCATTTTGTCCAATGGTAGGGCTGACTCTGACAGGTTGTTGAAGTTACCTTTGAGGTTTTGAGATTGAACAATGGATGGTGGCAGTATACACATCATACATTTAAAGCACACTCCCCACCCCCAAAGAATCCTGGGAACTGTAGATTGTTAAGGGTGCTGTAGCTCTGCAAGGGGTAAACTAGAGTTCCCAGGATTCTTGGAAGGCATTTGTGCTTCAAATATGCTTTTCATGTATGGTGTGTACATAGTTTCGACGCATGGAATTGTAGTTAGAAGGGACCACAAGTGCAGTACGATTTTGCCCAAAATGGGGCTTGAACCCACAACCCTGAGATGAAATGTCTCCTACTCTACTGACTGAGCTTAACATGAGTCAGGAAGATCCTTTTTTGGTGAAGCGTTAAACATTCTTTCATGCCAACTGGATGTTACATAAGCTGGTCAAAAATGGATAATATCCCACATACTTTCCCTTTCCTCCGCAACTGAACACATGTACAAATAGAAAAGCTGAAGAATTTGAAAATGGACACAATTTGAGCAATGGTTTAATGGGGGGAAATGCATAGATCCCTAGCTATAGTTGCTTCTTGGTAATTTAAGGTGAAACCCTTAACTCAATGGCTTATTATATTCTTGGTTGAAAGGGAAATAAAGTGATGCTTAATTAATCTTTACAAAGTACTGCCAGACCTTTAATTAAAGGTCAGTCTAATAGTGCAAAACCACTCATAATGATTATTTTATTCTTGGCGTCCACCTTGGGTTGGAAATGATGAGACTAGAATATTTGAATAATTTTATTGCGGATCATCTGCTGACCAAGTTAAAGGTTATAAACTTCAGCCTTCTTCAACCTGGTGCCCTCAGATGTTTTGGATTCTAATTCCCGCCAGACCCCAATAACATGGCTTGGGAAAGCCTAGCTTACAGTTTCTAACGGCTAGGAGAACATCTAGCATATCAAGGGTATGCGATGGTGTGTGCATGTGTGTATATCTATATATTTATCTATATTCCATAAGAACCCTAGGAACTCCCTAGGGCCAATATGCAAACAACAAAATAATAATGAGCCAGATTCAATTTTATTGCACCTTTTAAAAATGGCTTTTCTAGCTGGCTTTCCCAAAAAGCTGGGTTTAATTCTCATGGCTCTGCTTGTGCCAGTCTCATTCCGGCAATAGTAGTGCAATATCCCCTCAACATATAATGCACTAGAAATAGGTTGTCCATGAGATGGATCCAATAAGGAGATAGAAGCCCCCAGTCAGAGGGGAGGGGGAGGAAATCACACCAAGGTAGCAGCAGAACATGAAACAATCACACTCAGCAGAACTGAGGAAAGGTGAATATTCACACACAAATTCCCATGCAGATTTTGACACATCTCCCTAGTATTTATACCCAACTGCATGGGAAGCCAGCATGGTGCCCTTCCAATTTTGTTGGGTTCCAACTCCCGCCAGCCCCAGGCAGGGTGGTCAATAGCCAGAGAACATGAGAGCTGTAGTCCAATAACATACTGAGGGCACTACGCCCTACTTTATCTGAGTATATCCTAATTCAGGGATTCTTACTCACATGGTTAGTATCACATGAGGGAGGAGACTGGCGACACACTTGCTGGGCCTGGCCTTCCTGTCATTTTCTGTTGCCCAGCCTAGTCTTCTTCCACATATTGGAGGGGCAGGGGGAGATCTGGATAACATAAGAACATAAAAAGAGCCTGCTGGATCAGGCCAATGGCTCACCACCCTGTCCTCATCGTAGCCAACCAGATGCCTGCAAGCAGGACTCAAGTGCAAGAGTCCTCTCCCCCCCCCCCCCGTAGCTTCCAGCAACTGGTAGAAGAAGAAGAGTTTGGATTTGATATCCCGCCTTTCGCTCTCTTTAAGGAGTCTCAAAGCGGCTAACATTCTCCTTTCCCTTCCTTCCCCACAGCAAACACTCTGTGAGGTGAGTGGGGCTGAGAGACTTCAGAGAAGTGTGACTGGCCCAAGGTCACCCAGCAGCTGCATGTGGAGGAGCGGAGACGCGAACCCGGTTCCCCAGATTACGAGACTACCGCTCTTAACCACTACACCACACTTCTGACTCTGACTATGGAGGCAGAACATAGCCAACATGCCTCGTCGACATCCTCCTCCATGAATTTTTAGAATTCTTTTCTAAAGTCATTCAAGTTGGTGGCCGTCACTGTCTGCTGTGGGATTGAGTCCCTTAGTGTATGCACCTGTGTGAAGAAGGACTTTCTGTCCTGAATCATCCAATGGTCAGCTTCAGCCCACAGGTTGCAGAGTTTGAAAGAGGGAGGAAAGAAATAACATTCGCCTATCCCCTTTCTGTTGTCTTTGTCCATGGAGTTTTCTTGGCAGGGATACTGGAGTGGTTTGCCGGTTCCTCCTCCAGGTGGATCACGTTTGGTCAAAACTCTCCACTATGACCTGTCTATCTTGGGTGCCCTGCTCAGCATAGTTCACAGCTTCTCTGAGTTATTCAAGCCCATTCGCCACGGCAAGGCAGTGAGTTTGACCAAACTGCGGGAGGCAGTGGAAGACAGGAGTGCCTGGCGTGCTCTGGTCCATGGGGTCACGAAGAGTCGTACATGACTAAACGACTAAACAACAACAACATCCCCTTTCTCCATCATAGGCATAGTTTTGTTAACTTCTGCTGCAGAACATGGACAGTGGTAGGGCCTACCTAGCTGACCTGAAGGCAATGGGGAGGGTCAGCAAGACAAGCTTTTCCTATCATACAAGCAAGGAAGAATGCCTGAACAGAAGTTGTGCATAAATGAAATGACTGCAGAACTCCCCCCTTTTTTATTTTTACCCCCGCCTCCATTTCTGTGTTGTTTCATGTGTTTTTATATCTAGATTGCAAACCCCTTGGGTCTGGGGCCTGTCCTCTGGGTCATTGGAAAGCACCAACTGCATGGATGGAGAGCCACATTAAATCTTCATCATCTGTTGTTGTTTTTTTGGAGGGAAAATAAGATTCAGAAATGGAAACTGAAGAAAATTCTCAACAGAAAGTTTGCATCTTCAATCTGATTTATTTGTTTATGTTCCTCCCCGCTCCTCCAAATGGATAACTCCTCAGGCACTCCTGATTCCGCCACAGAATTCTAAACAGAGTATTTGTGCCCAAAAAGCAACACAAATAAGATCCAGGCACTTAGCTTTTACCTCTTGCGGCTGAAACGCTGTGAACCACTTATGAATTATTCCCACGAGTAGTTTTTGTAATCTTCACCCCTCCTTCAACCCCCCCCCCCTTTTTGCAATTTCCTTAGCATACCTTGACTATCTATCTGTCTGTCTGTCTGTCCATCTATCTATCTATTTATCTATCTATCTCTCCTAAATTAGGCATAAGCCAGCAATAGTATGTGTTGGACTCCCGTTTGTGAATAAATGAGATGTGCCGATGCCAAAATGTTGGTAAAAGGGGATTAAAGAGGCGAGGGCTGCTTTTTCCACCTCAGTGGTTTTGAGTCGCTATTAAGAGGGATGGATTAATATCAGATTCCTGGTATCTGCCTCCTTGCTGATATTGCTTAATTATCCAGATAAGTGATCAGAATCCAAGCATGAGCAGCATAAATACGAAGGACATCATCGCTTTATATGTATAAAATGTGTTTATTAGTTTAAGCATCATAAAAAAGCAGTGGCAAAGTGCTTGTTAAAGGTTACATTTAGAGCACCTTTTAGATGCTCGTTTTGGGTTAGTTACCCTCTGGAAAGAAAACTGTTGTTCATTTATTTGCTGAAAGGCACAGCCGTGTGCTTAAGAGGCTCGTGTTGACACTGGACTTCATGCTCTGGTTTTTGCAGAGGGGGCTTTCGCTCAGCCCCCGATCCAATTATTTCACCTCCCTTCCATTTTCATTCTTGAAGCCCCCCTCCCCACCTCAGACCCTTACCCTCAGATTAAGAGGGTGGGCCTCTCAGCTTCCCTCGGGTTACATCAGAGGCTGCAAACATCTGGCATCCCAGCTCAAGCTGTGGAGGGAAGGGCCAGGTATTCCCAGACTGCTCCGCTAGCCCAAAAGCTACTGTGTGGCAGCGTTTGCTCTGATTACTGGTAATTATCAGACAGTGACCCACTCTGGGCGTGCTTGCCTGAGGTCCTCAGAGGTTTGGCTTCATTTGCGACAGAGACAGAATCCTGAATTGAGGTTCAAGTTGAGTTGGTGAAATGCTCTCCGGATTCTCACTCTTTGCTGCTTCAATTTCAAAAGTCCCTGCTTTTGAAAACCCCACAGATAACATCATTTCAAGGAATTTTGAGGGAGGCCAAAAGCTAGCAAATAATAATAATAATCACCTGGTGGCGAAAAGTGGGGCATACATGTCACAGACATTGGCAGATTTCACCTTAAGTAGTTTCCCCACACTTTGCAGAAGGGTAGTACAGAAGTAGGGTAGAAAAGCAATGACAAACCTAGACAGCATCTTAAAAAATAGAGACATCACCCTGCCAACAAAGGTTCGTATAGTAAAAGCTATGGTTTTCCCAGTAGTGATGTATGGAAGTGAGAGCTGGACCATAAAGAAGGCTGATCGCCGAAGAAATGATGCTTTTGAATTATGGTGCTAGAGGAGACTCTTGAGAGTCCCATGGACTGCAAGAAGATCAAACCTCTCCATTCTGAAGGAAATCAACCCTGAGTGCTCACTGGAAGGACAGATCCTGAAGCTGAGACTCCAATACTTTGGCCACCCCATGAGAAGAGAAGACTGCCTGGAAAAGATCCTGATGTTGGGAAAGATGGAGGGCACAAGGAGAAGGGAACGACAGAGGACGGGATGGCTGGACAGTGTTCTCGAAGCTACCAGCATGAGTTTGACCAAACTGCGGGAGGCAGTGGAAGACAGAAGTGCCTGGCGTGCTCTGGTCCATTGGTCACGAAGAGTCGGACACGACTAAATGACTAAACAACAACAACAACTACATCTTCTTTGCAGGCAGACGGCTGCTGGTTCAGTCCACTGGGTCTCCAAAAAGACCCTCCTGGTCTGAAATCCTGGATATCTGTTGCCAGTCAGTGTGGACAACATTGAGCAGGATGGACCAATGGTCTGACTCCACATAAAAACTATGTTCCTGTGTCTCCACAGCCGCTATTAAGATTCCAGGGAGAAATTGGGCAAAGTGAAATGCAACTCATATCTCAGTGGCCATAGTTCAGCCTTGGAACAAGGCCCAGAGGCACTGGACACTGATAATAGAATCATAGTATTATAGAGTTGGAAGGGATCCCGAGGGTCATTTAGTCGAAGTCCCTGCAATGCAAGAATCTCCACTAAATCATCCATGAAAGATGGCCATCCACCCTCTGCTTAAAAACCTCCAATGAATGCAAGTCCACCAACTTCCAAGATAGTCCATTCCACTGTTGAACAACTCTTACTGTTAGAAAGTTCTTCCTGATGTTAAGTCTGAATTTCCTTTCTTGTTACATGAAGCCATTGGTACAGGACATAGTCTCCAGAGCAGGAGAAAACAAGCTTGCTTCAATTTCCACGTGACAGCCCTTTATATATTTGAAGGTGGCTATCATATCTCCTCTTGGTGCTCCTTTTTTTTGTCACTGTGAACATACCCAACTTCCTCAAGCATTCCTCATAAGGCTTGGTTTGCAGACCATTGATCATCTTGGTTGCCCTCATTCCAGCTTGTCAATATCCTTCTTAAAATGGGGTGCCCAGAACTGGACACAGTACTCCAGTTATGGTCTGCACAAGGCAGGAAAAAAATGGTCCTATTATTTCCCTTGATCGGGACACTATACTTCTGTTGATAAAGTGATGTCTTCTGTCAACTTGAAGGTTAACAGGAAGGGCCATAGCTCATTGACAGAGCATCTGTTGCACTCAGGTCCTGCTTTTGGGCTTTCCATAGGCATCTGGTAAGCTGCTGTGAGAATAGGATGATGGACAAGATGAGCCATTGGCCTAATCCACTGGCAGGCTTCCCTCATGTTCTCCTTTGCCAAGAAGGGAACAGTTTCAGCTTGAGATTATGGAAATACAGCACGACTCATCCTCTGTCAATGAGAGATGATCACAACTTCATCCTTCATCCTACAATGAAGAGGAAGACACACTTTGAAGATAGAAGTTGTCCTGTGTACACGGAGGGAAGATTGGCACTTCTTGTAGACTGGAAGACAAGCACCGCAAGTTTCTAAGAAAGAATTGTTATTTGTTTATCTTTTAAAATTGTTCAGTGTCATCCTTCAATTAAAAAAATAAGAATGCTGAAAGCAGTTTACAACAAAATCTAAAAGAGGTGTTCATTCTAAAATCAGAAGAATCTGGCTCTATCAATGTGTTTGCACTGTTCCAAGCACCTTGCTGCTGCCTACCTTCACAGCATGAAGCAGTCACCCTCCTGCCAGGAAACCAGTTTAGCAGATCCACCCCACCTAGCAGAAGTGCTGAGTTCTGCGCAACTCAACCACAAAGTTCACTGGGCCTCTCAACCTTACCTACCTCACAGGGTTGTTGTGAGGATAAACGGAAAAGAGGGAGGACCATGTCTGCCACTTTGAGCTCTTTGGATGAAACGTTGGATTGAAATGCTGTCATATTACATTATATGTATATGTATATATATATATATATATATATATATATATATATGCTTTCGTAGATTTTCACGGGTACAGGAATGCAGGTTTTGGTGTCTTCGGGTGTCTTCCCGTGTAAGAGTTGGGGTGTCTAGGCGACGTTTCGACGAGGTCTCACTCGTCATCTTCAGGCTGGTGCTTTCGGCTTCTTGTTACTGGAACAGAGCAGGATCTCAGTGTTTGAGTTCCTATAAATACTGTTGAGGGGGTGTGGTGTATAGCCTCCAACGTTCTGGGCAGAGAGGAAGTTCCCAGGTTAGTGTGCCTTTTCTTCTTTTGTTCATTAATTACTTGAGGGATATCTTGAGTGATTTCTTGAGTGATATTCTGAGTACCACTTAGGAGGGTCATTAGGTGTGGATTAGTTGCTAAAGCTTTCGTGTCTTGACCTCTTGAGCTTGTGAAGAGTTTTTCTGAGAAGATGGCTGTACTGCAAATAGTTGTGCTCTGGCTTGGCTTCGTGTATAGGGGCGAGCTGTGGTTTTGTGCCCTGTGCCAGCCAGATCTGTGTAGGGATTGCAGGGGGGTGCAGCATCCGGAGGTGCCACTATGGTTTGGCTACTGGATGGTGTCTGTAATTTATCTGTGGAGAGGGTCTGGGTTTATTTTAATTCAGTCATATATATATATATGACTGAATTAAAATAAACCAGCAAAAGCTGTACCATGTGTCTCCTTGACTGTATATTTTGTCACTAAGCTACAGATCCACCTATAGAAATGGATGCACATGTTTAATTGCTAAGGTAAAACATCTCCCAACCACAGTAATTACTCTGCTCGGCAAGACCGAAATTTTTGCACTTCTCAAAGCAAATACTACCACCTGGGGCTGAGATCATGCCAGAATCCATGACCTAACGAAGGTCGGTTGGCGCCCTCCTTGCATTGAAAACATGCTCCAGAAACCTTGAGGTTGCAGCTGTATCTAATTAGTTTAATTTTCTCCTTGGCTTCAGTGTCAGTCCAGCAGAACAGGAAGGGCACATTGTACAACAAGAGTCCTTTGACTGCCGGTGACCATCTTCTATTTAAAAAAAACCAAAACATTCAAACACACGTCTTAAGAAAGTTAAATGCAGAGTTAAAACAAAGGGAGATCAAATGCTAAGAAGCAAGGACATGCAAAGTGTCTTGAGTGCCAGCAGATTAATAGAAATCTAGGAATGCAATGTGAAGGTGTAAGAGTGACACCTTTTTATATAAGTAGTGTGGTATAGTGGTTAGAACAGCTGTTGCCAGCCTTGTGCACACCTCCCCAGATTATTACAACTTCTATCAGCTCCAGAAGTAAGTTGTAGCTCAAAACCTTTGGATGGCACCAGGCTAGCAAAGGCTGGATTACAGAGTGTCAAACTCTGACCTAGGAGACCTAGGTTCAAATCCCTATTGTGTAACTCACTGGGAGACCAGTCTGTCTTTCCAGCCTACTTCACGGGGTTGTTGTGAAGATAAAATAAGAGCAGCAAAGGGCCTTGAATGCCACTCCAAGCTGCTTAGAAGAAGGTTCACCTGTGGCTTCTTGTGCCACTATACTATTTGTTGTTGTTTAGTCGTTTAGTTGTGTCTGACTCTTCGTGACTCCATGGACCAGAGCACGCCAGGCACTCCTGTCTTCCACTGCCCCCCGCAGTTTGGTCAGGCTCATGTTTGTAGCTTCGAGAACACTATCCAACCATCTCGTCCTCTGTCATCCCCTTCTCCTTGTGCCCTCCATCTTTCCCAACATCAGGGTCTTTTCTAGGGAGTCTTCTCTTCTCATGGGGTAGCCAAAGTATTGGAGCCTCAACTTCACGATCTGTCCTACCAGTGAGCACTCAGGGCTGATTTCCTTAAGAATGGATACGTTTAATCTTCTTGCAGTCCATGGGACTATACTATTTAGGGTCCTCCAACTATACTATTTAGGGTCCTCCAATTTTCCAAAGAAATCATGGAGAAGACGAGTTGTGCTGCAGAGAATAGGGGAACCTGCAGATATCACTTCCTGTCTCCTCCAGGACTTATGAATGGATCTCTGCTCCTGGAATATCTGGTTCCAACCTTAGTTTCCTTTAAGAAACCACTGAAGAATTTATGTGTGGACAGTCCAATATAAATCCATCACTAATGCACTACTATTGGATCAATGACACAGTGCAGAATACGCCTACAAAAAAGCCATCAGTCTGGAGGAGCCTACATGCTTTATGTACCCCATAACAACAGACTTTAGATGAGTCCCACTGATCTCACTTTGCTGGCTATCCACAGATCACCTCATGGTGAATTTCTGCCTGACACATCTATATTGAAAAGTACTTTTACTTGCCTGGTTCTAATTCCAAAGAATCAGACATACTATCTGTTGTTACACACACACACACACACACACAGAGAGAGAGAGAGAGAGAGAGAGAGAGAGAGAGAGAGAGATTTGAATTTTAAGCAATGTGCAGTCAGTGTTAGCATGAATTTAAAAAGCTAAAATTAAAAATGCAAGAAACTGTACCATGGGTGCTATTTGATTGAGGTGTGTGTGATTTCACGTACCATCTTCCTCTGAACTCACCCGAGTGATACAGGTCATCCTTTCCCTTGCATCTTGTCAAATGCGTTGGGCCCCTCTGGGAGGACAAGCACAATAGAAATCTGGATGATGATTGTACAATCCTTTCCTTGTATTGCTAATTTCCTCCACTTCTAATCTCTTGGTTAGATTATAATTAGGCTCTCTCCAGAGCCCTTATCAAGTTGAGAAACTTTTTAAAAAACTAACAAAAAGTTTCCTTTACAGGTAAGACAGTTTGAAAGTCATTGTTCTTAAAAGCAGCATTTGACTGCCACTCATCCACATATTTTTTATAAAGGACAAGATGGATTAAAAACAAAAACAAAAGGTCTGTAAGTATTCAGATGTGTTCAGTATGGCTAGTCCAGTGAGAACTGCAAGCTTTTCAATATCTCCAGGGTTGCAGACAGAGACCCATCTGAGGTCTACCTGGAGATGTCAGGATTTGACCTTCTACATGCGAAACAGGTATCAC